>NC_139031.1:19275604-19875604 GCF_964662115.1 Mustela nivalis | reverse complement strand
GACTGTCTCTGTCCCCAACACAGAGGACAGCCATCTCTTTTCTGTTGGATCTACCTACTTGGGGAGCTCCGCCACATAAGAATTTGGGGAGACTCGGGTGCTAAAATCAAAGAGGAAGCCTCAAGCCAAATATTTCCAGAAATCAGCCTAGCAGAGCCCCTTCTGGGCAAAGGGCTTCCTAGTTTGCGGACAAGCACACCCAAGAGGCAGGACCTGCCCTGGACCACTGACTGCCTCCTGCCCTACCTCAGCTGCTGTGCTGTAGACCCTTCTGCCCTGGCCTGCGGGCCACAGGGCCTGGACATCTTCGGGAGCCTATAGATGCTGTTGAATCTGTCTACCCACATTTTAGGGGTCTTAGGAGGGAGATGCTCTCTGGGAGCTGGGCTTCCTCAGAGTCTTGTTTCTATTGCTAGTTTTCATCCTGGTCCCTTCACATGCAGAACACCCATGGTGAACCAGCCAGTCCATTGACAAAGTTGAATAAAGCCTGGAGGTCTTCATAAGTAGCCGCGTACTCGTACAGGGGTGGATGTGTCACATCTTCAGCCTTCTTTGAGGTTCTGGAAGGGGAGGGAAGAGGCAAAGAAATGAAAGATGATCTCAGTGAGTAGGCTGTGCATGGCTGGCCACAGGAAGCAAAGGGTTAGGGGTCTGGAGACCTAGGTTCGAGTCCTGCATCTGTCTAGTTGTTAATTTATTTTTCACATCCTTGAGCCTCAATTTCCTCTTTGGCCAGATGAGGATAATAACATACCAAGAGGCCCAACATCCTCCAGGTTTGCCAAAACAATAAAATGAGATAACGTCTCTTCCCAGGAAAATGGTCCTTCCCTGATAGACTCAGGTAAAGCAGTTATTGCGAAGTTGGTAATGGGAAGGAAAAGTAATTGACCTCATTTGGAAGAAGGCTGTGGCAGGTGAGCGATGCAGGTGGCATGACATGTCTACATGGAATCTATGAGGTTTCGAGGCAGGTGGAGGGGGGTCTGGGTGGGGTTGGGCTTGGAGCTTGGGGGAGGAGGATCAGCCTTTGATGGGTGTGTGGCCTGTCAGTTCTGTTGCTCATCTGCCTCTCCAGAACACTGTGCTCTACCTGCCGCTGCTGCCCTAGGGAGGGCTCCAGGGGACATCCCCCAACCCTCCCAGGGAAAGACACAGCACATCAATCATGCCTTTCTTTCTGTCCTTGGCAAAGCCACAGCCTCGATCTTCAGAGCAGTTCCTGTGCTCAACACTGGGTTTAGAGTCAGGGGCTGGGGTGGAAGCCAGCAAAGGGGTCCTTTTGGGAATGTAGTTTGTGAGGTGGGAGTCGGAGTAAGCTGGGATGCTCTGGTACTGCACCTCCTTCCCCTCAGGTATGAGGAGGATCGGGCTTTGGAAACCGGTCAGCTTTGACCTCATCATTCCGTGCAGGCCCTCTAGTTTCCAGATCTAGCAGAGGCTCATCCATCTGAATTAGTTCAAATTGATAAAACAGTTTACCCCAGGTCTCTTTCTGTTACGTAATTTCTGTTTTAGTATCAGCTGCCGAAGCTTTTCTTCAGGGACAGATGTGAAACATGGTCTTCCCGATGTCTTCCCGGACAGACTGCTTGCGTGTGGGCTAAGTGACAGCTTGAGTGGAGCTTGCTTCACCGGTCCATCTTGAGAAGCCCCTTCGTGAATATCCTTAACCTCCTGCGAAGGTCTGACCGGCCTGGGGCAGGCGAGTCCCCAGTGGCCGACCTGAAGGTCGTTTGTGTGTGTGTCTGGCTCCCCACTGGCCGTGAGCTCCTCAGGGGCTGGACCTGCCCTTCTTTGTGTCCTGGGAATTCTGCGCAGCATCTGGCCATGTCAGCACTGCTTGCATGTTAAGTGAGTCAAACCCTGCCTCTTGGCCCTGGAAACTGGAGGCCCCATTGAGAATCTGGGGGGAAGCCAGGTTGACAGCTGAGCAGCTCTCTCCCAGAAGCAGCCTTATAAATCTGTTCTCATTAGCAAGAGGCCCTGGGGGGAGGGGACAAGAGTGAGTGGGTGGATGTATGTCGGAGTGCTGGGGAGAGCTCTGCCATTAACCTGTCACCACCCCCTCGAATCTATGATGCCTTGCTTCTGGTTTGGGCAGGCTGTTTGCAAGTAGTTGCTTTTCGGGATTCTGGAGAAATCTTGACTCCAAACCCCAGTATCTGGCGAACCCTCACAGCATCCTGTCTAGAAAGTCATACTTTCCCTGCTCAGTTACCATTTTCAGGTGCACAAACTGGCCTGTTCGTTTTTGTGTAAGGGATGGAGGAGGAGCCAAAAAGTTGTGCTTGGCCTTGGCGGTGGGTTTCCTTTGTTGTGAGTGCTCTTTCAGGGTCAAGGCTGGCAGCCTCAGTTGCGGTCCACATTTGACCCTTGGTCTTTAGGCCACAGGACTTTAATGGCAGACAAGTGAGAAGTTGTTAAAACTGTGTCTCCATCCCACCCAGGAAATACAGTTCATTGCCATGGACCCAGCGTTCGTGACCTTGAAAGAATGAGGTCTCTAACCCGGGAGCCTCTTGTTGGAGCCAGTGCAGGGCTCTGAGTCTCTCCCTTCCCATCCACACGGCCAACTATCGGGTCCGAGGCATGAGACAGCTGGAGTGACAGGTTAGCTTCTGCTGTAGCTCTCAGAGGCTCAGAGCCCACACCAATGCCCACTGGCACCTCCTATGCCCGCCGTCATGGTAGAACACGCTTGCTTTCTCCTGATGGCCTAATTTCCTATTTAGATTTGTATACCATTAAGATAATAAAGCTGTTTCCTTTGTTGAAGACCACATAAAACTAGGTTAGGCGTGGAGGCAATGAGGGACGCGGGGTCAAGAGAAAATACAAATGAAGGCCGGGTCTCAGGTGGGAGACACTACTGAAGGCTCTGGCTGAGCCTGAGCTTTTAGATTGGCTTATTAGCATCATGATTGTTACGGTCTCAGCTTCAGAGTATAATAAACCTCATGCTTCCACGTTCATCCTCTGAAGATGTTTGCTAGCTGAAGAGACAGGTTTCAGCTCTTCTTTGGGGCCCAGATCTACACGAGTTCTCTGATGGGCTGCAGCTGCAGCTGCCAGACAGGCGAGGGAAGTAGGACACAAAGGATGTGCAAACCGCCAGGGGCCGGTATGCAGAAGTGATGGCGGTGCACGTAGTGGGCTCCTTCCAAAGTGCCCTTGACTTTGTGCAATCACTGCCCGTGCTCCACTTGGAGCCTCTGATGGTTCCTCTGAGCAGGAGAATGTGCTCTTCACAAAACACTCTGAGAATGTTACTGTTTTGGAAACAGCTTTGTTTGCCATTATTTGGAGAAGAACGTTTTGGTTTCGAGGAGTATCCAGGCAGGTTGTTCCTGCTGCGACCAAGTCACAGAGGAGTAGGGGAGAAGGGTCCCTGCTAAGGACCTGGGCTTGGATAGTGCTCTTCTACAGCTCTGGCATCAAGTCACGTAAGAGTCACATCCAGGCCCCACCCCTAAAGAGGAAAAGAGGTAACGTCTGCAAAAATGGTTTCTGCAGTGCGGAGTGCATGGAAAGTGCTCCATAAAATGTTAGCTTTTATTTATTTATTTATTTATTTATTTATTTATATTTATTTTTAAAGAAGATTTTATTCATTTATTTGATGGAGAGATAGAGCCAGAGAGCACGAGCAGGAGGAGGGGCCCAGAGAGAAGGAGAAACAGACTCCCTGCTGGGCAGGTAGCCTGATTTGGGGCTTAGTCCCAGGTCCCTGGGATCGTGATCTGAGCCAAAATCAGACGCTTAACCCACTGAGCCACCCAGGTGTCCCCCAGTGGTAGCTCTTATTATTATTACCTCACTCGTATAAATTGAAGTAAGTTGTTAACATCTCTACTTCTTGTAAAATGAGGACAGCCATGCCTGCCTTATTGAGTTGTTTGTATTAAGTGAACTAATGAAGTGAATGAAATAAGGCATGAAGTGAAGTAAATGATAAAATGTGTCAAGCATCAGCCTTCCCCAGGTGAATGGTGCAGCTTGCCTGAAAGAGTTGGCACGACCCAGCGTGTGAATTATTGGAGTGGAAGAGAAATACACCATTCGATCAAGCCTCTTCTGTGTTTTCCTCCAAAAACGTAACTCTTTGTCAATATAATTACCAGTGCTTAATTATGAACTAAAACAAGAAACAATATAGAACAATATTAAGAGAAATTAAAAATACCTGTCTTCGAATTAAGTACCGTTTCATCACATCCTCTTAGGCCATTAATTACCACTTTCCCCTCTTCTTGGTCACCTACTCAACCTCAAGGAGAATACTTAACTTCCTTTCGGTGGTTCAAGTGTCAAAAATGCCCTTAGCCTGGTGTATAGTTCTTTCTTTAGAAAAATCACATCTAACTCTTCTTCTGTGGATCCCTCTAATAACCCTACTTAGGGTTTACTGGAGGAGGCGAAGTGTTAAGTGTTTCACCACTTCTGTAATTAGTTCTAGAGAGTAATGACAGCTCCTTCACAGAAATAAACCATTATTCAAAAAATTCTTCCAGGTTTTGCTCCTAGAAGGCCTTTCCTATCTTTCTTCCTAGCTCACTAATGTAGAATCGTGCTAGAATATAATGTAACAACAACAGCAGCCAGTGTTTTTGTGGGCACTTAGTTTTATTGGTAGGGACCTTTCTAAATGCTTTACATGTTAAATCTTACTTAATTATAAAACCCCTGTGAGGTAGGATACGATTACCTCCTTTTTATAGATGGGGATATTGAGTATCTTTTATTTTTTTTTTTAAAGATTTTATTTATTTATTTGACAGACAGAGACTACAAGTAGGCAGAGAGGCAGGCAGAGAGAGAGGAGGAAGCAGGCTCTTCGAGGAGCAGAGAGCCCGATGCGGGGCTCGGTCCCAGGACCCTGAGATCATGACCTGAGCCGAAGGCAGAGGCTTAACCTACTGAGCCACCCAGGTGCCCCGGATATTGAGTATCTTAAAGTATCTTGTTCAAGGCCCTTAGACATTTTTTTTTTTAAGTAAGCTCTATGCTCAGTATGGGGCTTGAACTCACGACCCTGACATTGGGAGTTGAATGCTCTGTGGATTCAACTAGCCTAGCAACCAGCCAAGTAGTGTCCCTAGAGAGCCAGGACCCAGATGCGGGCAATATCACTCAGAACCCGTTCTTCCCACCAGGTGGCGCTGTGAAGCGCCGAGTCCGCCGGAAGACACAAATACAAAATGTGTTACAGGCAGTTCAGGAGGATGCCCAGGACTTTAGAGCTGACAAATGGCAGTCGAGCCCATGTCCCCAGCTGCCTCCCAAAGGCCAAGTGAGGTGGGAGATGTTGGATTCAAATGCTGCTCTTCCCAGTCTAGAGTCATGTGTTGTATCCCTGGTCTCTATCCCTGCCTTCCCTTGGTCCCTCCCACTCTTACTGCAAAGAAAGAGAAATCCCTCAAAGGCTGTTTTTGAGCTTATGACAACCCCCCCCCCCCGGGCCCCGCAGCTTTTCTTTTCTGTCTTTACCAGTATATTCTTTACATTAGTGGAAATTTTGGAAAATCATGGGTTTCTGCTAATTGTAAAAGGGTCTTTTTGTTTTGTTTTGTTTTGTTTTGAAGATGTTTGGTCCCAGAGACTTATGAAAGGGGCCATTTATTTATCTGCAGAATAGTTTACAAATGAGAACAATACAGAAGAGCTTGAAAACAGTTATTCCATGAACACTAATTAAGAGATTTGTTTTCAAATAGCAGAAGCCGAGTCTGGCTGGTTTAAGCAAAAGAGGAATTTTTTTTTGAGGGACAGTGGGGAGTCTCATGGCTGAAAGAAACAATGTTAAACAACCAAGATCCATAAAGGGGAAAAAACGGCAGTGTCTGGAGACCCCACACTAGTAGTAGGACCTGAACCTCCTCCCTGGTCACTGCCATTATGTGACTTAGTGAATTATGTGAATTTCCCAGCCTGGCGTCTGACTACCCCCATAAGATAAGTCCCCAGTTGTAAGAAAATGTGATTGTCCAGATTCACTCTGGGCTCCACAGATGGATCCAGCAGCCACGGCCAGGTGCAGCCTGGGGTCAGATCTCCAGGTTTCAGGACCGCTTCCGTGGAAGGGAGAATTGTGAAGTACCACTCCTTTGTGTTTCGCCCCAGTGTGGTTTCTTTACACTGCCTCACTGAGGGATTGCATGTCCCAGGACACACAATCTGTTGGAAAAGAATAGACAGAGAAGCTCATTGGAGCCCTAGAAACTCTTTTATGTCCTCATTCTCCCTTATACAACTCGTTACGCAATCTGACAGCCCAAAACCTAGGTGTGGAGAGCAGGCAGTATTGGCCACTCAGTGTTCCCAGAGTCTCTTCAGGTAGTCTGGCAACAAGGGTCCAGGGTCTCCCTTCCCACAGGCAGCAGGAGGAGCTGTGTGCGCTCAGCTTCCTTGGTCTCCATAGACTCCAGGTGCCAGGCAGCCGGTGTTCCCAGTGACTCCTGTGAACAGCTGGTACCCAAGCTGAGAGCATTTGGTACCCAAACTTGGGCAGGTTTTGCCATATTTTCAGGGCCACTGTCATGTTTGCCCCATAAAAGGAGAACCCCAGGATGTGGGGGTTTCTCTGCTGTTACATAGTCCCACCCTGTGTTAATTCACAGCCCAGCCCCTGCATGCTTCTGTGCAAGATGATTAGAGCATGGAGGACGGTGCAGACCCGGTCCCCTCTGCCCGCGAGCTTCAGCCAGCACCAAGCAACACCAGTTGGTGCTCACCCCGAGTCTTTTGCTTAAACCCAAGTCTTGAGGTCACGTGATAAACTCCATCCAAACCAGGAGTGTGGGGGGGATTATTTATTTATTTATTAAAGATTTTTATTTATTTATTTATTTATTTATTTATTTATTTGACAGACAGAGATCACAAGTAGGCAGAGAGGCAGGCAGAGAGAGAGAGGAGGAAGCAGGCTCCCTGCTGAGCAGAGAGCCCGACGCGGGACTCGATCCCAGGACCCTGAGATCATGACCTGAGCCGAAGGCAGCGGCTTAACCCACTGAGCCACCCAGGTGCCCCGTGTGGGGGGGATTATTAAAGGAAAGGGTCATCGATGATGCTAGATAGCAGCAGCTCTCGGTGCCAGGCAGAATCTGAGCCCTCAGTTTGAGATGGCTTTAGGAGATACTGCGAAGGGATGGATTCAGGGCTCAGGAGCCCATTATGGGGCTTCAGTGGCTGGGGGAGACGGCCATTCTTGCCCTGGCTTTAGTCAGTCACTTGGTGCTTGATCTGGGGCAAATCACTTGACTTTAATTTCCTCATTTTTATTCAGAAGTGAAATAATATCTACCCCTCTTGGATAGTTGGTGTGAAACCAAAAACAGAAATGAGGAGTATTATAAAATTCGAGGTCTAATTCGTCTGGGGAAACTGAGCCCCAGAGCCGTTCCTGAGGCTAGCTCTGAATGGGAGGATTGAATGCAGCCCAGACAAGCTGCAGTACGGATGGGGCACCGAGCTGCCCCAGAGCCCTCTCGCTGGACTTTGTAGTTAAAGGTGATTGTGACTTCTAACTTTCCTCAGGATCACAGATTTCTCTGAGCAGAGCTGTAGCCATAATAACTTAGCGGGCTCCAGTGGATCAATACCTCTGAAATCTAAGGGCCATTCAGTTGCTAAAGGCTTTTTATTTAGTCTTTGTGTTTGGTATTAATGTTATCCCCATGGTATCTAAATGGCAGAGCTATTTATGGATTGGAAGTCAATCTGACAGTGTGGCTCCTCGCCATCCATCATGGGTAGCAGAGAAAAATCCAGGTGAGCAGAACTTCTAGGGTAAGCAGGACAGATGGGGATATTTAATGCTTGCTGATGCCATGAATTCTACCTAATTTCTTTGTAAGCAACGGTAGCAAAGGGCAATAGTGAAAACGCATCATTCTTTGAAATGTTAGAGGTCAAGTACTAAATGTCGCACTTGAGTTACGACTGCTACAGAAGCCAAGTTAAGGGAAAGACAGCTCTGTGATGTGTATGGGTGCCTTTCAACCTTTTTTGAGGATGTGGACTCCTTTAATTGGAAAGAAAAAAAAAGGGAAACAACATGGGAATAGCTGTATTTTGAATGATCACTGAGAAGATACATGAATGATATAAAGTATACTGTGTTCGGAAATAATTTTCAATGAATTTGAAGTTAATTCATTAAAACAGCACTCTTGAAAAATGGTGCATAGATGATTAAGATACACTTTTTCTACAGTTTATGGACACAACACCTACGTGGCCACTGATGACAATAACACATCTAATTATTTTGGGGCATTACTATGTCCCAGGCGCCATTCGAGGATATTATCTTGCTTACTCCCCATAACAACTCTATTACCCATCTGTGAAATGGGTAATAATCACTATTTCCATTTTACAGGTGAGGGAACCAAGGATCACAGATGTCACTGACTGCTCAGTGTCCTTCAGCTGGTAAGTGATGGAATGAGCACGCATTCCTGAGTTGTCTAACACTGTTGTCCCTTCTTGTCTCATGAGCAGCCATGGTCTGTGAGACTCTCCCAGCCCAGAGCAGGGAAGAGCTCAAATGCTCTGGTGAGCTGTTTTTGAATGAGAGCAGGTGCCAACCTCTGTTGACTGCACATAACACTTGATTCTCTTCTCCCCTGCCACCTTCGTTTGTGTCTTCCGTTTGCCTTTTACAAGTTCAGGTTTGGGAGAGAGTGAGCTGACTGGTCGTAGGTGGTGGGGCGTGGAGAGTAGAAGGATTGGAATGGGCTATTTGGATGGAGTCTTATTCTTCACCATGCCTCTCCCTCAAGGTTCTTGATGGAGGAAGGGTATTTGCAGGGAACAGTAGTCAAATGGGAAAGCATATCACCTTATTAGAGGTTTGGCAAGCTACTGATTGCCCCAAAGGCAGGCAGCCCTTCTTTGGGAAAATCTGGTTTTGAAAATTTGAATTAGGAGAGGAGGCCCAAATTTGGCTTCCTACTCCCTGTTCCTTGAAACTATAGTATAAAACATTGTGTAGAACTTTCTGAATGTGGGTTTTTTCCCCCCCAACTCAGGAAACAAGAATGGCTAGGTTGTCTTTGTATGTGGACGTCTACCGTAGTTGTCTCTATTTTTTTCTGGTAGTGGTGCTGCCGTTTCTTTGGGGGAAACTGCATCTCTTCCATTTCTTGTCATTCTGTTGGAGGCTGTATCTCTCTCCCACCCATAGATGCATTGACAGGGCAAGGAGTATGGATGTGGCTTAAGCAAGGCCAATCTACGGACTTTGCGGGGGGGGGGTTCCTTCCTCCTTCTTGCATGTCATAATGGCAGTTGTGTAAGTTGGAGCCCCTAACCACTTTGTGGGAGACGACCATATACAGTAGGAAGGAAGTTGAAGACAACACATAGAGAGAAACCGAGTTCACAGATGCATGGGTTGGTTGCGGGCGAGAGGAGAGACAGAAAGCCGGAGGGGGAGTTAAAAAACCTGAGTTCTTGCTACTGACCAGGGTGTGACTCTCTGTAAGGCACTAAAAATGTTCTCGAAGCCTCAGTGTTCCCATCCGGGGAGTGTAACAGTGGGCTTCAGTAGCCAGTCGCTCCCCGCTGGCGTTTCACCGCAGAGACTCAGCAGGGGTTGCTTTTCTTCTTGGAGTCTTTGGTCCCATGTGATATGGCCTTAGCCTTCTTCTCAGATGCTTCCAGCCTTGTTTCCTCTTCCCTCCCCTCCTCTGCCAACTGCTTAGATGAAAGAACACCTGCTTGTTTCCGAAACAAGGAAGTGAAAGGAAGGGTTTCTCTGCAAACTAGTTTTTGCTAGTAGAGCAAACACTGGGCTTGAGGTGCCGTGGGCTGGAGCGCGTTCAATAGCTTCCATACCACGCTGTGCTCTCTGCCCGCTGTGGGACAGCCTTGCCCTCAGTTTGCTCAGGGCCCTTCCACGCTGCCCTTGAAGAGTTATAATGACCCGCCATCTACTGAAATTCACTTTATTATAGTCCACGTGGAGGAGGGTCCTGGACTTTGATGGCCACTGCTCTGGAAAGTACCTTATAGTTGAAATGTTCAAGCCGGGAGCTGAGTGGTTCAGTCTCTGGCCTTTGACCTCTCCCTGTGATCAGGAAACAAGCCAGATTTCCCAGGAAAGATCTGGAGCCTCTGAGAAGTTGCAGGGGAATAAAGGGGCTTTTTGGAGGAGGTGATCAAACATGAGTTTAGAGGGTCCATGTTGGTGGTGACCTTCTGTGGACATCTGGTGAAGGGAACACGTCCTTGGGAGTTGGGCTATAGTCCCAGATCCCTTTTGCCTTCTCGAGTGTCATTGGGTTTACCGTTCACTTAAACTCTGTGCGTCTCTGCTTCCGTGTTTGTAAATCGGGACAATAGTTCCTATCTCCCGAGGGGGTTGTTGTGATGATTAAATGAGAACATGTGTGTTGTGCCATGTGGCTGGTACTTTTCGCTGTCATAGGGATACTGTGAAGGCTGACCTGTAGCCCATTCGGTGGTTGGGAAGGCTAGGGCAGGACTGGGCTGAGAGGCCTGGGGCTGACTGAGCCAACTCGTGCACTTGGCGATCCAAAGAGAAGACCCGGCTCCCCCGTTTTGACCCTTCTCATGCTCCAGAGGCTGGGTGTGCTGGACTTGCTGGCGGTGGGGTGGGTGGGTTTTGATGGAGGTACGTAGACCCCTGCGGTGGGGCGTTGTCTTGTTGCTGCTTCCCTCTCTCCCCGTGTCCCAGGGAGGGAATAGCTACAGCCTCAGTACCTCCTTGCTCATCGCTCAAAGTCAAGTGGTGTTTTATGACAAAGGCATATGAGCATGTCTAAATATTTAACTGGCAGATCAATCTGTGGCGACAAGGAGCGGCATTTAAAAAAAAAAAAAAAAAAGACGAGACTTTCCAATGACGTCTTCATGACTGGCAGCACGCCACGGGGAGGCGGCCGGGCTCTGTCTAGGATATTTTGTTCTGATGCAGCTCAGAAGGAGAGAGAGTGGTGAGTCAAACAAACACTGGCCTAGAAGTCCTGCCTCCGGCTGATAATGGGCCAGTGCACCCAGAGCCGTGGAGAAGGGGCAGATAGGAGATTACCACCATGTGGTTCCAAAGCCGGAGCCGGCTCCACTGCACACAGAGCTCCTGTGACTGATCGTACCCCAATGAAGTGTGCATAGAGAGGTGATGTCAGATGCGAGGAAGGAGGAGTGACAGAGTAAATCCCAATGGTGTGTTTTACGTGCTTGATGGGAGGCAGTGCTGGGTTTGCTGGCAAGATGGTGGGTGTGTCTGTTCTCATGGAGGCTTGGTCATGGCATCCCCAGCCTAGGGATGATGGATCTCGCTGTGAATGAGGTGGGAGCATCTCCAGGCTGCGTCAGGAGGCGATGTTGTGGAGAAGTGAAGGTGGGGGCTCTGTTGTAGCGTGACAGCAGGTGAAGATGTGTCCTTCAGAAATGCAGCAGCGGTGATGCAGCTCGGAGGAGTCAGGCTTGTCCTCGACTCAGATCGTCACAATGAGGGCAGCAGGAGGAATGATGGAGAATACTTACTGAATGACCACCGGGTGCTAGAGCCTCTGCTGGGCAATTTACATACTTCCGCAGCCCCTGAAGTAACAAAATATGGGGGTGGATATAGGAATATATGCACACACATGCATACACTTACAACACAAATGCAGAGACCTGCATACATATATTAATAGATATTTAGATAAACATACATATTCATACGTATGTATATATAATTGCAAATCATTTATCGTTATTTCCCTTTTTTTAAAATGTGGACATGCTTACATCTACTCATTTAGGTACTTAATTTTTTTGTAATATCCTCTATCTAAGCCTGCCTTCCTTTCTAGTGACACGAAATGTATCTGATACTCACCTATCAGGGTGAGCTGCTAAGAACAGACCCTTGGCCTAGAAGAGCTGCCTGTTCAGTTAGGGGAAGCCCTAAGCCCACCTCGTGAGGTGCCCCCCACCCCGACCGGGTAACTCTGAGAGACTTCTGTTCCTCCCGTTCCTGTCTCAGTACCTGGCATCTCTCCTGTTAAAGTTGTGGGTGTTAACAGTCGCCGCGGCATCTGGCTCACGTGCGCCCGGCGGCGTGGCTACGTCCTTGTTCACTGCTGTCTTCACGGCTTCGAGCAGTGTCTGGCGTGGCGTGGACACACTCAGTAAGTCTTCTCTGAGTGAATGAGTCGATGAGGAGAGGTCGGTATTTCCACGGGTGAGGGAGGGGCGTTCAGGTTCAGCGAGTTCTAGGAAGTCACAGAGCAGGTTTCAGGTTCAGCGAGTTCTAGGAAGTCACAGAGCAGGTGTGTGACAAAGTGAAGGTTCACCTCTCATTCCCGGGTGGGTACCCTGGGCTACCAGGCCTGAATGGAAGGAGAAGATAGTTTCATTTCAGGCTGGTTTAGTACTCTTAGCCTTTAGTACTCATAGCTCTTGTTTTCTGTGAAATGAAATTCTCTTTGTCTGTGACATTCTTAGAAATGCTCCCGAGATACCGGGGTTTCCTTCACGTGGTTCTCCTCGCTCCTTCTAAGCGAAGTGCACAGTCAGCTTTTAAACCGCCTTAGAGGAGAGGTAGACCCCAGTTTCCCATGGTTTTGCATCTGCGTGTGTGTGTGTGCACACGTGTGCACGTGTGTGATGTGGGTGCGCACCCTTGAGAGGCAGGGCGGCTTGGTCTTGTTTGCTCCTAAGCATGTTAGCCCCACAATTGTGTAATTAGGGAGGATGCTAATGTTCCATGATTGGAAAATGTCACCCTGCGTGACTAATTTGCCAGCAGGGCCTAATTGAAGTTCAGCATCATCTGCGGCTCCCGTAAGTCTTTCTTCCGAGGTGTGGAGGCAGAGGCCGTGGCGGTGGCAGTGAGCCAGCGCTGGGTGTGTGGATGGCGATTTATGGCCCCTTGTCTCAGTTCTGGGGGTCAGATGGGAGATCAGCTGTGGTTGAGATGGGGTTGGCCGTAAAGGAGAAAGCCAGAGCTGGATTAACCCATGTGGCAGGTGGTGCTCAGGAAATAGCTGGGCTTTCTCCAGGGAGGACTTGTTTTTGAGTGAGGGGCTTCTTTTGTGTGGATGCAGACAGCCAGAGCAGCCGGGCCTAGAGCAGCCTATGGCCGAGCGAAAGTCCTGGGGATTTGCTCCCATGGCCCTCCTGCCTTTTTGGTGGATGCACTGGGATGTTCTGGGGGTTCTGGGACTCAAGGCTGTTCGACAGCATCCCTGTCCTGGGCTTGGGGCTCTGGTGGGGAACACTAAGAGGCACATGAATCAATGTGTAATGCCTTGGGAGAGTTGCTTAGGTACAAAGCGGGCTGGAAGTGCCCATGACCTGATCCTGTGCTGTCATTAATCTAAACCCTGCTGGGTGCCCCCGCCTTGTCCTGCTCTGATATCCCACATGTCCCTGTGTCATCCACAAGTATTCCAACATTTTGTTCTAATGATTTTGTTTTGGGCATGTATCTTCAACTAGGCTGTGGACTCCTGGAGACCAACGGATGTATGTAGATGAATCCTTTGTTCTCGGCACACATCATCATGCTAGGCTCAGAGTGGGCCTCCAGTCATTGTTTCCTGCACGCCTAGCGGGATGATAACCTCTGTTCATTGAAGTTAGGGACAATTTTATACTGGATTCTTGACCTGGATCTTAGAGAATGAGTAGGAACAAGAGGAGGATAGGAGATAAGGTGTCTGAGAGCTTCACTGATCCAATAAATATTTATTGGGCATCTCCTATGTACAAGACATTAACTAGATGCTGGGTATATGGTGATCCCAAACTGTCATGCTTTCTGTTCTTGGGGAGGTTGTATTCTAGTGGGAGAGTCAGACAGCCAATAAATAGACAAATAAACCAACTCCGGTATTATAGATTTGCTACAGTGTTACAATGCAAGATGACAGTGGGTTCAGAGAGGACAGTCAGTCTCCGTGTGAGCGTGAGCATGCGCTAGAGGGCAGGAAAGACCTCTTGGAGGAGGTGGCATACAGCCTCACCCTTGAACAACGAGTAGGGGCTGCCCCATGAGGAATGAGGGACGCGCATTCCAGGCAGGGAACATACACGGGAAGAGTTTGCAGCAGGAAGGAGGCCGACCTGTGTGGGGGCCTGCAGGAAAGGCTGCAGGGTCGGTTCTGACAGGGAGAAGGGCTCCACACGGCTGAGAGGCAGCAGGGGACAGCCGATGCACGACTTACAGCGTCTGGGGAGGAATCTGGATTTTCTTCCAGTTATAGTGGGGTTCCATTACCGAGTTATAAACAGGACACCGTGTGATAGATGGTACTTGGTATATGGGGGCCTACAACTTTTGTCCTAGCTCTAGAGAGTGGGTCATAGGGTGGGCAGGCCAAGAATGGGACCAGAGATCCCAGTTAGGAAGCTGCCGGAGTAATCAGAGATGGTGTGGGTTATGGGGGACACTGAGGAATCTTTTTTCATAGGCCGTGGAAAGCCAGTGTAGGGTTTTGACCGGCAGGGGAATAACGTGATGGGGGACACGTATTTTGTAACAGTTGCTGTGGTGGCGGGGGGGGGGGGGCGGATTGGAGAGGGAAGAAGGAAGACCAGTTTCTTGTTAAGTTACAGGACCCAAACTTTAAAGAGGATACAGACAAACTATAGCTTCCCAGGGTGGCCAGAAATCAGGAGAACATGTTATAGGTGTCCAGTGGGCTAAATGTTTGGGACCTCCCAAAATTCATATATTGAATTCCTAACCCCCAATGTAATGGTATTAGGAGGTGGGGCCTTTGGGAGGAGATTAGGTCCTGAGGGCAGAGCCGTCAATGAGTGGGATTAGTGACCTTACTAGTGACCTCAGAGAGCTCTCTCTCCCCCTTCCACCCTGTCAGGACACAGCAAGAAGAGGTCAGGTTGCTGTTTGGAAGGCGGTGCTTACCAGAACCCAGCTGTGTGCCAGCACCCTGATCTGGGATTTATAGCTTCTGGAACTATTAGAAATAAATTTCTGTTGTTTATAAGCCACTCCGTCTGTGGTGCTGTTACAGCAGCTTGAGCTAAGACGGTGGTGGAGAGTCAAGGCACCCAGTTTTGTTTATGTGCAGAAACATATGGACGGGGCAAGACAGCCGCCGCCTTCTAGTACGCATGGGAGCAGACGTCTAGAAGGTCGAGTGGGCATCCAGCGGTGGAAGTTATGGGAGAACTGGCAGAAGCTCACCATGGGGAAGGAATCATCTTCTTACAGTCAATTATTTGACAACATACATAGAAAAATACAAGGACTTCTCCTCCAGCCCCTACCATGTCCTGTGAAAGCAGATAGGGGCGTTCTCACTAACTTTGGAGGTTGTGTTCAGGATGGTCAGCCTGGATGGTCTGCCTTCAGACAGATGCTGTGCCATGTACTCAGCTCTCACCTCGAGGGGTCTCCGGGACATCTCAGAGAGCTTGTACTGCCCCAGGGGACTGACCCACGCAGACTGAAACATTAGGAAGAAAACTCCCCCGTTTCCTGGATGAAAAGAAAAACCAAAACACTGCTGTTTTGTCTAATCTTTCAGTTCCAGAAATGGGGCCGAACAACCTAATCAGACTCTGAACTTTTCTCTTGAGCCGCACACGTGAGGTTCCTTCTCTCCGTTTCCCTCTGCTTTTCCCCTCGCACTCTTTATGCTTCCACACCCAGGAGAGCCCAAACTCCGGAGCTAAACTAGGAGAAACTAAAATAAAAAATAAATGCTCAAAAATAAAAAAGTAAACCCAGCTGTCGCCAGCCCTTCCCTCCCCACAGGCGCTCCCCTAGTTAGTTCGGGAGGCTTCAGCCATGAGCTGATTTCAGATGTAGTCCCCGGCATTATGATTCTGCTGCTTCTGATCCTGCCTAAGCGGGCCCAGCTGTCACCCCACCCCCTTTACATCCACTTCTGTATCACTTCCAGGCCAGTCTTTCCCAGTGTGGTTTCTCCACCGCCTAATATTTAATTTTAATTCAAAGCCCCCCTCCCCCCTTGCCCTTGCAAATCCTCTGATTCTGCAGACCAAGCTAGCTTTCCCTCTGATTTTCTTCTCCTTTTTTCATTATCAGTGAGTCAGATTAGCATCTGACAAGAGAATAGAATGGACTATTCCACCTTCGTTTCAAAACCTAAGGCGGATTATTGCTCCTGTTATAAATATAAAGGACATTTTAATTTGCTAGGAGCCAAGAACAAGCAAATCGCCCAGAGTCAGGATTGAACAGAGCAGCTCCAGGCCCCTCCACCTGTTTTGTGCAGCTCTGGGAAAAGCCTCTCCGCCCCTCCCCCAACCCTTCACCCCCCCCCCCCCCACCCCCGCCTGTGTAGGAAGAAGCACTCCCCTCTGGGCTTGGGAAGCATGACCCATTCTTGTCAGGCCCAGCAGACCCCCATGCGGTAATTCTGGGAGCCAGTACCAACCTCCAAAGGGCTCAGAGGCTGGGCCAAAATAGAGGCTTGGGGTGTGTTGATGGTTGATGTTCAAGTTAGGACCCATATCCGGCCTAGAGACTCCCTCCTTGCCACTCCCAAAGCCCACCCCTCCTAGCCCCCCAACGCAGGGTCAAGCAAAGGCCAGCTCTAGGGAGTGTTCAGATTCCTCAGGGGCACCAAGGGGTGGGTGGAAGGGCAGGCCTTCAGCCTTTGGGATACACAGCCCTAAGCCTGCATTTCCAGACCTTGAGCTGCTGGCTCAAAAGAAATGTCCATCTGGGAGGATCCTGGGAATGTGTCTGTTACCCCTGGAGAGCTGACTTCTCTTCAGAGGCAGAGTCTGCGGGGTATCGCTGCTCTGCAGACACAGGGTTGCCCTTTCTTCCTATGGATGGAGCTATAGTTCGGGAGGTCCTTTCATTTGGGACAGTGGCAGCCTGGCCCCTCTTTGAAGCCCCTATAGCAATGTCTTAGCATGGCCTTCCTTATTCTAGTCTTACTGTGGTGTCTTGACGGCGGGACCCTGTCTCGTCTTGCTTCATATCTCAGAAACCCCAGGTCCAGCTTCTTGCCCATGCAAGACGTTCATTGGGTACTTCCTCCGATGACCCAGGCAGTGTGGGGCAGGGGGAGCCCGGGGCTGGCAGGCTCCAGAGCTGCGGGCTCCCATCTGCTCCACAGTTGGCGGTATGTGAGCGGGACGAGGTATATTAGCTTCCACAGCTGCTCTGATGAAGCACCATCAGATGGATGACTTGATGCCACAGAGATTTACCCTCTCGCCCTTCCAGAGGCTAGACATCAAGGTGTTGGTGGGATTGGTTCCTTCTGGAGGCTTTGAAAGAGAATTTGTTCCCTCCCTTTCTCCCTGCTTCTTGTTGCTGGCGACCCTTGGTACCTTGGCTTGCACGGTCACATGGCCTTATTACTGTGTATCTCAGGGTCCCTGTGTCATCATGTAGCCTTCTGCAAAGGACACCAGTCATGGGATCTGGGGCCCACCCAGGTTGACCTCAGCTTACCTTGATCACATCTGCTAAAACCCTATTTCCAAAAAAGGTCCTGGTCGCAGGTAAGGGGATGGAGGTTGGTTAAAAGGTGGACAGGTTATGGGACGCCTGGGTGGCTCAGTTGGTTGAGCAGCTGCCTTTGGCTCAGGTCATGATCCCAGCGTCCTGGGATCGAGTCCCACATCGGGCTCCTTGCTCGGCAGGGAGCCTGCTTCTCCCCCTGCCTCTGTCTGCCTGTGCTCGCTCTCTCCCCCCTCCCTCTCTGATTAAAAAAAAAAAAAAAGGTGGACAGATTATTGTGGAGGACACAGTTCACCACGGAAAGCCACTCGACTTTCAAAATCATGCTGGACCTCATGAGAAGGAGCTTGCCGCAGGGGAAGGGGAACCAAATTTAGAGAAGAGATTGGACCCCAATCCTAAGTTCTAGAAACCATGTTATCCTGACAACATTCCTTCACCTTTGTGTGCCTTAGTTTCTTTGTTTGCAAAATGATTCCCGAGGCACCTCCCAGTTCAAACATTGCATGTTTTTAAAATTTATTTTTGATTGAGCTGTTTTTCTGTCTTGAAGAGAAAGACAAAAGAATAAATAACAAGAAAACCAAGAAAGTACAGGAAAAAAGGGCAAAGGAAATAAACAGGGAGAAGCAGAATGAGCAGGAGAAAGGTGGAAGCAGGAGAAATAGTCCAAGCAAAGGCGAAAGCGGAAATTTGAGGTGGTGGGTCATGGAGTAGAAAATCGAGGCCCATTTGCCCGTATGCGTGTGTGTTTATGTGTGCATTTAACCTTGTTTGCTCATAATCTGACTGCAAAAAAATATATAGCTATATAATAAGGAGCAGAACATTTTCCTTGGTTGCATACAAACTCCTGTTTTCTAAACCATTATCTCCCTGAAGCTATTAATTTAGAGCATATTGTGTGAGAGACTGCTGAGGCACGACCAAAGGAAGGTTCTGTGTGTGTGTGAGTGTGTGTGTAAAGAGAGCGCCTTCTTTTTCTTCCCTTCCTTTAAATAAAGCAGTTTGCTGGCCGCGGTGAGGTCAGGGAGACAATGATTTTTTTTTTTTTAAAGATTTTATTTATTTATTTGACAGAGATCACAAGTAGGCAGAGAGGCAGGCAGAGAAAGAGGAAGGGAAGCAGGCTCCCTGCTGAGCAGAGAGCCTGATGCGGTACTCAATCCCAGCACCCTGAGATCATGACCTGAGCCGAAGGCAGCGGCTTAACCCACTGAGCCACCCAGGCGCCCGAGACAACGATTTTTAGTGTCTGTAGGATCAGCCTGTTCTCAGCTGCCTCCCTCATGTTCCATCTGGAAAAATGGCAAGGGGAACCGCTGTCCCTCCCCAGAGTCCTGTGGCTCTGACCGTCCCAGCACACACCCAGAGCCCTGTGTCCCAGAGTGGCCACAATCAGAGCCAGCCCCCTATGTCTACAGCTCTCTGTGGCTTTCTCAAGAGTGGGAATCCTTGAGCCAAGATCCCACCAAAAAAAAAATAAATAAATAAAAAAAAATCTGCTTACTGATAAAAAGCTGCAGCCTTGTCTCCTTAATTAGTGCTCAGTTTCCTGGGCCCCTCCACTCATATTTGCCCTCCGAACTGTGTGGTGGCTGCCCTTCTCTTAATTACGGCTCTGTAATTCAGATACAGTGGCCGGGTTGCCACACTGAGCAAATAAGAATCCAGGATGCCTGTTCAATTAGAATTTTGGAGCGACAGTTTTTGTTTGTTTGTTTTAGTGTACGTATTTCCCAAATATTTCATGGGACACAGTTTTTTATACTAAAATAATTACTAGTTGTGCGTTGGAGATTCAAATTTAACGGGGCATCTTGTATTTTACTTGGCAGTCCTAGTAGCAGAGGAACGGATCACAAAAATCCCCACCTTGCTCTTCTGAGTTTTCTTTTCCTTGAGTCTTGAGCAGCCGAGTCATTTCACCATTGGCAGCCTCCTCTTCCCCACCCCTCTGACATTTTCATATGATATATTAGTTCTTCTTGTTCTGGGTCAGTCCCTTTTGGAAGATGGGGTCAGGTAAATGCCTCGAATAAATAAATAGTCTTGCCTATCACCCAGATTAGCCCTTGAGAAGTGTCTCCTCTCTTCTGGGATTCGTGAGCCCACGTTCCCGTAGAACTCCTTTTCTTCCCGCACGCATGCTTTCATAGGTATTCATCTTTTGCCACCAGGACACCAGGCGGGAGAAGCGGTACAACACGAAATCCATCAAAATGGCAAACATTCCAGCAATCACGCTTCTAGGAATCTGCCCCAAGGAAATAATCGGAGATGTGCACCAAGATTTATGTGCAGGGATGGGCACCACAGGGCTATTTATAATAGTGACATATTGGAAACTCTCTAAGTGTCCAACAAAAGGAGAATGGTAAATTATGGGACATTCTTAGAGTGGAATATTATGTGACAACTAAAAATCGTGTTTGTAGAACAATGTTTTATGACAGAACAGTGTGACTAATGTAGAGAAGTGGGGGAGGGGAATAAAGGATACCTGGCAGTGTGGTTCTGATACCCCCAGGGAAAAGTCTAGAAGGAAATTCACCCAAGTGTTAGGTGCTTGGCAGAGTGTGAGACCCAGCCTGTAGGACTGCATGCAGTTCGTTTCAGAATTTCTCCCTCTCGGATGGGCAGGACACGGGGGTTGAAAATTAGCATGGATGTGTGGTTTGGTATCACTTTGGTATCACTTGGCTGTTGTTTTTTAGATCTGGGTCAGGTGTGGGGAGAGCAGGGGCTGAGATCAGGGCCTCTGTTCATCAGACGGTGTGTCCCACAGCTGAGGACACCTCTGTCCCTCACCACGAGTACCCATGCATGACTTGGCCTTCTTGCGGATCCATTTCAGTCCAACCTCCTGCATTCCGCAAGTTCCCCCACGGTTAACTCCCTCACACCCAGATCCCATCAAAATCAGCTCCTGCCCGCCGTTCTTCTCTGCCTTCATGTGACCTTCAGCAGTGCTTCCCAGTCTGCAGAGGACACCCTGGAGAACGGGGTCTCTAACTCACGGGGGGTTCCCAGCCCGGTCTGTACACCCATTTTTAGGACAGGTAAATGTTCTTCCATCAATACCGTACCAAACAAATTCATCTAAAAAGTCTTGTGTGTGTCCTACAGTTATACGTCGCTTATGTTTTCTCATCAACCAACTTAAACAGTGTATCAAATGATGGCCAGTGAAACACTGAGAAATCCTTTGTTTTTCAAATTGTGGTTGCTGAGCTGTGTTTCATGCGTCTGAGGTAAAAATACGGACTTCACATTATATTTTGGACTTCAGCGTTTTATTTATTCTGTGTGAATATTTGATCTTCACATGGCTTGTTTATAAAGAGTCTTTAAAAGAAGGGAGAGATTGTTGCCACTTGAATCATTGGGGAGCCGTTGGCCGATAGAGCGAAATGAAGCTTCCAAGCGCGACCTGGTGTCCAGCTGCTGATCTAGCCTCGTCACTCTGCTGTCCTGCTTGTTGAACTCTTTCCCGAAAATGCCATCTGCCTCCAAACTGGTCCTTTTTTCTTTGCCTTTCTCCACTTTTCCACCCTCCAGTTTTTGCTTCCATCTTCACTTTAAGGTTGGCTCCAGTCTTGGCACCCTCTCCAAAGACTTCCTGGTTGCCTGAATTACAGGTGGCTTCTTGCTCTGTACCCTCCAAACATCTTGCCTTCACCTCATTGCGTGTTTTCACAGTCATTTGTTCATGCCTCTGTCTCCTTCATTAATCTGTGGGCAATTTAGGGGGAAGATAGATGCTTTATGCCTTTTAAAAATTTCCCCAGGTTTTCGTACATGACTGGAAATGCTTGTTGATTGAAACGGTTCCCTTGTCCGCAGCCCAGACAGATCCCAGCTCCAGGATTCTCAAACGTTAGCTAATGCATCTCGTTGAGCAGCTTGTTACTAAGTACCGATGATGGGTCAGATACTATTCCAGGCACTAAGGACATCATGGGAGCAAGGCAGACAAATGTTTGCTCTCAGGGAATGCTCACTGTAGTGGGACAGATAGGTAATAAATAGGCAAACAGATAAATAAGAGAATCTTAGAATAAAACTGGGTAAGGTCATTCCTTCCTTCTACAAGTACTTATTAAGTACCTATGACATGTTAGAGGTTATTCTGTTGCTGGGGATACAGAGGAAGTAAGACAAAGATTCTGTTTTCAAGGATGTTCTGATGACAGAAAAGGACCTGGTGGCAGGGCGCAGTATTAGGATGGGGTAGGCAGACATCCTTAAGGGAGCTGCCTGGGAGCCAAATAATGAGGAGGATGATACTCGAATAAACAATTGTTTTATAAATAATGAAAAGGAACCAGCCATGAATGGACCAGAGAAAGAATTGCTCCAAGCAGAGGGAAGAATAAGTGCAAAGGCCCTGAGGCAGGAATGAGTTTCACATGAGGAACAGAAGGCAGATCAGTGTGTCTATAGTGGGGGATTAGAAGCGGGGATAAAAGGTGAGGGTGAGGAGTTCCCCTTGGGCCTTCCAGGTGGTGCTAAGTCATTTGGATTTCCTTTCCTTTCCTTTCCTTTCCTTTCCTTTCCTTTCCTTTCCATTCCTTCCTTTAAGTGCATGGGAAGCTATTGCTTTAGGACAAATAAATGTACATAATTTCTTGGGCCTCCCTTCTGAAGATTTTTCACTTAGTGAATCTGGTGTAATGCTTCGGAATCTGCAAAGCGCTCCCAGTTGGTTCTGGAGCAGGATGTCTATGAACAATTCTTGGTGGCAGATCGAAGAGAAACTAGTAAGTCTTTAACCAAATGTCTGCCATTTAGATTTTCTAAATCAGCATGGGTGGAGGCTTTGGGTCAGGTGCATGGCTGAACTCAGGCTGGAGAACTGTGGCTTTCGGCAGCATCCTGGACCCTGGCTCTCCATTGGCTTAGCACTGACACTCCTTTGCACCAGACGAGAAAATCTTGCGGAGTCTGCAGGTCTTCAGCTTCCTTTCGGGCCCCCTCAAGCAGCACAGGGGCCCATCAGGCTTAGGGAGCAGAATTCTGAAGTTTATAGCAATACCTTCTCTGAGTTTGGGTTTTCTAAAATGGCCCTAAAATAAAATAAAGGAGTTGGATGAAATTTAATCTGAGAGTCTCCTCTCTAGAAATAGAGTAAAATAAAATTTTGGGTTATATTATTTCATCAACTCTTCATGATAATCTTAAGAAGCAGGTAGGCCAGCCTTGTTATCCACAAAGGGCATTCATGATAGAGTTGCCTAGAACCTGGGAGCCCCTGGCCCACAGCTCCAGGCTCAGGTAAGATATCCAGAATCAGCCCCTCTCTCCAAGTTCAACGCACACCAAAACCCCTGATTCCTAAAACCTTGTGGCTAAAGTACCCCCCAAATGTTGCTTGTTCTGTCCCTCTGTTGATGGTGAAGAGCTACATTTCTTGTGCAAGGGCTGAGCTCGGGAGACCTGAGCTCCACTTTACCTTGGCCCCTTCCTAGCTGGCTGATTTTAGGCAAGTCCTTTCCCTCTCTGGGCCTGGGTTTGCTCCTCTCCAAAGTGAACCGGTGAGGTGAAGAACCATCTCTGACTTTCTATGATCATTTAGTCACTTGCTCTACAGAGCCAGGGAAATTGAGGTTCAGTGTCAGACAGTGGCTTCTTACCACCTCCGAGAAAATTGCCTTTTGAATAGAGAATGGCACTACAATGGCTCTCTGGTTTTCCACTCGGCGCGCTGGCTGCTGCTGGACCACACTCTGCCCCCAGCAAGCTTTTGTTCACAGCAGCATGCAGAGAGGCCGGGACAAGCCCACTGGCCCTTCTGTCCTGCTCCTCCTTTTCCACTCCAGTGTCATGTAGACAGATGCTTTTATTATCTCTTTTTCCCTCAGATTCCTTTCTTGCCCAGTCTGCGGCTGCTGCTGCAACACAGAGAAAAATACTAATTTCATCGAGAACTGGAGACTGAATTAAAAAAAAAAAAATGGGACAGGGCCCTTAGAAGAAGGGCATTTTTTTTTTTTCTTTTTGCAGCATCAGTGCACCAGAAGAAGGAGGAGGAGATGCTGTGATTCGGGGAGCTGTGCTCCCTGCTCTTGGCGTGGAACAGTAGACTCAAGTGTCCCTGCCTGAAGTGACATTACATTTGTACAGGCGGCAGGATCCATTGACTGGAAAATGTGGGCACGTGCCAGGGAATAGCTCACAATCTCAAAGGAGTTATAACACAGGCGCTGATTGTGGCTACGGACACCTAGAGAGCGTTGCCATAGTTCCATTGCTCTCTACTTGGGAGTCCTGCAATTTGTGCCCGGCTGGCTTGGAGGACACAGGGCAAGTTCGTCCAGTGGAGGGCGCCAGCGGCCTCTGGACACGGAGCGGCCTCCGTGTGAACACTTTGCTTGCTTTCCCCACCAGACTCCACAGGCAGGGCTGGGCTGCTTTCATCCGTTGAGCTGTTTGGGCTTGGCTTCCATCCGTTCAGGGGACGCAGAGAGCCCTGGACCAGCCCTCGACGTCAGCCTTGGCTCCGAGACCCCAGGCAGGCCATACATCTTGGCCTTAGTTTTCTTATCTTCAACATTTGTAATAATGATCTCAGAGGTGCCTTTCAGCTTGAACACCCTGCAGTTCTATGACTCATAAGTATGACTGAAGGTCGGAACGGAAAGTGAGATTAACTTGGAATGTTCTTGAAGGTTGGGCTTCAAGTACGGACGATCTGTGGAGAATTTTTACTTAGTAGAACAAAGAAATGGAATCATCTCGCCCACCCACCGCCCCAGCCTCTGGCCTCTTGAATCAGAAGCTTACTGCTTTTAACCATAGGTCATTTGAATCTTTTCAGCCAGTCCTGTTAAATGGAAACAAGATAGTTTGGGCTTGCATTAGAGTAAGTCATATACCATAACAAATGACCCCCAAATGTCAGGGACCTAAACACAATAAAATTATATTTTTTATTCCTATCACAATCCAGTGCAGTTTGAAGGAGAAGAAATGCACTCAGCTCTGCAGTTTTCAAGGGACTCAAGACTCCTTCCAGTTCCTGATCATGTGCTTCTCTTGTCCTCAAAGTGTCCTGTCTCTGTTGACTGTGGGGGATGGGAAGGAGGGAGTGGAGAACTGCTGAGGAGTTTACAGACTCCCCAGGAAATGATACATACAATGCTTGCCCTCGCTGACAGGAGCGATGGTGTGCCCCCGCCTTCATGCATGGGGCCTGGGAGATACGGCCCAGTGCTGTGCTTTGTGTGGCGCAGAAAGGAAGCAGCACAGGGATCATGGTGAGATCAGCAGTCCCTCCTGTCTCAGGGCTGTTTCTAAGAACGAAGTAGAGAGGCTTCAAGGCTGGCCCTTTCTATAGCTTATGCACTGCTCACACGAAGACAGTGCCCCATCGCCGTAAGACTGTGTCTTCCCCGAGGGGCCCCTTGCTCGGGTTTACACAAAAGCACTGTATAGGCTAACAGTGGCTTGATATATGCTCTGAAATCAGATATATTTTGTATCTAATTTCAGTTCCACTAACTAACCATGAAAATTTAAATGAGAACACTGTTCCCAAATTACAGATGAGGAGTGTTACAGGGACTGATTGAGCTATTTTGTAACGTAGTAGCGAGGATTAAATGAAATAAGATATTTAAGGTGACTAGGATGGAGAACGTGCTCAATAAATAGTATCAGAATTCTCTTTTCAGTTCCCTTTTGGGATCCTTCTAACACATAAGAATCTCCACTAGGAATATTGGTCTGTACTTTAGCTCATTTATGAATTTGGGCCACTTCCAGGACCCTAAAACAGGATAAGATCCTTTGCATCCCTGCTGAAATGGAGATGTAATGTTAGCCCTGAGCCTGGTGTGTGTTCACTAAGACATAAAATAAAAGCTCAAAACCATACAGAAGGAGCAGAGATAATTATACTAAAAATTAAGGCTACCTAAGTGACTGCAGTTGAATATCAAATTTAGTTGTGAGATGTCTGGAAGCCACAGCAAAAAAGGGCAATAGAATGGATGACACAAACCTCATTGTCTAATTTAAGACAGTAGGCCTATTTCTGAGGGACTATTAACCGTTTAAGGAAATAACAAACGTAAGAAAAAATTACCAGGAGCTTATAGACGAGGGTCGCTGAGGGGCGTAATGGCCTGTCCCCTTCTCTCTGCGTGATTGGCTCTGAAAACTGCCTTTGCAGTTTTGAAAGCTTATCTGGGGCAGGATGCAGAGAGACACCTGCCCGTAGGACTTAGTAGCAGTAGGCCGGTGCCTTTCCTAAGTAAATAGATACGTCCCTGTTGGGTCTGATTTGAAGAGGTCTCCAGAAGGACACATGAAAGGTTCCTACCTTCTGCAGGATTCTAAGAGCCAGGAGTCCAACAAGGACACAGGTGAAAAAGCCAGGAATGCCCCCCACCCAGAATCACAGGGACTGTGAGTGCCCTGAGGACAGGGCAGAAGTTGCTGCTGCCCTATTCTCCCTCCTGCTCCTCCCTTTCCCACAGCTCTGCTGGATGATGTACAAGGTTGCAGCTGACCTGTCCAAGGCCTGCTTTGCCCTGTTTGTCTTATGCTGAATGTAAATCCTCGAAATGATTTTGCATTTGCTTTAGAAGCCAATTTGCCTAATTGTAGTGATAAAACAACATTTATGCAGATGTCTCACTATTTTTAAAAACCCAGTTTGCTTTTAATGAACGCTTGACATGGCATTTAGTGGGGACAAGCACAGGGATGCTGGGGCCAGGAGTCGGAGCTATTGAAATGGGAGAACCATCAAGCAAAATTGTTATTTTATTTTCTTTTAATCAAATTTTTAAGGGAGGGGAGCAAGTTAAAATCGACAGGAAATGCTTCCATCCAGGGATCTTCGAAAGCTTCTGCCAACATCAACAATGAGGAACACATTTGGAAAGTGCTTTGCAAACCTTCCAGTTCACAGAGGGCTCCATATCACTAATACGGTGACGTTGGCTAGTATTTATAGAACACCCACTGAGAAAGAGCTGTTCTCGATGCTGGGTATTTATTTTGAAGTGCTACTTGTTGACATTGTTGTCCTGGGACCTTGAGGTGATGGGGATCATTCTCCTTTTTAACAAACAAGGAAACTGAGTCACAGCAACCAGTTGGACTGACTTCATTGGAGTCTGGATTCTGTCTCATGGTATTGGTGTGGGTTTTAGAGGTGGACATCATGGCAGGTTTATGGGTTGACCACTTGACTTGGGATCTTAGACTGAGTCTTCGTGAGGACCATGTCTGGCTAGTGGTAGAATTGGGCACAAAAATAAAGCGTCCAGGATGACTTCTGTAAACCTTCCCTGCCTACAGAAGTTGGCCCCATGGCTACCAGGCTTCTTCTAAGTTTCATGCCTCTGGTCCTGCTTCCCTTCCTTGCCCCATCCTCAGACCTTCTTCAGAAAACTTTAGACATCAGACAACTTCGGGGCCAGCACTGCACACTTCATCCGCACTGGGTTGAGTCCTCAGGAGATCAGGAGACAGCAAGGAACTGATGCAAGATTTGGCATCAGCCAACCTAGGTTTGAATCTTAGTACAGGTGTTTTAAAATTGCGTGGCTGTGGGTATAGACGGCCCTGGGTAGATGACTTCGTTTGAATGGAATCTCTTGAACATCTAACTTAGTGGCTCCCTGAGTGCATTTTTTCAAGTGGCAATGTCAATGTCAGCTGGTAATTGGTTAGAAATACAAATTCTTGGGCCCTACCATAGACTGAATTATAAACTCAGGGGGTGGGGCCCTGCAGTCTGGGTCTCAAAAGCCCTCCAGGTGCTTCTGACATATGCTTAAGTTGGAGAAGTGCTGCTGTAGCTAATAATACCATCAGCCTTATAAGGATGTTGTAAAGCTTATCAGTAGAACGGATCAAGTTTATGGTGCATGTGAGCTGTTGAGAAAGCAGCGGTCATCAGAATCACTTATCATCGTGACCATCATCACGTCCTCTCTGGAAGTTCCTTCGAGCTTGAGAGACGTATGGTTCACAGCTCAGAAGAGTGCACGATTTTAATGTTTTCTTAGTGAGTGCTTAGGGCGTGGGCAGACAGATTTGGCTTTATACATCCTTATTTTCTTTGCTTTTTAATTCAAATTCTAGACCTGTGGGCAGAATTTCGTGACAGGGAGGGGGTCAGATCCTATAGGAACTGTCTGGGCAGCATGTTGATGCCGACATACCTTTACCTCCTATGATGAAGGTCACATTTAAGAGAGGAACTGTCCAGAGGGTGTGGGAAGACTCTAGGTCCTGAGAGTCCAGAAGGGACTCTAGAAGGGAATTTTGTTTGCTCTTCCCTTTGTCTTACTATTATTACTACTTTTCTCTGGTTCATTAACTACTGTCAGGGTAGTAGGACCCCTCAAGAGGTCTTTTCCTTACTCCAAAATGATCGCATCCAAGAAATACAAAAGAAAGGAGCTCTAAATTTTTAAAAAATGATTTCATTTATTTATTGGTCAGAGAGAGAGAGATAGAGGGCACAAACAGGGGGTGTGGCAGGGAGAGGGAGAAGCAGGCTCCCCGCCAAGCAAGGAGCCTGATGTGGGATTCAATCCCAGGACCTCAAGATCGTGACCCGAGCTGAAGGCAGACGTTTAACCAACTGAGCCACCCAGGCATCCCAGGAGGTCTAAAATCTTTGTAAATAGCTTGTATTCAAATAACCCTTTTCACCAGAAGTGCCTTCATTTTGCTTCTCAAACCATTGCTTGGAATTAGGTGGGGTGTGGAGGAGAAATTATCGTCCATATTTCCACAGATGCAGAAACTGAAGCAGAAAGGGCATTGATTTATTCTAGATCTGAGTGGTCTCAGAGTTGGAACCCAGGCTCCCAACCCTCACTGCTTGCTGAAGGGGAGACTCAGAGGGCCCTGGGCTCCACCACAGAAGCTGTGGTGGACACAAGAAACCAACAGGGCTTGTTTATCAAGGAAGGAAACAGAGCTGTGTGATTGACTACCTTATATAGGGGAACCCCCTTGCCTCAGGTTCCATCGGTTGCTTGGGGAGATGGGGCACAAGAGAGCAGGAGATTCAGCAAACGCAGGGCTGGGTGGGATGGAATATGGAAGGAGACGCCAGTGAGCTGCTTGACATGCTTTGTGGGGGAGATCTGAAGTTCTATTTGTAGGAGCTCTGGAGGGGGTGATGGGCAGGCAGCGTGCCCCGGGGAGGCATCTTTCTTCAAATCCTGGAACCAGTGTGGTAGATTAGTCCTGGGTGATACTGCTTTGAAATAGATTTGCAGGTTCTGATCTCCTCTTCTTGAGATTTGAGATTGGTTCTCTAAACCATCTTTACACCACGTGTCTGTTATCTCAATGGTGACCTCCCCCCACCGGCCACCCCCCGCCTTAGGAGGGCCTGAACAGCCAGTGTAAAGCCCAGCTAGGGAAACTGAGGCCCAGGGAAGCTGGTTGGAGTGACAGGGAGCCAGAGTTCCAGCTCACTTCAAACACAGTCCCTTGTTTCCACCTTCCCCAGTGAGCAGCTTATCTTTGGAGTTTCTTCTGCACCAGGGAGACAAGGCCCAGCAGGGGCTTCCCTGGTCAGGGCTCTTTGTGCCTCACCCTCCCTGCCCCATTCCAGCTGGGCCTGGGCATCAGCCTGAATTTGGCCTAAATGTCTCAGGTTAAAAAAACCTGACCAAGAGAACTGGCCCAAGTGAGGTAGGTCTACTTTCTCTCTCTTCTTCTTCTTGCCAGAAATCCAGTTGCTTTCCATTTCTAGACAGTTTGTGGGACGGTCAGCAGCATCTCTCCCTGCACCAGCTGGTGCAGACCCAGAGGAGGCTTCAGTCATCCTTCCGTGTGCAACAGAGGCATCAGGTACTAGAGGAGGTGTGAGTGCATGTGTGCACGTGTGTGCTTGTGTGCGTGTGAGGGGACAATGGGGGCACTCATCCTATCATTCCAGTGCCTCACAGCCCACCAAGGAAAGTTTAGGTGGCCTCATGCAGGAAGGAAGGGTGTAAACTAGAAAATTGGCTGGCCAAGAGTAAGATGGTCAGTTATAACAGAGTTTCCTCTTCTCCCAGTGAAGTGTGGTTGATGTAGATCTTTCCTGCATCTCCCTTCCCCACATGTGGGCACAGTGTCAGAACTGGAAGGGACCTCTGAGAGTGCATGATCTAAGCACCTCAGAGAGGAGGAACAGGGCTGGGCCCAGAGACACACAGCGATTGAAGCACCTCTTGTCACGTGATGTCATAGGAGGCCTCGGTGCAGAAGCCAGTTTTATAACATTCATTTCCATGCCTATCCACTGACCATGGCCATGGATTTCATCCTAATAGTGAACATGCACAATTCTAACTGATTAGCCCAAGTATTTTCCATTTTTTTTATCATGCTAACATAACTTACTTTTATTGGTTGGCTTCTGTGCCTGGTGCTTTATAACGGTTGGTTCGTTTAACATCCCTACACTTCTTTATTGTAGATACCATTATTGCCCCATCTTGTGGATAAGGAAACTGAGGCTTGAGGGCACCGGGTTGGCTCAGTTGTTTGGGCGACAGCCTTTGGCTTAGGTCATGATCTTGGAGTCCTGGGATCGAGTCCTGCATTGGGCTTCCTGCTCAGTGGGGAGTCTGCTTTTCCTCTGACCTTTTTCCTTTCATGCTCTCTCTCTCTCAAATAAATTAATAAAATCTTAAAAAAAAAACAGTAAAAAAAATAAAAAGAAACTGAGGCTTGGGTTAAATGCTTGTCCCAGGTTCACAGCTTTTATTAAGATCTGGCTAGATCTTAATAAAAGATTAAGAGAGCTTTATGCTCTCTGATGCATAAAACATCTGAAGAGCTGGGATATAAGTTAGCTGGCTTAAGATGCTTCTAGACTCTTCAAACCCAAACCATAAGTGGTGGAAGCAGGGTTGGGCACCAGCTCATGGGTTTTAATCACAACACTGTACCGCTCCCCATAATATCTCGTTGGACTTCATTATGATAGAATTTGTACAAAGCCTTGTATGACTTTCTAAGGGGTCCTGTCATGAGTATAGAGTCTAGAGGCCCAAGCAGTTTTTGTGGCACATGTGTTTTCCAGAGCCATGGAAAAAGGTGAGCAATGTGCCCTATTAGTTGATGAGCGTCAAGTCAATAAAGAAGGAGATTGGGGGAAAAGCGGTATCAGAAATGGATTAATCTTTGCTGATAGTAAAAGATCTTTGGAGTCAGTACCCCTGATGGTAAGGTGAAAAATACCAAAATTAGGTATTCCTCTGAGATACTTGCTCCTCGTCGCTTGCTTTCGTGCCAAGAGCAATGAGACAATAAAGGAGCTGATGTCTTGTGTTGCAAGAAGTGCTTTTGTTGCTATTTTCCCCAAATTTATGTAAGTAGCTTTCATTAAGATCTAGCTGTTACTTAATGCATAAAATATCTGAAGAGCTGAGATGAAGTCAAGTGGTTGAAGATGTTCACTGTTGAAATGCCGCTCCAGCTGAGAATCTGGAGTTCTCCGCTCTATGTCATTGCCTATTTAAACCTTCATAGTTTGTGCCTTGGGAGGCTTTGCCTGCTTCAGATCTGGCTCTCAGACTTTCTCTGAAGGACTGAAGACTTTGGTTAGTGAGCCCTCGATCAGTGGGGAGCTCACAGGGACCTACTATCCACTGGGTCCTCTCACTAAAAGGATCGGAGCTCAGGCCGGTGGGGATGTGGTAAGGTGGGGGCCGGTGGCGTGTTCTTGGTCCCACTGATTAAAAAACCCAGTCTCGGGGCACCTGGGTGGCTCAGTTGGTTAAGCAACTGCCTTTGGCTCAGGTCATGATCCCGGAGTTCTAGGATTGAGTCCCACATCAGGCTCCCAGCTCCACAGGGAGTCTGCTTCTCTCTCTGGCCCTCTCCCTCTCTTGTTCTCTCTCTCATTCCCATTCTCTCTTAAATAAATAAATAAAATCTTTCAAAAACAAACAAACAAACAAACAAACACAAAACCCAGTCTCTGTCTGCTTGTCTGGCTTGCCCTGCCTCTCTGGCTTCTTCTACCCTTGGCTGTTCTTCCCTCTTTCATCCTGCCTCTCCTCCCACTAACTCCATATGGATGGGTAAAAAGGAACCTTCAGCACTGGAGATCAACATGAGGGGAGAGAGTGTCTTCAGGACATGTCCCCCAAGAGGTTCCACAGCTGCTGTGATTTTGTTCCATGGAAACCCAAGGCCAACAGAAAGGGGCTGGTGAGCCAGCATGGGGTAGCTCAGCCCTGTCCCTATGAGTGTTGGTGCAACCCTAGGCTGGTGGTCTCTAAAAAAATGGCCACTGAGACTTTGGCCAATGATATGGGAAGTTGAGTCCAAGGTACCTGGAGGCAAATCTCCTTATTAGGTGGGGGTCCTGGACAAGTTATTCGACTTCTGTGAGCTTAGGTTTGCTTACATTTAAAACAGGCACTTTTTAAATGAGAAGGGAGGTAAAATGAGATAGTAGATGCCTTTAGCAGAGGGCCTGCCACATGGTAGGTGCTTAGGTGCTCAGTAAATGAGAGATGTCATGGTGGTCATCATCATCGTCCTTGTTACTACCTTCAAAATGGGGAAATGTGCTTCAGTGTCCCCACTGTGCAGTTTCATGAAGGCACATTAATTTCTTCCTCCCTCTCTCCCTTCCTCTATTCCTTCCCAATTGAATCAATATTCATTGAGGGGCTGGTCTCCGCAAGGAGCAGTCATAGGCCTTTTGACTTTTAGGGTCCCTCTCCTCCAAGAGCCCAGCCCATCTCTCAGCCCGCCTGCGTACCTCCTCTCCCCTCATCCACGCCCGGGGCTGCAGCCCAGTGGCAGCGCTCTTGTGTCACTGGCCGGGACTTGGTCTGGCTTCCCTGGAGAGGATTAGACAGTGTGGCTGTAATGAGTCTGTGGCGTAATTTCTCTCTTGGACCATCTTGCAGGGATCAGAATGAAGCTGTCATTGCTCTGTGGCCAGAACGGCCCCCAGAAAAATCTGTGAATAACCTTCCCCTGAGCAGCAGCATTTGGGGCTTAATTGTTTTTTTGTTAATCACAAAAACAATTAATTTGGCCGCTGACTCTTTGGTGGGGTGTTTTTTCTTTCTCTTTTTTTTAATACAGGAGATGCTGCTAAGATGATCCATGTGATGTCTCTAGATTCAATTTCTCTCTCTCCCCAAGGCTAGGAATGACTCCTCTCTGTATCCATGACATCCAGAGAAAACAGGGCGAGGCAGTGCATTTTCCAAAGAAGGCTGGTTTCTAAAACTTAAATGTCTGCTTCCTGGCAATACAAGGGCTTCTGCCCTGCGGCTCTCACACAGTCTGGGGAGAGGGAGGCAGATGGAGACACCAGAGTGATGGCCCCAGACCCATTTCAGAGTGGAGACCCAGAAGGCTCTGGTTTCTTCGCCCACCATGTGGCAGAAATGGTGAAACTGGCTCTCTGGCTTGGGAACCACATTGTAGGACTTGCTGGGGGTCAGGGGGATCCGGTGTGGTGCTGTGCTCCTTGGATATGTTCTTTCGCTCTCAGGTGGTCATGGCAGACCAGGGCTTAGCTGGAGGCTGTGCAGTGGGATGCCGTCCCTGGAGCGGGAGAACGACTCCTGTGTGGAAGTTGTGGACAGTGGTGATTTAGCCCCTGGAATGTTCCGGACGCCCAGAACAGACCTGGGAATAGAAGCTTTGTAGCTACGGCCCTGGAGAATGTGGTCAGTCGCTAAGCAACCAGCCGGGCACACACACACTGTGTTGTAAGTTGAGAACGCACACTTCGCAGGGTGGCAGCCCCCCTTTGGCCTGTTGTTGAGGAATCCCACGGCTTGGGACAGACAGGCACGAGGTGGAGGCTCACGGGTGGGCTGGAGGGAAGTGGCTGAGCCAGATTTGCCAGACGCAGCGCAGAGAGTAACAAGCCTCTCGTGTGCCAGTGACCTGGTCCTGAGTAACTGGAGACAACCGTTGTCTCTTACCAAGCTACTGGCTTGGGTGATGATTTCCAATAGGACCGGGAGATTCTTCCCTCAGTAATGAGGGCCTTTGCAGGAAGTGAGGACAAGGACAGAGAATCAACCTTTACTGAGGAAGTGCAGGTGCCCGGGGTCATGCTAGGTGTTTTCTGCCAAGTGTATTCTCATTTTTTTTCCCTTAAAATTGTCATGTGAGATTTGTTCACACTTTCATGGTCAAAGAAACTAAGGGTTAGGGAAGTGACTTACCTGAGATCACACAGCTGGTCGTGCAAGAGCCAGGTTTCCTAGCTAAGTCCATCTAAGGTCAGAGCTCATGCTCTTTCCATGACCCTCTTACCTTGGGAACCCTTGGGTAACATGAGCAGGCCCATTTGTGGGCTCAGCCTTGTATGGTGGGGAAGAGAGCAGCGACTTGAATGAGCGGGACTCATTTTCTCTCCTCAAGACCTCACACTCCTTGGCTGTGTCTCCTGGTCTGGCTAGTCACTAGCTGTGGCTCTTGGACAAGTCGCATGGCCACTCTGTGTCTCAGTTTCCTCACCTGCACCAGTGAAGGCAATAGTGCCGATTGTGTCGGTTGCAGTGAGGGGGGTGTGGGTGGAACACTTACGGCTGACCCCGGGCCCCAGCATGACCGCTGTAGGTTAACACTGTTATTAGGACGTGTGCTCTGTCTTTGTATGTCTTGTGTCAATCGAAGGTCACTGTGTGGCCTATGGCTCTTGACCTATCAAGAAAAGCCTGGTCCCCAGGTGCCCTCTCCAGAAAATTAAATTTCAGACTAGGTTCTAAATGCTGATTATTAAGCACTGGGGAAGCAGCCCTTCATCTAGATGGTCTTTTATCACCGGCGGGTAGGGTATTATTACCTTAGCTGAAAACCTGTGTTTAGCAAGGGGTTTGTGCTGGAGGTTTAGCCCTGTGTGCTGTTGTTAAGCTGTTGTTAAGCTGCTCCAAAGGCTTTGGAGAGGAGAGACAACCCCTCTGTGTACTGGTCACGGAGGATTACTGAGCCCCCCACGACCTGCGTGTGAGAGGCCACATCGGCCCTCCTGCTACCTAGCCTCCTTCCTAGGGAGGAGTGGGGGGAACTGAAATCCCGTGGAGGGGACCCACCAGGTGCTGGAGATGGTCAATGCCAAGGGCAGGGTGTGGAGTCATCGCACATATGGTGGCAGAAGGAGGGAGGGGGCCTGTGTTGGTTTGCTGTGGCTGACGTAACAAACTGTCCCAGACCAAAGTGTGTTGTGTCGCCCAGTGCTGGAGGCTGGAGGCCGAGGATGGAGGTGTCGGCAGGGTTGGTGGCTCCCGAGGCCTCTCATTGGCTTGCAGATGGCTACCTGTCCTCTGGGACCTGACACGGTCTTTCCCCTGTGCGCATGTGTCCCTGGTGTCTTTGTCCACATTTTCTCTTCTTATAAGGATACCATCAGATTGGATTAGGGCCGACCCTAGGGCCTCATTTTAACTTAATTATCTTTTAAAGGCCCTGTCTCCACAAAAAGCCACCTTCTGTGGTACTGGGGGTTAGGGCTTCAACTTAGGAATTTTTAGGGGGGACATAATTCAGTCCATAACAAGGTCTTTCCTGGTATTTATTGTTTTATTAATCCTAGATGCTTTGGAGACCCATGGCTTATTCCCTCCACCTTCCAATGGCTTTTGCTAAGAATCAGAACCCTTATGTTCTGGATCATAATCCATCTTCGCCACATTGCTTCAGGATAGACATCATGCCTGTTTCATGGATGGAGGCACAAGCCTTCCTGCAAGCTGTCAGTACGGTCTCAGTGTGCATGGTGGGTGAGCAGCAGAGCTGGCCCAAGACCTGGGGACCCCCATGTCCAGGCTCTCCCCTTTCCACCTGCCCAGCAGTTTTCCACTGGGGGGGGGACTTTGTCCTCCAGGGCATTTGGTAGTGTTTGGAGACGTTTTTGATTGCTATGGCTGAGTTGGGGGTGCCCCTGGCATCTAGTGGGTAGAAGCCGGGATGCTTTCAAACATCCTAGAATGCACAGGGCAGCCCCGCACAGCAGGGAATGATCTGCCCTCAAATGTCAGTAATGCCAAGGTTGAGAAACCATGCTTAAAGATGAGCTTCTTGTCACCTGGAGCAGCTCAAGGATAGCTTTACAGGAAAAGGTGCTGAGGGGGATTCCTGTCAGGCCTGAATAACCACGGTAGCCCCCGCCCCGTGGAGAACCACCATCCTGGAGCAGTTTCCTCCCGATGTCTGAGCTGAGCAGCATCACTAAGGCCCTGGTGGGGGCTGGTGCTCTCCATCCCCTCCCCTGGGGATTCGGACTCCGAGTTTTTCCTTTTTCTTCAAAAATTTTGAAAAGAATTTGTAGTTTGCCTGAGTGTCTCAGAGGATGTTTATCATCAGGAGTTTGGAGCCGTCCTGATAACAGCACACACTGTGAGCACACACTGTGGTTGGGGGGGCTGGTCTTCCACGACCCCGCCCATGGTCGGAAAAGGTGACCCTTGTTTCATGGATTCGCCTTCTTTCCCCACAGTGCGGAAGCTCGACGTGACTGAGCACTGGAAGAATACATTAAATTCAGGGAGGTGTGAGTGACTCAGAGTTTCCACCCTTCTGGGAGGTAAATTTTGAGCTCCTAGTGTCCTCCTCATACCTCTTCTGACGGGCAGTGTGGGCAGTATGTTGGCATGGGGGAGTACAAACCAGTCAACTATAGACCTAGAGATTTGCTCTTAGATCTAGAGTAAGCTAGCTGTGTTACCCTGGTCAAGCCATGGAGGTGTCCTGAACCTCAGTTTTCTTTTCTACAAGTTGGAAACAATAGTATGTGTCCTCATCAGGGAAGTCTTTCTTTTTTCAAGAAAATAATGAGATGGTGTCCTCAATTCTGTCACGATTCTTGAGAATCATCTGTAGACCTTCTCAAAACTATGAAAAGCCCACAGCACACCCCGCAGCTATTCATTCAGTCTTGAGGATGGGATCCACATTTATTTTTATTTTCTGAATTTTTGAGAGAGCAAGAGTGAGCAGGAAGAGGGTTGGGGAACAGCAGAAGGAGACAATCTTAAGCAAGTTCCATGCCCAGCATGGAGCCTGAAGTGGGGCTCGATTTCATGACCCTGAGATCATGACCTGAATTGAGATCAAGAGACAGAAGCTTCAAGGATGGTACCACCCAGGCACCTGGGGCCTACATTTAAAAGTAGTGCTTCTTTTAAAAGCTCCACTCCTAAGTTCCTTGAAAGCTGTAAAGCTCCCCCAGAAAGTGCCTTGCAAACTGGAAAGTGCCGTTCTGTTAGAAGTTACTGCTCCCAGCAGTAAATAGTGCTGTCGCAGTTTCCTATTTGGCCTTGTCAGATCATCAGACACATTTGACTACCTAAGCAGATGGTGGCATTTCTTGTGGATATTTTGAAAAAATAGGACAGTTTCCCATCTGCCCGCAGTGACTCAGGAGCTGCCTGTCCTTCCCAGAGGCAGGAGCAGTTGTTGAACGTCTTCCGAGGATCCCTCTAGCCTCAGGGAGCCTTGGTGGTGCCTCCTGCCAGGGCAGGGGCTGTCATGGGAGCATGCTGCACACCAGCACAGGGCACAGCCAACCGAGGGCCACAATGCAAGCGTAGAGACCGGGGCCGGAACCTGCATGGTCCATCTTCCTCTGTCAGTGGGGATGGCTCCTCTTTGCTTGAGTCTGGATGATGAGGGATGAGGAAAGGGACCTTCCTCTGTCACCTGGCCTGCTACCCAGGAACATGGGGATGACAGTAGAAACAGAAGGGTCTTGGTAGCCAAAAAGCTCTGGGCAGGGCTGGGGAGAATCATTGTGATTACTGTTATTATTATAGTTAATATGGCTATAGGTTTCCAGCTTCCCTAGCAGCAACCACACTCAGGGCGAGACTGGCCCCATCTGGCTGTGCCCGTGTCTCATTCCTTATCTAACCCTCAGCCTGGAAGCAGGAGGAGCTCTGTGTACTGGTGACAGCCTGGCTGGTGGTGGGCTGTGTGTGGGGGGGTGTCTTCCTCTGCAGAAGGGAAAACACTTTAGACCTTGCAAGCTGGAGCCTATACAATGGTCCTCTTCATCTGGGGACAGAGTGGGGTCACCCAGAGGTGACTTCAGCATCTCTTTGAGGCGCCTGCAGTTGGGAAGTGCTCATCTTGTCTTGTAGTAAGCTCTGCCCTTGCCTTGGAACCAAAAGCCTAAAAATGCTGAAAACTCTTGGACCCCTCAGCATATAACTGCTCCTTGGTTGCCCCGCTGTAGGCCCTTCTTCCAGCACAGACCTGCTCTTTCCAGCCTCCTATGAGAACATCCCACTTGCCCTGAGTTTATGAGGCTGGGCAATATCCTCCATCTGCTTGGGACTTTCTTTCCTGTGTTTTTCTACACCAGTGTTGTCTGCTGTCCCTCCCTGCAGGGAATGGTTCACTCCACGCTAGTTATGCTGTGGGCTGTGCGGCCTTGCCAGGGAGAAAGCCCTTGAGAAAGCCCCAGACCGGAAGGCCTTCCTTTCAGCCGCCCCTGGAGCCTGGACCACTGAGCTCTGTGCCCCATCCAGTCATGGCTGCCATTTTCTCACCATGGAGTGGAGAAGCAAGAAGTGATGTGGGGCTAAGACACTGGGCTGGAGGATTACGGGAGTGAGTTTTACAAACTGTAGCAGGTAGCTGAGTCATTCTGGGTAGAAATACAAGAGTAAGAGAAAATATTAAAGGAGGAGAGGAAGTTCTTTTGCAACCACTTAGACTTCTAGAGCGAGATCGTCTAGCCCGTTGGCCTTCAAGAGGGAAGGGAAATGCTCATGTTGGTTGAGGATGCGGAGTTGTCCTGAGGAACGTTTATGTGCTCAGGCATGTGCATATCTGCATGTGTGTGGGCTTACGTACACATTTAGACACACAGATCCCTGCCGTGGGCAGTCTGCTCACAGAAGGGTGTCCACATACATCACCCGCAGACTTCCACCGGACCCTGTGTGCACACTGCCGAGCACACCTGTCTTTTCTTATTATTTGTGTTGCAGTTGCCGAGCGCATAGGGACCCAGTTGGCTATGTTTCCTCATTCCCAAACTCGACGACATGGGTCTCAGTTACTCACTACAGTGAGGACCTCCCCCAAGGAGGGACCCCTCCAGGGAAGAGACTGTGTCTTAGTTGTTTTTGGATCTCTAGTTCCTAGTATGGCACCTGGCACAAGGTAGGTGCTCAGTAATTGCTTGTGAACCTGAGTCTGGGATCTAACTCTAGGTTATAAAATGTGGTAGAGATTGCTGTCTGTCAAACACAGCCTTCTCTTCTGCCTGAGTGTGCAGCTAAAATAAATGTTAGGTTTGGACCTAGACCTGAGATCTCGTGACAGAATGGGAATGGGAATGATGAGTGCTGCTTCCAGACCGGGCCTGTCTGAACTTCTCCCACTGTGTGCCTCTGTGCCCTTTCTCCCTTCGGGCTGACTGGAATGATGATGGCCAAAGGAACCCTTGAAAGCCAGGCACTCAAGGCCGTAAGACAGCTGCTGGCCAGGGTCCTGAAGGATGATGTGGCCCAGAGCTGCGTGCTCAACCCGAGAACCCACCCTGGGTATTCTCTGAGGAAGAAATAGACTGCTCATTATTCAAGTCACTGAATGCTCTGGGTCTGTTACCCTAGCGAACACTCACCCTGTGACTGTAGGCCTTGGTTTTCAGCCCCCTAGTCCCAGCTCCCAAGGAAAAGTTGTGTGCTTATGGAGCCCATGGTGCTAGATTAGGCTGGAGAGCCTCTCTGCTCTTAGATATGCATGCCCCTCCCTTAGACCTCAGCTTACAAGATCCTTATAGTAGGCTCTGAGTTCTGATTCCCAAAGGAATAGGAGAAAGACAGAGGAATAAGGTTGGAGGGGTTTCTCCCAGAAAACGGATCTCCCAGATTTATGGTGACAAGATGATCCTGGTGGCTCGCTCCCGGGGCCCTTATGCTGCTCTGCCTATCTTCCCATCTGAAAAACTAAAATAATCAGGGTGATCTGGGTCCCTGTGGTATAAGAAGGAAGGACTTATTAAGGACAGTATCTTAGGGGCTTAAAAATAAACTATTTAAAGGGGGAGAGAGTGAAACAATGTGGCGCAGAAAGAAAGAGCCCTAGGGAGAAGCCAGAGGACATGACAGGAATGCTAATATAATGGGCCTGTCAGTCAGGGATGCAGAGAGGCACTGTTCCCTCTGTCAACCCACACATTTATTTTAGCTACAGTGTTTGGCCCCATCCCAGGACCCAGGGTCACCTTTTGCCTTATCAATGGTACCCCATAAGCTGTACGGTCAGTAGCAGGGATGGATGACTCACACTGTCCGAGATGCTCAGCACATCTTTTCTGGGAGGTGTCGGTGTCCTGGGCTGGGACTTTCCACACCCGTTGCTTGATCTCATAATATCCTTTCTCAAAGGCCAGCTCAGGACCCCCAGCCGGAGTTGCCATCTTGTTTTTAGGGAATGCAGTAAATGAGTTAGTGTATTCTCGGCCAATGAGGGAGTGCATTTAAAGAGTAAAATAATTTTAGTGCTATGAAATAATGCATGATTACTGTAGAAAATGGGAAAATTCAAATACTTACAAAGAAAAAAAATGTAAACACCTGCACTTCTATCCCTCAGCAATAACCACTATCAACACTTTGATGTATGCCTTGTTCTTTGTCCTCTCCTTCCTTCCCTCCCCCTGACTCACCTCTTCCTTTCCTTTTCCCCTTCCTCCCTCCCCCCCTTCTCTCCCACACCAATTTGATGGATTCTGTCATTCTATCTATCTAGTTATATTTAAACAGTATGGGATTCTCTATCTTTTCTACACCTGTTCATGTAGCATACTTCCATATCATTAAATAGAACATCATTTTCAATAGCCGGAACGTGTTGTGTTACATGACTCAACAGTGGACGAGGTTCTTTTGTTTGTAACTTTCTCCTTACCTGTGGGATCTCTGTGTCTTCATTACTGAGAGTGTGGTCCACATGAGGCATGGTTCATGTATCCACATCCACTGGGAGCTTGATAGAAGTGCAGAATGCACACTGAGCCAGAATGTACATTTTAGTACAATTCCCAGGTGATTCGTGTGCATGTTAAGGCTTGAGAAGCCTGGATCCTGTCCTGTGGTTTTAGTCTGTTGAACTTTTCATGCATATATGCGTGCATTCATTTATTCATCTTCATGTAGTATAATGACCCAGGCACATGAAAGGCAGGAGGAAATAGAAATGACTAAGAAACCATAGTTCCAGCCACCGAGGAGCTCAGAGTTCCCCTTGTAAAGGAAAGACAGACTTTGGGAACAAAATAAACATAACCTGCCCTAGAGGGCTGTGGGAGCACAGAGGAGAGAAGCATCTAATTTACCTGTATCCAAAAGTGCTTCACAGAGGAGGAAGTGATAGAGCTGGTTATTAAGGATGCATAGGAGTTGGGAAGAAAAGAACATTTACACAAAGGAGACAGCTTGTGCAAACACATAGGCACATGGAGCAGATGCTGTAAGGGTGATGGGCTGTTTGAAGTGACCTTAGGGAAAAACGCATGGGCAGCTCCTTAGAGGTCTTGCTTGCCACCTGGAAAGTGTTGGCATAGGCCATTAGGTTAAATGGGACCTCAGCTCAGCATGTGAGTGATAGATGCCACGTGGCTTGATTTTTAGTCTGGTTCCTCTGGCAAGTGAGGGAGGATGGACTGAGTGGGGGAGACAGTGATCACATAGGTGGAGTCCTGGGTGGGACGTGGACAGGCGCCCCATGAGGGTCCAGGAAATGCGGTAGAACCAGCAGGGCTTGGTGACCAATCTCATGGGGGCGGGGGAGGGAAAAGGAGGCATCCAGGATGATCCCTGCCAGATTTCTCTCTGCCGAGTGTGTCAGTTGTCCTCTTGAGGTGGGAATACAAGACAAAGAACAGATTTGGAGTGGGCATGTGATGAGTCCTGTCACACTGTCTGCCCCACTCCCCAGCTCCCCCCCCCCCCCGGCCCTGTGATCATGGTACCTTTTCTCAGCTCCGTTCACCTGGAATGCATGGCTCACTTCATCATCTGCCAAATACCCAGCTTTTCTTCTAGGAATGACCTCCAGAAATCACATCTGTGACCTGAGCTAAGTGCAGATGAGAAGCTAACTGTTTGCTCTCACACGACTGTGGCACCGCCTGAACACGAACGCGCTAGGACCTCCTTTTACCTTGACTTGCTGTGATGGAAGAAAAGCCTGACTTGGATCCACCCAGGCACTTTGAAAAACCAGAAGGATCTTATTACAGGGAAGTTTTGACCTGTGAGATGGCCCCACAGCAGGAGCCCCCAAAACAGAGGGCAGCAAAGTTTTAATTTCTCCAAGACCCCAACATCTGTGCATGCTGGGATTTAATTGTTTTCTTCTTCTTTCTCACAGCATCAGATCCCTGTGGGACTGAAGTGGAAAATGACAGGGTTCCAGGCTTTCTGTTCTGCAGACCTGCTGAGTGTGTTTGCCCGGCCCCGTGCCCACTCTCCCTGCTTCTCGAGCTGACACGGACCTGCAGCCCTTCCCTTCTCTATGCGCTTCTGGCTTCGTGTAACTCACTGAGGCAGGGAAGTTTTAGCAGGAAAAGGGCACTTAGCGGAGAGGGACTGTTAATTGCTAAAGAAGTTGTCTTCCCTTAGTGTTTTCCTCTCGGGGTGGGGTAGCACTTTATTCCCCTCCTACTTGTTTTCCACTAGTAATGGCTGCGAGAGGCCTTAATTTTTCCTGCCCTGCCCAGTATGGTAGCCACTGGCCAATTGTGACACTTTATAATTTAAATTTGACTCACTAAAATGAAATAAACTAAACATTCAGTGCTTTAGTCACTCCAGCTCCCTGTGTGGTTGGCGGCTGTGTGCCGAACAGCATGGGTATGGAACGTTGCTATCATCACAGAAAGTTTTATTGGACGCACAGTTTTATCCTATTGTGTCCAGGTATTTCTCAAAAGCTATAGGACCGGAGGTGTGAGAGCTAGGATCTGTCCGCTTTAAAACGATGCTTTTTAGAGACCAGGAACCGCCAGGCACCTTAAGTTAGGGGAGGACAGGTGGCCCACAGCCCTCAGAGGCCTCATGGATACTATAGGAACCGTGCAGAGAGCGAAACTAGGGGAGCTGACTCCCCGAGGTAGCCCTGCAAAGGGCTGTATCCTGGCAGCTTCAGCGCCGGGACAAGAGGTCCCAATGCATTTGGGGAACACGCAGATGCATTTGGTCATGGGGTGGCCCTCTAGCTTCCTGCAGGAAAAACGATCCACCCTGCCTTCAGCATTGTGCACCGTTTCCACAGGTCAGCAGAAGTGTGGCCTGCAGGGCACTGGAGCAGGCTCTGTCTTCCTCTCATGGGTGTGTAGGCAAGACGGCTGCTGCCATTGTCTGGTCTGCTGGCATTGGGGAGCTGCTTGCCAAGCCCTTCCTGTCTGCTCCGTGCTCTCTACAAGCTGCTGATGGGCTGGGCAAGTGGCATAGCCATCAGGGTGGTCTGCCAGCCCCATGGGAAGCCCAGCTCATCTCTGAAGCTCCAACTTGCTCCAGGAGAAGCACTGCCTGAAGTCTTGGTTTCCCTTTCTTTAGAGACACCTCATAAGCTGAACTGAGTCTAGACACAGGATGAAGGGCAGAGCAGCACTTTGAGAAAAGGCCACTGAGATGAACCAGGTAGACGCTTACAGAAGAAGCCTCCACACAGGGACTCGTGCTTCGAAGGTGATGACCTGCCTCTCTTGCCAGAGCTTTTCTCCCCCTTCCCCCCCTCCTGCTCTCCCTTCCTTCTACTGTGAAGGCTTAATAGTGGGCAGAGGAGCCTGTGTCTGTCCCTCACCATTCTCTTGTCTCCCTGGCAACAGTTATGCCTCTTCAGTGCACCCCTCTCCTGGGTCTTTTTGAGGCTAGACTTTCTTGGCAGGGCCACAGTGAGATGAAGAAATGCAGGACACATAGGACCTGAGGTCAGGGGCTTGCTGAAGAAGGCTCTGAAAGCTGTGAGCTTCCTTACAACCGGCTGAGGGCAGCTCAGAGTGTCTCGGCCACTCTTGCATTAGCTAAAGTGATTTGTTGTTGTTTCTTCCCGCTTCCTGGAAGGGATGAAGGGGTAGGTCAGTGCCAGACCTGTGCCTGCAGGCCTTCTTCCTCCCCTTTCTTTCCCCTTCACCTCCTAAGACCTTTTTAATTGGGGCACACACAAATATTCACTGGCCAGTGGGGTCAGCCAAAATCTGCCTCAGGGCAGAGTTTGGTTCAAGAGCCATGACAGCGAACATAATCTTAGCTGTCACAGCAGAGTAAGGCAAGAGTGAGACCTGCTTTCAAGCCGGAGAAATTGGTTGGATATAGTGGGATTTTAGGAACATCACTCTGTCTAAAAGTACGCCATCTAGAATTGATAAGGTCTGAAATTCCAGTATTAGAAATTCATTCTGTTGGCTCTCTGTATTGTCTTTAGAAAGAATTAAAAGGCAAATATCCCTATTTGTGGGTAGGCCCCTATGTGGGTAGGCATAAAATAGGTTATGGAAAATGGGGCAGAGGACAATTACGTGGGGTGAACTTGTCATCTGAAGAGTTGAGCAGATTTATATACAGAATAATTGTGGTTCACCAAAGACAAGCTTTTCTTAATATCCCAATTTTATTTGGGATTGACTTCAGTTAGGTAGTCTAGACTGAGGTTCTTTAGTTTGTGATACAACTGAGATCAAGATTTTCCTCCTTAATACCTTGGTTTCCCATATTCCGTTCTGTCAGTCAGTCAGGGACAGAATGAGACTGGACCTCAGAAACACCCGGACACCTATATTTTTTCTTTGTAGGGCCATTCCCATTCCTTACAGACACTCCAGGGAGCTCAGCTCCAATGGCACCTTCTGCCTGCCTGCCCTGGGCCCAGCATTTATTCAGAGAAAACTCACAGGGCAGACCTGATAGGCAGAATCCTATTAATCATTTAGGATGTTTTCAGCTACAGAGAACAGAAAGCTTAAGTAAATGATGTATTAAGTGATACATTTTTTGAGTTACATACCAAAAATCCTGGAAGTAGGTGGAGATGGTTTCAGGTTGGTTAATGTATGTTTCACTATGTGATCAGGGACCATTTCTTCACAGGAGTCTCCTTCTGTCAATTGAAAAATCTCTCTCTCTCTCTCTTTTTTCTTTTTGGTGGAAGCTACCCCATCATTTCTCTCACATCTCATTGGCCAGGACTAGGTCACATGATCCTTAACCCAACTGTGGTAGGAGCATAGGATCACCATAGACTAGGATCCATACTTTGCCCTCCTAGGGAAGGAGGATAGACATAAGGTCACCCTTTCCAAGGAGATGGACCCAGAGAAAAGCGTAACGATGGAAACCAAATAGGGTCTACTGGCCAGGAAGAAGAGGGTGATGGGTTTGTGTGGTCACAAGGGAAGTCATGAGCACACAAGGGAAAACAGAGCCAGGTCTCTATTTGAACTTCCTATCAAGCCAGCAAACCTACAGTCCTGGAAAAAGCTGAAGAACACGGATAGCAGCCACAGAAACACTTGAGTCCCCAGGTGGATGCAGCATAGAAACACATCAAGCAGTGATCGGCTTGGAGTTAGACAGGGAAGGACTCCTGGTAGAGATGTGTTTTGAGCTGGGTTCTGGAGAACAGGTTCACTAGGCATGGGCTGACAAGAAATGTCTCTGCATGGGCAGAGACATTCGAAGTGGGATAACAACAGGTTCCAAGGCAGGAATGTGGGAATTTGTCCTCTCCTCATGAGTATGCATGTGGATGGATGTGGGATTTGGGTCTCAGTTATGGTAAGACTCTGACCCATGAAAGTATGTTGTATCCCCAGTGCCTAGGACAGCCCTAAGTAATCTAGTAATGCTTGTTGTAGAATTGGATTAATGATGACTGACTGGTGGAAGAGTAGGGAGGAGGCAGGAATGAACAGCACACTAGGGCAGTCCCATGCTCTTTTTATGGGTTCATTAGAGAATCCCTAGGGCCAGGGAAATCATACTCAACTCCTTCAGGGCTTCTACACAAAGGAAGTGACTTCATCTCTTAAGGGCTCCATCCAGACAGAAACCTTTGTACTTCTCTTTGTGCCGTCTCTTTGTCAATGAGCCAGGCTAGGTTGTCCGCTGTGGTCAGGAAGTTTGGCATCAGATGGTGTCCTGGCGAATAGGATTTGTCCCTCTTCTATGAGTCATGGCCATGGAGGGTGCTGGGGAGCTGAATACCTGAAAAGACAGAGAGGGTGTGATGGGTGAACTGTTGGGAGGCTTTGTCACATGGTGTCTCCTTTGCCGCCGGAGTCAGGTCCCATCCTGGCCAAACCTGAGTCAGGGAAATGTGTATAATTTGCAGGGATAAGCACAAAAATGAACATAAGGACCCCTTGTTAAAAAATTGGTGAGAAGTTCTGGAGAGTGACTGCAGAGATTTAAGCCAAGTGTCGGGCCTTTCTAATCCCAGAGTCGTCCTAAGCATGGGACAGCTGTGCAGGTGGCAAGGCTGTGAAGCCAGGCCCGGAGGGGAGCGCCCACAACCCATTCCTAAAGGGGCAGAAGGGGAGGTTCCTGGTGCTGTCTCGATCAAGAACTTTGTCTCCTCTCATAGTCCCAAATTTATAAATGAATAACAGCGTCGTGCTGGTGAAAGTCACTATTTTACAGATTGCTGGGGCTCCTTCTTTTCAGAGGAATGAGGGAAATAACAGGGTGCTTAAAAGCAATTAGTTACAGCAACAAAAGAACAAAGGAACAACAAGAAAGCTATTATGCAAATGTGCGTCCATTCACTGCCATTCAGCCTTAGGGAGCCTCATGGTATATTCAGAAGTTTCTGCTTGTCTGAATTATTAGTCCCTCTATACTTAATATCATTGCCTCTGTACAATTATTTATGGTTTTGCTTTTTTTTTTTTTCTTCCCCCTCTCAGCACATTAGTAATTGGCCTCTTCCATCTCCTGGTCTCATGTGGGCTTCACTGCTATCTTGACTAAAACCAGCAAAGAAAGGCAAAGGGAGCATGGATCCTACGGGAGGCTCAGCCAGGCAGAGGAACCCATGATGTTGCTCTGTAACAATTTTGCTTTGGGACAGAGGAAGCTGAGAAGTATCTTCAGAGGGTCCTGAGCAGCAGGGTTGGGGCAGAGAGTGGGAGGGGCTTATGCCGCTGTCTGTGGTCCTGAACCGTGATGTGTGTCCTCTTCTTTCAGACATGACCCAGGCAGACGTTATGGAACTAGGGGATGTTGGCCCTTAAAAAGAAAAATCCTGTTAAAGACCTAACACACACATTTCTGGCATCATGTGTGCCTGCATTAAAAGGAGTGCATTATATTCAAAATACATCTTCCTGCTTTTTAGCATAAGAGATACAGTGTTCAACTAAATGACCGAAGAGGAAGAAGTTTGTTTCTGAACTTTTCTTGGAGAGTTCAAGCCACAGAATGAGTTGGTCTGGGGCCCTCATCCACCAGACTTCACTTCAGCAATTCCATGCCCATGTGTCCCCCTGGTCTATCTTAAGTCAGGGCCCATCGGCTTCCTGTCCCACCACTAGGGGAATGCCACCCCTGAGGGTGTGATATGTAGATCAAGAAGGTGGGATCCATCTCTTATCAGCTCTGAGATATTTTCTCAATGAATGAGTGAGTGAAGAGCTCAGACTCAGAGGGAGGGACTGGGTTGTGAGTGTTCAGATGATTTTTTGGGGTTTAAGTGATGAAAGAACTGGGCTTTCTGCTGAAAATGGTTTGGTCCAGACTCCCACTGTCCAGGAAAGTGGGAGTGTTGAAGATCAGTCATGACCTTGTGCTCAGAGGGCATGGGAGCACTTGTAGGCCACAGGCCCTCTCCAGGGGTGTCCCAATATCTGGGACGAGTGCTTCTGCTCTTCCTCCATCTGAGTCATACTTGGCTTTAGGAGAAAGGGGAACATGGGTCTTGGTCCCCCTCTAGTTGGTCCTTCTCACACTTAAGCCATTTGTCTGCATTCTACCTCATCACCATCCACCACTGCCCCTGCCCCCAATTTTTATGATCTGATAAAAAAAAAAAATCCTTGTTATTGAGCATTGCTGTTCTGTCAGGGAGGCAGCCAGTCTGACAAATTAATCAGGAAGAAGGTGCTTGATGAGACTGCTGAGAGGTTAATTTGTAAGCCCTCTCAAGGAGCACACTTGCTTTCTGGCGGGGGCCTTCTGCAGATAGTACCACGAGAGCTCCCGGCACCTGGGAGGTGCCTTCCCTGCTGCACGGGCTACCCCTGTACAGGGCCACGTGGGCGGTGCCAAAAGCAGCTTCAGTGACCGAGTGTGATTCTCATGTCGAGGTCTTGGCTTAGGAACAAGCCCCAGGTTGGATTCTGAGGGGTGGGGTGGGGTCCTGTTTCCCCTTCTCTGCTGCTCGCCTTCTCCCCTCTGTGCTGGAATGTGGCCTGTGATTCCTCACCTCAAATCTGGGTCTCTGTCCTCAAGATGCACATTTACCCTGCTGCTGCCTCAGCCTCCCCAGGAACTGGTGGGAGGGGGGTAGGAAGCAAGCTCAGCATGGTTGATGGCACCATTTAGAAGAGGAGGCTAGGGAATGAATGGTCCCTCCTGCAGCTCAGCCTCATCTCCTTAATGGATCCTAATTACCCCGTCCTGCTTGTGGCTTCTCTCGAGGGCTCACCTGTCCTGATGATGGATGAGGTGAATGAGAGAGGTGGCCAGCTGGGGTGGAGGAACCCTCCCCTTCTCTCCTAGGGGTGGGAGTCTGGGAACTTTAAATCAGGCTTGGAGGTTTTTTTAAAAAGACTTTTTTTTAATTTGAGAGAGAGAGAGAGAGCAGGTGCACATGAGCAGAGCTGGGAGCAGAGAGGCGAGGGAGAGGGAGAGAATATCAAGCAGACACCCTGCTAAGCACAGAGCCTGACCCGGGGCTTGATCCCACAACCCTGAGATCATGACCTCCAAAACCAAGAGTTGGACGCTTAGCTGACTGAGCCTCCCAGGCACCCCAAGCTCAAACACTGATATAGGAAAGGGACCATGGCAGAATGAGCTCTTCTCCCCTCTTTTCCCTTAAAACTTGGGCCAGGGGGCTTTAGCTTAGAAGGAAGGTGGTAGGTGGGGAGAATTCGCCCTTTTGGTGTGAAGCCCTGGGATTACATGACAATAGAGAGATGGGTGAGGCTGTCAGCCCTGTGGAGGACTGACGAGAACTGGGTTTTATGACACCAGTGCCCGGTCAGTAGCAAGCCCACAACCACTCGGAGAAGGCCGGCCTCCACCAGAGCTGAGTGGCTCTTTCTAAGTCAGGGTGGTGCTAGGACTGATCTTGAACTTACTCCATAACTCCACAGACACACAACCAGGGAGGACTCAGTACATGAACTACAGATCATGCTGGGTCCCAGACACAGATCTTTGACCCTGGGGTCAACAGGAGCAGATGCTAGATGACAGGGATTATGTTTTTTCAGCAGATTAGCCAGATAAGAGAGAAGGAATAGCATGGCTCGGCTTTTAAGTCACATCTACTCGGGAGGAAGGAGTAGAACCCCCTCTTCCTCGACCATGATAAGCTTTAGTATGTTCTGGGAAAGAACAATCCCGATATGACTTTGTGGGTTATTATTATTTTGTCACTTGTTCTGTGCCACGGCTTCATGATAGCTTCTTGTGGACCTTGTGTATCTTGCTCATCTGCGTCCCCTTGGCAGGGTCCACTCCGCCCGAGAGTGGGCTGGTGCTGCTCGCGGCAGACACACAGCGTAGCAGATGGGGTGAGCCAGGGGCCAGAACTGAGCCCCCCTTCACAGCCGGGATGTTAGCCCCAGGTTAACAGGGAAAGAAGGTGGTAGTCCCCAAGAGGTAACAGTATGAGAGGCCCTTCTAGCTCTTTCTCCGTGTTCCCTCTCTGGCCCCGCATTCCTGGTGGCTGAGGGTGACTGTGCGCTCCTGGGCGCTCTCTTCCCGAGGAGGCTGTTCTCATGCGTGGGCTATCCTCCTCCGCTTGTCATTATGTGGGAGGAGGTCTTTATTGGTACAGCTGTGGTGGCTGGCCTCCAAGGGGGCCCCCCACATCCTCACCTCCTGGAATTCTTTACATAGCGTCTCTCACACTGAATGGGGCTGACCTGTGTCACCAGTAGGAGAGTCCAGAAACGATGCGGTGTGGCTTCTGAGCGTAGGCCACAGAAGCCACAGAAGTCAATGCAGCTTCGGTTGGTCAGTCTCTGGGGTCACCCATTCTGCGGGAAGCCAGCCGTCCTTCACACAGACACCTGTTACGGGCTGAGCTGTGTCCCACCCCCTGCTCATATGTTAAAGTCTTAACTGGAAACCCCTCCGCTTGTGGCTGTATTTGAACTTGGGGCCTTTAAAGAGATAATTAAGGCATCAGTCTTTAGAGGACACCCTGATCTGATATGCCTTCTGTCCTTCTAAGAGGAGGAGATTAGGACATAGATATGCGGAGGGAAGATCCAATGCAGCCACAGAGGGAAGACTCCATCTACCATCGAGGACAGAGGACTCAGAAGGAACGAACCTAGCCAATACGATGCTGGATTTCTAGTTTCCGGAACTGTGAGAGAGTTCGTTTCTATTAAGGCCCAGGCCTGTAGTACTTTGGTGTGGAAGCTTGAGCCAACAATAGACTCCTCAGGCAGCCCCAGGAAGCTGCCGAGGTGCAGAGCAGCCTTCTTGGCAGTCCTGTCTCTGAACCACCTTGAAAATGGAGCCTCTTGCCCCAGCAGAGCCTGCAGATGATTCCAGCCTCCCAGCTTTCAAGTTTTGCAACTGAGGCTCCAAGCATCATGAGGAAGAGACAGGACATCCTCAGTGTTACTTATCTAAACTCCTCACTCACCGAAACCATGGGTTAATACATGATTACTATTGTATTAAGTCTGCTTTGGAGACCATTCATTATGTGGCATTATAGAACCATACACCAGGTCCGCTGTGACTGAAATATTTAACTCAAGCAGAAGGAGAAAGGCCATTTTGAGGAGCTCATTTGGCTACAGATCTAAGCTGTCCATCAGCAGAGCACTGTGTCCCAGATCACGTGGCCATGCCTTCCTTGGGAGGGGCAGGCCCACATTGGCAAGTGCTCTCCGATGTCTACACAGGCGGCTATGGGCTGTGGTCAGGAGGGTGGGGAGTGGTTGGGGGGGTTGGTGGCTGGTGTGATAGCAGGGCCAGCATGACCAGGGGAGGAGAGTAGTTAAGCCTACTGCTCTTTTTTTTTTTTTTAATTAACTTTTTTTTAGAGAGAGAGCATGTGTTGGGGGGATAGGGAGGGGCAGAGGGAGAGGGAGAGAGAGAATCTCTCGCAGGTTCCACGCTCAGCATGGAGCCCAATGCTGGGCTCGATCTCACAACACTGGGATCACAACCTGAGCCGTAATCAAGAGCTGGAAGCTTAACCAGCTGAGCCACCCGGGTGCCCCTCATCCACTACTCTGAAGAGAGTCGAGATATGGGGGAGGTGTCGGCAAGAGGAACCTGGACACAAGAAACCACAGAAGAGGGGAGAGGCTGTGATGCCAGGCCAGGGAGGTGACACCAGGCCCCAAAATGTGGCTTGGGCTTTCCTACCCCAGATCAGAAGGCCTTCCTTTGTGGCGAAGATGAAGGGATTCCAGTCCCTCAATAAGGAAAATAATAAAACTAATAAAAATCTGTACTTTATCTTGTTTTTATTTTTGCAACAGCTCTTTGAGATGTATCCTCTCTATTTTTCACAGAAGGAAAGGGAGACTCAGGTAGACTAAGAAACGTGCCCATCGCATCACTGGTAAGTAGCAGCTGGATTCAGAGTCAGAAGCACCTGCCACCAGAGGTTCTGTTTTCGTCTGCGTTGTGGAGTGTGCTGGCAGGTGGCTTGGTGTAGTGGTGTAGACCACATGCTCTAGAACTGGATCACCTGCCTCTGCCCCTGGCTCCTCCACTCACCAGTCTTGCGACCCTGGGAAAGTCACTGAGCCTCCCCATGCTTCAGTTTCTTCATCTTGGAAGTAGAGACCCTAGTATGTACCTGGGTTCCTGTGAGGACCCAGAGTTGTGAGCCAAGAGCTTGGAGCAGCGCCTGGCACAGAGGAAGCACTCCGTGTGTTGGCTGTTATTGTGCCTTCAACTCCGGGACATAACCTCTCAAGGACAAAAGGATGTGATTCTCTGCATCAGACTGGACCTGACAGTGTCTAGACTAGACACAGAGCACATCCAGGGCTGCTGAATCAACCATCTATGCGTAAACGGCTTTTCTTTCCCTCTCCTCCTCCCTAATTCCAAACCAAGCAACTCAAGCTTATGGAGTAACTAATGGCTCCCAACAGATCCAGAATAGTCTCCCCTTAGCCACTGTGGGCTGCCTAATTCAGAGCTCCAAGGACAAGGGTCCTTTCCTGGAGATGGAGCTTAGCAATCACATTCTAATGGGAAATGGGGGACTTGGCCTTCAGAGGGCTCTTCAGTCCTTTGTGGATACCCTATTTCATTCTTATACCCACACCCCATGGGGGGTTGGGGACCAGCAGGAACCTATGAGGGTGGGCTTGGGGGCTATCAGAACAGCATCTCCCTGAGGGGAAAGGCCCAGGCTGGGTTTCCAGCTTTCCTGCCTTCCAAGTTGAAAAGAAGCAGCTAAGTGTTATTGATCCAAACTCCAGGGGGAAGATTTGCTAGGAGGTCACTGGCACCAGCGCATCACTTAGCTGGTATTCATTATTCAGTGATGGGGATGGGGAAGAGAAGGGCTGGCATTCTGCCGCCAAGCCTGTCCTCCCAGAAGAGGAGATGACGTGGGAACTTGGGGAGACAGCCAGCCAAGAAAGGGTCAAGGGCGATTTGCTCACATCCTGGGAGAAAGGGTGCTTGGTGGATGGTACTAGGAGGAGTCCTACCTCCCTGGCAGCCCTGGGGCCTCTAACCTTTGGCTAGAAAAGGGGAAAAGGAACTTTGGGTGACACTAGGCCTGGCCCATCTTGGAAGACTCTTGTGTATTCCTGTTTACTCAAACGCCCACAGACATAAAATGTCCTACCTATTTTGAGCCACGTATTGCGTTGAAACTAGCTTTTACAGTGACAGAAATGGTAATTAAGTCCTGAGGCCCTAAAGTGGATCAGAGTAATGCACTCAACGAGATCCAGAAATCATGGATTTGGCCACTTCCCAACCTTGCGATAGGCTAGGCTGAGCCTAGAATTGTCGAATTAGATCATGTTGATGAAAGTGCTTTGTCCCAGTTAACACGTCCGTCAGAGAAATGTCAGCTTTCACCATCACATTGTTATTATTATTATTATAGTCATTATCATATTCCCAGAAATACGTGTCCAGAAACAACACTGTCTTAACAATAGCCATGAGAAGGGACGGGGTTGGATGCGAATGAGATGCTCATTGCAGCACTGTTTGGAAATGACCCCAAAGCCCACAGAATGAAGAATGGGTAAATATACTAGGATATCTTCATCCAGTGGAATTTTTTTACAGCGGCGGAAATGAATGAAGCACACGTAACTACATGGGTGGATCCTGGTAACCTAATGAGCAGGAACAAAAAGTCCTAGAGGCCTATACCCAGTGTGGTGTCCTTTTCTAAACTTCTAAAATTAAAACTAAAAAGTACAATACAAACCATATACATATTGGTGATACTACTGGAAAATAAAGCAAAAGAATGATATAAGCACAAGCTTTGATATGATCACTGGTACCGGTGATGCAGGTGGGGAACAGTGAGGGAGCGGATGAGGCTGGACGTGGAGCACACAGATATGTTGTTCGTATTGTTCTAAATTTGGAAATGGATGGGGAGCAAACATGAGTGAATGAGTGAGCACACAAGCCATTCATTAAACAATGCCGGTAGGGGGTCATAAGCAAGGATGATGACTAGTCCTAGCTGAGTACCTAGAACCTGAAATGCAATTTTTTTTTTTTCATTTAGAGAAAAGTGTGGGGGTACCTAGGTGGCCCCATCGGTTCAGCATCTGCCTTTAGTTCAGGTCATGGCCCTGGGATCCTGGGACCAAGTCCCGCGTCAGGCTCCCCTGCTCAGTGGGGAGCCTGCTTCTCTCTCTCCCCCTGCCATTCCCTCCTCCCACTTGTTCTCTCTCTCTCTCTCTGTCACTCTCTCTTAAATAAATAAAATCTTTTAAAAAAATAAAGAAAAGTGTGATATTGAGTGGATGTTTAGCACTAGATGCCCAAGTTGATATTCTAGAAAAGTCAGTAAGTATTTTCTAAGGGTGTTGAGGGTGCTTCTATAGCACACTGTGCCCAGAAATGCCCTCATAATACACCGTGTTAGAGAGAGACACGTCCCAGTCTTTCTTATGTCCGGGTACAGGCGTGGTGAAGGATACATAAAGTACGTATGCCACTGGGCAGGATTTACACCTGTAACTAGTACTGAACTATGATAATTAGTGGTTCTGTAAACACTTTTACATTATTTTTTAAAAAAATTTTATTCATTTCAGAGAGAGAGAGCACAAGCAGGCAGAATGGCAGGCAGAGGGAGAGGGAGAAGCAGGTTCCCCACCAAGCAAGGAGCCCCAGTGGGACTTAATCCCAGGACCCTGGGACCATGACCTGAGCCGAAGGCAGCTGCTACCCAGGTCCCTACATTCTTACATTCTTTTGGTGTACATCTGCATAGGTTTCCTGTGGCTGTATGTCTAGTAGTGAAACTGCTGGGCCATAGAGTAAATGTATGTTCAACTTCGGTAAATGCTGCAGTATACCGAACTGATCATAGCAGTCTGTGCTCTCTCTGGCATGGTTCAGATTTTTCTTTCTCCACATTCTCGCCAGAACTTAGTATTGTCAGTCATTCAAATGTTCATCGTTGTGTTGGCTCTGAGGTCATATCTCACTATGGTTTTATTTTGTGTTCCTTTGAAGATTATGAAAGCTGAGCATCTTTTCACATATTTATTGGTCTCTGGGATATTTCTTCTTATGAAGTGTTTGAGTCTTTTGCCCACTTTTCTATGGTGTAATTTGTTATATTCTTTCCGAATCTTGATATTCTTTTTATATTCTGTATATGAGACCTTTTGGAGGATTTATATATTCAAGATATATATATTTAGGAGAATACATATATTCAAGATTATTTTGGCTTTTCTTGGATATTTGCATTTCCATTTAAAACTTAAAACAGATTCGGGGCGCCTGGGTGGCTCAGCTGGTTAAACAACTGCCTTTGGATCAGATCATGATCCTGTAATCCCAGGATCGAGTCCCACATCGGGCTCCCAGCTCCATGGGGAGTCTGCTTCTCCCTCTGACCTTCTCCCCTCTCATGCTCTCTCTCTCTCTCTCTCACTCTCTCAAATAAACAAATAAAATCTTTAAAAAAATATAAAATTTAAAAGAGATTTAAATTTTATTTATTAATACAGAAAACCCAAATGCTCATGAACAGGAGAGTGGATGAATAAATTGTAATTTAATCACACAAAGGAACATTACATAGCAGTCAAAATGAATGAATTTCTGTAACTTGAAGCAATATGGATGAACCTTAGCAAAGTAATTAGTATTCGGTTGGGGACAAAAAAGTTCAGAAGATTACAGCACTGTGCCCCCCCTCCTTTTATTTTTACAGTGGTAAAAGCAACTAAAAAATCTTTGCTTTAAGAAATATATACCGATGTGTTAACACTATATGAAAAGGACGTAAGAAACAACAACTGGTGATTCAGGATGATGGCTATCTTAGGTGGGAATAGCAGGAGGGAGGGATGAGTATGGCTGCATGATTAGGTGGACGTTACTATGAAGATCTTAGCTTTCTTGTTAGGGGGTAGATTTGAGGGTGCTTATTGCATTGCTAAAATATATATAAACACTTGAATGAATGACTACTGATGAAATGTTATATGGATTGAGGATTATGATTAATCTGAATTAGTGCAGTTTAGGATGATTATACAAAAAAAAGGCTGGAAATTTAGGATTACACGAGGACACCACTGTCATCCCCTTTGTTGTGAGGGCCCCCCAAGGCTATCACGGACTGAGCAGAAGGACCAGTGTCAAGATGCATGTTACATATTAGTAAAACTTTTAGAAGCAGTTGCTTCTAAATTTGATTTTAGAAAAATAAATTGAAGTAGAGGCTTTACTTTTTCCCTCCTGCATCCCAGGATGTCTTGTGTATTCCCTGGGGGGTATACATGTCTCTGCCCTAAGAAAATGGAATTTTAAGCCAACTTTCATTTTAGATGGCTCACCCAGTTGACATGTGGAAGATGAAATGGCGTTTTAGATGGCGCACTCAGTTGGCATGTGGAAACCAGATACTCTCTAGAGCATTTAGGAAGCTATTGATGCACTCCCACTCAGAAAGGACAGGAGCCTAGAGACTGGTCCTGGGGAAGGGAATGAAAGAAGGAATTTGAGAGGTATGTAGGAGAAAAAATCCACAAGACTTAGTTTCCTTAACAGAATACACAGGAGCTAGAAGAACTGTATTTGTATTATTCTCCACTAGTTACCACCATTTTCTTAGAGCCAGAATCTGTTTGCTTCAAACTCTCGGGCCTCTCACCTTCCTATAGAAGTCCTGTAGAATGCCGACACGTTTATATGGGTCCCCGGGCAGTTTCAACCTTCAATCTTGGTGCTTGCTCACTGAAGGACTAATTGGTGGTGCTTCCAATGTTGAAGGGAACCAGCAGCCCATGAGGGGGGACTGATGCTACTGAAATCTGGAGGCTGGTGTGGCTTGAGGGTGAGGATTTAAAAAAAAAAAATTTATTCTTAAGTAATCTATATTTCCAGCATGGAGCTCGAACCTGCAACCCTGAGATCAAGAGTTGGATTCTCCACTGACTGAGTCAGCCAGGCGCCCTGAGGGTGAGGTTTGCCTTTCAAGGAAGTACCATACAGTTGCCTCTCAGATCCCTGACCTTGGGCTCTTCCACTTCCCTTGACAGCCTGCCAATCAGTTGGCTTGGATGTGCTTCCACAGGCTGATTTATTTATTTAATTTTAAAGATTTATTTATTTGAGAGAGAGAGAGAGAGAGGCTCATACAAGCAAGGCAGAGGGGTGGAGGGAGAGGGAGAGAGAATCCTCTAGCCAACTCCCCGCTGAGCAAGAGCCTGATGCAGGCCTCAGTCCCAGGAACCCGAGATCATGACCTGAGCCAAAACTGTGCCATAACTTGGAACCAATAGTTGGATGCTTAACCCACTGAGCCACCCGGGTGTGCCCCCCTCAAAAGACTGATTTTAACTGAGAGCTTCAGATGAATTATGGAGTGGGCTTAGAGGAACCACAGTCCTTGAGGGTAATTTGGCAACAGGCAGGTCCTCAATCCTTAGAATTTGGGGAAAGAAGACCCTATGTTAGGTCACAGAGACTAAAAAGGCTTAAAGTATTTTGAACTAGACAGTCACATGCCCCCTTAGGAAAAACGAAGGCTTGCCTTGTTGGGGTGCTAGGTCAACCACCTACGTGCTCCCTCCCCCCATCCTGGGCCTTCATTTATTTGCTTGTAAGACAGAGGTATAGAACTAAATGAGTCTTAAGGTGTGGGCAAACATACTGTGAAGAAAGCAAGTGACATTTTTGGCGAACAACCCATCCCCACCGTCTGGAAGTCGTGGGATCCTATGTGAGTTAGGAACTGCTGGGCGTCTGGGTCTCCTGGTCTCTAGTGGCCCCAGAGCTGGGGGACTACGTAAATGAGCAAATGTGACAATGCCTAGCTCATGGATGACTCTCACAGAACATCAGATTTTGCCTTTAGTTTTGGTTGCCAAATGGAAGAAGTGGTGATCTGGATTGGCTCTGACTATATGCAGGATTGCAGTTGTAAGGGAGCTTCTGGGGGCCTGCGTGGCCCACTGGAGATGTTTCTCTTCAGCTGGATGACTTTCCCTTGGCCCTCAGCCCACGCTGGGAAAGAGGTGGATTAACAGGGAGCTTGTGTGGCATAAAGGAGCAGTCTGGGGCTCTGGAGTCAGGCACTATGGGCACGTTCCTTACCTGAGAGAATTAAGCAGGAATTAATTAATGAAAAGTCAGTTCGTCACTTTTGTTTTGCCCCATGGTGATTTGGTTTCCCATCCATTGAATCCTGGGAAGTACTTTTGGCATGGGAGCCTGCCTCCTGGAGGAATTCTCTGGGTGAGGGGAGCTGATCCGAATGCAAGTTCAGTGAGTGCTGGGCTCAGGAGTAAGAAGCAGTGTGCTTGCGGCCAGAGCATGCTGGAGGCTGAGCCCTGCAGTTTGACGCTGACGCCAGAGCCTCCTCTCCCACTTTCTGCTTCTGTCTCAGCCACCACTGTGGCCCACACCAGAAGAAATTCTTGATGGAGAGGAGGGTAGGCTGCTGAAGGAGAAACCAGCCTCCAGGAAGGGAAGACTGATGTTCCTGGCGTTTCTCTCTAGACCCCTGGGGACTCTTACCTCTTCTCCTTGAACCTCTCTTTTCACTGTGGAACAAAAGAGAAGGAGTCAGGTGACACATGGGGTCAGAGGTGAACGTAATAGCTATGGGAGGTGGTAGAATGGAAGTTCTTGTTGGGAAGAGGCATCTGAACCCTGCATTCTTCTTGTATGGGTCAAGATTCTTTCCTTGCAAGTGAAGGAAACAAACTAGCTAATTCACCTAAGGGGACCCCCCAGCAAGGCAGGGAAGCTGGAGGAGGGGCTTAGGATCAGCAGGAACCAAGGCAGTGCCCAGTGGCCCGGAAGTGGCCGCCTTCCGGTCAAAATGCAACTGCAACCAGTTGTTTTCAGTCTCTTTGCTCTGATGCTCAAGATACAAAATCCAGAGAGAGGGTATCTGATGGCACCGTTTGCATCCTGTGCTCTTTTATTGTCTGGAAAGGGTGGAGCTTCTAATTACCCAGCCCCCACTGTACCTAGTGGAGGGGAGGCAGTTCCAATTCAGGAACTGAGCTGAAGAGAAAACAGAGGATAGGAAACAGATAATACAAATCTTGGCAGCTAGGCAAATAGCATTTAGAATGTGCTAGCCACTGTTCTAAGTGCGTTATGTATGTTATCTCCTTTAATATTCCTTTATAGGCAATGAGGATGTTGTTAACATGCCCATTTGACAGATGAGGAAACTGAGATCCGATCCAGGGAAGTGTAATCATAGAGCAAGCAAGTGCTAGAGCTGGGATTTGGATCACAGTTTGATTATTAAGCCTATGGAATACTGTCTACATTACTACTGTTCACTTGAAAAGCAACTTTGGGAAAATCAAAGAATTTAGTGTGGTTTGCTCAGGGTTTCCAAGAGTAGAAGGGAACTAGAGATGTTCAGGGGTTCCACCATTTTGGTCTCTCAATTCCCAAACCCTCTTCTATCAATTCTCCTCTGGAGCATCTCATTCCTCTGCCCAAGGGCAGATGGCCCTGCTGAGGAGGTGGGGAAGAGGTGGACATGGGGGGGGGCGGGGAAACATGAGCTTGATTTAACAAGCCAAGGAAAGGAGAGATGTTACACAGATTTAAGATTTAACAAAAGGAGAACTAAATTGACATTTTATTGACTTGCAGTGGGAGTTGTTAAAGACAGATTACTGCACGAAGGGTAGAGTTTGGTTGAGAGGTTGGAAGAGGGCTCAGCCATCCAAGGCATCCAACCTGGGGGCTAGTGATACCTCCAGGGGCAAGGTGAGCCCATAAATTTGAGCTCGTGCATGGATACTTGCCAACACACACACACACACACACACACACACACACACACCCCTGAGCTTTTCTCTTAGTCCCAGAGGCCAGGCTCAGAGACACTGGGTGAAGTGGGAATGAATGAAAACATAGTGCGCTAGATTTGATTCTTGCCAATATCGGCTTCCCACTCCCGACCTGATTGATCCTTGGGCCCACAGGGAGCTTCAGAGATGGACTTCCTGACTTTAAGAAAGAGAATGGTTCCATGTCAAAGCTCTCTCCTCAAGGACTCCCTGCAGGCTGGATGGCCAGATGCAGAGATGCAGACTTTGTCAGGCGGGCCCAGAGGCAGCCCACTCAGGCCGGCTCCGGAGAGCCTGGCCCTCTGGGATCTGCCCTGGCGGAGGGGTGCGTGGGGCAGGACCAAGAGACACAGGGCAGGGGGAGAGTGACAGGGACACAGCTGGAACGTGAGGAGCTATCCTGCTTAGACTACAGCTCAGGGGCCCTTCGCAGCAGTATTGGCGTGTGGGTCTGCATTCCAGCTTGGGCGATGATGACCTTGTTCCAGGAAGCCTTTTCTCTGTGGGCCCTTCGCCTCATGGGTTGCGCCCACTTCTCCCTCCTAAAGCTGAGAGGGGTGCTTAAATCAGTATTTGAATGGCCTCTTTCTCCTCTGTTCCTGCGACTCCTATCACATCGCCCGCGACTCCTATCACATCGCCCGGCTCTCTTTCTCTCCTTAGCTCCTGCCTTTGAGGCAGTGACCGTGTCCGCTGGAAGATCTGTGTCTTCTATGTGTAACCATTCCCTCTCCTTAGCCCACTGTCTCCCTGGGGAGATCCATTGCAGGCAGGGTATTATTATTAAAAGCGACTTCTCACATTCCCCACAGACATCTATTATAGTTACTGGAGCGAGGGGCCCTGAAAATCCTTCTCACCCTATTTCACCCCCTCCCCCACCAGCTGGGTTCTTCTTTTGGCTCTCAGGCATCTTCAGCCTGCTCACGCATGCGCGTGCACGCCTGTGTGTGCACATACACACACACAACACACACACCCAACCTGTCTTAACCCCACAGGGTCCTAGGTTCTGCTTTGGACTGAGCACTAGGAGAAAAGGAGCCTCTGGTTTAGCAAAAGATTTGAAGGTGACCTTCATTGAGCCCAAAGAGAGATAACAATCTCTCTGTAATCAACAAGCCTGGTTCCTCTGGATACTAAAATAGCAACTATGGAGTAAGTCACCCCCCCCCATTCCTACCCCTTCCCTCTCTTTCTTCAGGACAGCACAAAGAAACTCTAGGGGTGAATTGGGAAATCAGTCTCTTTTAACAGCCTGAGAGCCTGAAAAGAAAGTTCCTGTGCGTGTGTGCGCATGTATTTGCAGCTCATCAGCACAGGAAGGCTAATTTCTCAGCACTGTCGCCCCCACCTTTCATTCAGCAAACTCTGTCCTTTCAGTTATCATCTTACTTGTTCTATCAACAACCCTGAGTTATGAGGGTCCAGAAATGGTGCACCCCATTTTTAGATGGGAGGAAACCAAGGCCCCAGGAAAGAAGGTGCCTGCTCAGGGTCACCCAAGGATGAAGTGTCCAGAGCCAGAAGGTGACTGTTTGCTTCCTGAGGGTTCCTATATTGAATTTCCACTGGGAATGTAATGTATTTTCAGGGCTTGATGGCTAGACCTCGGGAGCATTTGATACTGGGGTTGTTATGTTATAGTCTTCTTAGCAGCCTCCTGCTGGTTCCCACCCTAGTCCTCTGTTCCCTGTGCTGGGCCCAGAGCTGTTGTGCAGTGATGGTGGAGTGCCCAGTGGGTGTTTGTCAAGTTAGGAACAGATGGAGTGGGGAAAGAAAGATCCTCCACCCTCTTGCATATGGTGGGGGACAGAGACTGGATTTGTCAGGGTTGGAGTTAGCAGGGATATGGAACATGTGTTTATCTATGGCAGCAAACTGTTAAAGGGGAAAAGAATAGCTGGCAAATGGAATGCCGCTTACATGTCTTCTTGAGGAAATAAAGTAAGAGGTGGGCTTGGTAAGATGATGACCCTGCACTCAGTTCATATTAGAGCATGGAAATAGGATGGCTCCACTGAAGGTCCCCTAACCCTGAAGACCCTCTTCAGCCTTCTAGAGAACTGATGAGTGGTGGTGGTTCAGAATCAGGGCAAAGCTTACTCTTGCATAACTTCTCCCTATGGAAGAGGGGATAGAAAGGGAACACTGTCAGGTTTACTTTGCAGATCCTAGGATCATTATTAAAATTAGAAGGATACTTAAAGGTTGTCTGGTTCCACCCTTCAGGATTCAGATGAGAAGACTGAACTCAGTGACATGTCCTAATGAACGTGGCTACTAAGCCACAGAATGGAGACAGAACCCAGGTTTGCTCAACTTCCAGTCTACTGTTCTGCACATCCATGAGAGGAAATTCACCATGGTCGGGGAAACCCACTAGAAAGCAGTAGATTGAATAATTGCTAGAGTGCATAGAGGAGTAGGCATAATTCATGTTCCCACCAGTAAGAGTGGAAATAGCTAATAAATGGAGCATTTTGGGTAGAATCCTCAAAAGACTATTTTCTCAGTAATAGAACCCCAGTACCTCCAGACCTGCCCTAATGAAGACTAAAAGCAAGTCTTAAAAGAATCAAACCAATGCCAAGTACTTAACTATGTATGAGAGAGAAAATCTAACACACACACACACACACACACACACAAAATTATAAGACATTAAAAGAAGGAAATAAAATGAATAACAGGAGGAAAATCTGTTAATAGAAGTAGTCCCAGATATTATAGAGATGATGTGGTTAGTGGGCAAGGATATTAAGGGCACTATCATAAAAATTATCTATATATTCAAGAAAGCATAGGAAAATACAAACACAAAGAGGAAGATAGAAAGATCAAATGGAATTCTTACAGATGAAAGACATAGTATTTTGAAGTGAAAAGTATACTGGATAGAATTACAGTAGACATGATGCTACAGAAGTAAAATCAGTGAACTTGAAGAAGCATACAAATGATTAAAAATTATATACAGAAAAAAATGGCTAAAACACATAAGCTGAAAGCCAGGGACCTATGGGACAATAGTAAGTGGCCTATTTATGCATTTGGAGTAGAAGAGGGAAGAGAGGATAGGATGGGATAGGAAAATGTTTCAAGAAATAATAACCAAATAATTTCTAAAATATGATGAAAAATAGGAACCCACTGATCCAACAGTTTCAATAAAATCAAAGTGGAAGAAACGTAAACTCACACCAAGGCACATTATAATCAAGTGACTAAAATCCAGAGATAATCAGGAAATTGCAAAAACAGCCAAAGGAAAAAAAGACATGTTATGTACAAAGGGGGACCAAGATAAAAACAACAGCAGAATTCTTAGTATAAACTAAGCAAAACAGAATGTAATGGAGCAACAGTTTGAAGTTATGCTGAAAAAACAAAAACAAAAACAAAAACACCCTTAACCTAGAATTGTATACCTAAAAGAAGTATCTTTTAACAATGAAGGTGAAACAGAAACTTTTCCAGATAAACAAAAGGTGAGAGAATACATCACAGCAGACTTGCACTAAAAATTAAATTCTTCAGGCACAAGAGATATGAAAACATGAAAATGTGTTCCTGTACAGGGGAATGAAGAGTTCTGTAAGTGGAAAATATATGGATAGGTATAAAATAGTTTCTCCTTTTTGAATGCATTACATAATAATTGACTGTTTTAAGCAAAATAATAACAACGTAATTTGTGGTTAGTAACATCCGTTGAAATAAATGTTTGACAATGGCCGAAGAGACGGTAGGAAAAAATGGAAGTTCTTACTCTCTATGTAAAGAGATACAATGTTATTGGAAAGCAGACTGGGATAAATAGGCAAACTGCAGAGCAACTACTAAAAAAATAAAATGAAGAGATAATCTAATATTGGCCATAAAATGATTTCATGAAAATACAAGTAATAAAAAAGATCGAAACTGAGAAAGAGAAAGAACAGATAGCACAAGTAGAAAGGAGATAAGAGGATGGTAGATTGAAATTCAGGCATATAAATAATTGTATTAAATGTAAATAGTCTAAACATACCAATTATAAAAGGATTGTCAGGTTGGTTAAAAAAGAGAAACCCAGCTATATGCACCTACAAGAAACCCACATTAAGGGACGCCTGGGTGGCTCAGTTGGTTAAGCAGCTGCCTTCGGCTCAGGTCATGATCCCAGCGTCCTGGGATCGAGTCCCATATCGGGCTCCTTGCTCCGCAGGGAGCCTGCTTCTCCCTCTGACTCTGCCTTCCACTCTGTCTGCCTGTGCTCGCTCTCACTCTCTCTCTCTCACAAATAAATAAATAAAATCTTTAAAAAAAAAAAAAAGAAACCCACATTAAATATAAAGAGCAAGAGGTTAAAAGTAAAAGGATGGATACAGATGTACTATGCTAACACTAACTGAAAGAAAGCTGAGCCACATCAGACTTTAAGATATGGAAAATTGCCAGTGATAAAGAGGGACATTACATAATGATAAAAGAATCAACTCACCAAGAATACACAAAAATCCTCAATACCCATGATTCTAAAAATATTTAGATGCTCAAAATATGTGAGCAAAGCTGATGATAGAACTGGAAGGAAAAATAGAAAACCCCACACTTACATTTGGAGACTTCAAAAGTCCTTTTTCAAAAATGTATAGAACAGTTGGACAAAAAGTCTGTAAGATCAAAGGGTTCTGAGCACTATTAACAAACTTGACCTAATTGATAGTTATAAAGCATTCTACCCAACAAGAGCAGACTACATATTCTTGTTAAATGCATGCAGAACATTCACCAGTGCTCACCAGATTGTATTCTGGGAGATAATACAAGTCTCAGTAAATTGAAGAAGATTAAATTTATGTAAAGTATGTTTTCTGGACACAACAGAATTAAATTAGAAATCCACAAAAGAAATATATTTATAAAATCCCCCCAATATTTGGAAAATCAATAATGTATTTTTATGTAATCCACTGTTCAAATTATATGGAAAATCACAAGGAAAATTAGAAAACATTTTCAATAAGATAAAATGACCAATAAGAGGAATGAAAATGGGACATTACTGCAAATCTTGCAAACATTAAAAGAACAGTGAGAAAGAAACATCTTTATACCAGCTTGATAACTCTGATGAAATGGAGCAGTTCCTGGAAATACACAAGCTACCAAAGCTCACCTAATAAGAAAGCAATAATCTGAGTAGCCCAATATTTATTAAGGAAATTTATTCATAGTCAAAAATCTTGCCAAACAAAACAAAAATCTTTTCCCACAAAGAAAGCCCCTGGGCCAGGTGGTCTTACTGATTCCCACAAAGAAAACCCCTGGGCCAGGTGGTCTTACTGATTAATTCTATCAAACATTTAAAGAAAAAAATTATATCAAGTCTACACACACTCTTCCAGAAAAGAGAAGAGATGGGAATACTTCCCAACACATTTTTATGAGGCCAGTATTACCTGGATACCAAAACCAAAGACTTGACAAGAAAAGGATATTCTATTCCACATGAATATAGGCACCATCTCCTTAACAAAATCTTGAAAAATCCAGTTCCTTCAACATATAAAAACTATATCTTGACCATGTGAGGTTATCCCAGGAATACCAGGTTGGTTTAGCATTTGAAAATCAGTCAGTCTTTAAAAAAGAAAAACTATAGGATCATCACAGTGCAGAAAAATATGAAATAATTATGGAAAGTTTAACAATCTGTGCAAAACCTTCACACTTAAAACTATAAGACATTGCTGAAAGGAATCAAAGACTTAACTAAATGAACATGTATACCTTCTTCGTGGATTAGAATTCTTAAAACTTAGGAGAACAAACATTTTGGTAGAAAATGGGCAAAACATTGAAACAGACACTTCCCCAAAGAAAATATATGACTAGCAGATGAGCACATGAAACGGTGATCAGTGTTATTAGTCATTTGAGGAAATGTGAATTAATACACAGTGAGCTACCAGTATCATTAAAATTTAAAGGGCTGACAATGTTGAGTGTTGAAAATGTAGAGCAACATGAACTCTCACATCTTGTCACTGAGAATGCAGAATGGCACGGCCACTTTTGAAGGCAGTTTAGCAATTGCTTACAGCGTTAAACATTCTTTTACTCTTCCTTCCAGAAATACCACTGCTAGGTATTTATGCTGAGAGAACATGAAAACATATGCTCACAGAAAGACTTAAAGACATAAAGACTTATGCTCACTAAAGACTTCATAGCATTTTTTTTTTTCTTACTGGCCCCAAGTTGGACACAACCCAGATATCCCTTGACAAGGGAACAGATAAACGAATTGTAGCAAAGCGCATGCCAGTGTACTACTCAGCAATGAAAAGGAGTGAACTTCTGGTCTAAGCAACAACATGAAGAGTCTCAAAAACATTGTGATACATGAAGAAATCCAGGCACAAAAGACTACATAGTTGATCATCTCATTTATATCACTTTCTGGAAAAGGCACAACTGTGGAGCCTGGAAACAGATCAGTGGTTGCCAAAGAGGTAGGGCAATGGGACTGGGGGCTAAGAGGGACAAGGTAACTTTTGATTGTGACAGAAATATTCTATATTGCAAGTGTGGTGGTAGTTGCATGTCTGTGTATATTTGCCAAAACTCACAGTATTAGATGCTAAAATTTGGTGAATTTTATTGTATGTGAATTGCACTTGATTAAAGCTCACTTAAAAAGTAGATACCTTCTCTGCCTGATTGAGATTCAGAGAGTTGACGAAAGTACTAGATGACCTTCCACAAGTGGTCCAACCAGTTGTCACTTCTTATGGTGTAGAATACTGCTGTCTTCCTGGGTAGGAGGGTTCTGAGGGGAACGGGTGGGGTGAAGCGTGTAGAAGTCTAGGAGGGGTGGGTATTACTGCATGAGAAGGATTGTCTCAAACTGCCTCAGTGACTTCATCCCGAGAGGACAGTCAATGTATTTAAGGAAAGGAGAAACTCCGTGCCTTTCTTAAAACTGAGTTATTCAGGGGACAGAGGGGTAGGAAGTGTGACTGGGATGCATGACACAAATCTGCCAGCTGCGTTTGATATGTTGGTGTTCTAAGCCACCCAGTTTGTTAAGGCAGCCCTGGGAGACCCAATATAGCTTGGTGCTGGCCGCAGCCTCCCTTTCCGGTGTGACCACCCACCCTTCCCTGTAGGAATTCTGTGCCTGCAGCCCTGGTGCCTAGGAAGTTATTTGTGGAATACACTTTTGTGTGATTGTTTAATGATCAGGCTTCCTTGATTGTAAGGAAGAGACTCACAGACAATTGCAGGACATACAAGGGTTTACAAGGGAACGTGGGGAAGCTGGAAAATCACCCATTTAGCTGCTTAGTCACCCGGATCCTAGTTCGTCCCATACTAATATGCACAGGGGCTCCATATAAGGCCCGGAGTGTGGTCCCTTCAGGGAGCACCCTGAGCTTAAGTGATTATTCTCCATGGTAGTTTCCAGAAGTGGAGTGTGATGTGTCAGTGACTTTCACTCAGGGTGGCACCCATCCACTGGGCTCAGTAGATGAATTCATATTCACAGAGCACTAAGAACCAGGCTGGCACGTAGAGAGTGCTGTGTTAAGAATTACCTCCTGACCCACCTAAGTAAGGCATGGCTTCCCTTGCATTCCAGCTTTTAGATGATTGCTTTCTGTTCACACACTGAACCCTGGTCCAGTTCTCAAGTTCGGTATCTCCCTGTTTAAAGCATCTTTTGCAAATGCTAGGAAAAGAAAAAGTGGGAAACCCACTTGGATCCCTTTTCTTTCCTTTTTTTTTTTTTTTAAAGATAATTTATTTTAGAGGGGAAGGGGCATAGGAAAAGGGAGAGAGAGAATCTTGAGCAAACTCCCTGCTGAGTAGGGAGCCCAACCTGGGGCTCATCTTCTGAGATCTCATCTTCTGAGATCATGACCTGAGCCAGAATCAAGAGTCAGACACTTAACCGACTGAGCCAAGGTGCCCCTTGGATTCCATTTCTTAATCAGAAACTGTGTATATGGCCAGCAGTAAAGGCTTATTGGATTTCTCAAAACACCCACTAAAAAGGAGTAAAGAGAGAAGGGAAACTCTTGGATGGATGGGTGGGCAGATGGAGTCCACCTTGACTCAGGTAAGAAACCAAAAGGAAGGGTGAATTGTGTGAAGGTGTGTACATGGCTGGAGAGAGGAAATTTTGGAGGACATGAGTATATGCTTGTGTGTCCTTTGGCCCTCTTCAAATAAGAGCTATATGATAGATTGAGATTTTATAGGTTTAACATTCCTACCCAACACCGTGTGCTTTACATCTGGATAAAAGGGGCTATAAATCTCTCCAGGCAGAATGGCTGGGCCCTGCCTTTCTACCCTTCTCACTGAGATCTCACTTGGAAATACAGCTGAACAGTCAGGATGAATCATGCATCTGTGGAACAGCCCAGATAAGGAACAATTTGCATTTTCATGTGATAATTCGCTACTCTTGGTGTTTTCAAATTACCTTTAGAGCCACATTAATTCTGTTGCCATAAACTACCACTCTGCACCCAAGTCACTGGGAGATGGGGACTCAAGTGGGGGGTTTGTTTGGCTTTATGGGAGCGGGAAGCACTTCCTTTCTGTAGCGCAGGGCATGTGAGCCTGGCTGGCCCCTGGAGAGCATCTTTCGTAGCAGTTCCATGGGGGCAAGGTTGTAGCTTCTCAAATCTACCTGGAATTTTCCATCCTCCACGTCTGTATGTTACTTAGTTAAAAATAAACAAAACACAGATCACTGCCCCCCCCCCAACTCTCCCCCCGCCGCCCCGGTCTCTCACAGTACCGAGGAGATGCCCTACCCTCAGGTAGCTCTTGCTCCTTTTCTGTTTAGGGAAGCGTATGCTTCAGAGGTGGTAAAATCCTGCAAGGCTCCTACAACAGGCTTGAGAAGGGAAGTCTTGGAGCTGCTGTCCCAGGGCTGCATAAGCTCTCTAGCCCTGCAGGGGAAACCACTGTCTGATGCTTGTCTGCCTGCTTCCCAGTGGTCACAGCTACTTCAAGAGGCACTGCGTGGCCAAGGGGGACCAGTCTGTCACTAGCCACCATGGGCTCTGGCAGAAGGCGGTCGGTGTCAAGTGAAAACAGAATCAACCTTTGATCTCCCAAAGTAGGGCTCCTCGCCTGTGATTCCTCCAGGTACAGATGCCGCTTTCTGCTACATCTGCTCATTTTCTTCTAACCTTCACAATCTAGGAAGTTCCCAATAGTCATCAGAAACCCTTGTTGCTGTAGTGTAAACCCACTTGCTTGCCCAGAAGCAGAGACCAGTCATTCTCAAACTCTTGAGTCTACACATCCTGGCATTTCCTAAAACAAATTCTCAGAATGCTATCAAATAAGTTAATGAGGAGCCTTGTAAAAATGAGAATAATTTCTGTCTCTCTACCCTAATTTACATTTGTCCATTTCCTAACGTTCCATTCTATTAAACTTTAATTTGCTCCCCTCTTATCCCAAGCCTTTCAGAGTCTCACATTGGAGATTTTGTTCACACAGACAGAGTCGACTGTCTCAGGCTCTAATGGGTCACACTTATGGGCAGGCAAGATGCATTTTGTCCCTGAAGTGATTTCTAGATTGCCCACCCAACTGCTCGAGGCGCACTGGAGTAGAGAGGCCATGTGGTGTGATAGGAAAGCAGCAGAGATCATTTTGTTAGGTTCTGTTTATTTTTGTTTTCGTATTTTTTGTATCCCGCTTTGCAGCAGTTGTTCTGAATGACTTCCTTCTGCAAAATCTTCGGGTCTCTGTACTTGTGATCTGAGGGGCAGGGGTCAGGGCCCGAGGCAGTCAACCCCCTTTTCCCACTTGTTTCTTTAAATTATACAAAGAAAGCCTGGGAAGGTAGAACGCTTTTCGTTCCTTGGAAAGGAGCACTGGGAAAGAAATATATTAGTTTGGGTCATATGAAATTGCTGTTTTTATAGGTCAAAATGGTTAAATATCGCTGATTTCATATGGTTCAATCTAGTACAATCAGACCTCATTAATTCAGACTAATTTGAGGAAGTTTGGTCTGAATTTGCTGGAGTGCAGCAAAAAGTCTGAATTATGAGATCATTTTAGAGAGATGCAGCTTCATTACATTCAAGAGCCTACAGTAACAGGAAATAGGTCAACAAAATAAGGTTCCCTGTAAGTCCACGGAAGGATATCTTTGGTTAATAAAGACAATCTGTAATGAATCTACAGATATGTTTTGTAAAGGGTGCTTTAATCTAAGGTGTACTTGACAATGCTTCAAGAGTTTATTTGTTAAAGTAGCTTTAAATAGTTTCCTTCAGATTTACATAAATGATTAGTTTGCTTACCAAATCCTTCCTTCAGAAACAGCAAGTGTATGTTGAAGTTCACGGGCTGAATTATTTCTTACTCCAAAATAGTGGATTCCAAATTAATGATGCTTGACTGCTCTACTCCTGACCTTGAGGTTGGACATTAGGTTAATGAAAATCAATGCAGACCAGCCCTCAAGTATTGGGGTGGGGAAAATATATTTGGCAAAAACGTATGTGACTTGAAAAATGAGGCTGGTTTTCTTGCGTGCCTCATATATGGACTCCGGAGGCAGTTTCCAAGGCAGAGTTCCAGCAGTGTTTCGGATAATAGCAGCAAACTTGGAAGGAGTCAACAGCATCCCACAGCACGGCTTTGAAGAGCGACGTAATGTGAATATACAAATTGCAACCTTTTGTGCTTAGGAAAAAAAAAAATGCTCGCATATGCTTATTCTCCTAGGGAAATATTTATTCCTATAAGAAATAATTTTTAAAGGTTCCCTCTAAATAATAGCAATTTCTCCACTGCCTTCAAGCTGATTGGCAAGCAATTTTATTCAATTTCCTGCTTACCTGAAACCCAAGGGGGTGCGTGGTTGGGAGGGTTGACAAGGGAGATGGAGCTGAGGCTCGGAGACCAGCGAAAACACAGAGTGAGAGACTGTTGGATAAAATGGGAATCAGGTATCACTTTCCAGTGGTGTAGGGCCACGTCCCTCCTCCTGGGATTCCTGCTCTGGCTTGTATGTCCCCTCTGATTAAAGAGGATTCTAGAGGAAAGCTCCTTTTTCAGGGTGAGTGGGTGCACCCCGCACTTTGCTTCTTTCTCCTGCACTGTTCTCCCTTGCTCTGAAATGTCAACTAGGACTCAAAGGAGGGGCGAATCTGATTAGGTCACTGGACAGAACTGACTCAGATTCCAGTGACAGGTCTCTAAAAGTGGATATGACACAAAAATGGGACCCGATAAAATATGAGTGGTTACTTAACAAAGCCAAACAAGAGACAACAATGACGGACAGCTTCTGTATCTTGGTAGTTAGCTCAGTCCTATGCATTTGGTCAAAAATGCAAGAAGCTGTACAAGCAAAAAGAGTGGTTGCACTGTATGTAAATTAAAACAACTATTTAAATGTGAAATGAGTCCTTCCCTTGGTAACCTGCAAAGTGGACACCCTGGTGGTGAGGTCTTCTGGGTTCTTCTCGTTGTGAGCAGGGTCACCGATCAGAGCACATGATGCTTGCTTCTTTGGCCGTGTCCCTGCCACAAGGGAGGGAGGGCTGCAGTCTGTGCGTTCTTCTTACTTGGTGTGTACCAGTGATGCATTGTAGCACTTGTCCCTATATAACAAGAGCCCCTTGGATGCTGCTTGAACAGCCCTTGATCTTGCACGCTGCTGTGTTCAATCCAAATGCTCTGATCTTGTCCTTGGCAGAGATTCAGTCAGCCAGGCAGCATTTGCACTGGACACCTACTATGTGCCAGGGGCACAACGTAGTGCTGGGAATCACGAACATAAAAACAAGATGGAGCCCCTGGGCTGGAGCTGCTCCAGTGGGGGAGCCAGATGTGTAAACAAATAATTAGAGCACTGTGTAATTAGTGCTAATGGAGGCATGTGCAAAGTGCTCTGGGGCACAGAAGAGTGACTAGCTAAGCCTCAAGTCATCACCCTCCAGCTGCTCCAAGATAGTTAATATCACTGTGGTGCCCAGAAAGAAAGAGACTTGGTCCAAGGAGGCATTGATGCTGTGTCATCACACAGGGACACACACATCCCACAGACACACACAGACACACACCTCACACATGTATCACATGCACACACCTGAAGGTCTGCCACCCTCCGATAGGACAGCCTGTGCCAGGCCTGCCCCCTCTGGACCATGATGGAAACAGCCCAGGCACTGCTTTGGCTTGGTGACCGCCTGTGGCGGGTTGGGTAGCAGTTGTGGGTGAATTCCTGCATCTCACTCTGATCCTTCCCAGTGCCTTTTCCTCACAGGCTGCAGGCAGTCTAGGCTGCCCAACGGTCTCCATGGCAACAGGTCTCTCCTTCCATCTTCCACATGTGCAGGGTGCTTCTTAGGAGGAGGGCGACCCCTGACCAGTGCTCAGCCAAGCTGAAGGCTCTGTGTCTTCCTCTCCTGGTTGTTTCAAGGCCTTAATTTTTTTGCAAGGTGTCAGCAGTAGACCAGGAACATGGGAAGCTCTCCTTGTCCATGCCTGACCCCCCCACCCCCCACCCGCCAACAGCTTACTGCTGAATTTCAAGAGGTGCTGACATTAGCTGCTTAGACCGAAGGTGGATGAACGGGTCCCGAATGTCCTGTCAGCTGCCAAGGACAAGGTGGCCGCGATGAAGAGATGAGCTGGGGGCTGGTTCTGAGAGCATGTGGGTTGCAGGGTAACCAGGATGACAAAGGCCCTCATGTGAGAGGTGAACAAAGAAACCAGAGATGCATCGACTGGAGAAGAGGAGTGTCACAGAGAGCCACCTAGCCAGCTAAATCCTGTACAGAAGCAGGAGCAGATGCAGTCCCGGGGGCACTGTTACTATCGCTTGGACCAGCTCTTGGAAGAAAAAAGGCCACACCTTTTCTTTCCTTTCCCTTTCCTAAGCAGTTCAAAGGTGGAGGGAGTTGCCTTCGAGGAAGTGAGCTCCCCATCAGATCAGATAACCAAGCAGAAGCTAGATGGTCATTGGGTGGAAATTCAGGTATAACATGAGCCTTCAGTGTCTCATGCAAACCTGACTGGCTTCTTCGCTGTTCTGGGAGTAGATGAGACACCCTGTGGTACCCACTTTCTTACCTGTAAAATGAGGAGTGAGGCCAGAGCATGACCCAGACCTCTGTTTGCTTTGTAGCCCAGTGTTCAAACCCCATTTTCTAAACCTGATTCTAACTGCACAATGCCTAACTTCATCGATTCAGGGCATTTCCTATTTTCTGAGCATTTTCATATCCATGATCTCATTACCTCTTCCCCATTCCTCTGTGAAGTAAATAGAACAGGTATGATCATAGAGGCAGGGAAGTTCAAGGGAATTTCCCAGGGGTTATGAATAAGTTAGCGGCGGAGCCAGCGCAGAGGCCAGGGCTCGGGTCTGCCAGTCCAGCCCACTGTCCTCTGTTGCTGATGGCACGTTCGTGGGCATTTCCACCTGGGGCAGATGATGCCATGGAGAGGAGCTCTCAGTTAGCAGTACCGTGCAGTGTGAAGTGTGGCAGAAATAGTAAATAAGTAAATTAAACATAGTTTCCAGAAATTAAAAAAAAAAATGTCTGGCTGTCAGTTGTTGTCAACCTTGGGCTTTGCTTCTGGATACACTCCGAGACACAAATCTGCTAACTGTGTCTGACATGAATACGTGGGTTATGTAAAAATGATTTGTACCAGTGGATTTGGGCGGGGTATAAGTTGAATAATAAAAATGTCTAATAAATCTGAACTGGCCTTCCTTGAAACTCATAGTGGAGGGTGTTGAGAAGGGAGGGGCCGGCCACCCCGTCCGTCTGGTAGGGCATCCACGCTGAAACCGCAACAGGCATCATGTTGCCTGGGAAATTGAAACATCAAATGTCAAATAAGATCTGGCTGCTCTAATTCTTTATTCAGGCCCCTGGGGAAGAATGTATCCAATGTGACAATCCAGTAAGCTCTAACATCATCTTCAAGTGCTACTGGAAAGCCCCTTCCTCTGCCTTCTTAAAATCGTGGTGTCTGCTTCTTTCAATCAATGCAACCGAAGCAGTGAATGCAAATTGGATGCAAATTGGACAAGTCCAGCCTATACAATGGATGACAAGTTTTTCCATGGGAAACTTTCCATGCTGGCCTAGACTTGGTCTCCAAGTGAACCACGAGGATGACAACAAAACTCGCAGCAGCTACGCTTTCTTTCGAGGGCTCGGATTCCCTTTTATCCCTTCACCAGCTCTTGGTGAAGTGGGGGAGAGAGCACAGTCTCCCGCCTCCACTTAGGAGCTGTAACTTGCAGTCGGAACTTTGTTCACCCGTGTGATGCTTAAGGGATAGAGAGTCAAGGGTTGAAAAGTAGGAGAGACTGGTAATGGAGGGGGATGAGCCCGAGAGTTTATTAGGCAGGTGACCCACCTTGCCTTTTGGAGAGGCCAGAGGTATTTTGGAACAGGTGGGGCTCTGGGCCAAGCTGGAATTCGGGGCAGCCTCCTTGGTGCTGGGGGTGAAGCCACACAGCTGGGAGGCCACCGAGTCTCAGACGTAATGCACTGAGGTGCTGTGAAATCCTGGTCCTCTCTCAGAAATCCTGACCTCAGCATTTGTGTTGTGTCTGCTCCCCTTAGATGCTGCAGAAGCGGGGTGGGGCTGTAGCAAGGTGCATGCTGCTAAGAGAGGGGTGCTCTGGCTTGGTGGGGGACTGTCCCCTGGCCTGAGCAATGCCCAGGAATGGCCACTTCCACTCTGCTCCCTGAACCTCTGGCTGCTGTCCCTCCTCTGAGCCCTGGAATCCTGATATTGGAGAGGTCGTAGCTGTAGCTCCCTTACAGATGGTCTTTTCATGCCTGCCTGCCCACGGCCGGGGTCTCAGCCTGCAGAGGGCACATGGGCTGTATTGGAGAGATCCGAGGCTAGAAAATGCCTTCCTTTCATCTTCCTCCATTGGCTCTGGTTCTTAATTTGAAGCTATCTGAGAAAGAAAAATCCAGCCCCTTCTCTGGTCATCTCCTTATATACTTAAAGATAGATGCCCCAGCTCACCTGAGTCTCCTCTCCTCACAGCATGGTTTCCAGACCCCTTGCCTTGTCCTGGGTGTGTCAGTCAGTCTTTGCTGTGTTCACAACTGTGGCACACCCACTGTGGCATCCCCAAGTCTGCACTGAAAGAGGCTTCAGGAGGTCAGAGCCCTGAGAGGAGCGCTCTGGTTCCAATGTATGCTCCTGCATAGAGAGTCCTGCCATGCCAGCCTTCCTCGGGAGGAGGAGGCAAAGCTTCTCAGGGCGGAGCCCTAAGGGGAACACACCCATGAGGACCACAGATGGGACAGGACACCAGGACAGGGCTCTCCGTTCATGTCATCATGGAGAGGCTTCTGTCTCTCCAGTTTGAGTAGCTTGAATCCTTCCCCAAATCAGTGCAGGGCTCAGGAAGGCACAGAGTCCACCGACATCCCACCCCCCCGTCTGCTACTCTTCCACTCAGGATATTTTAAATGGTGGGCACCGCTGTGATGACCTCACCACAGTGGCGTGAGTCTGATTCACTCAGTGTCCTCAGGCAGACTGAGCTCATCAAGAGAATGGCCGGACGACGCTGGCTGAAGGAGACTCCAATCTTTTGCTGTCATAATTGCTATAGCTTCTTGAATGGTTTTTTGGAAGCAATCCTAATCGTATAGAAAAGCTCCTTTCTTTTTCCTGAATGATTTCAGAGTTTGTTGTTGACATGATGCCCATCACCTATGAACACTTTGTGTATCTTACAAACAAGGACATGCTCCTACATATCCATAAACAATCACCAAAAGCAGGAAATAAATGGGTACATCACTAAGATCCTCAGACCCTGGTCAAGTTTTGCCAGCTGCCCCAGTGATGATCTTTGTAGCGAAAGGATCCCGTCTAGGCTCACACACACTGCATTTCACTGTGGTGTCCCTACCATCTCCCTGAATCTGGAGCAGATCCCCAGTCTTATGCTTTACTCTCAAGACCTTGACACTTTCGAAGACTCCAGGCCAACGATTTTGATTAATGCCCCTCACATTCAGTTTGTCTGATGTTTTCTCATGATTAAATTCAGACCATGTGTATTTGGCAGGAGTTTCATGAAGTGAGGCTGTGAATGTGTATTCAGAAAGCACAATTAACACTTTGTTAATGTGCCCGAGAGTGGGAGAATCTATAAGACGCATTGCATCTTACCAGGGGGCACATGATTCTGATCTGTCTCAGTCCTGTTGATAGTAACTTCTATCTCTTGCTTAAGGTGTCTCTGCCACCCTCCTCTGATGCAAAAGGACTCCCTTCTCCTTTGTAATAGCTGTCTAAAAAAATATCTCCATAGACATTTTACGATTAGGTAAACACCCCATTCCTTCCCAAACTTCGATCTCTTCACTTATTTAGTGTGAACCCGTGGTTTCATATTTTGGACAATAGGTTGTAACTTACTATCAGTATTTATTTTGATACAGTGTCTTAGAACTGCCTAGTAGGAATCCTTTCGAGGTGGCTTTGGTGTCCATTTCCTGAATACTTCTTACTCTGGTGGAGTGAGGTGTCTAGGTTCATCATGCACTGTCCCTGCTCCTGGCTGGAATCCCTCATTGTCCAAGCATCCTGGTTCCGTTTGGTGGAGAAGGATATTGAGAAACCAAGATGTGGGGGCTAAGTGTGCTCACTGGTATCAGGGTGGCTCCTGGGCCCTCTTGGTGGACAGAGTGGAGAAATATCTGCATGTATGTTTACATAGAGGTGTCTGTACTTATTATACAGCTGTATCTGTCTTTATATATTTATCTCTTACTATACTGAAGACCATGGGTTCACAGAGCTACGGCAGATTCCAGCCTAATGCCTCAGAATTCACTCAGTTTCTATATATATATATATATATATATATATATATATATATATATATATAATTTATTTATTTATTTTTGGGAGAGAGAGAGAGAGAGAGAGAGAGTGTGCAAGTGAGCTGGGAGGAGGAGCAGAGGGAGAAGCAGACTCCCCACTGATCAGGGAGCCCAATGTAGGACTCGATCCCAGGACCTTGAAATCATGACCTGAGCCGAAAGCAGACACCCAACTGACAGAGCCACCCAGGTGGCCTCCTTTCTCTTTATGTTTGTATCTTCCTTCTTTTGCAGTGGGAAGTCTGGCTTCTGTTGTCTTGAAGCATTTTCTTACTTGATCCGTTCCCGCATGTAATCCATCTTCCATTGCTCCCGACACCCTTTCCTGGCATAGATGCCCTCCTCTTCTGACTTGGTCTCCTAGAGTCTGCCATGCTATCCCCCCGCACCCCCACCCCTGGCCTGATTCTGAGCCCTTCCCAATGCTCTCAGGTTCCCACACTCCAAGCCACCTGTCCTCTGTGGCCTCAGTCTGTGAGAAATCTCTCCCAGTGCTCAGGTTCTGGACACTGAGCTGAGCTGCCCCTCAGTGGGGACCCTTCTCTCCCCAGTTGGGGTCCAGCACCCCGTTCTGGGCCTCTGCATCTTCCCTCTGCCCTGGCACAGGTGCTTACTTGGCTCCCTGTGCTCACGGGTGTGTGGACTGAAGAGTTCAGGAAGAGAAAGAACAGGAGGAAGAAGAAGAGAGAATACGTCTTGGGCTCTTAGCTCTATTACCAGGGCATCCTTCTTGCTCTATGCAATGGAGGAGGTCAGGATTGCTGCCTGGCAAGTGCTGGGGTTAGGCCCGTTAGCAGGGCAACCTGGACATTGGCACATTAAGGTAAAGTGCATTGGAGACCGAGGCCACCTTTGGGTAATATGTAGATTATCCCATTCTGAGGCACATTAACGAAGTGCTAATTGTGCTTTCTGAATGCAATTTGGTGCCAGTTGCAGGAATAACTCTGGCACCTGCTTGGACTTTAGACTTGCAGATTAACTCAAATGGAAAGAGTGGCAAAACAGGGAATAATTTGTTCTCTAATAAGCCACTTGGAAGCCAACTCATTTCTACAGTTGGTGTCAGAAAAGTGCAGCTTGGTGTTTGGAATAGGAGGCTGTGTATCCGGTACACAAGGTTCTGTGTCTTTTCTGCCACGACTTCCTGAACAACTTACTTCACTTTGCATCCACTGGCCTCAATTTACTTTCTCACTATTGGGGATAAGAGTAATTTTATTCTGATCGGGCAGACTGGACCCCCAAAGCCCATTTTCTGTTTGTTACTTGTATTCATGTGGGCAGCACTTCTAAATCTGACCAGAAGGCAGAAGAGCAGGAAAAGGGTGTCGACACTTATGACTAATTCTCTTAGGATGGGATTCTCCGAGTGGGGCTCCTGGACCAGCAGGACTTGCAGTCCCCTGGGAGCTGGATGGAAAAGGGCACACAGACCCGCCCACCCAGACCTCCTGAATCGGCCTGGTGACACCAGACTTCCAGGTAATTCCGATGCACACTGAAGTTCTAGACGTGCTGGTGTTCTGGGAAATGTGTGGCTCAGTTCCCTGGGTCAGGGTTTATTGAGTATTTCTATGAAGTTACTCAGCAAAGGGTTCCTGAGTGCCCGCTGTGTGCTGGGCAGTGTTCTAGGGCCTGCCAGTTGAATTATGAACAAGACGGCCATGGCTCCTGCCCTCGCAGGGCACAGTGTCTCATGAGGGACGCACTGAACAAGGAGGCGGGCGGGATGCCAGGACTGGGGATGTAGGGGCTTGGGGGGAGAGTCGTGGAGGGTGCCTGGTTTAGATGAGGATGTTGGGAAGGTGACTGTGAGCACAGGACATTTACGCAGCAGCTGTGCTCTCCAGGAAGCTGTGAGAGTTGGCTGGAGGGAGGTCCCAGGTAGGGTAGAACCCCCCCTTCTCTGCCAAGGCAACTGGGGGAGCACAGGCACGAAGCCTGAGATGCAGCAATGCGCATGTGCGTTCTTCCTTCCTTCTTCCTTTCTTTGCCTTTGCCCAGAGATGGATCTGAGGGAGGGGCTGTGCCACCCTGTTTATCATCCAGCCGGGATGGGGGGATGGCATCATCATTTACAGGGGCCGGATATGTGCGATATTAAAAAAGAAATCATGTGATTTGCTGGCAGCAGTTAATGGGTGATTCAAGGGGCCTTATTATTCTTATACATCATGCTTGGCATGTGACAGGCAGCAGAATTTCTAGGACAGAGGGGAAGCTCAAATGCCTTCAATTTGGATTTTCCCTTCCTTTCAGAGATGATAACTGGCAGCCAAGACCCTGCTTGGATGGGTGGCCCCTGAGGTTTCATCAGAGCGTCCTGGGGCAGAGGTGGGTATTAGGGACATAGTGGAGAGCCTCTCTGAAGGTCAGGGCTGGCCCACTGCTCTGTTGATGGTTGAGCAGAGCTGATCAGTCTGAGGTTTCTGACTGGGAGCAGCCAGAGGTAGCACTCTCAAACCTGCTGACCGCCGGCCCCCACATGGGCAGGGGAGGTGTGCGCTTATATGCCTGGACTTGGGCCAGAGGCTCTACTTGAGTTTTGAGATGAGAGCAGAACTTCATTACCGAGCAACATTTTTCATCATGTGTGTCTGTAGGGTTCCTCTTACCCGCCTGGGCAGGGATTCTTACCTTTTCTTCTCCCCTGGTGCCTGGCAAATGAAAGGACAGCTAAGAAATAACTGAACGGATGAATAGATGGGGCAGAGAAGTTGGGGAGTGCCCTGAGAGTCAAGGAACAGAGGTCTGTAGTGAGGGACGGGCTACCTCGCGGAGAGGACACCTACTCGGGCGCTTACGCTGTGCTTGGTTGGGTTAATCTGCCCCCTTCTACTTGGAGATGCAGGCAGTGGTTTCCCCAGCTGGTGGAAGGGGCATCTCCGTGGCTAAGTGGCTAAGTGGCATATGCCTAGCATTGTGCCTGGCACACATCAGGCATTCCAGATTGTTGGGTTAACGCATTCGATCATCTTTTCTAGAAAGGGATAATTATTCAGGGTTAATTATTTGGAACGGATCAGTCTTCCTCAGTCTCTTCCTGGCTGTGTGGATAGGGGGTGTTGGGCAAGGCAAACTGCAGGGTGGGGAGCCCCTTGCTTACCTCCTGTCACCTTCGCAGGGAATGTCACAGGCAGTGTTAATAGGGGACGGCGGCCCAGAAAGGACCGAGGACATGAGCCCTTTCTGGGCTGCCCCTGTGCTTTCCCAGCGTTTCTCACTTCACACCTTGTGGACCGTACTTCCACACCGTGGAAAACAAATATTGCCTTGTCTGCCTGTACCCGCGCCTCTGCCCAGGACACTGCCAGCTAAACATCCTTGAGGCAGAGGAGGACTGGAGCAGTCACCCCTTGACTAGAACGTTCTGAAGATACCTGCCATTCCTCTTAGCTCTTGGTCCTTTTCGCAGGGGCTAGGAAGGCCCATTTGTATATCGGCGGGGGCAGGGGGAGAGCCGGTGTGAGATGAAAAACCTACATGTACAGAGTGATTCACGATAGCGGAAGGAGGGAGCAACCCGAGTGTCCCGCGATGGAGGGACGGGTGAACTAAATGGGTGCATGCGTACCATGGAGGACCCTTCAGCCTTAAAAAGGACGGGGCTTCTGACACCTGCTACAGCGTGGATGAATGTTGGAGACATCGCACTAAGGGATGTGAGCCAGACGCAGAAGGACAAACCCTGCATGATTCCGGTTCCACAGACACCTCGTGTCATCACATTCATAGACACAGAAGGTCAGATGGAGGTTTCTAGGGGAGAAGGGGGGGTGGGGTTAGTGTTCAACGTGGGCAGAGTTTGAGTTGTGGAAGATGAAAACCTGGAGATGGGTGGAGGTGATGGTCGCGCAGGGATGTGGGTGTACTTACTGCTCCCGAGCTGTACCCTTAAAGGTGGTGAGAGTGGTAAAGTTTATGTTATGTATGTTTTACCACAATTTTAAAAAGGCTGCAGAGGAGTGAATTGGTTTGCCATTTGGACCATCTGGACACAGCTGCTGGGGCGGAGTTTGGGCTCCAAGATGATTTTTAGGGATTAGCACCCCTGTGGAGGGAGGGGGAGGAATTAGGGTTGGGAAGAGAAACAAGTCGAACTGAATCTGTGATGGGGGTTCCCAGATGTCTGGGGACCCTGGAGTGAGAACGGCTCGAGGGGACAAACGACCCAGGCTTCGCTGTCCATGCCTTGCTTGGTCCCCTTAGCGGAGGCTGACGTTGGAGGAGGTTTCGCCTGTGAGGGCGCTCTGCTGACCCTGGAAGAGGGACCTGGGTGTCGCTTTCCTGTGTCTGCCACAGCGGACAGGTAGGAGGCCAGAGTCCTCTGCAGAACACTGAAGGCACAAATACCTCTGTTTACCAGGCTGGCGACATGCAGACTCAGGCAGGGTGGGGTGAGAGAGCGGGTTTAGAACCATCTTCTCCGAAGCAACGATGTCCATGTCCAGCTTCCTGACCGGTCTGGTGCTCGGATCCCATATTTGTCTCAGTCTCCAACCACGGGGCTCATCACGCCCACTGGACCTACCTCGTGGAATTTCATAAGGTCGTCAGTGTGAACATACCTTGCATGAGTTAAAAGAAAAAGATACAATTACTTTCATGTTGAACGGGAATGCTGAAAATAGAGCAGTAATAAGCATTCAGAAATAAGGGCATTTGGGTGCTAGTCCCACTGGTGGCTCACCAGGGGGTCTTTGTGCAGAGCATGATTTTTGTGTTTTTCTGCCTTATCCATCCATGCGCCTGCATTTACGGGGCACCCGTGAAGGGCACAGCACTCTGTGGGACCCGCCAAAGGACATGCGTGGTGTCGGCCCTGGGGCACGTTCGCTCTTCTGGAGGAGCAGGCCAAGCTGAATGACAGAACTGGGCAGCATTTGAGCGGAGCCCAGGGAGGGGAGCCGGACAGGTCTGAGGAAGACGAGGCCCTCCACTGGCCTCAGCACTTCCAAAAGCACCGCTCCCCCATGGTATTCTGAAAGGCCACGGATCATCTCCTGAACAGATGTTTAATGAAAAAAATCACATGTTAGCCAGAAAGTTAACATCCACATCTCTGGCCCATGTCACAAAGGTTTTCAAGCCCTTAAGCGCCACGCCAGCGTCCAAAAGGCCCGCACTCTGGCCCATGTACAGACTCGTTCCTATGTCACTCCAAGCTGTCACTGTCAGCAAATGGGCCTTTCTGGTGCCTCTCAACAGAATAATGAAAAGCAAACTCTGTAATTCCTTAGGCTGCAAACTGGGTGTCTGAAAACAGCAGAACTGTGTTGTCTCCCAGTTCTGGTTTTAGACTCCTAGGCTGGAGTCTAAAGCCAAGGTATCAGCAGGGCTACACTCCCTCCAAAACCTGGAGTGAGGAATCCTTCCTTGCCTTTTCCTGGCTCCTGGTGGTGGCCATCCATCCTTGACTTTCCTTGGCTTGTAGGTGCATCAATCCAAACTGCCTTTATCTTCACGTGGCTTTGTCCTTGTATCTCTGTGTCCTTCTTTGGCCACCACATCTTCTTAGGACACCCGTCCTATTGGACACCCTATACCAAGATGTCTCCATCCTAATGAATTACACCTGTGATGACCCTGTTTCTAAATAAGGTCATATTCTGAGGTACTGGTGGGTTGGGACTTCAACATCCACCTCCCCCCCCGCCCTTTTTTGGGAGAGAGGGACAGTTCAACCTATAATAGGAAGCCAGTAAATACATTAGCTATCTCCTGGACACAGGCTAGAGAGGGGAGTCTCATGTGGGACTCTCTCTCCACGAGTGTGTGTGGACGGTGTGTTAGGCCTCAGATTGGTGGAACACCAGTATGTGCTCACTTTGCTAAACAGACACACTACTGTTTACATTTTATTCTCCGAGCTGGTTACTTAAGTAGAAGCATATGCCTTGATTACGATCTTAAGTGCATTTGGGTGTTCTTCCCTTTCAGCCCAGGATGCTAAGTGCAGCAAACGCTTTACTGAGTCAACACAGTGATCATGGCTGAAGGCCATAATCATATACATTCTATCCTGGAGCAGCGAGGTTGAAACGGAAGCAGATTTAATGGGTTTGTTCCTCCTTCTAGCCTGCTGTGGGCACTGGCCAGTGGTCGGGTCTTCAGCAGCCTAAGAGCCTATCTACGCATGGGATGGTGTGTATGTACTACTGTGGTGTGAGTGTTAGCTTGTCTGTATTTCTCATTCCCACCTCTCTCTAGTCATTGTTGGCGTGTGTGGTGTGAGGAGCACATAGAGAAAAAGGGAGGCATCTTTGGTTTTCAAGCGATCTCCAAGACAATGGAATGTCAGAAGCCCTTTGGAGACCAGTGGGAATTCGGAGTCAAAGACAGATTCACTAATGATGATGGCTGTGGGAAGTAGGGCTGGTAGGTTCCCTGGCCTCATTCCTTGACCCCCATGGTAACATGAGCAGACCTCTTACCTGGCTGTGTCTCCTCTCCGAAAATGCCCTCTTTTTTTCCTGCGAGGTGCCTTGGGTCAAGGGCACTTTCCAGAGTGGAACTTTCGGCTGCTACATAAAGTTCTCTCCAGCCTTGTTGCTAGGCAATGATGGTGCGCACCAGCGGGGCTGCGGCCGTGCTAGGCGGCTGGCTCACCGTCCCATCTGCAATTTAAATTCCCTGACAGGCAGAAGCAGCCAAGCTGTTCACTTGAGATTGCAAAAAGTTAGATTGAAATACAAGGAATATCCAGTGCCTCGAGCCCTTCATAAATTTTGCTTTGATAGTAACTGGAAGAGAGACGGAGAGAGAGAGAAAGAGAGAAGGAGCCAGAGAGAGAAAGCTTGGCCATTTGGACTGACACGGTCGATTCGCGTGTGACCGGTGTGCCATTCCCGCCTCTGCCCCCATTAGTGCCTGCTGTCAGCTCCCTCTCTTGTCCTGCTGATGTTCCTCGCGTCTCTCTCCATATATCTCCCGTAACCCACCCTGGGGGGAGTGGGCTTTGGAGCATCTCTTTGGCCTTTCCCATGGGTGTCTGAACAAGAAGAAACAGGGATGTAGCCACTGACTAGTTAACCAGACCACACAGGTCCTACTGTAGCCCTGTTCCCATGTCCTCCCTCTCTGCAGTAGTCCGCACCCCCAAAGGACCCCAGTGACAATGACAACAGCTGTATTCTCCAGTTTGCTGGGGGCCTGAGCTGGAGTTCCCGGGGGCACCTGAGGCTGCCTCTGGACCCAGCAAGAGCCCCTGGGGAAACCATACTCCCTCAGTTTACTGTAGCTCCTTTGGGGCTAGGGTGACAGAAGTCTGGCAGCAGAATCTGCAGTTTCCCAGCTCAGATCTGTGAGGCAGGAGCTTACCGAGCCTGCCTTTCCTGAGAGTTGATTGTGCGACTAGTTCGCTCCATGAGCCTCTCTCCTCTTCCTGCGTGCTCTCTTGGGGTCTGCCCTTTTAGACTCAGGGTTGTCTACTTTTTGGTTTTAAATCCTTTTTTAGTCTTTTCCTCCCTATTCATTGAAAACTGTCTTTGAGTCCTCTGGTATCCCAGCTTCTGTCATTGGGATGGGCTGACACAGCTGGACTCTGGGACCTAAGGCAGACAGCCATGAGCAAAACGGTCATCATACCTACTGAATGCCTCCCACTTAGGCACTGCCTAGTGGTGTGTGGAAACCAAGATGGCGGCCTTCAGGGAATCATGCACAGTTCCTACCCTCTGGGAGCTTTCAGTCAAACTAAATTTTGTATATCTAATGTGCTGTAAGATTAGGACCCTTATCAGACAGAACTACAGTATCTTGGGTGTTGATGGGGAGTTAAAAGTGGAATGAAACTGCTGAATGCCTGCTAGGATTGTTATAATAAAAAACCAGAAGATAATAAACGTTGATAAGGATGTGAGGAAATTGGAATCCTTGTGCGTTGCTGGTGGGAATATCAGATGGTTTGGTGCCTGGGAATAATGGTTTAGCAGTTCTTTAAAAAGTTAAACAGAGAACTGCCATATGACCCAGCAATTCTGCTCCTAGGTGATACCCCAGGGAATGCGAAACAGATATTTGTGTATCCGTGTTTGTAGCAACATTGTCACAAGAGCCAAGAGGTAGAAGCAGCCCATTGTCCACTGACAGATGGATGGAAAAGGAAAATGTGGCATGAGCACGTAATGGAATATTATTCAGCCATAAAAAGGAATGAACATTTGATATATGCTCCAACGTGAGTGGACCTTGAAAAAATTATGCTTGGTGAAACAAGCCTGGCACAGAATGATATATGCTGTATGACTCCAACTGGTATGAAGCATCTAGAATAGACAAATTCATAGAGAGAGTAGAATAGTGGTTACAGGAGATGGGAGTCAGGGGAGTGGTATAGACTTCATGCTGGGGATGATGACAGACTTTCGCATACAGATAGTGGAAAACACTGTGATTGTACTTCATGCTGCCAAATCATATATGTACCAATAATTAGAATGATAAGAATCATGTTCCGTATATTTTGCCACAAGAAAAGGAAGGGGTGAAATGAAGCAGCAAGTCTGGTGGGGATGGGTGAGGAGGCAGGTCTTAGTGTGATAGGGTGCAGGGGAGGGGAGGAGGAGGTGACTGTCAGAATGTCACTGCGGAAGGGCACAGGCCTTGCTAACCTGGAGGGCAAAAGGACACTAAGTTGAGAGATGAAGCCCGGAGCCCTGATTGTGAGTAGGGATGGGCACCATGTGTGGGGTTGGAAGAGGGGGCGTGGCTGAGAAGGTTAGAACACTGGGGGCGATTGGGAATTTGGAGTGCATCGATAATTACTCTTATTCTACAGATAAAAGCAAGGCGAGTCTGGTCATCCTGTGGGAACTTAGATTTAGGCCAGATGATGTTCCTCCCAGCCCCCTCTCCATGTTGGAGACAGTTTCAAGTGGACATCAAGGGAGGTGTTGAGAGGGGAAGCTGGAGCAGCCAGTGGATCACAAAGGGTCTGCCTGGTGGGCGAGGGCTCAGTATAACTAAAAGACAGCCTGAGGCTTGAGGGGACATTTGGGAGGGTCTCGACACGGTTCTGTCCTGCATATCTTGTTTCTACCTCCCACCACCTCCTGAGTCCAGTCCATCACCCTCCTCTACACTCCCATGCTGGTTGAACCTTAGAGACCTGCTGCCTTGGGGTCTCCTGTCCTCTGGACCAGAGCGGGGAGAGAAATAGCCTGGGGCTGCTCACCGAAAGCTTGAATCTAGGATGAGGTAGTCAATCCAGATCTGAGGGGGTCTGGGAAGCTTTGTGGAGGGCAGATGGTATTCTCAGAGCAACAGGTGGAAGACAGGACTTTTAGTGTCCATAATGGCACTGGAGTTGGAATCCTAGCTGGATTCTCTCTCTCTTTCTCTCTCCTGGTGTCCGACCAGGATGCATGTCTGCTTGCCTTTGTCATCTCTCCTGCCTTCCCTATGGAAGCCCTGGGCAGTGCTGTCCGAGGCAGGTGGCCATGGATCAACTCCAGTCGTGTTCAAAGCAAACAGCCCTGTTTTCGCAGGTAAGCCAGATGAGCTTCCCTCCACCATTTGATCTTTATGCTGCTCATGTGTCTCGTGGTTACAAATAGCTCAACCTTCCCGTGCTGACTGCAGCACTGGGACATTACAGTAATGTGCCCATTCAAATCAAGTGGATGCAAAGATTGCTACAGCAGCTTTTCGCCACGGAACATTTAGCCTTCAATAATAGCATTTTGGGTCCCTCTGGAACCTTCTTCCGCAGATGCACCTGGGATACCTCTCTCCCTCTCTGCACCACAGCCCTGGGCACTACGAAGGGACAGAGTTCATCCTCGTTTTTGTTGATGAGAAAACTGAAATTCAAATAAAGGAACGTCATGCAGAAAATAAGATATGTCATAGTAAGATACGACAGTAATAACGCCAATAATGATAACAATAATTTGTGCGCACTTGCCACGTGCCGCTTGCCGATGAGACTGTTTACCTGCGTCGAGGCAGGTTTAATGGCTCCAGTGTATGGATGAGGTCAGTGAAGGTTCAGCGACTGGGCCAGGCCCAAGGGACAGAAGGAATTCCACCTTGAAGCTAGTTCTCGCTGAAGCCTACACTCTTGACCTGTGTGCCAGGGGAAGCCAACTCAGGGCAGAGCCCTGGAAAATTCTAAAGACGGTCCTTTCCCCCATGACCCTACTCTAGGGCCCTTGTGCTGTCCCTAGGACCTTGACCCTGCTCCTTCCTGCCTTTCTTGAGCAGCGCTCCCCTCACCTAGCCCTTCTAGATTCTCTGGAGCCTGGTTGGGGCAATGTCCCCGGTGCCCCCTCGTGCTTGCCGGGAGACTAATGCATACGGGGATCACCTGATTTTCCTTGACTGTGTTGCCCACATCCGCATTTTTATTTATACAACCTTAAGGATGCTTTGCCTGGAGGTGGGAGTCTGGTGATATTGTCAGGAGCTAAAAAGATGGATTCATCCATTGACATTTCAGTGTTGGAGTCCAGCCAGGAAAGAGGCACAGAGAAGGCCTTGGCTGTGTCCACACCTTCCTACCACGGCTGCCCATTCTTGAGAAGGAAAACCGAGGAGGGTGACACAGTCACCATCAGTTACTGCTGCAACATACCTGCTCTGTAACTGAATTTCCCAGGACGTGGCTCTGAGTCGTGGGGCAGGGATTTTAAGGCCCGTTTGGCAGGCGAGGAAACAGGCATAAAGATAAGTAGTTGAGTGGATCTCACGTTTCCTAGTCCTGTACTCCTCCTGCAGATACACGGTGCTATGGCCCAGGCCACAAAGTTGCCAAAGTGAACGTTTTTTAACTTTTGGGCTGGTAAAGTGACAGTAAAAAATTTTTACAGGTGCTGTGGCTCCTAGGGGGTCCTTATTGGGCCATTCACTCCATTGGCACAGCTCAGTCTCTGAACTGAGAAGAGCTTCTGGAAATACAGAGAGAGAGGACAAAGGGGAGAGGGGGTGAGGCCTTTGATCTTTGCCTGAAATCCCAAATGAAAGGATTCTCCCCCAAAGAATCAAGGAAGCCTCTATTCTTTCTCCTCCCAGATTCCCACACCCTCCCCATTTGAGTCCTCAGAAGAGAGACTCAGCTAAGACCCCGAGGAAAAGGAAGGGCTCTTGGTTCCGTTTCTATTGACCCTTTTCTGTAAGTCGGTCCTTTGGCAGGATGCAGGCCAGGTGCTCAGGTTTTCAAAGTACAATCGCTGAACCCCAGCTGGGGCCATGCAATTCTCCATGCTAACAGCAGAGGGCGCTCCTGACTTTGGAGAGGGAGCCTAGCCTGCAGCAGCCCCTTGGTCAGTCTGGCTTTTTAGGGGCTGGCCGCAGGAGACAGGGGAGAGCAGTGCTGTGTGTGTGTGTGTGTGTGTGTGCAAAACCCTAGGCAGACTGAAAAGCCTGGCCACACCTATGTGTCCCCGCTTCCTCAGGCATGTCATTGAGCCTCTGTGTGCTGAGTTCCTGCCCCACATGAGGGATCGTATTAGAGGGTGATTTCTTCAATCCCTTGTAGGTCTAAAAGCTGGGATTCTGTACCTGCATCTCCTCATTTCTTTCTGTGGGTTATGCTGATGCAGGCACTCTGATGGCCACATGCCCGAGCTGGGGGGTGTGAGTGGACCAAGGTTGCCCCCGTTAAGTCTCATGAGAGATCCAATGGCAGCAGGATTGATGTTCTTTTGTTTTAGCTCCCACTCCTTCCTTCCCACTGGAGAAAGAATCCCTACAAAGTCCTTAAATCCTGGAAAGCATGAGGTTGACTGTTAGCCAAGGTTGGATGGTAGACTCATTTCACTCGCTGGTGATACTCATGGGCCACACTCACTTTATCCAGACACTCTGACCTGGGTGGGGCTTGAGTTGGGACTCGGGAAGAGCCCATGAGATGGTTTTCCTCCACCCAGGACAGAGCTGTAGAAAAGGCTGGGGAAGCCCAGGCTCTGGTTTTGGCTCTCTGTTACCTTTCCTGGGCATATAGGAGACCTCTCTAAGCAGCTCTGAGCCTCAGTTGGCTCACCCATGAAATGAAAGTCTGGAGACAGTTTCTTTGGCCCTCTTCATTCTCATGTCCATGCCGTGCAGACCCTCGTCAAGCATGTCTAACATCTGGCTCTTTGGAGAAGGGAAATCGAAGGAGGAGGAGGCTGGGAGGGAAGACACCATTTAGGAGGGGGGCAGAGGAGCAAGAATGCACTGGAATTCGTTGGCACCTGCTTGGAAGTAGGGGGCTGACCTTTAAAGACTTGACCTTCTCATGTCCAAGTCTTGAAGCTGTGGGGAGTGGTGCCGAGGGAGGAGGTTCTCTACTTTCAAGAAAGGACATCTTGGTGGCAATCTGAATGTCCTGTCTGTCCGTGTATCGTGTATTTGGCCAGAATAGAACATCTGAAGACACTCAGAAACTGAAAATAGAGCACATCCAGATTTGGAGGCCAAGCTGTGTACGACGCACAAACATACACGCAACCAAAAAATGCAAGCACAGTGACACTCGCATTGTCAATAAACATTTATTCAGCTCCTGCACACACAGGGACGCACTCCTGAAGTCATGCCTGTGCACGAGTCAGTACACTTGCTGTGAGCAAAAGATCACACGGGGCCCCAAGGCAAAGGACCGTTTACCTGAAGAAGCATCGCTTTCAAGATATTAATAAAATACTTAGGCAGATTTTAACTTTAAAAACTCTGGAGGAGAGGCGGAGGGGCGAGGCAAAGGGGCTGATGGGAATGGGTAAAGGCAGGCCTAATCACAAAGCACTTAGCCCACACGTCTGGGCTTTGGTGTAAGCACCATATTTCATGATACATTCAACCTGATTTTCCAACTCATTGAAAACATTCGCCAGCTGCTGCTGAGTGACTCCGTTGATTGTATACATGAGCTTGCTCTAACAGAGCCCCCTGGAAGAAAGTCCCCAGGGAGAGCTACAGATGAAAAGTGAGCTGGAATACACAGGGCTGGATGTTTTGGTTGGGGGAGGGGTGGTGGTGGGGAGAACACAGAGAACATAGGCTGGAGTGTGAGGCGGGTCAGGTGGGAAGGTTGGGGTTCTGGAAACTTCTGTGGGCATATCCTGTACAGGAACTCTTTTAGTGGTCAGCTGAACTTTCTTCTTGCACGATGCAGTGCCCATGTATGCAGCGTGTGAAATGACATAATTTATCCATCTCTTAGGAAAGCTCCCAGGAGCTGGGTCCTCGGAGTCACTCAATAGTTGGGCAGATACCCAACTGCCCGATCTGACATCTACGGAGAGCATGTATCACCTTGCAAAGGTCTCTGTCTGTCTTAAGCACCACCTCTTTGGGTCTGCTGTGATTTCCTCTTCTTTCTTCTCCCAGCCACTCTCACGCAGGGTCCCTGGTCATGCAGACTTCCCCTCCTGTTCTTTTCTTGTCCCCCTCTGCCTCTGATGGAGGTTCCTAGAAGGAAGAGGACACTCTCCTCTGGGTACATGCGTATGAATGGACAGGTAGGTGACTCTGGCATGTTGGAAGGTTAGATAGCGCTCTTCCGAGGAACTGACACTGAGCCGTGAAGTTAGGACAGAAGGTAGGGAAGAATTTGCGGGAAGGTGAGGGCAGTTCTGGACAAGGCAGGAGAGGACCTGGTCAGCCACGGGTCATGGACACTGACCCCCTCAGCCAGTCATTGTAGCCTGTTCGTACTGTAGCCAACAATCAGCTCTCGGTCTGGCATGAAAGTTTAGCAAGCCCTCTCTATGGCCTAGAGACAGATGGGACCTGAGCCCTCCTACCCCACTATCAGAGACCCCTTCAACCACGCCTTTAAATCCAAAGCCAGGCCCTGCTTTGCAAGTGCCCAGAGCAAGCCCTTCCTGTGAAGATGGGCTTCCCTTAGTCTAGCCAGAGAATCTGGCCCTTACATAGCTCTGTGAGGACCCACGCACCAGAACTCATCTGTATTAACCAGCTACGTGGCTGTGGATCAGCCAGATGGAGCGGAGGAGGCCTGGCTCCCCCACGGGGCATCTGCTGCCGTCATGTCCCGCTGAGAGCACCCAGAGCTCATTTCGTCCGTTGGTCTCTGGCGTGTCTCCCTCAGATGGGAGGCGGGGTTGATGGGTTCCTCTCACTGGCCTGGGGTGGGGAGGGGACTTGGCCCGCAGCCTGACAGTGAGTCAGAGAAGGCCGAGCTTGGACTTCTGCGTCCCTACTTCAAGGACTGTTGGGTGACCTCCCAGGATGCTCAATTCCGGTGGCTCTGCTATGAATTATTGTTATTAACATTTACATAGTGCTTGCACACTCAGTTGGAATGTCCTCAGATATTCTAATAAATGTAGAGGATAGTGTCTGTAGCATTGCAAAGATTTGACCCTCCGAACCATAGAGGACGGCTAACAGACAGACCCGTTAGATGTTGACATAAAGGCCAAAGTCCGAAAGTGAAATTGAAGCTTGGTCAACCTGCCAATTAGTAGCAGAATCATTTTCCATAGCATATACCTTCTAGAAAGTCCCTGATCTCTGTGGTCTAGTATTTCCCTCATTTTTACTTCTATTTCACTAGGTAGCCTCCATGCCAATTTCCTTTGGGAAAAAAAGATATCAAACGGCCCCACAGTGCTGCGCCCACCTCTGAAGGTCATTCTGAGCATTGCTGATTGTCTAGACTCTAGGTTGGGGAGGAAGCTGGCTGGGCTTAGCAAGACCCTTAACACACCTGGACCTGACCCTAAAGAACGAAAATCAAAAGATATGGAGAGATTTTTCTACCCCCTTGGGGGATAGCCTTCCAGGACCATAACCTACTGTGTCCTTGCTGAGAAGTTATTGTGCTCACGGTGCTGGGCAGTCAGCGGTGAGTTACATACAGTAGTAAGACTTAAGTTAGATCTGAGGAAGAACTTGCAGTGATCAGTACTGATAGAGTAAAAACTGATCTGCACTTATAATTTTTTTTTTTAAACTTCATTTGAAAGCTTGTAGTGTGAGGGAAGGATGGAATCATTTTGGTGCATATTTTAAATAAAGGCTTAGGGATACTGAATATTTTATTATCTTGTTAACATTTTTAGCAGTCCATCGTGTGCTTTCCAGGATGGTACTGATGTATGATTTCTATGTAACACTGCCCCCCACTCCCCATACTTCCCAACACACACACTTGGAGCCTGGCAGGCCTGGGCAGTGGCTGTGGGAGGAGCTCAGTGACCTTGGTGACTGTCCTTGGGTGCAGACACTGGGTTCTCTGAATCCTCCCTGAGCCCCTGTCCCTGGCAGAGCCCCTTTGCTGCCCCTACCAGGCAGGTTGCCCAGTGCGAGTAAGTTCTGGAAGGACTGACCTAATTTCTAGAGACTGAAGGGTGATGGAGGCCCCAGCCAGAACTTCTGCAAGTGGGCGATAAACAGTGTCTATTAGAGAAATAAATAGCATCTCCCTAGGAGAGCAGACCCCCTGAACCCCTCCTGTCTCTCAAGGAGGGGGCTCCCTGGGCCTTATACTTTGGTGGCTCCTGAAGGGATGTCTTTTTCCATCTCCCTGTAGTTCTGACCATGCAGCCAGACTCCTGCTGTCTCCTGACGGACCTCAGGGCAGAAAGGAGAAGTAGGGAGCAATCAGGGCCAAGCTGGGGTGGAGGAAGGCTGACTGTGCTTGGAGTTGAACTTGGAAGGGCTGCCAGTCCTGGGAGTTTCTCTCTCTCTCTCTCTCTCTCTCTCTCACACACACACACACACACACACACACACACAGACACACACACACTCATTCCCCATCTTCTGTGACACCCAGTTATTAGGGAAACTGAAGCCTAGAGAGGAAAAATAATTTGCCCGAGTTTGCCCAGCTAGTAAGTGGACAAAGCCAGAATTGAAACCCATTTATATGGGTTTTTCAAATCAAGTTCTCTTTCCCCTCCTCTGGTGCTGTTCCAGCTGTAAGCAGCATTAGAATCACCTGGGGATCTTGTTAAAATGCAGGCTCTGATTCCACAGGTCTGAGGTGTGGTCAGAGATTCTGTATTTCTGGTAAGTTCCCGGGTAATGCCCATGTTGCTTTCAGTGGAGCACATGTTAAGAAGCAAGGGTACAGGGCAAGTACCTCAAAGGGGCCGACCCTGGGAAGCAATGCCTGTAAATGGGAGGCTGAGATTATTCTGGAAAATAGGGAGGTGTAAATGCCAAGACTAGCTCAGGCTTTGGGGGAGGCCGAGCAGGTCAGGGGTGGGAGGAAAGGGCAGGTGTGCAGTCTGCCCTCCCCCCTCCTGGACACGTCCTGCTCTGAACTTTGCCCTGGCTGGGTTTCCTGACATGGGTACAACGTGTGTTTGTTGCAGTGGACACCTGAAGTCAGGAGGGGCACAGCATCTGTCTAGTTTCATTTCTGGTCCAAAATTCTAACTTGCTAGCTTGTTCATTCATCATGTGACTCAGACCTTCTGGCTGATTGACTTTCCTAAAAATGGCTGCAACAGTATCTCTTATCCCAGGTGCCATTCTTACAAGGCCAGGTCATCAAAGGCAGCACAACTCCACCTGGCCCCTCTGAGACATTTGCTGGTGGAACCAGGCCACCATACTGTGAGGGGTCCCAAGCGGTCCCTGCAGAGGCCGTGAGCAGGTAGGTGTTCTGGCCCTTGCAGGTGAGGCCTGGCCGACAGCCAGACGTGTGAGTGAACAGGACCCCAGTGATCCCGGCATCCGGTCACTGAGCCTCTCCGCTCTTAGACTCTTTCTGACCGAGGCCTCAGATGTTCTTGCTGCACACTTCTTGAATTCCTGACCAACAGGATCTGCGAACACGATGAAGTGGTGGGTTTTTTTAAACGCAAATGCATGCGTGATGGTGTGGACGCAGCCACGGTACCAGAAGGGGCCCCCGAATAGGGGCTGCCTGAGGACTGGTGGGTGACGAGGCTCAGGGGACAGTGGGGAAGTGGCTCGGCCTAGATCCGTGCAGCGTTCTACACTAGAAAGCTGCGTTTCCACACTACGGACCTCTTAGCAATTCTCATTTTCTAGGTGGGAAAACCCCGTTTGCAGAGGGTCTTCGTGCCAGGGCTCATGGAGATGATACACTTGCTCAAGGCCATGCAGAGGCCAAGGCGGTTCTGGGAAGACCTCAGCCCTGACTCCAGAACCAGAACTCTTTCCATGAAACCAGTACTTCCTCAGTCAGCCCTTGACAAATAAAGCGTCGCTGCCTGGCGCGGGGCCACGGCTGGCTGGAGACCTCCCCTCAGCGTGATTCATTTGAGTTTTGTGCCTTTAGTACCCATCATGGGAGAAGAAAAATCTTGAATGTTGTTAATAAATGGAGTCGGAGGAAAGCACTAGAACAGGGCAGGTATTATTTATCAAACGTGTGGAATAAGTTAATCAAAAAAAATCAATCCTGGGTGGGTGAGTGAAAGTGTGGCACCCTTGCTCACTAGTGCTCCAGGATTGGAAGGTACCTAGAATAGTGAGCGGCTTTGGGGGTCTTGGAGCCTCGTTGGCGGCAGGTGTTTTTTCCATCTTCTCTGTATCTGCCGTTGAGGGAAGCAGCTCCCAGGGGCGGGGGAGGGGGCAGTGGCGGTGGGCAGTGCTGCAGGACAGCATTTATCTGGACTGCCCTCCCTGCAGGAACCCCCTTGTCCCATTCCTGTTTGGATGGGACAGAAGTAGTCCCCTTCCCCTCGAGCCACAGACAGGGAGATTCTTCTCTTTTTGTATTCCATCTTTGGGTTTTTTGAGATGAGACACTTTTGTTTTCCCAAAGCTCTTCTAGCTCAGACCTTCTAGACAAGAGAGACAGCATTTTATTTTTTTTTTTTTATTTTTTTTTTAAGATTTTATTTATTTATTTGACAGAGATCACAAGTAGGCAGAGAGGCAGGCAGAGAGAGAGAGAGAGGAGGAAGCAGGCTCCTGCTGAGCAGACAGCCCGATGCGGGACTCGATCCCAGGACCCCGAGATCATGACCTGAGCCGAAGGCAGCGGCTTAACCCACTGAGCCACCCAGGCGCCCCGAGACAGCATTTTAGAGGATGGGATAGCTCTGGGGCTCATCTTGATGAGGCTGTCGTACCCAATTATTTGACGAAACACTAAGCCGGGTGTTGCCGTGAAGGCATTTGGTGAATGTGGTCACTATGCAAACTTACCTGACTACAGAGGTTACCCTCCATAAGGTGGGCGGGCCTCATCCAATCAGGTGAAGATGTTAGGAATAAAAATAGGTTGCCCTGAGAAGAAGAAATTCTGCCTCAAGATGGCAGCCTCAAATTCTGCCCAAGTTTGCAGGCTGCTTTATAGACTCTCTGCTTACTGGGCTCACAGGGACATGGGCCAGTTCCTTAAATGCACGCACGCACACACACATCTGTTGGTTCTGTCTCTCTGGTGAACACTACCCCATACAGATGCTAACCTGAGCGCATCATGTTGTCCCAACATTTTTTATTCTCTGTGATGGCAGTTTTGATCCATGGGTTCAAGCCGGGGTGAAGACCGTGGTGGCGGAGTGGGTGGTGAGTGAGGGTGACATGCAGACGCACACGCGTCGTTCATGAGCCGTGTTATGTGTGTGCCGTTCCCTGCAGGTGACAAGGAGGGTGTGGTGTGGGAAGAGCACCTGGCAGAGGGTCAGGCGGTGTGGAGGGCTTGGTTCTGTGATGGGTGATGGCTCTTCTGTAACACGGAGAGGACTCCAAGAGGGATTAGGGGAATTAAATAAGGTTATGGACAAAGAAAGGCAAATCCCATATGATATCACTTGTAGGTGGAATCTTTATTTTTAAAAAAACGCCAATTTCATAGAAACAGAGTAGAATCGTGGTTGCCAAGGGCTGGGGGGAGGGTAGGAAATGGGTGATTTAGGTCAAAGGGTAGAAACTTCCAGTTATAAGTAGAAGTTGTTCTGTGATCTAATGTAGAGCCTGGTGACTATAGTGAGTAGTGTGGTATTATACACCTGTGAAACTTGCTGAGGGTAGGTCTTAAACCTTTTCATCTCTCTCATGCATGCGCACCCCCCCACACACACGTTAACTATATGAGGTAACAGATGTGTTAATTATCTTGATCTTGGTAATCACTCCCTAGCGTGTATGTAGATCAAATCATCCCATTGTATACTTTGAATATTTATAATTACATTTGTCAGTTATTCCTCAATAAAGTTAAAACATTTTTAAAAAGAAAAGAAAGAGGGTACCTGCCTGGGTGGCTCAGTGGGTGGAGCCTCTGCCTTCGGCTCAGGTCATGATCTCAGGGACCTGGGATTGAGTCCCGCATCGGGCTCTCTGCTCGGCAGGGAGCCTGCTTCCTCCTCTCTCTCTCTCTCTGCCTGCCTCTCTGCCTACTTGTGATCTCTCTCTGTCAAATAAATAAATAAAAATCTAAAAAAAAATTAAGAAAAAACTATAAAAAATAGAAAAGAAAGAAAAAAAAGGTAACGGAAGTCAAAGGATTCTTGTAAAACAATATGCACATGTAATTTGGCACCTCTTAATTTTTTAAAATCCCACATGCAGCCCACAAATCATCTAAAGTAATTATTGTTTGGAGAGAGTATGGCCAAGGGTGGACATGGGCTTGGTTCTCCTTATTCTGAATGACAGTTCTGCAGAGTTCACACCAGAAGGGAAACAATAATGGTTAAATACTTCAATTTTTTTGAAGATATTTATTTATTTATTCATTCACTTATTTATTTGAGAGAGAGGGAGCGCAAGCAGGGGAGGAACCAGGGAGAGGGACAAGCAGACTTCAGGCTGAGCATGGAGCCCCAAGTGGGGCTCATGACCCTAAGATCATGACCTGAGTGGATATCTAGAGTTGGACACTAATTGACTGAGCCACCCAGGTGCCCCACAGTTAAAAACTTTAAATGAGGTGTATCAGAGATGCAAATATGAAGCTTCTGAACTTGTTATAGGCAGCACTGAGAAGTACACACCCAGCTGGGAGGAGCTTTGGTCTGGTTTTTGGGCGGGGGCAGTAAAAGGGAGGAGGGGCAGAGCTAGCTCCTTCGTGGTCCTGTCTCTGCTTGTTTCATTTACCTTGCTTACCTTGACTTTTCAGAGGCAGTGATCCTGACTATTTGGGGGCATGCTAGAACTCAGGAGAATGCTCTTGGACAATAACCTGTTCACACCTGTAGGCGGGGCTGAGCACTGTCCTGGGAGGAAGAGGAAAGGTCCACATCATGAGCCGAGATGCTTGTAGGATGTTTCTGTGGGCAGACAGAGTGGTGTGCAGAGTGCCCTGGACCACAGATCCCTTTGATGCCTTTAGGACCTACCCATTTGCTTTTTTAACTCCTTGCTTGCATGTCTCTTACACTTTGGGTGTAAGGCTGTGAGTTTTATGTGGTCAGAGGCCAACATGATCCGAATCCCGGCACACGTTTAATGAATAAATAAATGAAGTGCTAAAAGGCTCAGTCCACAGGCCATCGTTTTCTGCGGTTGTATCCTTGTGTGCGCTGTTCCAGGGGACCCACAGTAGAAGCAGAGAGGGAAGGGGAGGGGAGGGAAGGAATGGGGAGATAATTAAAGAAATAAGGACAATAATTCCTATCCTTCAGGGGTTTGCGACTTCCATCGAGGAAGTCAGATACACTCCTACAATGCTCACCATTTGCTCCTCCCAAAACATAATGAGCTTCATCCTGAGTTTCTCATAGCTGAAGCACCCGCAGCCAGCCTGGGAGCAATCCCGAGGCAGCCTTTGCAAAAACAAACCCGGTGGTGCAAGGGCATTGGGAGATGACGTCCATTCTGGATGAGCTTGAGTTGGGGTCCCTCAGGGCTCAGTCTGGAGGGAGTGGGATTGGAGAGGGCCGGCAAGTGGGCACTGGCCCTTCTCTAAGCTTCAGGTACACTGGGAAACTGGTAAGATGGCATCTCTGCATCTGGCTAAGATCAATGTCTCTTCCTGCCCATCTCAAGCTGTCAGGGACCCTCTTCCTTAGAGCACATTCAGGCGGCACAGTCTTGCATTAATTTAGAGCTAATTGTCAGGTAATGAATTCGATTTGGCTCACCATATTGAAATCCCTTCTGCTCCCAGCTGAACACCAGTAAATCATTTGCATCACAAATCTCTTTGCTGGATGCTCAGCTTGGCCAAGCTGTTGCTCAGGCCCTCTCCTGGCTCCCCACATTCCTGGATCTTTGAGAGCAGATGAAAATCATCACATCTCCGTGTTCAAGATGCAAAGCTGGACCCACCCAAATGGAGTTTGGTTGTGTATTTTTGAAAAGTCTAGAACAATGGTTCTCAAAATGGAGTCCCTTGAGCCAGCAGCATCAGCATCCTGGTAACTCATTAGACATTCAAGTTTTCAGGCTCTATCTCCCAAACTAACTGAATCGGAAACTGGGGTGGGGCCAGCAGTCCATGGTTTAAGAAGCTTTCTGGGTGATTCTGATGCACAATCAAATTTGAGAACCACTAGTCTCCCTAGAACATTCCCTTGGTCCACCAGCATGTCCATGTCAGAATTCTTCTCAATTCACTTTAACTCTCTGCAAGGCCAGCTTCCCATTGTATATCTCTGGATTTTTTTTTTAGGGGCTTCTGAATTTATTTCTCTTCCACGTCTGTTTTAGCTAGAAATAGATTCCATTATGGAGAGAAAAAAAAGGACAAATATAAGTGAGTTAAACAAGATAGAAGTTCTAATGTAAAGAAGTTGGGGATAGTGTATAGTCAATCCTAGCAAACTTTAAGCCAAAGGTGGGTGATGGTTTAGTGAAGCCAAAGAAAAGACCAGAGATAGGAATCCAGATATAGTTTATTGGGAAAACTTATGCACAGGGAGTCCAGGAGTTCCTGACTGGACAAAGCATCCACTGCTGGGATCTACATGCAGTAAGTATGGCATAGCAACCTCACCTTCTCCTCCTCACATGGCTGGAGTTCCAAAGAGATCAGGGCCTGCCAACTTGACATTTTTCATTAGAAGGGAGACACTCCAGGTTGGCCACCCCCAGCACCCTTGACCCTGACTGCTGAACAACATGTTCTTCTGCACCTTCTGCTTGAGGGGAATATAAGGGAGGATAGGATCCCTACATTCTCAAGATAGTGATTAACAAGGGTGTTTAGGGTGTGGTTGTACAAAGTAGCTATCCAGCACGTACCATGCAGATAGGCAGTCCAAAACCGGCTGCTCTGCCATTGTTAGCGTGCCATCTCATGGTCCAGGACGTCTGCTCAGGATCCAATCATCATATCTTCACTAGAGTTGGCTGAACGAGGAAGAGAGAAGGGCATAGTCATTCCTTTACAGACACTTCCTGGATGGAAGCCATCTTATATCTCATTGGTTGAAGCTTAGGCACTTGGCCATAACCACCTGCAAGGGAGCCTGGGAAAGGTAGTTTTTATTCTGGGTGTTCCTGTGCCCAGAGAAAAATATTAGGAAATCTTTTTATAAGGAAATGGAGATCAGATATAGGCAGAGCCAACTAGCCACAGATACGATCTGTGCTACAACCTTTGAGACATAACTATGTTTCAGAGTCTTTGAGCAGGTTCTTTCCCATGTTTGTCACACACTTCAGTGCCTGCTTCACAACTATTTCAGGAGGCAGCCCTCTGTCACCCTGAGCATTTCTTTCTTGACAGCCCCTGTGCCTGTAGCCTACTACATTCAATCCCTACTGCCTACCGATCCATCTAATTCCCGTGAAATTGTGACCCATGGTTACTCTGTAGATGCCTAGAAGCCACTGTTTGGGCACTCTCTTTTGCTGATGGAGCTTGGATGAGTCCCTCAACTCCTTCAGTGCCCAACTCCTCCCCTGTAAAGTGAGGGGATTGGAGTTGGTCCCTGAAGTGCCTCCTGGCTCTAGCATGCCATGGCGCTCTTTCTTTTTTTTTTTTTAATATCCTTTCCCAATGTTTATCACTGTCCTTAGGGTGAGAAGGCAGTGAGCCCTGACCAGCTAAGTACCAGATGAACTTGGCAGCATTGGTTACAAATGAAGGTATGGACTGCAAAGCTGGGAAATACAGGTTGCGGCCCGATTTGGCTGGTGGCTTTTGAGAAATCAGTTCTGGAAATGAGAAGTGTGATTTGTGTAAAAATTAGGGGAGGTCTTGCAGGGCACCTGTAAAAGGTGGGTGCTGATAGGGAGCTCATTGATCTGATGTTGCCCACCCTTGCGCCAAGCTCCATCCCTGCTTACTTCTGCCTCCATTTTACAGGTTTGAAAAAGAAACAAAAAGTAACCCTGAGGTCCCCAGAGAGGGGAAGTATATTTGTTTTAAGTCTTACAACCAACCAATGAAAACACAGAGTTGATGGTGACTTCCTGTTTGTGACCCAAGGGTCACCAAAAGGGCACTGGTACACATATATCCATGTATCCTCACTCTTTTTCTTCTAAATGAACCTGGATGGAAGTAGTTACTTAAATGAGATACACTGGACCTCTGCAAACCTCACTTTTCTCATCTCTTAAATGGAATTAGAAACCACTTTCACAATTCTTAGGAGGATTAGCTGAAAAAAAAAAGTACAAAAAGTCCTTGACACTTTTGCAGGTGTACCATAAATGTTCTCTCTTTCCTGGAGATATGTATTTAAGTGGACTTTAAGGCATGATAGTCCATAAGCAGACCTACCACAGTTTACTTGAACATCTCCTTAGGTGAGCAATTACTTTTAGGACCCTGCCCCCTCCCCTCCCCCCAACAAACACTGAGTCCAACCTGAGATAAACTGATCTTTCCCCCTGTGATCTGAGCAGGGGAGGACAAAGGAACCAAAAATAATTGATACTTCTCTGTCTTGAGTGTGTCAGATGCTTTATATGACTTACTTATCACAAAATTCTGATATTCGTTCATCGATCTGTTTGGAGCAAACCTAGCGCTAAGGTTGGGGGCAAGATTTGGATTCAGATAGGTTTGTTGTAATCATTTCACAAATGAGGTCATGGAGGCCACGAGACACAAGCAATCTGCCCACATTCTGTGGGGGGTGTTGAGAATTGTGAATACCAAGGACATGTCCAAGTTTGACAGAGAAGGAAGAGTTTTGTTGTGGGCTGGGGAGGGAGGGAGAGATGGGGCAGAGTGAGGGGTGCACGAGGGTGAGGGGATCCAGAGGGCCTGTGAAAGGGCAGGTGGCTACTTCCTAGCTCTGGTGGGGGCCACTCTTAGCCTTAATATTCTTAGTCATCTGTAAAAATGAATTTTCTTTCATAAAGCTTGTTTCTTGAAATTCAAAATTAATCTTAAGTAGAGAAGGGGAAATCCTTTCTTTGAGCACAGAATGCCCAAAGACACTTTTCTGGATATTCTTCAGCAAGCCTATTACATACTGCTAACCCTAAGAGATGGTGTATTTCTATAAAATATGTGGATAAATCAAATGTCTGCCAAAGTGTTCATTTCCCTCGTTAATATCCCATAAGCTTCAGGATCATGTTCAGACCCTGAGGTGGGACCCGTGAGACTTCTGACTACTGCATCAGCTGGCCACCTGCTCCGTCTGCAGTCTCCAACCCATCCCCATCCTTCATACAAGCAGTGACTTCTGCCCCTAGACACACATCTTGCCCTAACTCCCGCTCAGTCACCTGGAGAGATCAGCCTTCCAGCTCTGTCAGTGAGCTGGTGGTGCCTCTTCTCCGTGCCCACCTCCACTGGAGCGCTGACCACTGCATCCGAATTGGCTGTTGGTGTCCTTTCCCCTTCCCCAGGTAGCCTGAGTCTTACCCATCTGCAAATCCCTAGTACCTGGAGCCCAGTAAGTGCTTACATTGAATTTGATTGATTATTTTGCAATCTCTAATGTGAATATCAATCATTTGCAAACTGAATATTATGGGGACGGACATAGAAAATGTGTGGCAAGTTTCCTCTTCTCTGGGAATCTAGTCTTCATGGTGACGTGGGATTGACCAAGAGAGGAGGACCCACGGTCTGCCAGGCGTGTGGCCCAGACCATTGACACATGCAGATTTAGGGGTGAGGCCAATTCCCAGTGGTGGGAGCCATCAGATAAGCAGAGTCTTGGAGACGGTTTGGGTTGGGTCAGCAGTGATGGGGGAGGCGCAGGAGTGATGGTGGTGAAGGGGAGAGCTGGTTGAGATCAGTGAACAGTGGAATAGTGCCAAGGGGTAGGAGGGTGCAAAGGCCTCAAAGCCAGAACAGGATTTTGATATCATGAGAAACAGGGAGCCATGGAAGGTGCTCCAGCAGGGAGAAACAGGATGAAGTTGTGTTTTAGGCAGGTGAGTAAGGGCAAGTGGTGAGCAGAAGAGACTGGGAGGAAGGAAAGAGGTGAGAGGGGCTGCTGCCATCTGACTTGCCCCACATCTGCTCTACCTCCTGCCTCTTCCACGCAGCTAATGACTGCATGCAGCCCACCATGGCCCAAGGCACCTCTTTCTGTGTTCACTCTTTCTTCCTTAGATTTATTTGAGAGAGAGCAGAGAGAGCATGTGAATGAGCATGGGGAAGGGCAGAGAGAGAGAGAGAGAGAGAGAATCTCAAGCAGACTCCCTGCCAAGTGCAGAGCCTGCTGCAGGGCTCCATCCCATGACCCTGAGATCATGACCCAAGCAGAAACCAAGAGTCAGATGCTTAACTGACTGAGCCACCCAGGAGCCCCTCACTCATCCTTTGAAAAGGTTTTCTGGTGCTACCTGCTGTGCTCCAGTTCCTGTGCTGGTGCTGGGGTTGCAGACACCTGCCGCCGAAGACCCTGTGGCTGAGGACAGACACTACATAAATGCACATGGCCACCTGATGACTTCTCACCTATGCTCTTATCATTTAAAGACATCATTGTGTTATGTATATGAGCTCTATTCCTCTGCTCCTCTACCCTCTGGTCTCCCCACTCCCTTTGATTTGCTAGTTTTCTCCAACGGGCTACCTTCTAAACAGCATGGACAGAGCTTTGGGAAGTGGAGGTGCTCTGAGACGTGGTGGGGAGGATCCTTGAAATGAGGATGGGGTCAAATTCCTTACCCGTCTCCCTCCCCTGCCCCTTGGGTGCCTGCCCACCGACTGCCCTCCACAATCCCCAGCTAGGGCTGTCTGCACATGCTGGGCTTCAGGAAGAGACTCTGCTGAGAAGCCCTTTGAGGTCTCAGTCCCCAGGTGCTTGACGCTAATCTCTCGTGCCTCCCAGAGCCCACTGACTCCTTACCCTCCTTGTCCTTCTTCATTTGTCCTTTGGGCCTCATTCCTGAGACTAAGGAAGGAAGTCAGAGGCACAGAAAAAGATGCCAGGATCTCCTGTGCTCAGTCTCCTGCATGCCCACCAACCCAGCAGCACTCCCTTGAGGTTAAGACGCTCCAAAGAAGCTACGGTCAAAGTACACCCCCTCCCTCTAGGGTATCTTGACCACATTAAGAGTCAGCCATTCAGTTACTGGTTGGAAACAATCTTTGAAAGAACTGGTTGGTCTAGGCAGAGACAGACACAGGTACCAGGGATGACTGAGCACGTCCTACATACTAGGCTATGCCACAGGCATTGCCTGCTCGACCACCATATAACCTGGATATAGGGTTCCTTACCCAGCCCAGAGGAATTTGGGAATCTGGGCCAGGGTCAGGATTCAGTTCATTATATTAATTTTGTACGTGAGCCATTGAAGGCTCAGAGAAGGGAAGCTACTTCGCTGTGTGCACACACATCTTGACAGTCTGGGCTTTGCTGCTCTGCTGAGGGCCTCACACTGGTGCAGAAATGCGAGCTCCTAATGGCCTCCCAGCCTGAGAATGCTCCCCCAACTCTGCCAGAGTTTCCCAGTTTCACCTACACAATTGTGCCCCAGAGCACCTCTTTCCATGTGTGGCCCTCCTCCCTTGCAGGCGCTTGCTAACTTAAGCCTGCACGGAGGCGGCACTGGAACATTCTCTTTTCTGCGCATGGCAGTGGGAAATAGTGCAGAGCAAACATAGACCCCTGCAGAGCCACAGAGGAGACTCATTTAAGTTGGCATCAGTTTTGCTAGCTTCCTGCTGAAATATTTGCCAATCTGGCCAAGATTTTGAGCTGCTTGGAGTCCGGGAACACCTCTTCTCTTTAATGTTGTCCTTGACTGAGATCAAATTGCCAGAAGTTGCGGAGGCTCCATTATGTGGTTTCAGCTCCCTTGATGTTGGAGTCCAAGCAATGTGATACATGTATACCATGCTTTGCTTACATGGTTCCTCGTTCTGTCCTTCAAGCTTCAAAGTTGCTAGCTGAGTTGAAGTCTGGCATGGCAAAAATGCTGTGTGCCAGGGTCCAGGCACTGGGGTCCAGGGGGTCCCTCTTGGTCGGCATCTTCCCTGGGGTTCCTGGGGCTGTTGACAAAGTATATCATCTTGGTTGTTGCTTGTGGCTGCCATGTGTGGTGAACCAGGCTGGGCCTTATCATCTCCAGTGTGTAGTTCATTGACATACCCAACTTGCCAAGGCCATCCACAGACCCGGGCCCTCTGTTCATGGCTGAGCTCTCCCCTTTGTCCTCTCCACAGAGCCTTCCACGACCCTAGGTTCACGTAAAACCCAGCCTCTGTGCTCCCTACCACCTCTTAAAGGGATCATGTAATATGACAGAGACAGGATCCCAAAGGGGACACAGGCTGTCTCTGCCGTCCCCTAAAGTCATCTCATTTCACACAGGTCATCTTCGGAGCTGCCCACCGAACGCTTGCCTACCCTCTCAGCATGTCTGCGTGGGCTTCTTGGTAGGGTGTCTTTCTCTTCCCTGCCCTCCCTGAGCAAATCTTATAATGCACCCATCCTCTCAGATTCTACTGGTGACCAGATGAGCTAAGAAGGAGAGGTAAATTGTCCCGAAGACTACCCCTTTTGCAGGGGGTTGATGGTGGATTGGGGGCAATGAGCAGCCCTCGCTTCTGTGTATACCCTCTAGCCCACTGCTTGTTTCTACCCTGCATCCCCACAATTTGTTTACACAAGTCCCTCCATGCTCTCACCATCTTGGTTACTTCTGGGGAAGATTGGCCATTTTTATAACTGTCACTGCAGAAGAACATCTTTGTGGTGCCTCGGGGTATCTGAACTTGTGGTTGAAAAGCAGAGGGCCAGATGATGGGGCCAATGTGCTCAGGCCTGGTCCATTTATCCCTTCCAGCCCAGACAGGCAGTGGTGCGGACTCTAGATCCAGGGTGTCTGGGTTTGAACCTGGCTCTGCCTCTCCCTTGCTCCCTGATGGTGGAAAGTTACTCATCTTCTCTGCAGCTGATGAGTAAAATGTGGACATGCTAGTACCTGTGTCTGAGTGCTGAATGAATTAGAGCTTATGAAGCACTTAGACCAGTGCCAAGCACATGCTAAATCCTCAAAACGTCCTAAAAAATGTGAGCTATTGTTATAAATCTGATTATGCTGCTATCTTGCTGTTGCCATTGTTGGCCATCTTAATAACAACACATTGTATGGGTGGTGCATCTCAGTTTAAAAAGTGTTTAGTATATATACTATCTCCCTTCTTCAGTGTGGGTGAAGGTTATGTGCAAAGCCAAGGTCACAAAGTCAGGGAGGAGGCAATGCCTCGTCTTAAACTTGGTTCCAAGTCCCCCCACACCCCAAATATCTTTATATTACTCAATGCCACCTCCTATAGAATGGGAGGGAACGCTGTGAATGACTCAGTAAGACCAATCCTAATTACTGGGGAAAAAAAACACCTCTGAAGATATCTCATTTTGAGGATAGCATGTTTGGAAAAAAAATAATTACAAACGAAATCTGAAGCCCATCCCAGAGCCAGCTGTAATTCTTTGCCAGCCCTTGGAGTTCAAAGAGGGAGACTTAAGGAAGGTCTTGAGGAGAATTACTTAATTTAGAGCATTGGAAACCCAACAATTATTTGCTTAAAAATAGAATTTGCTGAAACAACTTCCAGCTTCTTATTCTTCTCACTGCATAATAGAGTAATTAGTAATTTGTGTCACTCCAGTAATTTTTCTCCTTCTCATAATCACCAACAGTGATACTGTTGCCATGCCGGGGTTCTAGTACACACACACATACACACACAACTCCGACACACTCCCTCCCTCACACACTGACACACTCCCAAAGAGACATACACTGACACACTCCCTCACTCACACACTGGCACACTCACACACACATACTCCCTCCCTCACTCTCACATACACAGACGCACACACTCACTGTTATCTGATCTCTGGAAGAAGGTAGATGTGAGAGTCTGTGTTGTGTTGTTGTGGATGTTGGGGTGAAAATTTTGTGACCCCCCCCTAATTTATCCCTTATTATATGGACAAGACACTCTGAGTATGGTTTTCAGAAGAAGTAGAAATGAGCGGAGAACTGTCAGAGTATTTCCAAATATCATACGGAAGCTGTCATCGAACACAGTGACCACCTACATTTGCGCAGCTAAAAATCAGGAACTTCGTCTGGCTTTGTCCTGAACTATGGGTCTTATGAAGGTACAGAAAGCCCCCACATTTATGTGTACATTTGTTAGATTGAAAAGGATGAAACTATGTAAGAATATGGACACGCCAAGAGAGTCCAGAGCAGAATTATAAGGGAAACTTACATGAGTTTTAATACCTACCATGGGCTACATCTATAATCAGCTGTTAGAAATCAAGCAAATAACTATTTGGAACAAAGCAATGATAATAGGGATTTTATCCCCAAGTTTATCTGACTGAGTTTTTAAGAGGCTTTAGGTGACTGTGGGAAAGTGGAGAGAGGTAGTTTGAAATATTGTTCCTTTTTCATGTAATAATCTATTGTATTCAGATTACTACACTATGTAAATAGTACTGTTGCTAACACTTATTGGCTGTTCATCATGTCCCAGGCACTGTACTAAGAGATTTACCTGTATTTTATATATGTCCCTTAATCAATTTATAAGTTAGGTATTAATATTATTCCCATTTTATATGAGGAATGTGGCAGAGACCATGTTGCGTGCCCCAAATCCTTTCTTCTCTTTTTTTCCATTGAAACAAAACCCAGGTTTTACTTAGTGTGGTGGTATACCATGCGAATGGCCTGCATTTTCTGCCCTCACTGTGAAGCCGTATGTAGCCATGTGACTAACTTCTGGCTGATGGGATAGAATCAGGACTGGGTGTGGAGTGCTGGAGAGGTTATCACCTAAGGTATCTGACTCAGGGGTGCTGGGTGGCTCGGTCAGCTAAGTGTCTGCCTTTGACTCAGGTCAAGTCCTGCATCTGGCTTCCCGCTCAGCAAGGAGTCTGCTTCTCCCTCTCTCTCTCTGCCCGTCCCTCATTTCGTGCTCTCTCTGTCTCTCTCTCTCTCTCTCAAGTAAAGAAATAAAATCCTAAAAGAAAAAAAAATGTATCTTACTCAGCCGGGAGGCGCACCCATCGTGTAGTCTCTCTTGTTTTACACTTCTTGCAGCTGGGACAGCCAACACAGTGTTGTTTCCACTAGGGGGTCGAATTTCGCAGTGTAGCCCCATTCTCCTGTTGAGAATTACTAGAAAAGCTAGACAAAATATGTCTTTAAAAATCTGTTTGAAAAAATCTGAGAAATCACAAGTCAATGAAGAATTATTGGGCCGTGTTGTTTGAGAAGAGGGAAACCCAGTGAGGTGAACCTGGATCTTCTAGCCAGTTTTCTCCTGTGAATGTCTGGCCAATCCGGTCGACGTGGCTGAGGGCTAAGATGCTGAACGGAACTTCTGGCAGACTTAGGGAACTAGGCGCCTGTCAGGGGTTGGGGAGGCTCTGCTAGAACCCCACGATCTAGATGAAGACCATGGTTGGTTACATCATTGGAATAACATGAAGCAGGATTAGTTCTGTCCCTGGTGGGTACTGAAACCAGCTTTGGGTCACCTCAGTCCCTGTTTGAGTTGATGCAATCTAGGATTGGTAGTGCCCCATGTCTCCTGCCAGAAGAAAATGTAAATTCTGTCTGAAGAAAACACATTAGTAGAAGCCTCAAATGATCTCAATCAAACAAAGCAGGGGAAAAGATGGAGGAAATTTTGACTTCCAAAGTGGCAAAGTAAGAACCTCCAAAAATGTGTTTCTGCTTAACAATGAATGACAAGAAGGCTGGCAAAACCTGTCATGTATTGCATCTCTCGCCATAGTCCTCCACAGCACCCAGCAGCACCTCAGAGCCCCACAGAGTGATCATTATTTAAGACATATTACATACCTTGCGGGGCGGATGGCACACCATCGTTCCAGGATCATGTCTTCAAGCTGGGTCTCAGTCAAACACTAAACACGTCGTCCTTCTGTCAGATCTTGGAGCTCTCGTGAGGTCTAGGTCCTTTCTTCCCTTAACTCAGCACTTTCCTGGAAGTGTACCTTTACTGGAAGTGTACCTAGAGACATTGTACCTTGTCTCTAGATATTGGTTTGTGGGGCGGGCGTGTGCTGTCTTATAAGAAAGAAGTCTGTACCATCTTCAGACTATCTTGAGTAAGAAAACCCACAGGTCAACGATTTAACCACTAAAGAGGGTAGATTCTGTGTGGTCTGCTTAGCTCCATCTTGGAGGATGGTCTAGAGAAGAGTCTGTGTGAGACAATAGCAACATGTCACAAAGAGGAAGAAAATGGCTTGGCTCTAAAAATGTCATATAAAATCCACATAGTCTATACAGTGTTTTGAGTGGTACCAGCCTGTTTCTTCTGAATTTGGTAGAAATTGCAGTTCTTAACATATACAAAGCATATGTCTCTTACTGCATCTCCAAGGACTCCTGCTCGGAAGGAAATCCTGGATACTCAGGAAGCTAAGAGAAGGAAGATCCTCATGCTCACATCCCTGGTGCTCTGTTCAAGGGTTCATATTGGTCCAGTAGTCCATTGCTCTCTCTGTCCTTCTCATTTCCTCGGAATTGAGACCACCCAGAAGAGTAGAATAGAAGAGGGAGACACAGTTATTGCACTATTTTCATAACAGTAATAATGCGAGTCTGCCCTAATAACTTAGCCCAAGGTGTTTGGGATGTTTACTCATTCACGTTTATTCCTGTATTTCTGCTTTCCTTTCTAGGATGGGCACTACAGAGGGGACAGGAGCGGAGGAGTATGGGCAGACTTAAATGAGCTTATACTTTGGTGGGAGGGAGCTTTCCTCATCTTCTCCTGTTCTTTGGGGGTGTGGTGACAACATAAAAAATATATGGCATTAGATCATAGAATAAACATCAATAAATAACAAAAGCAGACATGGTATAGGCCATATTTTCTTACCATAATGAAATCATCTCGGAGGTCACAGAAACACTTCAAGCACTTGGAAATGTAAAAATACTTCCCCCAAAATTACTAAGTGAGAGAGGACATTTTCAGTGTGCAACAGTTCAAAAGTAAAAACATTATCTTACATTTGTGGGATACAGTCAACACTGTTAATTCAAGGCATAGGCATAGCTTTAAAAATGCTTTTAAAAAAATTAAACAAGAACAATAAGATTAATTAATTAACTAATAATCTGAAGAAACTAGAAAAATAGTCAACTATTTTTTCTAGTCAAACTAGAAAAACAGTCAATCTGACATAAGGAACTCAGCACTTAAAAATATTTTAAAAATTCTTTTTTCAAACAAAAATAGTAGACAGATAAAACTAAGAATGAATGTAAATAAATCACAAAATAGACAATTTGTGGCTGACAGGATGATGGCAAGAGAAAATGCAGAGGTAAAATACGAGAAAGGAAATGTATTAGCAGATACAATAATTTCGAATGATGATTAAAAACAACTTTATGCTAATGTGTTAAAAAACCCACCTGAAATGAAAAAGACTGATCCAACAACAACACAAAAATAGATAATCTGATTTGATTAACAAGAAGAAAAAGAAGTGACCCTCTAAATATGCTCTGCTTTTAGGTGATTTTGCTTTTAATTTTTAAAGGAGCAAATAGGGGCACCTGGGTGGCTCAGTGGGTTAAAGCCTCTGCCTTTGGCTCAGGTCATGATCCCAGGGACCTGGGACCTAGCCCCGCATCAGGCTCTCTGCTCACCAGGGAGCCTGCTTCCTCCTCTTGCTCTCTGCCTACTTGTGAGCGCTATCAAATAAATAAATAAATAAAATCTTCAAAAAAAAATAAAGGAACAAATAATCCCACTGCCATTCAAACTATTCCAGAGTAGAGAAAATATGAAAACTTACACATTCACTCTACAAAACAAGCATATCCCTAACAGACTTTGAGACACGTATTATAAAATAAAAAGTTACTAACCATTCTCACTCTGTGTAGATGCAGAAATTCTGAAGTGCTCACAAATCAGTTTCAGCAAGTAAAGAAGGGCACTTTATGGTGATTCTGTTGGGTAATTCTGGGAATACAAAAATCATTTAATATAAGGAAATAGAAGATTATATCGGTCAGCCTTTAGGCTCCATCATCTCGGTAAATGTCTAGAAAGCATTTCAGGAAAGTTCTGTACCAATAATGAATGAACAGGTATAGTAAACTAGAAATAGAGGATTCTTTAAGTGATAAAGAATATTTATATTAAACAATAGCATATATCATAATTAAAAGGAAAGCACCAGATGTATTCTAGTCAAAATCAGAAATGAGATAAAAATACCTTGTCACTATATTAATTAATTAATACTATTCTGGATATTCTAGCCAACACAAAAAAATAGGAAACAGAAGTAAGATAGGTGACCAGAAAGGAAATCAAATATGCTGCTGCATGCAGTTAATATAATTGTCTACCCAGAAAACTGAAGAGAATCAGACCACAAACCATCGGAGTTAATAATAAATTGGAAAGATGGGTGACTATGAACAAATATACAGAATAAGCACTTTCCCATTTTAACATTGATAATCAGTTTAAATATATTATAGAGAACACAGTCCTACCTAAAACAATTATAAAGGTTTAACACGCTAGGAATGATTCAATAATGAGTAAGTTTCCACTGATGAAGATAAAGGAAGAGCAGAATACAAAACTTCCAGACCAGAAGACTGAATATTGAAGAGAGGCAGTTCATCCCCAGGTTCTATTAATAGGTTGAATTAATCTTCAGCACAAATTTCAGTGGGAGTCATTTTCACAACTGAAAAATACCTGGAAAAATAATAGATGAACATAGTTAGCTGTATTTTTAAAGAAAAGTACTGATGGGCCTGTTTTTCTTTCAGGTAGCAAAATGTTTTGAAGTGCAGTGGACCTAAATTAGAATTTTACTGGGAATTTATTAAGCCAGTTATATCAAGCAGCTTTAACTCTATCACCCAGTAATTCCACCTCTAACCTAACAAAAATTTGAGACGTGTGGATGAAGTTTTTTGTACAGGAATGTTCATCATGGAGTTATTTATCATACTGTTTCTAAAATCTGCAAAAATTAAATCAATGATGATCTCATTAAATCAATGATGAACACGTTAAAAAATACAGTTGTTACGAAGAAGAATCTTTAATAACATGCAGCATATTGTATTTCCCAAAGATGGCCATCTTCCATCCTGCATGTTCTTCTGCTATACGACCTTGGAGGGATGGAGCCTATTTCTCCATCTCTTGGAATGTGGTCGGGCCCTGATCCACAAAATTGCAAGCAAAATTAAATTATTTTAAACCATGAAGTTTTGGTGTGCTTTGTTATACAGCAACAGACAAGTGGGAAAATACGTAAAGGTGTTTTAGGTGTATTAAATGAAAAACATGTTACAAAACAATATATGCTGTGTAATTCTCTTAAAAAAGTAAAGCATAGTACGAAGAATGATTCATGCCAAGATGCTAGCAGTAGTTATTTTGGATCATGGGATTAACTGTGCTTCTCATTTTCTTCTTGGAGCTTGCCTGATTTCTGAAACTTCTACAATGACTATATATTGTTTCATAATAAGAAAAAAAAAAACCCAGAAGATAAAATCATGGTTTTGAAGACATTTTGATGAGGGATAGGCTCACCAAACAACATTGCCTGAAAAAATGTGCTGCAAACACTGCATGTGAGGTTTTTCCTATTCCTTGGACCTTGTGTTTTCAAGAAGGAAGTTTGGCAGGAAAATGCATTCAGCTTTTCTCTCCATGTTTTTTCTCATTTGCTTCTCTGTATGAGAGAAGGAATGATTTACTTGGCTGGTGACATAAATGCTCTCAGATTTCACTGCTCCTAATTCCTCTTTTGGGGGAGTGTGAGGGTCCAGTGGCTGCTCCCCAGTGGACAGATCTGGACAGGTGGAAAGTGTGTGCATGGGAGGTGGGGCCAGGTGTGCCTCTGAGATCTTGCTCCACCCCTGCTCTGGAGATCAGAGAGTTCGAAGGAGCAAAATCATTCCAGGGGCAGCTAACTGGGGAAGGGTTGGCCTTAGGAAGCCCATTCCAAAGACTGGGGTGGGCATGGGATGAGAAGTAGAAGTCTTCTTTGTCCACAAACCCCAGCCATGTTCTCCCAGCTTTCCCTGCCAGAATCCTTACCTAAAGCCAATATTTATTCATCAAAGGGAAGAAGAGTGATTGATAATTAGCTTCAAAATGTAGCAGTAACTATAAATGAACTCAATCTGCTTTTACATATTTAAAAGCTATGTATTTATAGACAGATACAAATTGTTTATATTACATATCACAAGAATTATGGAAAAAAGCACATAAAAATACTAAAAGTGATCTCTCTCTGGATGTGGGGATTGTGTATTTATTTATACTCTGTAATGTACAGTGCAGCATAGATGACCTCTATAATCAGAAAGAAAATCATTATTAATTTTTAAAACAAAGCATTATTCTCTGAGATTGCTTTATAATCTTGTGTGTCTGGGCTCTTGAGACAGTGGTTGCTGTGCTACCTTCGGGGTCATGCAAACTCTGCCTCCCAGCATCCTTTGGGAATGCCAATTTTCCAAAATAAAATCCTAGGATAATCAGAAGAGGCATGTAGGCTGGGCCTTTTATAGTTTTGGGAAATGAAAATGCTTTATCTTCTACCATCGTGTGAACCATTGGCATCATTTGGAGAACATTTGTGTTGACTGGTTATATCAGTCTGGAAAACAAACATAATTAACAGAGAGAATTTAATATAAGGATTTACTTAAGCAGGTGTTAGAGAACAGAAGGCAAGAAGGGAACATTGAGGTAGCGCAGAGTTGTAATAACTCCATGGCTGGGGCAGCGAGGGAAGAGGCTGAGAATTGGAAGAAGGAATCTGCAGGGCTGGGCCCCCAGAGTACAGGAGACAGCATAATGCAAAGATTTAGGAAGTAATGAGTTTGGGGTACCCATTACCTTTGTTGGTTCTCAAAGTGTTTTCTGTTTTTAAAAATTCTGTTATTTTCTTTTATCAAAGTAGAGTTAACACACAATGTAACATGAGTTTCAGGTGTATGAAGGTATTCACAACTCTAAGTTCAGCTGTGCTCACAAGTGTAGCTGCCACCTGTTACCATACAACATGACTACGGCATCACGGACTCTGTTCCCTGTGTCGTGCCTCTTATTCCCATGGCTCATTCATTCCATACCTGGAAAACCTGTTCCTCCCTCTCTACTTCACTCATTTGTTCTCATCCCTCTCCGACCCTCCCTGGCAATCACCAGGTTGTTCTCTGTATTTACTGGTCTGTTTCTGTGTTATTTTTCATTTGTTTTGGTTTTTAGGTTTCGTATTTAAGTGAAATCATGTATTTGCTGTCTGACTTATTTCACGTCAGCATAATACCTTCAAGGTCTATCCATGTTGTCTCGAGTGGCAGGATCTCGCTGTTTTTATGGTTGAATACTGTTCCATTGAATGTATATATTATATAGATTTTATCTGTTCATCTTTTAGTGGACATTGCAGTTGCTTCCAGATCTTGGCTGATGTAAATAATGCTGGAATAAATAAATGTAGGTGTATATATATCTTTAGTGTTTTTGTTTTCTTTGGGTAAATACCCAATAGTGGAATTAATGGGTCATAGGGTATTTCGATTCTTTCTTTCTTTCTTTCTTTCTTTCTTTCTTTCTTTCTTTCTTTTTTTGTTTTTGAGCAATCTCTGTACTGTTTTCCAGAGTAGTTGGACCACCAACAGTGCACAAGGGCTCCCTTTTCTCTACAGCCTCACCAACACTTGTTATTTCTTGTCTTGTTGACACTAGCCATTCAGATAGGTGTGAGGTGGTTTCTCATTGTGGTTTTCCCTGATGATGAGGGATGTTGAGCATCTTTTCATATGTCTGTTGGCCATCTGGATGTCTTCTTTGGAGAAATGTCTATGCAGGTCCTCTGCCCAGGTTTAATTGGAATAGTTGTTTTTTTTTTTGTTTTTTGTTTCTGTTGTTGTTGTTGTTTTTATTTCTTTTCAGTGTTCCAGAATTCATTGTTTATGCACCACATCCAGTGCTCCATGCAATATGTGCCCTCCATAATACCCACCACCAGGCTCACCCAATCCCCACCCCACCAAACCCCACAGATGACATGATACTTTATATGGAAAACCCAAAAGACTCCACCCCCAAACTACTTAGAACTCATACAGCAATTCAGTAATGTGGCAGGATACAAAATCAATGCACAGAAATCAGCTGCTTTCTTATACACTAAAAATGAAAATATAGAAAGGGAAATTAGAGAATCAATTCCGTTTACCATAGCACCAAGAACCGTAAGATATCTGGGAATAAACCTAACCGAAGAGGTAAAGGATCTGTACTTGAGGAACTACAAAACACTCATGAAAGAAATTGAAGAAAACACAAAAAGATGGAAGACTATTTCATGCTCATGGATCAGAAGAATAAACATTGTTAAAATGTCTATACTGCCTAGAGCAATCTATACTTTCATTACCACCCCGATCAAAATTCCACCAGCATTTTTCAAAGAGCTGGAACAAACTTGTATTTGTATGGAACCAAGAAGAGACCCTGAATTGCTAAGGAAATGTTGAAAAAGAAAAACAAAACTGGGGGCATCACATTACCTGATTTCAGGTTTTACTACAAAGCTGTGATCACCAAGACAGCATGGTACTGGCACAAAAACAGACACATAGACCAGTGGAACAGAGTAGAGAGCCCAGATGTGGACCCTCAACTCTATGGTCAACTAATCTTCAACAAAGCAGGAAAAAATATACAGTGGAAAAAAGACAGTCTCTTCAACAACTGGCCCTGGGAAAATGGGACAGCTATGTGTAGAAGAATGAAACTCGACCATTCTCTTACACCATACACAAAGATAAACTCAAAATGGATAAAAGACCTCAACGTGAGGCAGCAATCTATCAAAATCCTAGAGGAGAACATAAGCAGTAACCTCTTCGACATCAGCCACAGCAACTTCTTTCAAGATATGTCTCCAAAGGAAAGGAAACAAAAGTGAAAATGAACTTTTGGGACTTCATCAAGATCAAAAGCTTCTGCACAGCAAAGGAAACAGTCAACAAAACAAAGAGGCAACCCACAGAATGGGAGAAGATATTTGCAAATGACACTACAGATAGAGGGCTGTTATCCAAGATCTATAAAGAATTTCTCAAACTCAACACACACAAAACAGATAACATGTCAAAAAATGGAATATGGAAATACTTCTCCAAAGAGGAAATACTTCTTTGGAGTATTTCCTCTTTGGAGAAGACACTTCTGCAAGGAAGACATACAAATGTCTAACAGACACATGAAAAAATGTTCATCATTATTAGCCATCAGAGAGATTCAAATGAAAACCACATTGAGATACCATCTTACACCAGTTAAAATGGCCAAAAGCAACAAGACAGTAAACAACAAGTGTTGGAGAGGATGTGGAGAAAGGGGAACCCCCTTCCACTGTTAGTGGCAATGCAAGTTGGTGCAACCACTTTGGAAAACAGTGTGGAGATTCCTTAAGAAATTAAAAATAGAGCTTCCCTATGACCCTGCAATTGCACTACTTGGTATTTACCTGAAAGATATTGATGTAGTGAAAAGAAGGGCCATCTGTACCCCAATGTTCATAGCAGCAATGGCCACAGTCACCAAACTGTGGAAAGAACCAAGATGCCCTTCAACGGACGAATGGATAAAGAAGATATGGTCCATATATACAATGGAGTATTATGCCTCCATCAGAAGGGATGAATACCCAGCTTTGTATCAACATGGATGGGATTGGAATAGATTATGATGAGTGAAGTAAGTCAAGCAGACAGAGTCAATTGTCATATGGTTTCACTTACTTGTGGAGCACAAGGAATAACATAGAGGACATTGGGAGATGGAGAGGAGAAGTGAGTTGGGGGAAATTGGAGGAAGAGACAAATCGTGAGAGACTGTGGATTCTGAGAAGCAAACTTTTTGTTTTTAAATGCCTTTTTAATTTTGAAATAATTACAGACTTACAAGGAGTTGCAAAAACAGTACCCCTGTACCAATTGTAGCATATTCCAGCTTTCCCCAGTAGAGACATTTGTATATCATTAAACCCAGGAAATAGATTGGCGTGGTATGATTAACTTGATTGTAGACCTGGACCAGTTTTTGCATTTACTCATTTTTTATGTCTTTGTATATAATTTTATGACATTTTCTTACCTATAGAGATTTGTATAACCACCACCACCACAATCTAGATATGAAACTCTCCCATCATCGCAAAGAAACTCCCTCTTGCTGCCCCTTCATTGCACTGTCATTCCCCTTCTGTAGCCCCTGGCAACCATTGTCTGTTCTCCAGATTTCTATAATTTGTTTAATTATGTTACTGATTGAATTATGCCTCCCCCCCCAACCCCGCAATGACAGTTCACCACTCCAGTATCTCAGAATTGACCTTATTTAGAGACTGGGTCTCTACAGGGTTAAAATGAGGTCAGTAGGATGAGCTGTAATCCAGTATGACTAGTGTCCTTCTAAGGGGAGGTTTGGAGACATACATGACCACAGGGAGAATACCACATGAACATAAAGGCAGACACTGGAGTGAATCTTCTCTAAGACAAGGAATGCCAAAGATTACCAGCAAACCACCAGCGCCTAGGGGACATACACGGATTCTTCCTCCCATCCCTCAGAAAGAACCAATACTGAAGACACCTTGATCTTAGACTTCTGGCCCCTAGGGCTGTGAGAAAAGAAACTTCTGCTGCTTAAGGCACCCACTTTGCAGGGCCTTGTTACTACAGCTCTAACAATAGAGCTCTGACTAATACAGTAAGTTTATGCAATTTAATTTTTAATAATAATCATGCTTAAAATTAGCTTGCAAAATTCTTGAAATTCTCTTGAGCTAGCTGGCTCCAGTATGCCATTGCAAATAAGGGAGCACTGTGAGACTCATTCTGGGAATGTGGAGAAAACTGGAATTGGAACCAAGCTGCCACTTCCAGAATGGAGAAGCTCTGCTGGCGAGACAGTGATAGGATCAGGAGGCGGACAAGTAGGGTCAGGTCTTCCTTCCTCCTGCAGCCACCCAGAGTCCTTCTGGCATTCCCTGTCCCCTAGTCTATTGAGGATCTAGCTGGCTAAGCGGGGAAGGTGGCTTTGGGAGCCCAGGCATCCTTATCGCAAAGCGTAGAAACAGAGGGTAAGTTTGGAGCTGAGAGATAAGAGCTGAATATTCAAACACTGGATTTTTTTTTTTCTTTTAAAGAAGACTGTTCTGGAGACTAAAAGACCGGAGAACAAAAGTCTCTTTTATTCAGCTCGGCTATCATTATAGGTTTTCTCTGGACCATGAAGCTGCTGGCCAAGGGGACAGATGCTGCTGTCTCCTTACATTCATATTTTATAATTTATTTTGAGAAACTTTATCACACGTACCTTATTTTGAGCGGCTTATTAAAAAACACTCCTGTTTCAAAAAACAAGTGTGCCGCCTTTCACCTTGTGTCATATTCCCAAGGGCGGATTGACTGTATTCTCTCAAGAAGCTTCCTTAATTTGATAATAAAAAAGGTATGGGAAAGTAGGATTTGGTATATGAAAATTTAATTTGCTGAAAACAACTTTTTGAGAACATATGTGTTCTTTAAATACAGTGAGATTGCCTTATGATGCCTAGAAATCCACCACTCCCCTTGAAGGGAAAAGTAACTTCTTAGCAGAGTTTTGAGGGCAAGGAAAGGACTAATTCACTTCTTGGTAGGCTGGCTTCCCGTGTGGGTTAATTCTTTCCTTACTAAGTAGCCTGAGATGAGTGGAATTGCTCTTACTGGCTCCCCAGGACCAGCCCAATATCTTTCCTGCCAGCTCTGAGCCTAGAGCCGTCCCCCAGCACATCCCACTAATGATCCAAACCGCTACCGCAGCATCTGTGCTTATGACTTTTAGACGCACCAGCGAGAAGGATTCCAACCTGGGAGAGGCATTTCTGCAAAAGCCCACATCTTTCTTACTGCACACCAGCCACTTCAATACCTTCTCGGGCATCTTATTTCCAGCTTGTCCCTGAAAAAACAAATGCAAGTTTCATAACCATCCCCATTATACAGGTAATGCAGGGTTATTGCAGAAATCTTCAGAAATATAGAAAATTCTGGAAAATAAAATGCAATTTGAGGTCATGTGGCTTAAGTGTCATAGGAAAAGGAATCAAATTAATGTGTTTGCTCTAAAGATGATGTAATCTCCACCCCTCCCCGCCCCCTGCTCATAGAAATGTATATCTTGAGGGATAGTGAGCAAAATGTGATGTCAGCAGCCTTTTTGCTCCCTATCTTTGCGACGGGGGCGGGGGGGGGGTGGGGGGCTTAGAACTGCCTCATGGACCCAGCAGGGAATCTCCAGGTAAGCCTGTGAGACTTATCTCTCCTTCCTTGTTCTCTCGGGACTCTGGTCTTTGACAGTTCAGTTTTGGAATGGTGGCATCTTTTGGAAAGCAGCCTGCAATGCACGTGGCCATGATGCCAGGACACAACCAATTAGAGAAAGTGGAATACTTTGTCATAATGGCCACCACTAAGACCTTGGTTGGGATGGCGAGCCATAAATATGTCACTCCAGTGGGTAATTTGGGGAAGTACAGTGATGGGGAACTCATTGGAGAAAGGGACCGTGGGAGTGTCCATCCCTGCCAGTGTTTTCTACCTCCCTTACTGGGTCCTGGACCACAGCTGTGGTCCCTAACTTCCCTCCTCTCTCCCTTTCTTCCTTCTACCCCCCAATGGCAGGATTTAGCCCTTCAGTGGTCTACCTCCAGGCAGGACCCACCATTCATATGTAGATCTGTTCCGCAGTCAAGGCTGGATTGAGGCATCACCTGCCTGCCTCACCTAAGAGAAAACTGGCTCTGCAGGAAGGGGAGGGGAGGAGACAATAATTAACATGGAAAAGAATTTTTTTTTTTTTTTTTTGGATGGGATTACTAACTTGTTTTGTTTTGGTTTGGTTTTGGTTTTGGTTTTTATTTCTTTTCAGCGTAACAGTATTCATTGTTTTTTGCACCACACCCAGTGCTCCATGCAATCTGTGCCCTCCCCAATACCCCCCACCTGCTTCCCCCAACCTCCCACCCTCCCCGACCCCCTTCAGAACCCTCAGGTTGTTTTTCAGGGTCCATAGTCTCTCATGGTTCACTTCCCCTTCCAATTTCCCTCAGCTAACATGAAAATTTTGACGGAAGTTGTTTTGGTGTCTGGCTCTTCAGCAAGGGATTGAGAGATGATATAACAGCTGTTAAAGCAACGACTTTGGGTCTAGACATGGGGTCCAGTCTCAGACCTGCCAGTAATTTGCTGGGTGACCTTGGCAAGTTATAACCTTCTCATCCATCAGCTTCCTCGTGTGTCAAAAATGGGGCAAGTGCTATTTTTGCCGTGTTTTCAGTGTAAAAGAATAAAAGTTGTAATACACGTGGTATCTAATCCTGCGTCCCCACACAGTGCTCGCATAGTAAGTGGGAAGCAGTATTTAGAGTGGGATTCCAGGAAAGAGAGCGATGTCAGCATCTACCCACACCCTTCGGAGGGGTGGGGTGCTGGGGGCAAGGTGACCAAGGGTGCAAGCCCAGGAGCTCAACCTCTCGTAGAGAACCTGAGAAGGGACTGACTGGATTTGGAGCTGCTGAGTGTCATATGGGCACATGTCCTGCCAATTTGTCTTTGGCTGCGTCCCTGAGGTCTGATTTCCCAACCCGCACTCCCAAGCCTGAGACATATCCCTGGGAGGGAGGCTGGAAAGAGGAGAAAAAGAGATTATGGGAGCAGATACTAGAGAGAGATCAGAAATTCAAAGGGCAGAGGGGTCCTAAGAGGCAGCAAAGTCCTGCGAGCTTCCAAGGTAAACAGCCAGTGCAGCCCGGGGTGGGAGGTGGGCAGATTTAACTCCTGCTCTGCCTTCACCTGGTGGTGTGACCAGGAAAAGTACTTCCTCCACCCCTTGCCTGTGAAGTGGGGATGATCTGTCCCTGCACCTGCCCCTCGGGGTCATCCTGAAGATGAGAGGGGGAGGATCGTTGTGAATATGCTTTAATCAGAAACATCCTATCAAAAGTTTTGTGTTACCATAAAAGAAGTGACTGGTGTGAATAAATAGCCTCTTTCCTAACTTTACACCTAAGCTAGGTCCTTGGGCTTCTCTGAGGAAACTGCTGTTATCACCCAGAGAAGCAGATCGGTTTTAAATGTGGTATCGAGCTCCCTAGTAGTTGAGAAAATGAAGACCAGAGGGCGGGGAGGAGGAGAGAGCAGAATGTAATATGTGCGATGTTTTGTTCTTTGTAACGTATTTGTATTTTATAATATTTTTGTTCTTTGTAAAATATTTGTATTTTATCAAATGTTTGCTGAGCACCTACTTTGTGACAGGTGCTCAGCGAAGCAGGCCCTGCACACAATGGTAAAGAAGGGGCTTATTCCAGCAGATGAACCAGTAAGCAAAACCACAGTACTGAATATCCTCTTTCATTCCATCTCAATCACCCACGTCCGCAAGTACAACCCAGACATTGGCATCATCTGAATCTGCCCCACCTTCAAGAGCAGTGATTTAAAACTCATCTTCAAGGTCACGATAAATATTTGATCACTAAACTTCGTGGAGCCCTGACATTGCCCAGCAGTTACCCTGTACCTCCGGGTCCCTTGGCCCTTCCCTCTCCCCAATGACCATTTTGTGTGTCCTTCTCTCTTCTCAGTCCCCCTTCTCCCCATCCCTCTCTTAACTCGTCACGGATGCTCTTTTTTCGCATTGCACTGAGAAAATGAACACTCTTGGCAGAGAATTTGCAAAAGCTTCCACCCACATTGGGACCTACCGACCCACATGGCCGTCTTATTTCCCACGGTATGGGTCTCTGCCAGCCTTACAGCAGCCCTCTCACCCGAGGACTTGCTCTCTCCCCCTGTCCTACTCAATAACACTACTACAGCAGTTCTCCTCCTTTGGTCCTGAATGACTCATTTGTACTCACTGTGTTCATTTTGTTTCTCTATCATGCTGACCATTCCCATCCATCTTCATTTATGTTGGTACTGCTTCCATTTAAAAAACCTTCAAGTCTGTTTTGGGCCTCACCCTCCTTTCCAGCTATCACTCCATTATCTTCTTTGGTTTACAGTGAAACTCCTAGAAAAGTTGTCTGTACCCACTGGTTCCCATTTTTCTCCTCTGTGGGTTACTGTGCAAATGAATCTTCTCAAGGTCAACAGTGATGTCCACACTATGTCCACAGTGATGTCTACACTATGTCCGCACTATGTGCAGTGGCCATATTCTTTGGTTGTCATCTAACTGGACCTATCAGTTGCATTTATTGTTTTTAAAAGATTATTTATTTATTCGTTAGAAAGAGAGAGAGAGAGAGAGAGAACAAGCGGGGGGTGGGTGACAGGCAGAGGGAGAAGCAGGTTCCCTGCTGAGCAGAGACCCCCCCACAATGTGGGGCTTGATCTAATGACCCTGAGATTATGATCTGAGCTGAAGACAGATGCTTAACCGACTGAGGCACCCAGGTTCCCCTATCAGTTTCATTTAATTTGGTGGTTATGTCTCTCTGCCTTGAAGTGTTTTCTTCCTTTGGCTTCTGGGGCGACCCCTTTCTTTTGGTTCTCCTTTTTCCTCGCTCGTCCCTTCTTCTCAATCTCCTTCTCTGGCCTCTCCCATCTTCTTGTCCTCTAAACCTGGAGATGTCCCAGGGCCTCATGCTCAGACCTTTTCTTTTTTTAACCCTTACTCTCAAGGTGACTTCATCTAATGTCATTGGCTTTAAATCTCATCTATTGAAGTACCACCCATGTGCTGATGGCTCAACATTTCCTACCTCCAGAACTGACTCTCTTTGGAACACCTTACCCCAGCAGATGCCTGACAGTGCTCCATTAGGCACCTCCAGCTTAACAGACTGGAATCGAGGTAGTGATCTGCACCCAAAACTTTCTCCTCCCACAGACTCTTACAAAGATAAACCTCACCTTCTCAGTTCCCCAGACTCAAAACAATAGAGTTCACTTTGAGTATAAGGCCACTATTCCTATTCATGAGGGCTCCATGCTATGAGCTAATCACCTCCCAAAGGCCTCATTTGGGTTTAGGATTTCAGTATATGAATTTTGGGGAGACACAAATATCCAGTTCTTTGTCTACACATCAGTGAGTCTTTAAGTTAGAGCTTCTGCTCACATCCTTTGCTGGCTCTTGACCCAAGCATGTGATACCCCTGCTTCTCTGAATCTTACCATATTTCCATTTCCATTTCCCAGAGGTATCTCAGACTCAACAGGCTAGGACCAACTCATGCTCCCTTCCCTCTGGGAGCCCCTGCCCAGTTCATGTCTAATTTTCTGTTTTTCATTTTTTGGTGTTTCCTGTTTCAGTGAGCGATCCTGCAGTCCACTGAGTCAGAAATTGAGGTTTCCTTGAGACTTCTTCTCCTTCGTTATGCCTATCAAATCCACCATAAATGCCTATCAATTTGATTTCTGAATCTCCTCCCAGTGTGTCTGCTTCTCCCCATATCTGCCAGCCCCTGAGCCTGCTGTCATCGTGGCTCCTCAGGCTAGCCCTGAAGTTCTCTACTGGCCTCTCTGCTCTTCTATGACCTCCCCAAGCACTGTGGTTAGAGTGATCTTGCGCAGAAGCAGATGCCATCATGGGAGTCCTGACCTCTCACCCGCCTCCTACGAACAACCTTGAACAGCTGGCTTTTCCTCCCGGGATTAAATCATGTTCCTTAGTGTGGCCTCGAGGCCCGGGCATGGTGTTTCCGGGCTAGCTTCCTGACATCATGCACCTCTCTGCTTCATTCTCTGCCGCTGCTGCCCAGACCTTCCTAGAATTCTGCTCTGCCTTGCGGAAAGATCTTTGCATCAGTTTTTCCTTCTGCCTGGAAAGCTCCTCTCCTCCCTTTGCCTGGTTAACCCCTGCTAGTCCCTCAGATGCCAGCTGGAGCCTCCCACATTCTAGTCCAGGGCTGGCTTCTTCATTCTATTCTGAAATAGAACTTTCTGGGCACCTGGATGGCTCAGTGGGTTAAGCGTCTGCCCTTGGCTCAGGTCATGATCCCAGGGTCCTGGGCTTGAGTCCTGCATGGAGCTCCCTGCTCCGTGGGGAGCCCGCTTCTCCCTCTGCCCCTCCCCCCTGCTCATGCACGCTCTTTCTCTCTCTTTCAAGCAAATAAATAGATAAAAATAAAATTTTAAAAGAGAGAGATTTCTTCGTAGTACTCATGCCACTTTGTATTGTACACTCACAGTTATGATTTTTTAAAAAGAAATTCATATATGTTTTCTTCACTCCACTAAAAGCTCTGTTAGAGTACGGGCTGTGTCTGATTTTGTTTACAGCCTCATCCCCTGGGCTTACCTTAGTGTCTGACACAAAGAAGGTGTAAAAAAGTATTTTCAGATGATCAACTGAGCACAAATTATAATGCATGCTAAGAAAGAAATTACCAGAATGCAGAGGTAGAAACTGTAGCTAATTAGGATGGTCAGGGAAACCTCTCTAAAGCCATAACATGTAAATGAGTTCTGAAAGAGGAGGAGGCAGCCAGGGGTAAAGTGGGTGAATGCATGTATCTCTGGGGAAAGGGCTGAGTATAATCAAAGGCCATGGAGTAGAGAGTTCTGTATCTTCAAGGGAAAAAGGAGGCCTGGGTGGCTGGAGTGTAGTGGCCGGTGGGGGGAGACAGCCACAGGATGAGCTGGGAACATTAGGCAAAGCCCAGATCATTTAGGATTTATTGGTCATGATGAGACATTTGTGTTTTATTTGAGGAATAATGAGAAGCTATTAAAGGTTTTAGGGAGGAGGCATGCCCCCTGACCTAATTTCTGCAGAGATCATAGATTGTAGATGTGGAGGACCGGGAACAAGAACACCCGGCGAGGACACCCTCCGGGTGACGAGGACACCCTCCGGGTGAAAGCCGGCCTTGGGATGAATCACATATTAGGAAGCAAATGAAAGAGAGGTGGATGGAGTCAAGAAATACTTTGGAGGGAGAAACGAAACCAGCAGGACTTGGTAATGGATTGAATTGGAGGCAGAGAGAGAGATTATAATTAAGGAGGTGTCCTCCTGTCCTTACTTAAACAGTTATGTGGATAGTGGTACCATTTATAGAGAGGGAGGAGTGTGAGGATTTGAGGGCAACGATTGAGGATTGAGTATCAACTTTATTAACAATGAGATGCCCATGAGATATCCGAGGGGACATTTTCAGAAGGGGGTTGTGTATGTGTGTCTGGAGCTCAGAGGACCGCGGTGGGTTGCAGCTCTAAATTTGGGGGTCACCAAATTATGATCGTAATACCAGTAATTTTTTTATATTAATTTTGGTAATACCGGTGAGAGTGCAGGTAATCACCTATGAGCATGTGAGGACCAGAGCAAGAGGCTAAGCCCTGGGAAACGCTAACGTGTGAGGGTCAGGTTATGAGATGCTTACAGAGAAGACTGAAGAGTGACCGGGGTGGAAGGAGGACGCCCAGGGGAAGGCAGGCTTGTGGCTTGTGTCAATAAAGAAGATGTTATTGCCTGAGCCAGAGGAGGCTGAAGGGCCAAGTTCTCAAATGTACTTAATGCCACTCAACTGTACACTTAAAATGGCTCAAATGATAAACCTTAGGTACATTTTACCACACACAGACATGCAAAAGTAGCAATTTGTGTGAGTTCTGCTGGCTGAGAGTGTGTTGTGTCAGGAGCTCAGAATGCAGAAGATGAAGGGGCTGAATGGGGCCAGGAGTTAAGGCCACAGTCCCGGGCACACTCGAAGGCGAGAGCCTAGCGCAAGTCCATGAGCAGCCGCAGGGCGGAGCGGGGGTCTTGAACTCTGGTCTTGAACCTGGAGAGGTACTGGCCACTTTGTCAAGGTTCCTCCCTTCTCACGGCAGTCTGCTCTCCTGATGCCAGGAAAGGGATGCCGGCCTGGGCTGCTGTCCCCTCAGAGGCCCCTCAGGGACACTGCATGGTCACATGGCCGGCCCGTGTCTGATGACCATGAACCCAGAGCAGCGAACAAGCCCTGAATTTTCTCATCAGCTGCTCCATCATGGCTTGTGTCGACTTGAAATAAATCTGCATTGCTGGTGCCCAGAGACTGGGGAGGCCTTCCAAACCAGACATGCCTCCCACACAGTGAAAGGTGGGACGCAGAAAGGGGGGCGGAGCCTTCCTTCTTCACTGGATCCGGAGAGGCAATTGGTGTTTCAGAAAGGAGACAGACTTATTCACTGATTCAACATGTATTTACTGCAGGCCAACTCCATACCTGGCACTGCCAGGTGCTGTCAAGATTCCTGCCCTTAGGGAGCTTATATTCTACTGAGACAGACAGACTACAGTAGGCAAAATACATAAATGAGTAACACCCAGGTGGTAAGTGCTATTCAGACAAATAAAGCACAGTAAAGAGACAGGAACTGTTAAGAGAGTATTATTTTATGCATTAAATTAAAATTGCATAAAACTAATATGCGTGATATTAATTTTGCACAAAATAAATACCATGCATTAAATAAATGCACAACCGGTATAATTTCATATAATGATCAGTACTTTCTTAGTCTGTTCGAGCTGCCATAATAAAAGGCCACAGACTGGTTGGCAAAGGGACCACAGAGATTTATTTCTTAGCATTCTAGAGGCTGGAAGTCCAAGAGCACGGTGCCTGCATGGTAGAGTTCAGGCCAAGGCGCTCTCCTGGGTTGGAGACTCTTGACTTCTTGCTGTGTCCTCACAGGGCAGGAAGTGCAAGGGACTCTTGGGGGCCTCTTTCGTAAGAACACTAGTTCTGTTCACGAGGGCTCCGCCGTCCTGATGACCAAGCATCTCTCAAAGGCCCCACTTTCTGATATCATCACAGTGGGCATTAGAATTTCAACACAAGCTTTTGTGGGAGGGGAGACAGACCTTCAGATCATAGCAAAGACAGTGAAGAAATTAAAGCAGGGCAAGGGACTAGGGAGTGCCACTGGGGACAGGGCATCTAGGGTAGAAAAGGTGAACTAGGAAGGACACAGTGGTACATCTGAACAGACACTGAAGTGATAGGGACATCCGTCCCAGTGGCAGGAATACCAAGGAAAAGGCCATGAGGCAGGACAGGTTGTAGTGTGCCTGGGAAAAGCGAGGTGGCCACGGAGGCTGGGCAGAGGGTGCGGAGGGTAGGAGGAGGATGAAGAGCTGGGGGCAGGGACAGGCAGGGGCTGTGGAGAGCAGGTTGGCTTTATCCTGATGTGTTGGGAGTTTTAAGTATGCATAATCCGACTCATATTTGGAAAGGCGCCTTCCTTCTGCTTTGTGCAAGCTCACCGTGGGGAAGCAGGAGCAAGCGTAAGCACGTTCTTAGAACAATGTGGCAAGAGGTGATGGGGACTTAGTCTGAGATAGTCATGGTGAGAGGGATGAGAATTGGTTCAGATTTAGGCATGAAACAACTGCAAGAAAAAAAAAATATATATATATATATATAAAAGGTAAGTTGACATTGATCGAGCCGTGCCCCGCACCAGCTGCTCTCCTAAACCCCGTAATTCTCGTAACGACTCTGAAAGAAGGTCTCCTTATCCCTGGTTAGTGTCTGGGGAAGTGGAGGCTTATGAGGGGAAGCCCTATGGCCAAGGCTGCCATGTGTAATTAGTGCTGTTGTCACTGAAACCCCGGTTGTGTTGACTCCAAAGCCCGTGGCCTTGGCTATGGTACTGCACTGTGGAGTATCCCTGACAGGTCAGTGCAGGGTGGAGGTGAGGCGCGAGCCATACCTGGCACAGCAGAACGGGCGTAAGGGTGAGGAGCCAGAGAAGGAGGGAGATGAGGTGATGAGGTGTAGGTAGATAGCTTGGGGTCTGTTCCTCCTGACCCACAGACTGAGGTCTGCAGCCTGTGGTGTGGACGGAAGTCCTCAGGAGTTCTCTCCACGGGCTCTGTGAGGTCACAGTGCTCACAGCCCTGCTTGGGTCCCCAGGTATTCAGAGAGGGTGAGAGAGATGTTCTCCCCATTTTTACTTCAGTCAGAGCACCATTAGGGCTCTGGGGCGTGGGATACCTGGTGGATGATTCCTTGGGTCTGGATTTCTAGAAACATTTGCCTAGGGGCATTTGACAGTGTTTTGAGCTTCTGAATAAACTCTGGTCGGTGAAATTTGAGTCACTACTGTTTGTGTGACCTCACAAGCCAGAATATAAAATAATTTTCAGGTCACATGGTCAGAGTGTCAGATGGCTAATGGTGGTTTAAGATCATTTAACACCACAAGGTCAGGGGTGCATGGGTGGCTCAGTAGGTTAAGCCTCTGACTCTTGATTTTGGCTCAGGTCATGATCTCAGGGTTGCGAGCCCTGTGTCAGGCTCCGTGCTCAGCGGGGAGTCTGCTTGTCCCTCTCCCTCTCCTCTGCCCCTCCCCCCCGCCTGTGCTCGCTCAATCTTTCTCTTTCTAAAATATACAAGTAAATCTTTAAAAAAATAAATAAAACCACAATGTCAAATCCACACACAGATATGCCTGGAAAAGAAGGTCAAAATCTTTTTTAGACCCAACTACATTCCACACAGCAGAAAGGAGGGGGGTAACAGCCCCCCCCTCAGTGGCTGGAAACACGTGTGCGAGGCTGTTACGAGAATTTACCCTTTAATGGCTGAAGTCATGGGAGTGGCTAGGAGTGGCCCACAGGAACAAGACCTCTGCCACCTCTTACCGGCCGGATGCCCCGTGCAGGACCGCTCTTGTTCAGAAGCACCCAAACCTCCGAGTAAAAGTCACACATCAGTGCCTCGTGTGGAAGCATCATCTTAGTAATAACTTGTATTGAGCATTACCGAGTCCATTCACATCCCCGGTGTCATGTGCTGCCATCACCGAGTCCCAGAGGAAGCTGAACAGGAAGCTGTTACTGATTTACAGCTCTGCAAAGGTACCCAACAGCATTCGTCATCAGGGAACTGCAAATCAAAAGCACAGTGAGATCCCACATCACCCCATAAGCGTGACTATAAAGACAACAGCAACAGCAGCAGGAAACCACGTGTTGGTGAGAATGCGGGAAAGTGGGAACCCTGATGCCTTGGTGGTGGGGCATAAAATCGTGCAGCCACTTTAGGAAACAGTCTCACAGTTTCTCCAAAGGTCGGTAGAACCCACTGTATGAATTCAGTAATTCCACTTATATGTATGTGTCCAAAAGAAATGAAAGCAGGGACTCTAATACTGCCTTGTGCCCCCATGTCCACAGCAACCAAGAGCTGGAAAACCCAAGTGTCCACTAATGGATGGATAAACAGAACAAGGTCTACTCATATAGCATGATAATATTCAGCCATAAAAAATTACAGAAGGCTCAATTTATTTTTTAATTTTAATTTTAATTTCTAGTTCTCTTTTGACTATCAACACTTAAAAACAAGGAGGCTTGATAAAAACAGGCAGAGAAGCTGTTTCCTGTTCTCTCTCTCAAACATGAGAGACATAACGAACAAGTTCCCATGTATCCATCATCCCAACAAGTCTAGGATCACAAAGCACCATGATGAAGGGTATAACCCGAAGCCACAACAGTGTTATTCAGTCACCTTTTTTTTAGGTTATCAGTGCATTTCTAGGGTCTTTTGATTTCTTGGCAAAGATTCAGAATCCCTAGAAGAGAAATGCCATTTATAGTGAGAGTGTCCCAGGCTTCCATGCCATGTCATTTTTTTTGTTTGTCCAACATCAGAACTTGTCAGTGCCAGAAGTTTGCCTCTAGAGCCAAGGTCTGTAGAGACTTTCTCAGACTGGCTGAGGGGAGACTTGTGTTTGCTGATAAGAGGGCCTCATCGCAGTCAGCTTTTCTCCAAGTGTCCTGAGAGCACTCAGTATCTCCACTTTCTGTTGGGCGTTCAGGTTTCTTTCCATCTTCTCTACCATGAGATCTCCATCCATCTCCACTCACCTTGTCTGGAACCGACCCGACCATTTCTCTGCAAGTAATCAGAGGATGTGTGGGGTCTTAATGTCCTGGCTGGCAGCCGCCTGGATGGCAGTTGCATTCCACTTGGCTCGTCTACTGGAGTCATATTTCCAGACATGATTTTCTTCAGTGACATCATTAAAGTGGCTTAGTTGCTCCAGAGTTTCCTTTATTGGTTTCTTCCTATTCATATACATCAAGTTCCTCTCTTGTCTCTTAGTATCCAGTGCTGACCGGTCCCAAAGTGCATAAAACTCCTACCATTGACGTTCCAAGTGTCTTGAACTTGAGGAAGGTGAAATTGTTCATCAGGGCTACAAGAAGCTTGAAGTTTGAACTACTTGGGGGTGGAGTTGGCTGTGGGTTCCAGCCTGCTGGACACTCCCAGTGGGAGCATTTCCCAGAAGGTACAATTTCAAAATGATTCCATTTCACTTTAAACTATTTAGAACTCTTGGGGTACCTGGGTGGCTCAGTAGGTTAAACCTCTGACTTTGGCTCAGGTCATGGTCTCAGGGTCCTGGGATCGAGCCCCACATGGGGCTCTCTGCTCAGTGGGGGGCCTGCTTCCTCTCTCTTCTGCCGACTTGTGATTTCTCTCTCTCTTTCTCTCTGTCAAATAAACAAATAAAATCTTTAAAAAAACTATTTAGAGCTCTTATTCTTAAACAGAAAGCAAGAAATTGGTCAGAAGTAATAAGATCAAGTGCCAGCTTCCTTTTTATTCCTTCAAATAATTGTTTTCTGGCTTGTTCTTCCGTGATTGCCCTTCTCCAGACGCACAGAGCACAAGTCATTGAAAGGCCAGCGGCTTTTGCACGGTGCCAAATATATGTACTGATGGGAAGTTTGGAAGGGCAAAGAATTAATCAGACATAGTCAGCCTACTAATTAAAACAATCAGAAACACCAATTTAGAATTAGACACTTTGTTTCTTGCCACCTGGAAATGGCTGGCGATGGAGCTTGGGACTGTCAGCCACAGGAGTTCCAAGTGTCCTCAAACTAAGAAGCCCTTTTACAAACTCTGTTCACCCTCTGAACCCCTTCTGGTGTCCCACCCCCATGTCCCCTCCCGTGGTATTTGATGTCACCGTGCTGAAGCAGGACCAACCGCTGGGCCAGGACATCTCATCTTCTCTTACCTGGTGGTACCTCAGTTTCCAAAGCATCTCACCCACATCTCCATCCTGTCCCGCTCCACGGAGAAGTCCAGTCGATAAGGGATGGCCCATCTGAGCTGGTTGTTAAGAGAAAAGGATCCAAGCATACTGCTTCATACTTCCGTGTGAATCACTGTTTTGTCCAAAGGTGTTAGATGTCACGGGGATGTTTTGTTTTCAGAGGGTATAGCTTGGTAACTCACGTCAGTGAGTGTTATGGAGGAACCTGAAATGAGGATTTTCTCTCATCTTTCAGGTTTCACATATTCATTCAACAAGCATCTCAAAAGTCCCTTCTCTATGTCAGAAACTCTGTTAGGTGCTGGAGTTATAAATATTATAGTGTAGGGGCTAGTGTAGGGGCTAGACCATGGTGATACATCTTGATGACGGCTATAATAATGACATAATGTGAACATTTATCAGAACTTTTATGATAGGGGATGTTAAATGTCCTTGTCTTTTGAGTCTCTTGAACTTAGGAACTTAGGAGGCGAGCAGAGATCATTGGCCTGTCTGCACTGTGTCCTGGGGAGTGCCTAGAACAAACCAGGCATGTAAAGGGCGTTCAGTGAAAATCCGTGGAATGAATGAATAAATGAATACATTTGAACAGAGGGCCCAGGTCCCGAGCATGGTGAATATGGATGAGACCGCAGTTTTGCAGGGAGCCAGGACTTCCCGTGGCGCGTGCACGTGTACACTCGTTCTGTCCGCCGCCTCCACTCTAGCAGAAGTTCCCCTGGCCTGTGGCCCTGGTGCTTTGCCCTTTGTTATTTTCTTCCACGTGCCTTTCTGCGCCTGCCCGTGTCCCTTGTCTTTGCTCCCCTTCGCAGCCAACCTCAAGCAGGTTGTTTACACCCGCTGCCTCCACATTCTCGTTTCCCCACTCTCTCCGGTTCACTTCAGTCAGCCCTCACTCCAGTCTGCCCACCAAACCTGCTCTTGTAAAACCCACCTCTGCCCTCCGTGTTGCTGGCTCGTGACTCTGAGCATGCATCTTGCTTCCATAGTAGCAGTGTAGACAGGGATGATCTCTCCTTCTTCCTCGACACCGCCTCGCCACCTGGCTTCCACGCTGGCCTCATTTCTGGCTGCTTATCAGACACTCCTTGTAGCCTGCTCTCTGCCTCTGCTTCCCTCCTTCCTTCTCTTGAGTTCCTAAAACTGGCCTGTCCAACAGCCCCCTTCCATCCACTCTTCCTCCTGTCCCCCTCAACTCTCTCTGTCCCTTGGACCCTTCTCTACTTTTTTCGTTTTGCACACACGTAGCCAACCTCTAACATGTTATATAATTTACTTGTCACTGTGCTTGTTGTGTACGGATCCCCCCTGCCCCTTGCTAGAGTGTAAGGCCACGAGCATGGGCATAATTGTGTGTTTTGCTCACCGCTGTATTCCAAGTTTGGAGATCCGTGCCTGGCATGCAATGGGCACTCAGTAAATAGTTATTGAGTAGTATTTATCACGAGTGGCCACTTATTAGTGAATGTTTTCAGAAACGGTGGTTTTTGCTTCTCTACGTCTCAGATAATATATACTAGGCATCAGGGAAGGCTTCACAGAGGAGCTGACATCTGAGCTGAGTCTAAACTAGTGGAGGAGAAATTCATGGGGCAGGGAAGGGCTGAGGGGAGGCAGTCCAGGCAGAAGTAACTCATTCTGGAAGGCAGGGAAGAGTTGGAGGCATGAATGTTAGGGTTGGCTCTAGTTTGGCGTGGGCCGAAGGGCCGTGACGGGAAGAAGCTTAAAGAGTGGGTAGCCATTGGGGATGGCAGTGCCGTGAATGCATATAGGTACTATTCATAGATTGAGCTTTCGACTCCGAGTACAGCAGACTTGCTTCCGTCATATCACGCCCAGAGGCTTTTCCGAAAAGTAATCCAGGATCCTCTGTACTTTTCCTAAGTACTTTTCTCATGATCGCCCCACCAGAAATAGCCGAGCTGCCTGAGATCTGGCATGTCTGACCAAGATGCTCTGGGCCTCAGTGCTTTCTAGAGGCCCCTCCGGGTGGCAGGTCCTAGCCTGTGCTCCTCAGCCCCAAAGCTGTGAATAACAAGATGGTGAGATTCAGAGCAGCAGAACCTCACCCCAGCAACACTGGTGCCCTCCTGACCCCTGGAAGCCTCTAAGACCTTCCTTCCCTATACTGCCTGGGGGAATGGCTGAGACCTGGGAGCACAGAGAAGCGTTTACATTTCTCCCCACCTGAGGTATGCAACAGCTTTATGGGGCCTGAGTAATGATGTGTGCAAGAAGCTTCTGGTCCAGGAGGAGAGGGTGGTCCCCTGCACTAAGCAGCATGCTGATAATACCTTCAAAGAGGGGAAGGAGTCCGGAGGCAAGAGTGTCCACTTCCAAGTAGAGAGATCAGGGAAGACTTCATGGAGGCAGTGGCATTTTGTATCATTCTTCATCAAAAATCAGCGGGGAGATGGGAAAGAAAACTCCACAGCAGGAGTGTGTGGACATTTATGGGCAGGCGGCCTCTAGATTAGCACCACTGTGAGCAATCTATTAATTGTATAAATTAACAATTGTTTCTCAGGCAGCCAAAAAACCCAGCCCTCGCAGATGTTGTCAAATGTATCCATTTTGTCCTATAATCTTTAAATAATCTTTTCATAAAGTGCCAACTGAAGTAAAGACCTAATCCATCCTCCCCCAGTAGGAGGGGAATTATCTTTCTGATGGTATAAAATAATCCTTTTAGGTGACATGAAACCAACTCTCAGCCTAAATCCTTTCTTTTTCCTCCCCCACAGGTGCCATCATTACTGTTAAGAACTCCATTTAAGAAATAAGCAGGGAGACTGGAGAGGTTATTTTGAGTCCCGAATAGTATTTAGTTGGAACCCAAATCTTCTAAAATGACAGCCTGGCTTCTGAGTGGCCCTGCTGAGGATCGTGCTGCTCCCCATTGGAGGGGAGCCCCCATTTCCGGGGGCAAGAGCCAGGGGTCCTGGCCCACTCTCCAGAGACTGGGCCCTAGTGGGCCCTCATAGGGGCTTGGGACAGTGAGAGGTTAGGTGTGGGAAGGGATTCAAGACAGCCGCAGGGGAGAAAGTATCGGCACCAAAGCGTTTTAGAGGTGGTGGTAACAGAGATAATCCACTTACTGGTGCTCTCTTTGGAGGGGAAGATGACCCAGTTGGGTGAGGAGGACCCTCAGCTTAGAATCAGAGACTCCTGGTTGCAGTTCTACTTTGCTGATTACCAGTCGTGTGGTTTGGGGAGATCCTTTTCCTTTTTCAGAATCTGCACAATGGGAACAGCATCCGTAAAGCCCTTTCTTATAATATCCCGGTGGGAGAAAGCTATTAAGCAGTAAATGAGGACTCCCGGGATAGGGAGTTTAAGAGTCATTTGAAGGTCAGCGTACTGGTGGGGTCTGGAGCTAAGGGCTCCTTCAGCCTGGGATCCTCTTCCTGTTACTCCGGGTGTGTATCCACTTTGTAGGGTAGCTTTATTAGGGCAGAACTGAAACTGAGAGTCGATTCTACTGTCCTCTGCATTCTTTTCCTGGTCGTATCATGCAGACTCCGGTTGGTAATGTAATTAGTCCATCTATTATTTTCTCTCCTATACCTAATACCATCTGTCCGTCTAGTCGCTGGAACGAGATTATTGAGCACATGCTATGTGTCCGTGGGGAAGGACATGCTGTGTGAAGTATTGGGCCCTCAGAGGAGAAAGGCTGCTTGTTCAGCCCTTGAGAAGCGCACAGATGAACCTGTACCCGAAGAGCATATGGTGCCATGTGATCTTGTAAGAGAGGTTTGCATCAGGCACATCATTAGAGCTATTTTCTTGTTTTCAGGAGGAGGGTGAGGAGGGTGGGGAGAAGCTACGCACAGCACCGAGAGGGAGAGCAGGGGAGCGGCAGAGAAGGCTGCTCCCTCACTCTCAGTAGGTGGGTCCTGATGGGAGTGTGTGCATATGTGCCTGTTCCTTAGTGTGAGTTTGAGGAGGCGAAGGGGGGAAGGGCATCCCAGGGAGAGAGGGAGCAGAAAGTGCAAGTACATGTTGGATCTGCCACCCTGGCTCAGTGGGGTCGAATGGGGTGAGGCGTCCGGCCGTGAGTGGCAGACATACTGGCAAAGTGGCAGGTGCCAGAAGGCAAAGGTATCTCGTGGCCTCTGAGGAGTTAAACTTTATCCTGAAGCTCCTTTTAAATCCTTCTAAACAGGGGAGTGACGTTATCAGATTTTAGAAAGATAATTCTGGTGGCAGTGTGCAGCACAGATGGGAGGGGAGAGAATTGGAAACAGGGAACCCTGTTCTGCAAAGATTGTGATAATCCAGGCAACGGATGATGAGGGCCTGAGTGAGGGCAGGTGCGTAGGAATGAGGATGAAGTAGATTAGAGAAAGATTTAAAAAAGAGAATCAGCCTGGCGACTGATTGGCAACGGAGGAAATGAGTGAAGGGGAGGTGTGGGAAAGTACTTGAGGAGTCTGGTTGGGGGGACAGGGTGAGGGATGGAGGCATTAATCAGGAATAAGATGAGGACAAGGTTGGGGTAAGAGAAGAGGGGACAGAACTATGAATTCTGTTCTGGGTCTCTGGAGTCATGAATTCTGGGAAGAGGAGTCTAGTTGGCAGTTGAAACTGGGTTTAAAGTTTGGGAGAGACTTTTACTTATTCATGACACAAATATTACTGAGTGTATGTTATGTGTCCAGTAACCTTGTAGTGTCTGGAGATCCAGCAGTGACTGTGATGGACAAGATCTCTACTTTCATGAAGCGCTCATTCCCGAGGAGGGAAAACAAATAACAAACTAGTGGACAGATGCAAAAGAAAACAGGATAACGTGACAGAGAATAGCTGGGGGACTCCATTAGATAGGGTTCAGGGCAGGCATTTCTTAACAAGCTAGGATTCAAACCAAGATCTGAATAATGAAGAAGGGCCAGCCATGTGAAGACCTCAGGGAAAAGCAGTCTGGGCAGAGGAATCCGTATTGTGCAAAGGCTTTGAGGTGAGAACACACATGGCATGTCCAAGGAAGAGAAAGAAGGCCAGGGTGCTTGCAATGTAGCGGGTGAAGGAAGGGAAGGTAGGAAATGAAATTGGAGAAGTGATCAGGGGTTGGATCGTACCATAGAATATGTTAGTCAGATGAGGCTCCTCTGAATGGTAACAAAGAACCCTCAAATCTCAATAGCATCTAGTAAAGATGGTTATTTATCACGCATACTACATGTCTATAATGGATGGGCTACAAATCTTCACTCCAAGACTCCGGTAGATGGGACAGCTCCTACCTGGGACATTTCTTGTCTTTTCTCAGAGGGAAGAGAGAAGGTACAGGATCACGTGATCCTTACAGCTTCTGCATGGAAGTGGATGGGCTCCTTCCACTGGCCAAAGCAAGTTACATGGCCGAAAGTGATGCCATCAGGGCTGGGGATGCACAGTCCTTCCATGGAGAAGAGCAGCAAGAGTTGAGATCAGCAGTGCAACCTTCCACATAGGCTATAGTGAGGACATTTGATGACAGTATAGAAAACTATTAGGATTTTTATTTCATTTTAAAGCAGAGGATATTATTATTGGTTGCCAAAGTAGGGTAAAAATAGGTCAAGAGTGAAAACAGGAGATATGAGAAGCGGGGCAATCTGGGAAAGTCCGTGTCAGATATGAGCACATGACAAGGGAGTTCTTTAGGGTAGAGCCTTAAAAATACTACCAGGACCAGGCCCTCTGCAGGAGGCACATTGTGGGGATGACTTGGCCTTGTTGGCTTTCCATATGTATCAGGCACTCGAGGATGGTCTTTGGACAGGGGACCCTGGAAAAGCCGTATTCTGCCCAAGATCACAGCATTCTTCCCTAGGAGTCTCCTAGAGAAAGACGCATGTGATGCAACTTGTAAAGGGAAAATAACGCCTAAATGCTAGTGAGGGTGGGCCCTGAGCCACAATCAGGTGGGTCTTGTAAATTAGGCCGGAGGAAACAGAAGCAGCCGTGGCTTTTGCTTTCTCCTCCTCCTCCTCACACCAAATACCATCGGAAAAGACAATCCCTGCTCAGGAATCTTCCTTCTTTTCCGCTTGGAAAGGAGAGAGAAGAGGGCAGGGTGCGTGGTGTGCTCAAGAACAGTGAGCCCCCAGGGCAGTGTGCCACTTCCACCACCAAGCTGAAGAGAAAAGAGAAAGAAAAAAAAAGATGCCTAAAAGCTCCCGGTGCTGTGCAGACCAGGAGCAGACCCTCAGCCCAGCTGCAGGGTGGAGCGCTGGAGCCGAGTCTGGGTCAGTCTTCCTCTTCTGCAGGGTGGGCTGAGGAGGGGAGGAAAGGAGAGCTTCCCTTCCCTCGAACGCTGTCTCCTGAGACCTGATGCCTCCAGTCCAGGAGGGAGAATGGAGAAAGCCAGACAGAGGTAGAGAACTTTGACTTTTTAATTTCTCCTGCCAAAGCTCCCCCTGCTGGTAGCTCCGTGGCAGTTACTCATTGCACGCTTGAAATATACCAGGGGGTCCAGGAAGTTGGGGGGGGGGGGGCGACCCATGGCTGAAATAGCCAGGACGATTGATTTTGCCACCTGGGGTTTTCTCTGAACACCAAATCTTGGCCTCTGTTTTTTAGAAGAGAACGTCACAGTTCTTCAACTAAAATGATAAATGTCTCATGGGCAGGGCCCATAGCTTCGACTTCTTTGGACCCCTTCCTTCCCCACAAAGTCCAGCACAGGCCAGTGAAAAACAAGTTAAATACTTCTCTGAAGCAATGAATGAGGGACCAAATGATTTACCAGAAGGCTTATCCAGAAGCAACACTTGTGTTCCAGTTCTCCCACTGCCCAGGGTGTCCGTGATGAACTACGACGAAGTTCCGGATGAGAATGCAGATGGAGAGAAGGAAATTTATTATGCTGTCAGAGAGGGAAAGCAACAGTGTAGGCCTTCTGATTCTCTTCCCACTGGCTGGGCCCTGTGGCCAACAGTTCTCCGTTTCCTCTAGGGCTCAAGGGACCACGATAGGCTCAGGCCATTACCCGTGGAGCTGGCCAGGGAGAGCCTACCTGTCAAATTGGCCAGCATGTAGCAAGATAAACTCCTGGTGAGTCCTTCTGTGACACCCTGGGGCTTTGGTGACAGAGTTAATTAATCAAGACACCAGCGTCAAAATTAACGTGAGGAGGAAAAGTCAATTAGTGATTGAATAGCTACGAGGAGACATATTTTAATGAGGTTCCCTCTAATTTGGGCTGTTCCTCGCCCCTCCTCATTAGGTGTGGTCACGCTTCCTTTTTCTGAGCACTGTGAGGGTCAGGAAGAGGGAGGGACGAAGGGTGTCTCTCTAATTTACTCAGGGGTGGATGGGGAGAGACTTCTCGGCTGTCTGCAATATGCCAGGGTCCCATGAAGCTGTTCATCACCACTCTGAATTCTTTACAGCTGGACGTTCATTTCGATTTGGAGTCACCTCCTCAGCAATCCTTCAGCAGGCTTGGCCAGGCTCCTGAGAGGAGATCTGAGCCGAGAGGGGGAGACACAAGCCGGCCAGGAAGGCTGGAGCTGGGCTCTCCAGGGATGCAACTGCCACCATTCCACCCTCCACAGCCTCCCTTAACTCTATTTGCTTCTACAGGGAGACAGGGAAATTAGGATGTTTCTCAGGCTTTCCAAGCCCTTGTCACGGTTAATAAAGGTCTGGCATGAACCAGAGCTAGGATGGCTTAGCAGGCTCTGGTGCTGGGGACTCGGGGAGGGAAGGTAGGTGTAGCTCTTGCTCTACCGCCTGGGTGACACCGAGGAGTCCAGGAACCAAGAGAGACCAGACTGAGGGTCCCTGCTTCCTGCTCTTACTTCCCGTGGGGGGGCGGGGAGGCGTGTGGCAGTGTGACTGATGGGTGCATGGTCAAGGACAGGAAGTGGAGCATGGCTGGCTGGAGGAACCGCTGACAGGGAAGCTTCTGGCTGCATTTCCCCCCTTCCCTGGGATCGGGCTCGTGTCCAGGGCTTCAGGAGGGCTTGAGCCTGAAATTGGGATCTAAGTTTACCGTTTCTTTTTTGTCACACAATAATACAGATTCACTGTAGGAAAAGCAGACAGAGAAAAAGCAGTTTGACCTTATCTCACTACCCCGAGACTAACCACTGCTAGTCTTTTCAGATGCTTTCCAAGTAAATAGATTTAATGTTTTACATTAATCAGCATAGAGTTTAGCTCTATGTCATGATTCCTTCTGGGAGGCACAAGTATTTGGGTCGTTGGGAAGGCCCATCCCATTCGTTAATTTGTTATATTCACAAATGAACTCTCTTCCCATTTATTTTCTAGAAGCTAAAAACCGTTGGGCGAAACTGAGGTCCTTTTCTATACAGGAGAAATCATGAAAATGTAATCATGGGTTTCCTGTGCAATAAAAAAGCAATTTAAACAAAGAAAATGATAGAAGGATGTAAATGATAAGAGAATCACTGCAGAAAAAAATCCTTATTCCTGGATAGGAAAATGTAATATTGTGAAGATAGGAAGAAAAAAAAAAAAGAAAGCTAAAAAAACTGAAAACATTTTAAAGGAAAGAAAAATATCAAGATGCAGATAACCAAGCTGCAAAGAAAAAAATATTTCTACATGCCCCACATAAGAATGACTTAGCATTACAGTTTCTCTCTTTCCAGTGCTTTTCTCATGTGTGTGTTTTTTCAAGGACATGAAGGCTTACAGCATAAACATGTCTTCAGCTTGTTATATAGTCATGATAGTTTAATTTTAAAATAAAGATTTATTTATTTATTTTAGGGAGAGAGAGGGTGTGCAGGGGCTGGGGTGCAGAGGGAGAGGGAGAGAGAAACCTAAGCAGACTCCACACTGAACATGGTGCCCAGTGCAGGGCGTGGGCTCGATTTCACCATCCTGAGATCGTGATCTGAGCAGAAATTAAAAGTCGGATGCTTAACTGACTGCGCCACCCAGGCAGGCCATGAGGATATAATTTCCATGGCTAAAATATATATTTATTGCACATTGTTAAGTTATCCAGTGTTGGATTTCAAAGTGCTTCTGATTACCCTATTACAAAAATACTATGCATTACATTATTGTGTATGTTACTTTTTGTTGAATTAGTTCTTGAGAGTATATTTGCCTAAGTGAAATTGTTGAGTTAAAATGTTTGGACTTTCAGTAATTCTTGATTAATATTGCCCAAGTGCTTTCCAAAACCATTGTCCAGTTTATAGGAGTATTGATTTCACTATGCCTTCAGCAGCTTAAGATATTATTAAATTTTTTTAATTGAAGTATAAGTGGTATGACATGAAAGGCCCATATTGTAAGAAATCAGTTTGATGAGGTTTGATAATTATATATACCTTTAAACCCTTCCCCCATTATAGAATATTTTCATTACTCAAGAAAATTCTTTTGCCTGTTCTGGACTTCATAAAAATGAAAACTGTAACAATGAATTATATATGCTCTAAACTCTTAATTCATTGTTATAATTTTTGTTTTAAACAGAATTAGTGGTCTTTTAAGGAATTAATAACATGCCCATTTGGGTTGTTGTTTTTTTTTTTAATGGTTTCCATCTCTCTCCAAATTTCCCATTCGTTCATACGTACTTACTCTGTTTATTCCGCTGTCACTGTCTAGATAATTCTAACATCTGAGACATCTCTGGGCTCGTATCTTTTGGTCTCTTAATTCTTTATTTACGTTGGATGCTGTGTGTAAAAAATCACTAGGGACTGATATAAAGAATATTTACCCATAGGAAAGGTTATGTCCCTTCTCCGAGCCTGCTAATGTAAGGGACAGAGACCATCGAAGCTCTGTCTGAGCAGGGTACGGACGCATTTAATCTTCAGATCCCCTCAGTGCATCACTGGTCAGGTGTTTTGAGAATGCGCTCAAGACTCTCTCCACTAGGGCTTGGGCCCTGAGCACCAGTGAGACTCAAGAGATCTTTTTAGACTTCGCAGCTCTGTTGCCAGCTCTCTAGACCATGGGTGGCTTTTTCTTTTTCTGCTTGGTAGCCAGCTGCCGGCTTGAGTTTTAGGTCCCTCCCTCAGGATTCTGCAACTCAAGAGACCCCTCCTCATCTTCTGCCCCATTCTGTGTCTTAGGAAGGCCACTGTGCTGCACTTGGGGGAGGCCCTGGGTCCTTGGAAGGGGTTTCCCAGCTCTCTGTCTTACTCCCAGTCTTTAGTGGGTCTTGTCTTGGGAAACATGCTGCCTGCCTCAAGGGAATCCTCTGGCTTCTATCTTGCCTTTTGCCTTGGGTCTGTTACCTGTGTGCTTGAGGAAGACCTGTGTGAAAGTTTTGGCATGTGGGTGGGTGTGCACTTGCTCTGGGACTGGGGTTCTCACAATTCTGATCTGTCACAGGAGCTCACATAGACCTATTAGGTGTCGTTACGTGTTGGGCCGAAATTTCTTTACCTGGGTTTATGGCAGATCCCTCTTCCTGACACTTCTTAGATAAAAGCAGCCAGGGATCTCTTCTATGTTAGGAAGACCTTGTCATTTCTGTACTTTAGTTTATTTAGGTTTCTTTTCCATCCTGAGCACTCTGATGGTTTTGAAAACTGCGATTTTGTGGCTTCCTCAGCTAGTTCTCCTGGCTAAGGCAGGCTTATCAGTCACTTGTTCCTTTCTACATCCTCACCAGAAACAGAAGTCCCAGGGGTATTATTTTTCAATTTATGCTAACTTAACAGAGGGAAATGGTAACTTAGAGTTTTATTTTATATTTTTTTATTCTCTGGGAACTGAACGTTTCAAATCCTTGTTTGCTAGTTACATAACTTCCTTTGTGAGTGTCTTTTGCCCTATCTTTTAGAGTCTTAATTTGTTTCTGACCCATATACATGATGTATTAAATACTAAATATAGTGCCTCTTTGTTACAATATTTTTTGTTTGCCATTTGCTTTAATACGTTACTTTTTTTGGCAGTCAAACTTAGAGATCTTACCCTTTTTTTCTTTTTATTCTTTATGTTGCTTCTGAGCCTATAAAGTTCTCTCTCCTTTAGAGGTTTGGAAAATATTCAGTTCTATTTCTCTGAGATTTTGATAAAACCCATGTTTAACTCTTCCACTCCATTGGAATTTGTTTTAGTGCATAATATAAAGTGAGATTTGAAAATTACTGTTTCTCCAAATTGCTAGTTAATTGTCCCAACACCATTTATTGGGTAATCCTTGCTTTCCCTCATTGAGCTGTAATGAATCTTACATCTTTGTACATAATCGGGTCCATTTCAGTGCCATCTGTTCTGTTACACTGATCTTTCAGTCTGGTCCTGGGCAGATACAGATGAATTTTCGAAACTGCAAAGCTAAGGAGCTAACAGTGTTCTTGATAGGTCCTCACTGGGGGGCCAGGAGTCATTTGTCTCTGAAAGCATTTGATGACAATTCTGCAACTTTTGTTTATTTACTTATTTGATCACTTAATTATTAAGTCCTCAAGAATTAAAGCTCTTCGAGGGCTGTGAGGGCTGTGATCGTCTTTGACAAGGTCAAATCCTGCCTGAGCCCTGTTCTCTTGGAAAACAGCAGGGGCAAGAAATCCCCCACTCCTTTCTGTTCCTGGAAATGCTGACTGCAAAGAACCAGACTATCCAGTATGAGCTGGATAAGACTCAGGGCAACCCCCTGTTTACCTAGGACTTAATGGACAGGTACCCACCAGATTCCCATTCTTTGTCTCCTAATGATTAGCTCCGCTCTTTGTTCCTGAGGAATGTGGACAAAATACTCACCTGTCATGGCCTAACTTTAGTTGGGCTTTTTCTCCACCCCACCCTCCACACCCCTGAACCTTGAATTTTGACCCAGGCTCAGTCTGAGCCAGTAGTGGACTTTGGAGTCTCTCATTCACAACCCTCTTGCAAATAGGCTGACCACAATGAAAAACAGTCCCTCATCAACCATCTGATCACACCCCTTGCTCATTGTCTCCCCCCCCACCCACGCCAGTTCTTTACTCTTCCTTATAAAAGTTCTGCTCGACGACTTCAGGCAGGAGCACTTCTGCCATTACTTTAGTCTCCCCTCACCCGCTTGCAATAATCCCTTTCACTTACATTATAATTTACTACTTGCGAAGTAATGTCTATCCATTCACCACTGTATCCCCAGTGTCTACACAATTCCAGTAATAGAGTAGGTTTTTAATAATGTTTCAGTTAATGGCTCAAGTTTTTTTTTTTTTTTTTTTGAATTACAAGAATAATCATTGAAAGAAAAAAAACCAAACGGTTCAGAATGATATAAAATAAAGTATAAAATCCCTGTTCCCCTCAAGTTCTAACCTTTGGAAGTTGCCACTAGGTACATTTCTTTTGTGTCTTTCAAGACGTTTTCTATCTTTATGTGAAAAAATATATATGTACCTCACAGATGAGACTATTCTTAATTAATATTCTCCATTGTTCTGTAGTCATTCAGCAGTCAGTATGCCAACGTATCTTGGGCATCATTTTCCATGTCAGTGTCTGTCGAGCTACCTCATTCTACGGAACAGCTGGTCGTAGTCCATTGTGTGGCACATTCTGGAAGTACCATTCCTTATTTGTTATATTGTTCCAGGTTTTTGGTGTTACAAACAGCACTGCTGTAAATTCCCTACGTGTTTTTGTGTGCCTGTATCAGTATATATACAAGGATAAATTCCTACAGTGGAAATATTCCAGGATTTAAGATGTTGGTAGATTATGAGACTGTCCCTCAGCTTTATAATACCACCAAAAATGAATGAGAACAATTTAAAAAAATGCGTTTTTGGGTGGGGGGGGGCTTTGCCTATAATATAGATGAAAAATTGAATCTAGCTGCTAATACAGTTTACATTTCTTTGTGTGAGATTGAACATCTGTCCGCACGGTTATTGGCCTTTTTAAAATTGGGTTGTTCTTTTCTTATTGATTTTAAAGAGTTCTTTTTATGTCAAATAAATTATATCATATATGCTGCAGATAATTTACCTGTTTGTCTTTGACATTGTAAATGTGTTTTTGTTTTTGTTTTTTGTTTTTTTTTTTTGCCATAGACAATGTTCATATTTTTATAGAGTCAAAAGTGTTCATCTTTCTTGTATCACTTCTGCGTTACTTTCAATTTGATGTACAGGCTTATCAGAGTTGACTTAAAGCCCACATTTATGAAGATTTAAGTAAGTTGTTTTCCAATTTTAAATTATTCAAGGGGCGTCTGGGTGGCTCAGTGGGTTAAAGCCTCTGCCTTCGGCTCAGGTCATGATCCCAGGGTACTGGGATCGAGCCCTGCATTGGGCTCTCTGCTCAGCAGGGAACCTGCTTCCCCCTCTCTCTCTGCCTGCCTCTCTGCCTACTTGTGATCTCTGTCTGCAAATAAATGAATAAAATCTTTTAAAAAATAAATTATTCAAAACAATATTTGCACATACAAAGGTATACTCATTGTTGACTATTTCCTGTGGGTCAGTTCCTAAAAGTATTATTTTGGAGCCCAAATGTGTGAACATTCTAAACACATAGTAAGTGTTGCCAAATCAAGGCCAGCGGTTTTCACCCCCTTTCGGGTCCATTGGTCTATCCTCTGGTCCACTCTTCTATCCTCTCAGATAGAACTCCAGCATCTAACTTTTTGCCCCAAAAAGTTAGATTCTGGAGATGAGAAGGGATGAAGATCAGGAAGACAGGAGCCCAGGAGAGACGAGCATTTTAAAAGAAAATATGAGGGACTACACCACAGGTAGAAATTCCTGCTAGCATTGTTATCCCTGAGCTTCTATTCCTTCTGGCACGGTTTGCTGGAGGGGTTTATTTGCCGGTCTTGTAGCTTTGTGGGGAGAACGAGGACTAATTAGAACCTTGCCTTGTAGTTGGGTTTGTACACGATCATAGTGAGTTTTGTTCTTGTTTGTAAAGACTTTATTCATTTATTTGACAGAGAGAGAGCACAAGCAGGGGAAGTAGCAACAGAGGGAGAGGAAGAAGCAGCCTTACTGCTGAGCAGGGAGCCCGATAATGGGGCTAAATCCCAGGGTCCTGGGATCAGGACTTGAGCCGTAGGCAGACCCTTAACTGACCAAGCCATCCAGGCGTCCCTCGTGGTGTAAATTTTGTATCAGCAAGCAAGGAGAAACCCTTTTCTCTGCAGTTTCCTGCTACATGTGCGCTCATGGTCAATGTTGTTACATGATCTCCTCTTTGATTTCCTGTGGCCTTTAAAGCTAGATTGGAGCAAGGGGCAAACTCTATCTGTTGTGGATAATGAATTTGGAATAAATGAATTACTCACTTTTAAATCTAAATAAAAGGAGAATTCACAAATCGTAACTATTTTTGCTAGTTCCACCAAAGGTAAATTGCACACTGCCTTGCATACTTCTAGAAAAGCATGAAGCCAGAACTTCTTTATTTTCAGAACCGAAACTGGTTGAAGTGCTTTAGTTAAAATGACAGGGGGGCTGATTTGTCGGATGGTTTCTTTTTATGGACTCAAAAGGATATTATATAAGCTCACATCTAGAAATGTGGTCAAACGGATCGATGTCCTACATTAATTTCAGGGTTCACACTTCTCTTTATGCCTCTGCCGTCATCCCCATGGGACGGTAAGCTTCGTGAGAGCAGGCTTGCTTTGTGTTGAGGACAGCGCAATGCCCAGAGAGGTGCCAAGGAGAGTTTTGTGACGTCACCAAGTGTAGGCACACGTGATTTCCTCTGGAATTCTTACCGCTGCCAGTTACTCAAGGCAGGGAGTTCTGATCTGATGCAGAATTTTCTCCCCCAGATAAAAGCCGACAGTTTTCTGGAACTTTCTGCAGGGTGATATAGCGGAGGCCATGGGCCTCATGTACAAAACCATTTGCTGTTTGTACAAAACCCGGAATTGGTGGCTCCCCTGCTCAGTTCCTGTGTGCCTTTGGCAGGAGCACCTTGAACAACTTATCATGCCTTTTCTCCTTAATTTCCCTGAAGTTCCTGGCAGGTTTTCTGTCCCATGCCCTCCCCCCGGCCCCCTTTTAGACAGGTGCCAGTTTGGCTTTTGGAGCTTGTGTGAGGTGGGAATGGCTTCTTGCCAAGGGAGAAGGACGGGAGGTTGATGAAGACTAAGACTGGGGAGGAGGATGTATTAATGATGACACAGAGTTCTCTGTCTGCTGGAACGTGAAAGTACCCCTGTCAGGCACAGACACGCACAGACCATTAGGCAACCCCAGGTGGGGCTGGATGCGATTTTACCAGAAATGGGTCTCGGTGAGTGCCAGCTTCTGTGCCATCCTGGCCTCCTCACCGTGCTCTGTGTCCACATTGCTGACAGAGCTGCCAGCTGAAGAATTGGCCTTTAAAGTCCCTGACCCTTCTGGGCAGTGAGGCACAGTCTGGGCTGTGGGGTTCAGGACGTCTCCCTTCTGGTCTCTGTTCTCAGAGTTGCTCCAGACTTCCTATGTGATATAGCTGAGTCCCTGAGCAGGGCTGGCCTCAGTTTCCCCGAGATGAGCAGCTGGGAAGATGGTGGTCCACGGTGAATCAGCGTTTGAGAGGGGTCCGAGACAGCAGATTAAAAATAAGCACCGGGGGGTGGGGGGGGGGAGCCAGAAAGCACAAAATTAGAGTTGGCGCATGAGGGGAAAAGATTAAACGGAAAAAGAAAAATCGCCGGCAGCTTTGGATTTACCCAGCCAGAGTTTCTCCGGTGGGCAAGGAAAGCTTAAATAATCCAAATTAATTTCTAGTTAAAGGCAGAGCTCAGAGAGCAATCAAACAGGTGACCACAGCTGGCACCAAATTTCACTGGGAGATAAACCACGAATGCTAAAAATCAGCCGTGTGTGCCGAGAGACAGACGAGAAACAGCCAACCCTGGGCGCAAGGTGGAGGCTAGAATGTTCCAGTCGTTTGTTCAGGACTTGGTGCTTGGTGCTGGGCTTCCAGTGTGTGTCTGAAACACGGTCACTGCCTTAGAGTGGCTCGTGGTCTAGGATGAGAGGTGCCCGAAGAGAGCATTGCAGGACCACAGGATAAGTAACGCAGGACAATATGCGAAGGGGTTAAAGAAGGAGGCCGGAGAGTAAAGAGGGAGCGGGGAATGAAAAAGGACTTTCTGCAGGATCGGACACCTCACTGGAGCTCCAGGGACCAGCAGGGATTATCATGCTGCTGAGGAGGTGGGGAAGGGACCTACAGGCAGGTGGGACAGCAGGTGTGGCGTCCGATGCCAAGAGGGAGCCTGGACCTCCCCAGGCAGTCCTGTCAGGCGGCCACATGGGGTGCCTTCTGCGATGTGCCAGAGGTGAGGTCACGGTCAGATCTGATTTAGGCTTTTAGAAGATTGCTCAGGCAGCATGGCAGGGTTAGATTTGGGGTGAGAAGAGAGGAAGAGGGGTGATCTGCACAGTGACAGCAGTCATCTAGGGAAAGGGATGGTGGCTTGGACTAAGGTTCTGGGCATGAGGACAGAGAAGAATATAGCAAGGTGTGGAATTTGTATCTTGGTGTTTGGGTGACTATTTCAGTGCGTCTTGTCAAGAGTCTTACTTGGTAGCTAGGTGTGGTGCCATCCTCGGGTATGGAAAGGGGAGGGGGCAGGGAGGGCTTTGGGCGCACAGAGGGGACAAGTCAGGACCACAGGGGGCTTGGGGCGCCTGTAGGACATCCAGATATCAAGTAGTTGGGAGTCTCACCCCTTTCCCTCTGCTGTGAACTCCCACTTCCTAAAGTGGGCTCCCTCTGGGTCCTGCCCAAAACTTCCATCTGGGGCTCTCCCCACCCCCACTCCCAGCAGTAGTCCCCCAGCTAGTGTGTGTAGAGGATGGCTGGTGGTGGCTTTTGAGGATATCCAGTTTCATGGTGCGAGGGAGTCGCCATCCTGTTGGCTTGGCCTTTGAGAGCTGATTTTGAGTGTTAATCCTTGGGGGATGAATGGGACAATGACTTTCAAACTATGTTCCTTTGAGTCCTGGGTTTCTGGCTGGAGCTGCTCCCAGGCGGGTCAGGCTTTCCGGTCCCCACCCTTCTCTGGTCACCCAGCCCCCTTCTCTCCTCGTGTAACCCACCCAGGTGCTGTGAGCATTTCAACCTGTACCTTCTGGGTCACAGTCGCCTCCCATAAGCCAAGCAGGCCATTGCACAGAGGCTCACTCTTTTCATAACCCTGAACACTTCTGTAGAACCAAAGATCTGTTGTCTCTCTCCCTCTCTTCACAGAACTTTTGCTTAAACTGAGTCCCTACTATGGGAACCGTGTCCGTTCTACCATCCTGATGGTTACCAGGGGCATGAATATCCTTGGCCTTTGGGCACTGGCCATAAAAAGAATTGCAGTGGTGACAAATGGTAAGAAAGAGAAGTATGTTAGATTCAAGGCAAATGGGCTCTACCCAAGTTTAGAAGGAGAGGACAGGTCTGAGGTCTCCCGGATGAGGAGTCAACCAGGTGCAGATGGGAAGAACAGGTGTTGCAGGTGGAGTGGGAGTGAGACGGGGACATGCTAGGGAGTGTGGACGTGGGCAGATGAGCTGGGGGGAGCTGCGTTAGTTCCAGAGAAAGATGCTTGCTTGGATTAGAGTAGTGGCAGGGGACAGATCTGAGAGGATTTCAGGAAGTAAATAGAAAGCACTGAGGGGTGGATGGGTGATAAGGAGTGAGGACAGGGCTGTGAAATGCGCAGTCCTTGGTTTCTGGCGGATGGGACGAGACAGAGGGTGGCGGCATTCGCTGAGATACGGAGCCATAAGGAAGCACATGCAAGAAAAAGGAGGACAGGTTCATCCCCTTGGAGTTTGAGGTGACTTCCAGACATCTCAGAGGAAATGACAAAGAGACAGTTGAATACACAGGTCCAGAGCTCTGAGCTGTCTGGATTTGAAAAAGGGCTGTCTGTGGGGGCACCTGGGTAGCTCAGCCGGTTAAGCCTCTCACTCTTGATTTTGGCTCCGGGTCATGATCTCAGGGTTGTAAGATCGAGCTCTGCTTTGGGCTCTGCGCTGGGCGTGGAGCCTGCTTAAGATTCTCTCTCTCCCTTTCCTCCCGCCCTTCCTCCTCCACTCGCTCTCTCTTTCTGTCTCTCTAAAACTAAAAATAATAATAATAAAAAAATAAAAATGGCTGTTTGCTGCCGATCCACTGACAGGGGGCTGCATACTGGGCCTTTTGCAAAAAGTGTGGATGTGATTGGATTCCCTCCAAACTGTCTACTGCCTTATGATATTGGGGTTATTAAAGGTTGGTTGGGCATGCACTCTATTCCCCCTATCTTGGATTGTGGTTAACTGTTTAGAACAGATTTACTTGTGTTTTCACACTTCATAGCTACCTTTAGATAAGAGTTTCAAAGCTATCTGCCCTTACTGCTTTGAAAGTGGTCTACTTGGTATATTTGTCTCTAGACATTGAGTCTGAAGCTCTGCATTCTTGGAGATAGGGAGCCAGACCTCAGATGCCTTCCTCAAATATTAGGGCTGATCTCCTGGGCTCTGAATGAAGTATTTCGGACACTGTGAGACTTAACCTTTTCCAATATGCATAGCCAGAAGAAAGTAAATTAATCATGAACGTTGATTTGCTCATCCTGTTTGCTGATTTGTCTCCTTTTCTGAACTTTAAATATCTTGAGGCAGGGACTGTATTATTTAACTTTGTTATCTCTAGTACAGTCCATGGCACATAATAGGCAATTAATGAATGTACACGCTAGATGAATAAACCAGTGGGGAGCATCTTTTGATGATTGTCTTGTTCTTTTAGTTAATTCTTACTTTATTTGAACTTGTATGTTTTTTCTCATCTCCTCAAACACCATTCAAGTTGCTGTGGCTAAGAACCGTGGTTGCTCGGCGTTGCTGGACTTATGGCAGATGCCCACCACTTCTCTGTGGGTTGATTGCTTAGAATGAGAATGAGTTTGCCCCTCTAATCACTGTCCTTCACCTGTAATGCTCTTAATCGGCGAGTTTTTTCAATTCTACCTCGTTTGTGGGAGCAAAATCCAACAGGCGTCTGAGCCTTGCCTACCACATTGGGGCACTATATTCAGGTTGTGGATGGTGGGATGGAAGTTGACAAACTTAGATGAACTCCTCAGCTTTCACCAAGTAAGCACTTTCTCTCTGTCTGTTCCTGATGTCTTAAGAGTCAGGGACTGTTCTTATTTCACAATAGAAGAGAACTGAAGGTGTGAGGAGGTTAAGCAACTTGCCCCAAGTTAGGGTTTGAATCCAGATGGTCCTGCTTCTGAAACAGGCACTCCAAGTCAAAGATTGTACGATTTCTGTAAATGTCAGAATCATCTGGAAGCCTGGGGATGTTCCTGGACTCCACTGCAGGCTGCATTATTGTTTAGAGGGTGGGCTGGGGCCCAAGAATGCATGTTTTAACAAGCAAGCACCCTAGAGGATTCTGGTAGTGGTGGCATTGTGCCATCATGGACATGGGACATAGTCACTCAGAGGCTTAGACTGTGGCTCTGACATACCCATCTCTGCCCTTTGGGGGACAAGGGATATGGCACTTTCCTGCTCTGTGCTTCCAGAAACCCATAAGCCTGGAACAAAGCTGTGCTGAGGGTGTGTCCAATAGAAGCTTTGACATGAGTTTTACCTGTAAATTGGGAGGCGGTTAAGCACCAAGAAGCAGGAGCTCCAGCCACTCTGCATCCACCCAATCAATGAGATTGTCTTTTTCTCTCAAAGGCACCACCTTGGAAGTAAAATCAATAAGAGCCAAAGAGGGACAGGTAAAGAGAGCACACATCCAGCCCCTGGCAGGGTGGTGTGGAAGCTCAAATTCATGAGGGACCATTTGTGATGCTGATGGTAGAATGAAGCCCTTCTTGGAGCCCAGAGTGGAGGGAAGGAGGGGAAGCAACCAGACCTAGTAGAGATCTGGGATCCTGCCCAGAGGGAGGGCACCCAAAGGGGGAGTCCTCTTGGAGGAAGAAAGCTCGGACGCTCATCACAGCTGGGACGTATCCCGGCTCCTCCACTTGCTGACCGCATCACCTTAGGCCAGCGGCTTAGCTTCTCTGGCCTCGGTCTCCTGATCTTACAGGGAGAACACTAATACCTATGTGGCGGTGTGACATACAGCTTAGCCGTACCAAGGACACCTTGCCTGGCACACTGACCTTCAACAGAATGTGCTCATTAGCATGGGTCTGAGGTTTTCAAGGGCATGGCAGGGGAAGAAGTTGGTATTCAGCTTTTCCCAATCCTGCACTAAAAAACCCTCCAGGGGAGGCCCTGGCAAGAGTCCTGGCTCCAAGGCGGACTCATCAGCTAGTCATAAATATTTATGGACGGTCAGACAACCTCCTCAAATGTCTTCCCTACCCTTTGGTCCTGCTCCCTTCTTTTAACACTCGGCATCTCTGGTCTTTGGCAGGGAGGGGCTCCACATTTAGAAGGATGGGGTGGACGGATGGGAGGATCATGGAAGAACTTGGATGTGAGGTGCAGGGCTGAAAATGCTTCAGAGCCTGAAATTGAGTAACTATTGAGATTTGCTTCGGAGCCTTTGATTTGCTGTTGGCATATTTATAGGAGACCCTGGACTGTGAAAGGGTGTGTGGGCCGGGCTACCTGCCAAGGAGGCCCTGGCTTGGTTCCTTCTGGAGCTCGCTAAAGCTTTTGCTGCCCTAGGGGGTAGCCTTGAAGCCAGGGGACATTCGGAGGCCTCAAGCAGCCCTCGGAAAATCCTGTCGAAAGTGATTGCAACCCGTATTTAGAAAAGTACAGTGAGAATTGCATTATTTTATCCCTAGAGGAGTCCTATGAGTCAGGTGGTGGTGCTGGGGTGGCGTCCTGTAATGACCCAGCTCCGGGAACTCTGGGGACAGGACTGCAGAACCCAGAGTCCTGGCTTTTACTCACTGGGGGAATGTGGCAAGTTCTTAGCTTCTCTACACCGGTTTCCTCACCTGAAGACTAGGAAGAGATGTATTTTGAGATTTTTTTTTTCTTTTTCGAGGTAAAGCATATAGCCAACATCTGGTATACAGGACACATGTTCGGTAGATACTAGGTATTGTTATGTCCATTCCGTGGATGGAGACAGAGGGAGTGGTGAGACCGAAGTCACATAGGGAAGGGTGGAGGAGTTGGGACTCAAGCCCAAGTAGGTGGGTACCACAGTACTTTCGTTTTTAGTCACTAGGTATTCTGCTTGAGCTGAAAGATTTTCCCCGGGAGGTCTTACTCAGCTGGAGTGATGGGCAGGGGTTCGTGTCCCAATCGGCCTGCCTTCTTCAAAAGGCGAGAACCTGCATCTGGAAGGGAAGTGGTGAGGGGCTCTGGGGCAGCCAGGCCTCACACAGGAGGGGCTGCTGCCAAGGAGTGTTTTCAGGGCTGGTGCACTGCCTTGCTTTGGGCTATCTGGGTAGCCACCCAGAAGGGCCTTGCCTCCAGTGTATTGCCCTGTAGCCATAATTTCAGTGCCAGAAAGGACTGGATTTGCTGCGCCCCCTTAGTGGCTGCCTGGGCTCAGGGGGAGCAGGCTACCTTGGGAGGAAGACTTGCCCTGTAGGCCAGACTGCCTGTCTGTTTCCTCTCTCTTCTCTCTTTCTCCACTCTTGCGGTCTCTCAGCACTCCTATAAGACAGCAGGTAGACAGGGGCCTGGAGACTTCGAGACGGTATGCTTGGAGCAGGGGCCTATATCTAGACCCTTGCTTCTCAAACTCTCTGGGATGAAGGAACAGGGTTTTTCTTTGACAGTTTCTTGCAGAATGATATTTTTATAAAATCTATATTTTTCTTTATAAATGTATTCCTTAGAATACATTTCTGGGAAAATGAAATAAAAAGATATTCACTACTAGAATAAACCTATTAAATTACTCTATTGCTATAAAAGTCTCAAAACACAGGCTTGGTTTCTGTCCTTCCCTCACTGCGGAGCCGCAGTAAAGAATTTGCAGCTTGACCCTAAGTCAAGTGACCCTAAGTCAAGTGGCCCCAAGTGACCTGGAGTGGAGGCATGGACTTCTCCTGGGGGCCTCGGGTGCCCCCACCTGCAGGGGCGGGTCTGTCTTGCAGCCAGCGGTGGGCGTGGCTCTTCCAATGGCTGTCACGGTCAAGTTCTGGTGCCCAGCACCATACCTAGGGTGCGTGGGAGAGCCGCCTCCCGTCCCTGCTGAGGGCTGTCCCCGCTGCCGGAGGAGTTTCCGCGTGGTGCTTCCGCAGTACCACGTGCTGATGAGGCCCCAGGCTTGAGGCTGAGCGACTCTGCGGAGCTCCCGTAAATAATTGCCTCCCGGTTTAGGCGCTGGGAGCAGGACTCAGAGTCAGCTTCTTATCTTCCTCTCTGATTGGCACACCGGAGGGTTATTTGGGGAGGGGAGCGGAGGAGAGCCAGGGGCCCACTCCACACAAGCCTGCCTGTCATGGACCTGAGAAGCGTGATAGCATATCAGATCTTCTCTCCCCTTAACCTTGTCAGCCCGCCTTCCAGCTCAGGCGGTGCCAGCAGTTGACAAGAGGAAGGGAGGATGACGGGAAATCCCTCTCCTGGCAACAGGGAATCCGCGATGGGGTTCCCGAGGGAGGGGAGCTTGCCCGAGAATCGTATTTGCCCACACCTTGAATCCAGCATGCCCAAGAGCGGGTCCCCACCCAGCCAGCGGTCCCGCCCTGCCCTGAGCCGCATCCGCTTGTCATCCCCGTGTCACCTCATCACCGTGTTTACAGCCGTGCAGCCTGATTCCTGAAAAAAATCTCCCTGGAGCAGAGACAGGGACCCTTGTGGCGATGGGTGTGTGTGTGTGTGTGTGTGTGTGTGTGTGTGTTTGGCTCCAGGGAGGTCTCCAGGCACCTGGCGCTCTGCCTGCAGCCTCTTTTCTGTGTTCCTGTCTGAGGAGTTTCTTCCCACTTTCCGCGTATTTATAGCCTAACTGGTGACCGACAGGTCCTAACTCAGTTGGGCAAACACAGCTTCTGACCCGGGCCTGGGGTACGCCGGGTAGGGCCGCTCAGGTCCCGCCGTTACCATTTGGCAGTCCAAGATGCCTTAAGCGCTCAGAAACAGGAGACACAGCTCCCACCCAGAAGAGGGAGTCTCCCCTGAGTCCAGGGTGGGACGCGGTAGTGTCTGCTGTGCTTTCCAGCCAATGCTGGAAGGGAGGTGGGGCCAGTGGGAAAGAGCGCCCGGTGTCTCCAACGGTGGGAATGGCTGCCTCTAGCCTCCAGCCGCTCTGCTCTCAGTCCCTTTTCTCTTTTGCTCCTGTAACGCCAAATGGCATCACCTGCTGCTTTTCCCCTGAAATTTTAAAAAAAAAAAAAATGGTAAGGATCAGGCAGGTGGGCATCAAAGGTCTCGAGTCGGGACGGTACAGAAGGGGACACTTTGGTACTGAAAGCTGGAAAATTTACGGCTGGAGCTGTAACATTATAATTAAGGAATGTTAATTCCAATTCATATCAGTTAGGAGCTCCTGGTTTGTAGCTGCCAGCTCCAGCTGCAAGTCACGTTTGCTCCCAAGGTGGTAGAACAGAGGAGCTAAGAACAGGGCTTTGCAGCCAGACGATATCGGGCCTCAAACCTCTCTCTGTTAAAATACCTCTTTTCCAGGGGGCTTTCCCGTCTTTCTGGGATGACCCTGTTCACTCTTCAGCAAGGGTCCTGTTGGGCTTGGCAGGTACTCCTGTCATTTTTGTTTTGTAGACAGGGGAGGAAAGCTAGTTCTCTTACCCTAAACAGTTGTTCGGGTGCAGCCTCTCAGGGGTTAACCAGCTCAGGAAGCCCTCCCAGAGTGTGCAAATACCCAGGAGAGAGCTGAAGAGTAACTGCTCGTAGCTGGAAAGCCACCGTGGCTCCACGAATACCTTCTGAACAAGACCGGAGGAGCTCCGCGAGGGTAGCAGGGCAGCAGTGATGCTTCGGGTGACAGGCCCCTTCGCGAGGAGCAGGACTCTCCACCTGCCCACCGCTTGCAGCCCGAAGAAGCAAAATCCGGGACGCCACTTCTGCATGCCATCCATAGCCACTGGCCTCCATTTTCTGTGGTTTTGGAAAAGCACGGCTTACTTGGGGGGTTGGGGTAGATTTGGGGGAGGAGTGAAAGCCAGCTGACTTGATCTCAGGCCTCAGACTCACCTTCTGACTCCTTTGCCCACAGGAAAGGATGTGCTCACCACTCCTTTCTTGCCTTTGTCCTTTCTTCCTCCTGCTCCCTGCTGTGGGCTGACCTGGAAGGGACGTGGCCAGGAAATAGCTAGCCCTGCCCTGGGCCTGTGCACTGGGCCCAAGTTAGCTACGGGGGAATTCTGGGGTCTTTGCTTTGCCCTGGGGGATCCAATAGCCAAGGACAACACATGAAAACTTTACGCAGTGGTAAATGGTGGCCCCTGGGCAGATTGAATGAAAAACAGCAGCAAAGATGACAAGATCCAGGGGGAGGTGGAGGGGGGAGGGTGTGCAGACTGAAGGAGGATACCCCCCTCCCCTCTGCTTCTCACCCCTCCCCTCCTCCCACCTGTTTCCTGTGAGGGGCCTGGGGGTGGGACCCACAGACTCAGTGAGGCCCCACGGGTCCCGCAGGCTGGGGAACGTGCCATCCTCTGGGTTAGGAGGTTTCTTTGGATGTTCCCTCCCCAAAATGGTACAGGGCACGGACATTTTGTTAGGAGTTTTCCAGTCATCATTTTCTGTGGTTTCCTAGAATGTCTTTAAGGCGTAAAATCAATTATTGTCCGTCTTTGCCATAAAAAATAAATAGCAAGCAGAGTCACATTACTGCTGATGCCCTCTTTCTACCCCCCCTTTTGAGGAAAAGTTGGCAAATATAAGAAAGCCTAAATGAGAAAACAAAAGTCTCTTGTCATCCCATCACTGAGAAATAACTATGGTTAGCGTTTTGAGGTAAATTATTTCACTCTTCTCCTTCTGGAAAAATATATTTTTAGCAAAACGAGATATCATACTGTAAATAACCTATTTCCTACACTTAACAATACCCATAAACATTTCCCAGCATCATTGGATAGTTTTCTACATCTTTTTTATGGGCGCAGTGAATTTCATCATATGGTTATAGCGTAATTTATTTAATAATAGCAAATATTTATAAAGTGCTTCCTATGGGCTATGCTTCGCATGCATCATCTAATTTATTCTTTACTAGTGCTCTCTGAGGTAAATTCTATTACTATCCACCTTTTATAAATAAGAAAGTAAATTTTTAGACAACATTTTGCCCAAGGTTGCACAGGGAGTGAGCAGAAGAGCTGGAGCTTGAACCCCCCTGCATTCTTTCTGGCTCCCAAGTCCAGGAGCTTCTGTGTCACGTGGCCACCTTGGCCAAGCACCCATTGCTGGCTCTTAGGTTGTTTCTAGCTTTTAAATTTGACTCACAAAGCTGTGAGGAACATCTTTCTAGCTATATGTTTTATATCTGCCATTATTATTTGCAAGGGCAGATTTCTAGAAATGAAGCAGAGTGGTCAAAGCAAATACACATTTTCCTGGAGTTGGAGCATTTGTTTGGGGCCAAGGCAGACAGCACACGGATGGGTCCCATCCTTGCTCTACAGCTAGGCCCCCCCAACCCCTTTTCCTAACCGCTGGGAAGCCTATGTTGGATTCCCGGCACCACTCTTAAAGAGCGACCATTTCCCAGCACCCTGATAAACCCAGAGATTTCACATTTTAAAACCATTGCCACACAGTTAGTGGGGAAAATGGTATGATTTTTGTTTTATGAGTCTTCAGTTGTTCATAAAACCAAATAAACACTTAGAGTTTGTTAACAGGCCATCTGAATTTCATCTTTGTGGACTTTCTTGTCCACGTCCTTTGGGGTGGGGCATGGTTTTGACATCCAGGAACTCATGGCATTTGAGCATTCTTGCTCCCATTCCTTCACTGGGATGGATGGATGGATGGATGGATGGTGGGTGGACAGATGGATAAGCTGCATTTCCTGGAATTTCCCCCTAAGAGTTCCTTATTCCTTAATACAGAAACTAATAGTAACTTTCCCCTCTGCCTTATTGACCTGGCAGCTCTTCCATTAACTGAATCCTGTTTTTATTTATTCTGCAATGTCGTCCTTGCTAGGGTTGGTCTGAACCACAGCTCTGGCTTAGAAGTTATTCTTAGAAAGTAGACATAGGAGCTATCTTCTTGCTTCTGTGCTCCTAGGAATAACAGTACTAGCTACCATTTATTAAGTACCTGCCAAGTGCACATTGTTTTTGTTCTTACCACAGTCATGCATGGCATATGACCTGGTCCTCATTTTACAGATGAGCAGAGGGCTCAGGGAGGTTAGGTTACTTGAACCAGGTCACACAGCTAGTAAGTGGCTGGAGAAGAATGCCCTCAGTCTCATGCTGTCCATCAAGGGAAATTATGAAGGGGTTTAGGCATTCTCCTGTTTTCTCTCTTCATCACTGACAACCTTTATTTATTTCATGACTATCAAAAATTTAGACAATTGAAACTTAGGAAATTGTTATGGCTGATTTCATATCGAAGTATTAGAATAATGATTTCTAATATGTCCTCCAGCAGCTTGCACCGGTGATTGAAATGTATGTCCTTCGAGTACCAAAAGAAGCCCATATTGGACTCAGGATCCACCTCCAGCCAGGCCTCCTTTGCTGAGCCAGCCCTCCAGGTTTGTACATACCCCTCTTGCCCTAGTGCAGGCGTCTTCGGTGGTACCTTGATGTTCCCTCCCCCTCGTTCCTTGGATGCTTATTGACTGAAGGGTAGAGTCCAGAGCCTCGGGGTCACTGGGGCAGAAGTCTTCCTGAGAAGCAGGAGAAAGTAGGAATGGAGGAGCTGTGGACTAGGTGCCTCCCACCTGCGGTGTCTGCTGGGATGGGCTATGCCTGTCTGCTCCTGCCCGTCCCCCAGACAGGCCTCAGACAGAGGGATGGAGCAGCACTCCCCTCCGTGAAGCCTTCCCAGCCCTCCCTTGGCAATGGTCACTGCCTTCTGTTGATGGTGCGTGGACCTCTGCTGGGCCCTGCGCATCCTCTCCCAGAGTCACGTTCCTGTATTTCTCCCCAGCTGACTGGGGAGTGCTCGAGCGTGGGAGTGGGGTTCTTAACCTTGGAACACAGAGTGGATACTCAGGAAGTGTTTGAATGTGAGCTCATGCCCTCAGGCGAAGAAAGCTTCTGATGTACATGTACTGCTTGGGTTGGGCAGGCTATTCAAAATGACTTCATGAGACTCCTGGTGAGCTCCCATGGCCCAAGGTGGAACTGGCTGCTTTGACTTTTCTTTCCAACGGGAAGGCAATAGAGTCTGTTCTCTGGGCAGAATTGAGTCTGCCCAGCCCTGCCATGACCATTAGTCCCCCTTCCTCTTCCGCCTCCCTGGCCCAAAGCTTCCTGTTCCCCTGCTGCGGTGGCTTGGAAGGTCAGGACGTATGGTAAGGACTCACTTCTGCATCTGTTCTTCCCAAGAGGCCACAGGCTGCTTCCTCAACACTCAGAAAAGGTCAGGCTTGAAGAAGCCTGGGCAGAGCCCCCCAGTGGTTGTTGGGATTGTGTGTGTGTGTGTGTGCCCGAGGTGGGGAGATAGTGTGGAACTGTCGGATGCCCTGCTCTTACTGGAAGACTCATGGCTAAGTGAGGGGGGCAGAATGCAAGCAACACCTCTGGATCTTCAATCCCGAGAAGTCACTTCCTTTCCTGTCTTTAACTGCTGAAATCCACTGTATCTGAGAAGTGGGACTGACAGGGCTGGTTGGTGGCAGGTCAGGTGTGACTCTCCAGAGAAGGGAGTCAAGGAGGAGAAGAGAGAAGAGATGCGTCTTTAGAATTATTTACCATGGGCAAAAATAGGGATCCCCAGAAGGCTCGCTTAGGGCAGGATCAAAGGTAATTACAAGGATCCTGAACAACTTGACAGCTCTTCAGCAAGGGTTGGGGGCATGGGAGTGGAGATTTCACAGCAGGGAGGAGTCCGAACTGCTCTAAAGTGAAGCCATAGGAAGAACTTGGTAACTCAGGGTTGGGCAAGCCCTGCAGACCTCTGGACCACTCTGGGTTTTTGTGGTGTCAAAGTTACGTGGTGGAACCTCTGGTGGCCTTTGCAACTATGTGGGGACAGTTTTTGACTTCCAGATAACTTAGAGTGTGCTTCTAAAGAGTGAAGACCAGGCTTGCTAGCCTTCCTGTAATAGGTACGACAGTCCTGAACCATCCAAGTTTTCCCAGCCCTGCAGGCCACAGTCCCAATTGAGAACACTGGATCATATCTCAGATGCTTCCGGGTCTGATCATCTGATCATCTGGTTCTGTCCTGGGTTAGGGTTAGTCAGTTTGTTTTCTTCAAAGATAAAATGAGGGGGAAAAAATTGATCATCTTTTCCTTTTTTTTTTTTTTTAAGATTTTATTTATTTTTTTGATAGAGACACGGTGAGAGAGGGAACACAAGCAGGGGGAGTGGGAAAGGGAGAAGTAGGCATCCTGAGTAGGGAGCCCAATGTGGGGCTTAATCCCAGAACCCTGAGATCATGACTTGAGCAGAAGGCAGACCCTTAATGACTGAGCCACCCAGGTACCCCAAAATCGATGTAGATGTAGGAGAAGGATTTGATAAAACTCAACACTCATTTGTGATTAAAAAATGATCTCTTAATAAGTTAAGAGTAGTCTCTTCATCTAATAATTGTATCTATTACTTATAGCAAATACCATAATTAATTACAAAAGTTCAGAAACGCTCTGATTTAAAGAAAGAAGAAAGCAAGAATGTCCACTAACAATCATTGCAAATGTGAACATTGTGTTAAGGTTGTGTTTAACGAAAGCAATTAAACACAAAAATCAAATGAGAGGATAAGAACTGAAAAGTTAGAGATGTAGTTGTTATTTACTTGTTTCTACAAAAAACCCAAATGACAAATGGAGAAATTATCAGTAGTTTTTTAAAGTCAGGTTTGCTGGGTAAAAGATCAGCATATCCAGGTTTATTACATTCTGCACATCAGTATTGACCAAATTACAAAGTTAAATTTGAAAGAGCTGCAATTCAGAATGGCAAGAAAACCTAGAAAGTACATGTGAATAATTATAATAAAATATGTATTATAAAAATTTACGTACTGTAGGAAGAATTGAATAAGTTGAGATAGAACATGTTGATGGATGGGAAGTCTTTATTATAAAGATATCAGTTCTCCCAAAGTTAGGCTGTAAATTCAATGCACATATAATAAAAATTTCAACATGATTTATCTTCATAGTTGACATGTTGATTCTAAAGTTCATATGAATAAATGTACAAAAACAGTCAAAATAATTCTGAACAAGAAGAGGGAATTTGAGTCACTAAAAAAAGAGATATATTATAAAGACATGATGATTAAGTCAGTGTAGTATTGGTATAGAAACAGACAAATATATTAATAGAACATAGGAGACCAAACAGATCCAACCATATATAGGTCCTTGATATTTGATAAAGGAGGTGTTCATTACAGAATGATGACAGAAAGACATCTGGTTCTTCTGGGGTGGCTGAACTCAAATATTTGGATGTTCTAGACCAAAGAGTCATGGGCTCTAAGTAAAAACTTTGGTGTTTCTATTAGAACAGTTCTGTGGTATACTGAAGTATTTCTCCAGATAGGCACATCCTTGGCAATATTGTTCCAGCCTACTTTTCTGGTCTTGCAAAAATTCTAATAAGCCATTTAATCTTCAGTTAAGCCATTTTTTTGTTTACGCCAACCAAAGTGAATTCTGTTGTATGCAACCTACAAAAATTTGAAATAGATATATAGTTCCACGTCTAGGTATATATCCCAAAGAAAAATTCTGTAATATGTGTACAAGCAGTCATACACGAGTATCCATAGAATTTTTTTATCATAATGCTAAAAGATTGGAAACAAGTATGTCTAGTAGGGATAGATGAAGGGATAAATAAACTGTGCTATGGTCATATGATGAAATATTATTTAGGAGGCAAAATGAATTAACTAGATCTGTGTATGTCAACGTAGATAGGTATCAGATGCATAATGTTGAGTGGAAAATACAAGCTGCAGAATGCTGTGTCCAGTGATACCATTTACATAAAACCAGTTATATAAAATGATACCATTTATATGAAACGTACACATATTATGTATAAATATATTTACTTATATTTATATTTAAAAATCTAAAAACAAGACTGAACAAATATGCACTAAATTGATGATAGTGATTGCACCTGGGGGGCAGGGAATAGGAAATGAATTGCGATTGAGAATAGAAGCAGCTTCCATTGTTTTCCTCTAAAATTGTTACATTTATCTTCTTTTGGAAAATATAGCATAAATTACCTGTGGGTGTTGAGTGGGGACATATTATTCTATGCTCTTCTGTACTGTTCTGTATTTCATAAACCAAAGAAGGAAGAGAAAGAGGAGAAGGAAGAAAAGAAGAAAGGAAGGAAGGAAGAGAGAAAGCAAAGGAATGCAAGAGAGCAAGAAAGAAGAGAGGGAGGGAAGAAATACTATACTATATGTCTCTTCCATGTGAATAATCACAGGGAACATTTCAGTGACATCACACGCGCACACACACACACACACAGAGAGTTTTAAAAAACTGTTAATTATTTAAAGAATCATTATCTGTCAGAATGGCTAAAGTCAACAACTCAGGAAACAACAGATGTTGGTGAGGATGCGGAGAAAGGGGAAGCCTCTTATACACTCTTGGGGGGAATACAAGCTGGTGTAGCCACTCCGGAAGACAGTGTGGAGATTCCTCAAAAAGTTAAAAATAGAGCTACCCTATGATTCAGCAATTGCACTACCATGTATTTACCCAAAGGATACAAAAATTTTGATTTGAAGGGACATATTTACCCCAATATTTATAGCAGCACTATCAACAATAGCCGAACAGTGGAGAGCCCAGATGTCCATTGACTGAAAACTGGATAAAGATGTGGTGCGCGCGCACACACACACACACACACACACACACACACACACACACAGGAATATTACTCAGCTATAAAAAAGGACAAAATCTTGCCATTTGCAGCAACATGGATGGAGCTGGAGTGTATGACGCTAAGTGAAATTAAGTCGGAGAAAGACAAATACCATATGATCTCACTCATATGTGGAATTTAGGAAACAAAACAGATGAACATATGGGAGGGGGGAAAAAAGAGAAGGATTAGGAAACAAACCGTAAGAGACTCTTTTTTTTTTTTTTTTTAAGATTTTATTTATTTATTTGACAGACAGAGGTCACAAGTAGGCAGAGAGGCAGGCAGAGAGAGAGAGGAAGGGAAGCAGGCTCCCTGATGAGCAGAGAGCCCGACGTGGGCCTTAGTCCCAGGACCCTGAGATCATGACCTGAGCCGAAGGCAGAGGCTTAACCCACTGGGCCACCCAGGCGCCCCCAAACCGTAAGAGACTCTTAACGACAGAGAATACACTGAGGGTTGTTGGAGGGGACGTGGGCAGGGGATGGACTAGCTCCATGATGAGTATTAAGGAGGGCACCTGTGATAGCTCTGGGTGTGGAAAGTGATAAAACTCTAAATTCTACACCTGGATCTAATCTTACACTGCATGTTAACTAAGTGGAATTTAAACAAAAACCCAAAACTACAAAATACATAAAAAAACCATCTTCATTAGGAAACAAGATGGGATTGGGAGGGAGACAAACCATAAGAGACTCTTAATCTCACAAAACAAACTGAGGGTTGCAAGGAGGAGGGGTGTAGGCAGAGAGTGGTGGGGTTATGGACATTGGGGAGGGTATGTGCTATGGTGAGTGCTGTGAAGTGTGTAAGCCTGACGATTCACAGACCTGTACCCCTGGGGCTAATAATACATTGTATGTTTATAAAAAATTAAAAAATTATAATAAAAATGATCTTCATTAGGTACTGAGAACCATGTTTTACCTGTTGGGAAATGCAGCTAAATTTTGGGCTCAACAGTGATAATTAACTCATCTGAGGTGCTTAATAGTTTCCATGTACCTGATCTTTTGAGTGCTTTTTTTTTCTAATCTCATTTCATATACTACTTCATTTGAAAACCATCTAAAATGAACTTGGGAAATAATCAGGGTGCAAACCCTTCACTTTACTCACCACGCCTACCATTTCTGAGTTGAACAGCATTATAGAAGGGTGTCATTGGTATAATGTTCAAGTTTGGGTCCTTGCATGCACTTTTATATAACTGCTCTTTAAATGTCTTTGTTGTGTGCCTTGGAGCCCACCAGGCACTGGGAGAGGGTGGGGACGTGGTGGGAGGTGGGTTGAGGGCTTTCCCTCCACTCTCTGGCACTATGAGCATTTTCTGGGTGACACTGAATGGGCCTGTTTTGTTTATAGTGAAATTTATTTTTTTATTTTTCTAAAAGATTTTATTTATTTATTTGACAGACAGAGATTACAAGTAGGCAGAGAGGCAGGCAAAGAGAGAGGGGAGATCAGGCTCCTCACTGAGCAGAGAACCTGATGCAGGGCTCGATCTCAGAACCCTAAGATCATGATCTGAGTCAAAGGCAGAGGCTTACCCACTGAGCCACCCAGGTGCCCCTATAGTGAGATGTTGACAGTTATGGCTTGTCACATGGAGCTCAGAACCAAGTGTTGGATATTGGCAGAAAGTGCCCCTGGGCCTGATTCCATTGTCTATTGCTCTGTGACATGGTCAACAAACACAATAAAGTCCATGGAAAGAGGATGAGCTTTGAGGTCGCATGTACTTAGTTTGGAATCTGGGTAACACTGTTAGTGCCTCGCTGACAGTGGGCAAGTGATCTTCTTGGAGACCTACTTTCTTCCTTTATCACTAGAGATAATATTTCTTACAAAAACAAAGAGAGCTTAAATGAGTTCATTTGTCCTATGCATGGTTACTGGTAATGTTGGAGGCCAGGTAAATATTAGTTCTTATTTTTGCTCCTCAGCTTACTGTATCTACCAGATAACGGTGGCTCTAAGGATAAGATACCATAAGGACAAGCAAAGAAATTTTTTTGAAGGAAGAAAACTACTTTACAAAAGTGAAGCATTATTATATGATGAATAGTTTCTATTCCCAAGGTAAAACTTGTTAGCAGTTCTTGTATATCTGTCTTACAGATGCTGCTGCCTTCATTGACTTTGAATGATTGAGCAGCGGTATGACCCAACTATGACGATCTATCTGTCACCCACTTCCAGAATTCTGAACTTGCCCACCCATGGTTAGGCCCAAACTCTGGAAGATGTGGACTCCCTTCTGACCTCTCTATCCTGGCCTCATTGCCATGCCCACTGGGTGGTAGTGCTCAGGCTAGCCACAGTTTCCCTTCATTTACATTTTACCTCTTAGGCCGTGCATTCTTTTCTGTCTTTATTCTGAAGACCAGTCGCTGCTGGTGTGACCACCAGGCTAATGATTTGCCGAATCAGATATATTTTTTTGCTCAGCAATTGGGTGGTGGGGGTGGGGGGAGCAAGAATAGGATCCATGCACATTTGCCAGAATCTCAGCAAGATAATAAGAGCATTCCCACTGGGGGGTATTGAAATTAAGTACATAAGAAATTCCAATGCTCCCTTTTGCTTTGTTACTGAAGATGGAGGGAAACCAACATGTTTTTATAGCTCTGGTAAGATTGTCCCCTGAAAAAGGCCATATAGTCTCCCCGCCGGAAAGGCGATTCTCTCCTATACAGACCATCTTCAGGTCTACCTGGTAGCTTCGTATTCTGAGGAATGGTTTCTGAGTTGGGTGCTGTACCCCCCTTTGCCCAAAAAATCAAAATTCTCTCTGACCACCCCACCCCCCAATTACCACTAGCATTACCACCACCAACGACCAGCTCCAATTGGAACTTAAAATCTGATTGGTCTCCTGGGCAATAGGCTTAATGACATGGCTGCCCTGGGACTCTCTGCAGGTGATATTTATGTAGATTAAGAGAGAAATGTATTAGGGGGAAAATGGGAAAGATTTGGAGATGGGAAAGGCTTTAGGGTATCTGTTCTCCAGCCTCTGTCCAGTTTTTTGGCTGGGCCTTAGAGGTCCAAACAAAGCTAAAGGAACTTTGTGTTAGGTTTAAGGTAAATTGTGCTGAGGGAAAAGATCTCAGTGGTTGAACACATAAAGGTTTATTTCTCACTAAGTCAGTGTTGGCGGCATGTCTCCAAGGCTGCTCCCCTCTAGAAAACGACTTGGGAATACAGGTCACTTGCCTCTGCTGTGCTCTGGTACATGTGGCATCCCTGGGGAAGGAACAAAGGGCGTGGAGAACTCACAGCCCCTCTTGGGTGATTTGACCCAGAAGTTGCACACACATTTCCCCCTAGAGGGTGTTATGCTAAGCGAAATAATTCAGTCAGAGAAAGACAGTTATCGTGATTTCACTTACATTTGGAATTTAAGAAACAAAACACAGGATCATAGGGGAAGAAGGGAGGGGAAAAGAAAACAAGATGAAACCAGAGAGGGAGACAAATCATAAGAGACTCTTAATCCTAGGAAACAAACTGAGGGGTGCTGGCGGGGAGGGAGAGGGTAACTGGGGGATGGGCATTAAGGAGGGAAAGCGCTGTAAATGAGCTTTGGGTGTTACATAAGACTGATGAATCACTGATCTCTATCTCTGAAACTAATTATATTCTCTATGTTAATTAATTGAATTTAAAGAAAAAAGTAAAAAAAAGAAAATAATGGCAGAACTGGTCACCTGGTTTCCACTTCATTGGCAGAGAGGCTTGGAGTTGCAGCCCTGTGAAATGAAAGGGGCATGTTCTCTGCAATGAGATATTTAGGGCACAAATGTGCCACAGTCGGGCTCCGTGACAAGGGGGGTCGGGTTGAAGAGAGAGCAATTCTTGCTTTTCTGTGAGGAAATAACATCTCTGGGAGGGCTGAAGGGAGTGCAGCCTTGTTTGGCACCTTCAGGGTTTCGAAGCAGCAGTATTGTGGGGAAGCAGCTCTTGGCCAGGAAAGGAACATCTTCCAGAATATACAGAATATACCAGCAAGAATAGCTGTGACAAGAGACTACCACTGAGTGGTTTGCGGTGCATGAGAGGAGGAACATCAACAAGGAGAGAACCTTGTAGAAGAACATGAGACCCATGTATAGACATGTGGAGAGTCCCCCAAATATTTGGTCCTGAATTTGTAGCCCAGGGCTATGAGACAGTAGATTCAGTTACAGTGCTTATACTGTCCCAAAGGAATCCATAGGCTGGTGGAGCTTGGGGACATTTGGTTTACACTCCAGTTGCCTGTCAGAAACGGACATATATCATCTATATGGTTGTATGTCAGCACTGAGGAACCATTTCCCATTTGCATTGAGTCAAAACATTTTAGATTCCTACCCTATTATGAACTTCTAAATACAGTAACTCAGGGGTCCTTGAAGTATGACCCTGGGACCAAAAGCATCAGTGTCACCTGGAAACGTGACTGAAATGCAACTTCTGGCCTCCACTCCAGGCCTGATAAGTCAAAAGTACTGGGAGGAAGGCCCAGCTGGGTGGGGGTTTAATAAGCCCCCAGCCCCAGTGTGATTCTGTAGCAAGGTCAAGTTTGAGAATCACGCATCAACTCATTGAGTCTTGGCAACAATCCCTAGGAGTGTTCTTTTTCCTTTTTTATGGTCTAGGAAATGGAGACTCCAAAGAGAATGTAAAGCTTTATAATTTGAATCAAGACTTAAACTCAGTCTCAAAGTCCTGTACTCAAATCTGGGGTTACAGTTTTTTTCCTGGCAGAAATTTAAGTCCCAGCATTTTAGGTCCTAATTCTGGGCTAAAAGGGATGTAGAGAAAATATCTTCTAAATTTCTCATTTTACAGATGAAGAAAACGAAGCCCAGAGAGGTTAGAACAGATATTTAATGGCAGAGCCAGTAACTGGCACAGTTTCCTGAAGCCTGGGGCAATGAACTTTCCACTAGGGCATGAAGAAACCATAATTTAATTTTGTCTGAGGCCATGTTTCTGCTTAACTGATCTGATTAAGTGTCTGAATTGGGACAGGCCACCTGCGTTTTCTGCATGTCTTCCCCACCCCCCTCGCCTACTCTGGCTTGGAAGAGTCTGTGAGGCAGTCATGGCTCTAGGTGGAGGGATCCCTATGGTCTGGTGATAGAGAACCCCCAAGCTGAGTTTCCAGTGTTGCACAAAGCCCGCTAGGAATCAGTCTCTGAGTAACGATGGACCCACTGGGGCTCTGGGAGCACTTGCACTCTTCCCTGACTTGCAAATTCTCCTTGGGGTCATGAATTCCAGTTTCTAAGCCCGAGGAGGGTCTAAATCCTAGCTCTCTTCTTGGATTTTGGGGGTTATTACTTTTCTCTCTAGATAGTAAATACTTAGTGAGAACTTGAGCCTAAGGTTCAAGTCTGGAAAATGAAGATTTGAGGTGACTTGTCGGCCACCTGAGTCTGTCCCATCCTCTCTCTGTGCCTCTGCCATGCTTCATTGGAGAGAGGAAGAAGGCATCACCTACTTCACACATGGATGTTGGGAGAATCAAATGGCATAAACCTGTGGCAGTCCTCCGAACAGGACTGAGAAGGGTCAAGTTACCACCTTCCTCTTGGTTGGAATGTTTTATTGAAGTGTAATATATAAAGAAGAGTATATAAATCATAAATGTACAGCTCAGTAAATTTTTACAAACTGAGGTCTTGGTTTAAGAAACAGAAATGAACGGCAGCCCAGAAGCCACCATGTGTCCCAAACACTTGCCCCACCCACCCCCAGATAACCATTATCTTGATTTCCAACACCATAAATGTGTTTGTTTTAAATGTCATATAAATGGATTAATATAAAACTTTTGTGTTTGGCTTTTTTTCTACTCAACATTCTGTTTATAAGCCCCATAAACTTTTCTCTTTGTATTTTAATGCTGAATTATGTCCATCTTAGTAGTTTGTGGCACCTTGTACTGCCCACATTCTGCCTCGTGTCCTATGCTCACTAAGTGTTCATCTTTACCCTAAGGGCTGGACAGCTGATGGCATATGGCACTTTATCCTCTACCAATGCCTTTAATGAAATCAGAACTGTAGGTCTTCAGAAGACTATAGCCGGAGTGCTTAGGTGACTGGACACTTGAGGAGCCAATGTCCTCAGCTATGAGATATCCTACTCAGGGATGCCAGCTCCAGAGAGATGACACCACTGTCCTTGTGTTCTGGGCTACTGCATACTTCCCAGGGAAACCAGCCCAAAGAGGGCTGCTTCAAAGCTCTGCCTCTCAGCATGGCTGAGACACCGCCTCTCCCCAAGCCATGGGATAAATAATAGATGAAATCACTGTATTTGAATAGGATAGCTCTTGGGACCTCAGAATATTTTCCCAAGGAATTAAAGGAGAATTCTCTTCTTCACATCTCATGGAGGTGAAGAGGGGACAGAATATACCTTTGCTTAGTGCTTTGATGTCTTCAGAAGATGAAAATGAGATCCCAAGATTCTTGGGCCACTTTTTCCCTCATTTTTTGGGGAAGTACCCCTTTGTACCCAAGACACCCTGTGTCACGCCTCCTGACTGTAAACAAAAAGGAGGGCTTTGTGGGGACCTATTAAATTTCTCTATGTTTTATATCCTGCAGCCCGGCCCCAGCCCTGCACCCACCACCTCCTAGACAAAGAAGAAATGGACCAGAGCTTCTAAGGTTTTAGAAAACAGTGGTTCAGCCCTATTGCCTTAGGGATCCCTCACTGCTGGTTTCCTAGTTACTGAGGCTTGGTTTTCTTTAAGTTATGACAGTGGGATTTTGTTTTGTTTTTTAAATAAGGTCATAGACACTAGGATTTTAAGAGCTTGAATGTCCCTCAAGTAGCCTAGACCCTTATTTGTTGTAAATGCTGCTTTTATTACCTCCTTGAAAAATTAGTTAACTGTTCTTTAACTTTCTCTGTGAACAGGAGCCCTCCCCTCTGATCCCACCCCCCTCCAAGACAGCCTTTTCTCCTGCTGAACAGCCCCATTGTCAGGAAAGACCTTGTTGAGGCAGAAGTTTCCTCCGTTAGTTTCTACCTATTAGCCTTGGTTCCTTCCTCTAGGGTTATCCAGATCTATTCTAATCCATATAGTGGATCTTTAACTATTTGGGAAATGACTATACCCTAACCCCCTTAGGTTACTTACTGAATTCCTGCTTTTTGACAGACAGTGAATCCTCTCTTCTCAAAGTAAAACATTCCAAGTTTTAAAAATATTTATCACATGAAGTATTTTTCAAACTCCACATTTAAATTAAACCATTTAAATGGTTTGTCAATGTCGTTCTTGGAATGTAACACCGCATGTTAAAATGCATTATTCAGCCAAAAAAATTAGAGGATGGTAATAGTAAGTAACACTGATAGTTCAACAGATCACTGGATTTCAGTGAAAACGCAGAAACAGTCCCAAATATATGTATAATACTTTTGTGTGTGATAAGATTTTTGTCTTGCATAATTTATCATAATAAATCCCAGATGGATTAAAGATTTCAATGTAAAGTAAATGGCCCAAGAGAAAACACTGATATGATTTTATAATCTAAGGGTGCAGAGTGACTTTGTAAGTATAATTCTAAAGGCAGAAACCATGCAGAAGATGACTAATAAATTTGATGACATAAATGTACTGTGTGTGTGAAAATGTCATAAACAAATAAAGATGCAAATAATTAACTGAAAAACATTTTTGTAATGTTCATGTCAAACAAAGGATGGAGATACTAGAAAGATCTCTTCAAGTTAATTTTTAAATAAAAGATGCGTCATCTTAATAGAAAAAGCGAAGGAAATAAATAAGCACTTTAAAAAGACATTTAATATGGTAAATATATGAAAAATGTTCAACTCCCTGGGTAAAGGAAGATACTCTCATTAAACCTAAGTATTATTATTCATCAATAAAACCTTTTTAAAGATGGAAAAAAGACACCAACTGTCGTCAGTGTTAGCAGGCTTGGGGGAAAGTATACTCTCATATTCGGCTGCTTTAGGGTGAGTTGGTATACTCCTTCTGGAGGACTACTGGTTGATATTGAAAAATGAGTCAAAAACTTAAAAAAAATATGTGCATACCATTTGATTCAGCAATTCCACTTCTGGGTAACTATCTTATGTAAATAATCAGTATTATGCTGTCCCAGATGGAGTACTTGGGACAGCTGGAACTCAAGCATAAAGCTGGGAACCACTGAGTTAGAAGACAAAGTTTAGGGTAGCCAGAATAACTAAAAAGCGAGGGTTGAAATCTTAGAAAGGGGCAAGAGGAAGAGGAGTCTCAAGTGTATTTATAAAGTTTGGCCAAACCCTTAGACGACCCTCTAAATTGGGCATCCAAAGAGGGCAGCAAAAAGCAAAGCTGGAAGGTTGAAGAACTGAGCAGAGATTTCAGGAGAGACTGAATTTGGAGTCTGAGTCTTGTCAAATTTAACTGCCTGCTGGAATGAAAATCAGTACTCCTCTGAGGAAGAAAGAAGAATGTAGAATCTCTGCAACTCATCATTTGAGAGGCCCAGAGTAGAATAAAAAGTTATTAGATGTAGAAGAAGCAGGAAAATATGACCCACAGTCAAGAGAAAAAACAGTCCAAAGAAAAATAACCAAAGATGACTCAGATATTGGAATTAGTAACAAGATTTTTAACACGGCTATTACAAATATGTATAAGACCCTGACGTAAAATAGGGTTAACATGAACAGATGGGGGATCTTAGAAGAGAAATGAAAAAGAAAAAAGAAGAAAAAGAATCCAACAGAAAGGTTAGAACTAAAAAGTACAATAAGTGCTTTAGATTGGAGTCAGAGAAGAAAGTGTTATTGAATTTGAAAAGAAATCAACAGAAACAATCTAATCTGAAGAACAGAGAGAGGAAAATGAATAAGCCTCACTGTGGGACCACCTCAAGTGATTTAGTATATATATAAGCTTTGTGGTCAAATGTAACCATTGAAAGGTTTATTTGACCCATCCTTACTGATGTTCATACTTGTTAGGCACTGCCTGGTTATCAGACACTGATGGTAAACTCTAGGTCAATATTTGGCTTTATATTTGCATATGTGGATTACATTTTAGCTTCTCTGTGTTCTGTCAGCCCCCAATACTATTTATTGACCTCACTGGTAGTGATTTTCCCTGAAACCAGGCACTGTGTAACTGTTATGAAGAGATAGCTCTTAACAGGTCTCTTGTGTTTCTGCACATCTTGTGAGAAGCACTGACTGCTTTTGTTCTGGGCTGTTTAATGATTTTTGTATAGTAAACCTCTTTGGCAGGTAGAGATAGTTTTTCCTCCCAGGGCAGAAGGCAGTACTATTTACTCTCTACTTAATACAGAGTACGTCTCCCTCCAGGACAAAAGGACAGCAAGCTTACCACTTGTTATAATAGATTTGAGTTCCCTAAGCTTCTAGGTTCTTCTCCTGTAACTCAACCCCCTGAGTTGCAGGTATCAATCACATAAATCTTCTCTTTATGTTGTCCTATGGAAACTGGGTTGTGTGGACAATGCTGACACTCTGGCTACTGTTACTGCTGCGAGCAACAGTCCTTTGTCTCTGACCGAGTCTCATGTCTCCCGAAAGAATCCATGGAACTGGATTCCATGGAACTGGAATCCATGTCAGGCTGACTTGTTAGCTCTAAGTGGGGCTAATGCCTCATACCCTTCATGGTTCTTGACAACCATCTACTCATGATCAATACCCTAATGGATTGCAAAAACTCAGACTCCTACTTCCCAACAACTAGGCAGCCTCCCCCCCATCCTCAGTGACGGGGTTCCTGTATTCCAATATAATGTCATGTTACCCCACCAAGGCATTGTGCTCAAAGGTCTGTCCTGTCCTGGGGGCAGCTGCCCACTCCCACTCCTTATTCTAAAGCTGCTCCTCATTTGGCAGCTGGGAACTCAAGTCCTGGGCTTGACTCTAAGAAGCCAGGGAGGAGAGGGCTGCTGTGGCTTAGGTGCAGGGCCCCGGTGGAGGGGAAATGAGCTGTGCACCGCACCCAGTATGTAAACAGATATGGGACTGAGCCAGGGTCGTTGCATATTGTTTCTTATCCCCATAATTATTGGCCTGGGGTTGGTGCTGGGGAAAGGGACAAAGTAGAAACAGAGCCATCGGCTCCTGTATAAGAGAGAGAAATACTGCTTCTGAGATTGGCCACATGAACTTGATCTTCCCAACACTAGGAAATTAAGATCTGATGAACACCAGAGTGGCAAGTGGTGGATTTTCAGAAAGGCCCAGGACAGCTTGGTGTGGGGGCTAAGGGACTAGGGTGGGGGTTGGGGGGAGAACAGACAGAGCAACTGCCCTACTGCAGAGCCATGATGCCCTGCCTCTATGGTCTCTGCAGTGGCTCAGGGTAGGAGTGCTTTATCCAGCATCCCCGGCCAGGGATGGCAGAAATGACTTAGCTTGGGGCATGACCTTTGCTGGCTCTGTGCTGGGTGCCTGTTGTTTTCAGCTGGTGGAAGCTTCTGAGGGTCAGTTTGCCAGTTGCCCCTATATAGCTTTAGGCAAACTACTTAACTTCCCCAGTCTGTTTCCTCATCTGTACTAAGGGTACAGTCAATATCACTGGATGCTCAATGTGGATGCTCATGGTGGTCAATTCAAAAAACAGGCTTAAAGATCAACCCTAGATTCTGCCAAATGGTAGGGTCTGGAAATACCAGTAGTCCACAGGTGTTCCACTTTTCACTAATCGGTGTTGCTTTTGTCTGTGTTTTAAAATAGCTTTTTAAAAGTTGTAAAACAACACATGCACATCATAAAAACATGAAAGGTATGGAAGAATATGAAGAAGAAGGGAAAAATCACCCATCTTCCCATTACCTAGAAGCAAATGCTATTAACACTGTGGTATAGTTCCTTCTGAGCTATTTTTAACCCCCCCCCCCAAACAGCTCCACTCTCTGTATATTGATTCTGTGTTTAAGTTCAGTCCTTGCACCTCCTGAAGCTCAGAAATCATTTGAATGTGAGTGTGAGGAACTTTTTCCTGTGGGAGAGGGTGGTGGGGGTGGTGGTAAAGGCATGTGTTGATAGTTTTCTTTTGTTTTCAGTTTTGCAAGCAGGGGAAAAGCAAAAGCTTCCTACAGAGAATAGTGTTTTATTTTTACAAGAAAATAAACAGAGATCTCACTGTGCAGAGATGGGTGACCGAGTCCCTCAGTCTCCCTTCCCATGCTCCCCCACTGGCTGCCTTCCCTTATTTCTTATCGCTGTAAAGTTCCCTGGCTGAAATTACCAACCCTGTTGCTTAGCAGTTCATCTGCTCCTGCCTGTTCCCCTCCTGTCCCCAGGAACTCGGGGCCATGTGTTCCCTTGGCCCGTATGCTGACAAGCGTCTTCCTGCCCAACCTGCCACCAACGAAAGCACTAGCCAGAGCCACCTGCTCAGTGTCTGCCCCTCCCTGCCTTCCAGAGGCAGGAGGAGGAGTGGGAGGAGAGCAAAATGGAGAGAGGTATGGGGAAAATGAGTCCTCAGACAAAGGGACTCCAGGGCTTCTCATAGATCTTTTTTCTTGGTCCTTCCTGTAGTCCTTACCCCTACTATTAATTGATTTCTGCCCGAAGGATGCTTCAGAGAACAAAAACAGCCAAAAATGGAGCCAGGAAAAGAAGGACCTTGCTACAGGGAGAATCTAAACTACTAATTTCAACATAGCTCATTAGCCTCCCCTAGATTAGGGCTATGGGGAGGTCCCAGGGTGGAGCCTCAACACCACCAGCTTCTCTCCTGGGTCATGGGTCATGCGTTCTATAATCCCAGCCTCATCCGCAGGACTCTGTACAAATTCTTTTGTTTTGTTATGTTTTGTTTCTTTTCAGTGTTCCAGAATTCATTGTTGATGCACTACACGCAGTGCTCCATGCGATACGTGCCTTCCGTAATACCCACCATGAGGCTTACCCAACTCCCCACCCCCTCCCCTCCAAAACCCTGTTTGTTTCTCAGAGTCCACAGTCTCTCATGGTTTGTCCCCCCCTCTGATTTTCCCCAACTTACTTCTCTTCTCCATCTCCCCATGTCCTCCATGTTACTCCTTATGCTCTGTAAGTAAGTGAAACCATATGATAATTGACTCTCTCTGCCTGACTCATTTCACTCAGCATAATCTCCAGTCCTGTCCATGTTGATACAAAAGTTGGGTATTCATCCGTTCTGATGGAGGCATAATACTCCATTGTATATATGGACCATATCTTCTTTATCCATTTGTCCGTTGAAGGGCATCTTGGTTCTTTCCACAGTTTGGCGACCCTGGCCATTGCTGTTATGAACATTGGTGTACAGATGGCCCTTCTTTTCACTACATCAGTATCTCTCAGGTAAATACCCAGTAGTGCAATTACAGGGTCATAAGGAAGTTCTATTTTTAATTTCTTTCTTTTTTTTTTTTAAGATTTTATTTATTTATTTGTTAGAGAGAGAGAGAGAGAGCACGAGCACAGGCAGACAAAGTGGTAGGCAGAGGCAGAGGGAGAAGCAGGCTCCCCACCGAGCAAGGAGCCGATTGTGGGACTCGATCCCAGGACGCTTGGGATCATGACCTGAGCTGAAGGCAGCCACCCAACCAACTGAGCCACCCAGGCATCCCAAAGATTGATTGATTGATTGATTGATTTACTGATTGATTTGACAGAGATCACAAGTAGGCAGAGAGGCAGGCAGAGAGAGGAGGAAGCAGGCTCGCTGCTGAGCAGAGAGCCTGATGGGGGGCTCGATCCAGTGAGCCTGGATCATGACCTGAGCTGAAGGCAGAGGCTTTAATTCACTGAGCCACCCAGGTGCTCTATTTTTAATATCTTAAGGAGTCTCCACATTGTTTTCCAAAGTGGCTGCACCAACTTGCATCCCCACCAACAGTGGAAGAGGTTTCCCCTTTCTCCACTTCCTCTCCTACACTTGTTGTTTACTGTCTTGTTGATTTTGGTCATTCTAACTGGTGTAATGTGGCATCTCAATATGGTTTTTATTTGAATCTCCCTGATGGCTAATGATGATGGACATTTTTTCATGTGTCTGTTAGCCATTTGTATGTCTTCTTTAGAGAAGTGTCTGTTCATGTCCTCTGCCCATTTTTTTGATGTGATTATCTGTTTTGTGTGTGTTGAGTTTGAGGAGTTCTTTATAGATCTTGGATAACAGCCCTTTGTCTGTAGTGTCATTTGCGAATATCTTCTGCCATTCTGTGTGTTGCCTCTTTGTTTTGTTGTCTGTTTCCTTTGCTGTGCAGAAGCTTTTGATCTTGATGAAGTCCCAGGTTCATTTTGGCTTTTGTTTCCTTTGCTTTTGGAGACATATCTTGAAAGAAGTTGCTGTGGCTGATGTCAAAGAGGTTACTGCCTATGTTCTCCTCTAGGATTTTGATAGATTGCTGCCTCACGTTGAGGTCTTTTATCCATTTTGAGTTTATCTTTGTGTATGGTGTAAGAGAATGGTCGAGTTTCATTCTTCTACACATAGCTGTCCAATTATCCCAGGGCCAGTTGTTGAAGAGACTGTCATTTTTCCACTATATATTTTTTCCTGCTTTGTCAAAGATTATTTGACCATAGAGTTGAGGGTCCATATCTGGACTCTCTACTCTGTTCCACTGGTCTATGTGTCTGTTTTTGTGCCAGTGCCAACCATGCTGTCCTGGTGATCACAGCTTTGTAATAAAGCTTGAAATCAGGCAATGTGATACTCCAAGTTTGTTTGTTTGTTTCAACATTTCCTTAGCAATTCGGGGTCTCTTCTGGTTCCATACAAATTCTTATGCTGGTTAGTTAAGTTAGAGTCCTTTATTATGTTAATGACTTTATAAAGTTATAGATATATAAATAATTCATACACACACACACATATATATATAATATATATATATATTATATATATATATATATATGAAATGCTGTAATTTATCTATCATAGGACTACCTGATTTGTCTTCTTATTGTTGTATGGAGGCTAGGAAGCCAGCTTTCTGCAGGCAGGGTATAAAAACACTCCTGTGACCCAAGCAAGGATACTGTGACTGAAACTGGAAAAGCTGATCACTGGAGAAGTTGACTTAATTTTCTAAAGGAGCACAGAAGACTTTCTGGGGAGGGATGACAGATACTCCAGTCCCTGCTTCCTAAAGTTCAAAGCCATGGAGATCTGTTAAGGATAGAATATAGCGCTTCCCATCAAGGTCTGGTGGGAGGGCAGGGTAGGGAGGTCCAGAACAAAACTGGAAGAAGGAAGGAACATGGGTTAATGAGGAAGAGCCCAGGGGGTCGGAGGAGGCAGGTTTGTGTAAGGGCCTGTGGTGCTGTCAGAAGCCCTGCCAGACCCGGCTACCTAGCACAGCACTTGTACCCCAGGGAGCATGTGGGGGTGCAGTATAATTAGGGTGGGAGTAGAAACTGAAGAGAGAGACTAGGTGTGGAGTACCCTTGGGTCATTCTCCCTCAAGGGCACATGGGCCAAAGAGGCATCATGACAGAAGACCAGTGGGCAGCTGCTAGTCTGGGGAAGGCCAGTGCTCAATGCTCAAGGACCCTCTCCAGTGTCAGGGCGAAGTCAGAGCAGTTGTGAATTGCTCAGAAAGCAGCCACCTCCCCCACCAGCATGTGAATGTTCCATGGATACTCCTCTGAGACGATGTAAGCCCATAAAGGGTCTAGGGAGGGAGGAACCCAAGGGTGCATCTCAGATTTCCTATTTATTTGGCATTTGGAGTTTTACCAGGTTTTAACTTAAATTCATGTGCATCACACTTATTATATAAGAAATCAGTGTCAACTATAGGAAATATAAATCAAAACAAGAAAATAAAAATGGCCCACACTCTGTCTAGGGACGAAACTGGTGGTAACATTTTGGTGTATTTTCTTCTAGTTTGTTTTCAAGACAATAGAACAGTGCATACTAGTCTCTAAATCTATCTCTTGCACTTAAAAATGTAATTGGCAGTATTTTCCATATCACACATTTTTCTTATCTTTTAAAATGGCTGCACCATATTCCATTGTATGGTTGTACCATGATCCAGTTAACAAAGCCTCCATTGTCAGCCCCTGAGACTGTTAGAAACCCTTTTTGAGCTCTAACTCTGTGTGTATTCTGGGCCTGCTCTACAGTGGAGGCGTGCACAGAAAGATGAAACATGCTTCCTGCTGTTCGTTGGGGAGAAGGTAATGGAGGACTTCCAACCAATATGGCAGACCGAGAGGATACGGAAAGGTGTTTCTTCCATCCATGCATATACAAATCTGCATATAACAAAAATAAATTCAATTGCAGAAACTCCCAGTGTCACTTATGAGGCAGGAACTCAAAGCCCAAGTGTTGCTTGTGAGCTGAGACCATGATAGCCCAAAGGAGGTTAAGGCTCAGACATAGGCCTTAGGGGTTCAGATTGGGAGAACATGATAGAGGACTTCTGGCATAAATTGAGAGCTTCTGAAGGCAGTAGAAAAACTCAGCAGATCTGTTTGGGCAAGTTTCAATAAAGTTTGCCATCTACCAGTGCCTTAGGTGGAAGACAGTCATATGCCAGAAATTGGAAACCTAAGCCTTCACTATGTGTACAAATTTACACCACATAAGTAACACTTAGAAAGTAATATGCATATGGGTTCAGAACTGCTAAAACCAGTGGGGTGCTTGTAAAGGCAAACATACAGTATTATGTAGACAGATGATGATACCATTTATATACCAAGGACATAAGATTACCTAAGGAAACAAATGCCACCAAAGAACTCAAAGTAAAAAAGTAGAATCCATGAAAAGCTACAGGCTATGAAGAGGGACACTTAGAAGAAGCAGAAACCTGGATAATTAGCATTCCAAGATCGAGGGGAAATAATCTTAAATAAACTATGACTTGAGTATATTTAAATTTATTTAAAAACATAGAAGGAGGGACAAAAATGATAAGAACAGGGCAGAACGATACAGAAACAGATCTAAAAGGGAGACAGAGAAGCTTTCTAGAAATAAAAACTGTATCATTACAATAAAAATCTATTAGATGTATAAAGTAGAATATTATATATTAGTAGTATAATAGTAGTAGTGTATGTATGTATTAGTGTATACTGTGGTAGTATATATTTGGCCAAAGAGAGAATTAGTGATCTGGAAGATACATCAAGATTATCACCTAGAATTTGAAATGGAAAATATGGAAGACAATTAATAGATATATAGTCAAAATACATCTAATCAAGGCCAGAAGGAGAGAATGGAGTATACATGAAGGAGATAATAGTTGGAAATATATTGGAAGAGAATTTTTCAGAATGAAAGGAACATTTAAATTCTTAAATTGAAGAATATTAGGTCCCAGGAATAATAAATACAGACAGATGTACATCTGGACACATTGCAGATACACTACAGAAAATAAAAAATAGAAAAATTAAAAAAACTTACTGTTAAAAGTCAGATTACACAAAGGAATGACAATTGAAGTAAAAGCCAACTTATCACCGGCAAAAATAGAGAACAACGAGAGATGTATCTTCACATTGCTGTAAAACAACTAGAACCTTAGAATTCAGATCCTGAGCAAACCACCATTTAAAAATGAAGGGAAAGGAGTTTTTAACACAAACAAAGCCCGAGAGAATTTATTATCCACCCAGATCCCAGTGGTAAGAACAACGAAAGAATGTAACTCAGTGAGATGGCAACGGACCCAGATGGAAGGAGTAGAAAGCCAGAAGCAGTGGTGAGGAAAATAGCCACAAAAAGATAAACTTTTTGGAAACTGTAAATAAGTACTGACTGCAAAAGTGACAGTAACGAAAAGTGGGCTACAAACAAGGTGACCATGAACTATTGGAGAACAGTAAGATGTGTGGGATAGGAGTGGAGGTGTGGTGGGAAAGCGTCTGTCTTACTGTCCTAAAGGGGGACAGAGGCAGTGATTGACCTTAAACATTGTTACACTGAACTTTTTAAAAAGTGGTTATTTAGGAATAACCACTGAAAGAAATATAATGCACAACTTCTAAAGCATAGAGTCTAAAAAGGAATAAAGAAAGCAGAATCAACTCCCATAGGAGGCGTGATCAGAAGAAGTAAGGAGGAAATAACCATGGTAGTTAATACCAGGTTTGTGAAGGGGCTGGGATTTGATTTATCCTACCTATACGCAAATAAGTTAGCCTGTTGCTATTTCGTGGATGCGGTTGGAAGACATGAGAATCTCAGATCAGAGATGAAGGACTTTAAGATTTGCACACAGTGGGACATCTGGGTGGCTCAGCTGGTTAGGTGGCCGACTCTTGATTTCAGCTCAGGTCGTGATCTCAGGGTCCTGGGATTGAGCCCCGAATCGGGCCCCAGGGTCAGTGGGGAGTCGGCTTGAGAATTCTCTCTCCCTCTGCTCCTTGCCCCCTACTAAAATCAATCAATAAATCTTAAAAAAAAATTCACACACAGCAACCATCATGAGAATCATGTGTGCTTCAGCTCATCGCTGGCCCTGTGGCCTACAGAAGGTGAAGCAGAGAGGTCCCAGTGGGGGTGTTGCACGTGCTGTGTGTATTGCAGCTGGGGAGCACCTCGCTTGGGGACTCCTCTCTGAGCAGGCAGTGAGCATGTGCTGTGTCCCAAAGGGAGACATCACCCATTCTCCCAGATTTCTTTAACGTGAACACAACCCTGAGAAGTGAGTCGGGTCACGAGCTCAGAGCCTTACCTTCTTGGCCTATTCAGTAAGACATGGGGAAGCCTGGGTGACTCACTGAGCAGTGTCTCTTCAAATGGTGATCAAACACAAACTGAGATGATAGAAGTGAATTAAAATAGCAATCCCATAAATAGAAATCATGATAAATAGCAATTAACCTTGCCTTTTAAAAAATTTATTTTTAAATATTATTTATTTATTTATTTATTTATTTATTGAGAGAGAGAGAGAGAGAGAATGAGAGAGAGTAAGCATGAGAGGGGAGATGTCAGAGGGAGAAGCAGGCTCCCCGCTGAGCAGGGAGCCTGATGTGGGACTCGATTCTGGGACTCCAGAATCATGATCTGAGCTGAAGGCAGCTGCTCAACCAACCGAGCCACCCAGGTGCCCCAACCTTGCCTTTTTAAAGACAGAATTTCTAATTTTGGGTTTAAAGTTGTGTAATGTATAAGACATACCCAACACATAATTTTTTTTTTTAACCTTAGTGGTTTGACCATATTCTATTTCGGCAGATATCTTGCTGCCTATGTAATATGAGTATTTGTGTGTGTGTGCGTGTGCGCATTTGTGTGTGCATGTGTGTGTGTGTTGGTGGTGAGGGTGATGTGCTATGGGAGGAGTGGAGTTAGTTTCTTTCTTCCCCTCCTTCCTCATCCTTTGTTAAATACATTCACAACTCTATCAGACAGGTACAGAAAGTTTGAAAGTAGCAGAAATCAAGAAGGGCGTCCTATGAAAATACTAACCTAAACAAAACGGGGGCATTACAATAAATAGTGGATAAAAAATATTTAAGGTAAAAAACAAAAACCAACCAAACCCTCCGCATTAATTCAGAATGACACACATTACCTTGCAACAAACAGAACAGTCTAGCTGAGGAGAAAGAGAGTCAAATCCAGTATGAGGCAGCACAAAAGGAGTGTCAGCTGAGAAGTCCAAACAACAAGCACTTTGAGTCTGGACAAGGCAGAGATGGATCTGGGAGAAGTGATCAGGAAATGGGCTCTGGATACGGAATATACGGCTTTAGATAGGTCCCGCATGAGGGAGGCCCCAGGAAGTAAGTAACAAGTCAATTTCAGCTTGTTTGAGACACAGAAATATGTATTTGCAGACTTTATAAACAAAGGGAGGAAATACTTACAGCATGGACCCCAGGGTTTGGGCAACTGGAAGTGTTAGTGCTGGGGGCTAAGGTCAGCGGTCTCATCCCTATAAAGGCCTGAGTGCTTTTCTCTGCTCCTCAAATCTGTATCACATGCCCACGCTCTTGGGCCTTCTATGAATTGATGGTTCCGGAGTGGGCCTGGGGATTAGGTGATAGGTGGCATGGTACAATCCTGTGCTCTTCTAGAAAAGCTCGGACACTGCTAATGGTGGGGAGAAGGACACTGAAATCCGGAGAGAGGAAGTGACTGGCCTCAGGTCAGCTAGCCCCCCACAGAGCTGGAACCTCGGTCTGAATCTCCTCTGTGTCCTCTAATTCTCCTCTGAATTTCCCTCTGTGTCCACTGCACCCCATCATGGGGAAGCTTGGCCCAGTTGCCCTTGGGGACTTAGTGCTTTGGCCCTAGCCTACTTTGGCAGATGTCTGACTGCTCTTAGAAGTGTGTGTGTGTGTGTGTGTGTGTGGTGATGATGGTGATATGCTAGTTGTGGGTGCAGTTGATTTCTCTCCTTTTTCCCCCCTTCCTCATCCTTTGTCAAATCCATTCACACCTTTGCAAGCCAGATGGAAAAAGAAACTTTGGTGGGGGTTGGGCTTTCAGATCTGGCTCCCTGGACACGGGGCCTGGGGTGTCCTGGTGTCTGAGTGCCAGTGGCTTGCTGGAGAGGCTCTAGGACATCTGTTTGGGGACAGTGCAGACAAATGGCCTGCAGACCCCCCCATGGGTTGGGCCAGGGCATCCTACCATCTAAAGCCTTCTCACTCTGCAGAGCCATGTGCTAACAAGCTGTTGGCAGAGCACTAGAGAAAGACATATTCAAAACAACAGCAACAAAAATTGCAAGCCACTCCATCGGGCCTGCAGACCCCTCCCTGCATCTCATTAGCGCCCGGGGGTGGGAGGAGGGGGGGCTGGCAGCGCTGCCCACACCTACTCCGGTAAACCAGTGCAGGCCAGTAGAGGTGGGTGGAACAGGAGGCGCCCCAGCCCCCCGCTTATGGCAGGCCTTCCAAATGCTGGGCTTGTTTATCTGTTCCCTAGCATTGCATCTTCTCCCAAAGTATCAGATACCTAAACCCTATTGTGTAGGGCTTATTTTGGTCTCATGTTCCTCAAACCAACCAGTGCTTGAAAATCTTTTTTCATCTGGGAACCTTGAGGTTTTCATACGATTTCCATGGAGCAAGGTGAGTCACAGCAGGTCGTGTGTTCCGCTGATCTCATGGCTTGGACTTGCCACAGTTGGCTGGGCTGGGTGGAAGTCATGGTGCTCTCTCCAGACGCCTCCACTCACCGCCGCAGTTAGGACCCTCTCATCTCTAGAAGGTGAGCTCCATTTTCCATGGTGGAAACTATAGACCAAAAAAACCAATTCAGCAATTTGTTCAGCAAAAACTCAGCAATGTCTCCATCTTCTCCCCCGACCCCCTCATTCCCTTATCCATCTGTGTTTGTGTTCCCAAGGTCCCAGGCTTCTGAAAAAGCTCAGCTTGGGCTAGAAGTTGGGGTGGGGACCCACAGCCATGGCTATGGTCCCCGGGACCTCTTACTCGGGAGGCCAGGGAAGAAGGAGCCCCCTCCAGCCCCCAGGACTGGGGGTACCACGCTCCCACATTTCCCACATCTTCCCTCCCAGGTAGTTCTGCACTAGTCGTAACGACGCACGTGGTCCTACGTGGTTTGAGTCAAATTACTACCCACGCATTGCTCGGTCATAAAGTGTGGATGGGGAAGGGAGGACTTCCACAGAGGGACTGCTGGCCCCTAAGGAAGAGCTGGAGGTGGCTTCTCTTGATGGTTTTCATAGCAAAAACACGTAGTGAGGCCAGCATGTGTGGCTGGATTCGGAAGCCACCTCATGTGGAACGCAGGGTGAGCTGCCCCGCAACCTTGGTATGGCAGATAGCTCACTTTTATAATGACCTTTTGGATCTGGGCTCCTGGAGGTGCCTCTGAGCCCACACGTGATGGTTGTCAAACCATGAAGTGCTTCGTTTCTACTGCTTGCCACAGGTGGGGAAATTGTAGCTCCTAACCTTAATTAAAGTGGAGTGGGGAGGGGGCCCGTGGAAAGCTTGCAGCCTGGAGCTCAAGACCCTCCCCAGAAGCCCAGGCTGGCTAGAAAGAGTCCTCCTGAGCTCTCAACATCTGTGAACTGTGTCAGAAGTCGGGCTTCCAGAACCAGAGTCCTCAGGGCCCCTTCCCCTGCATCAGAGCTGTAGGGCTCCGGCTGCCTGGTCCTGGGGGAAAGAAGGAAGGCTGACTGCCCCCTTGAGATGCTGCAACAGGAGGAAGCTAAGGGACGGCACCTCACCCTCCTTCCCCCTGCCGTGCCTGCTCCTGGTCCAGTGAGACAAGATGGCACCCATCTCACCATTATAGAAGGAGGGGAAGGCAGTTCTGTGAAAACCAAGCACCAGTGAAGAGCCAGGTAACCTCCCCATCTCAGTCTGAATGTCCCCATGTCCGACTCTTGAGTAAACTAGCATGCTCTGAAGGATAAGGTCAGGTTTGGCTTTGTGGAAGGCTCCAGAAAGCTGAATTCGGCTGCAGGCAGGCTTGGCAGAGTCCCTGAGCTGGCGTGTTTTCTCCTGAACATCCTGGAGGAGAGAAGCCCGTACCGTCTCTGCATCTTTCCCCACCGGCGGCTCTAGCTTCTGGCTCCCCGCCTTCTTAGTTCTGCCCTCCCGCACGGAACCCGGGGAGGACGAATGAGGAAATGCTGCTGTTCCGTGGATGCCCGCGACGCTTCTGTCAGACATGGCTCCTTGAGGAAGCCTCTCCGGCTTAGGTGTCTCTTCCCACGCTTCACCCTAACCACCCACCGTTCCCCCCCACCTCGCCCCGCGCCGGGCCCGTCTCTCCCATCAGAATAAGGTAACTCAGGGCCGATCCAAGCAGGCTTCTCCTTTGCTCCTCTGTTAGGATATCCGCTTCCTAAAGTCGGGGTGAGGATTTGTGCTCTGGGATCCGAAGACAAGGATCTGAGCGGTGGCTCTGGCCCCCATGGGATGCGCTTTTGAGCGGCCACTTCTCCACGTCTCTGCTTCCTTGGTCGTCACACGGGGGAAGTGATGGAACCTGCCTCTGAGGGTTATTGCGGGATTCACTGGAGTAATGTGGGCTGTCATTGTCTGCAGCAGGAGCTTCCGCACTGAGCAGGCACGAGGCTGCTCAGACTTGAATTTGCTCCAGTGAGGAACGGGCGGGCCTGGCGACAAATGGCGGGGAGAGGCCCGAGCCAGCCTGCGTGCCATGGAAGGAACACCCAGCCCCTGCGTCCCTTCCCTCTGCCCTCCACTGAGCCGATGGAGAATACCGCGCAGCTTCAGCCAGGGATCAGATGTCTTCATGTGGAAGAGCCAGATCTGGTAGCCAGGGGCCCGGCCACGCTGGGAGGCACGATTGAATTTTTCCTTTCCATCTGACAGTTCAGGACTGGATGTTACTTTCCAAATGAAAGCAGCTCTGGAAGGTCGTTGGGAACAGTGAATTGTGATTATGCTGGCACATTTTTAATTCTGTCTCATTACAGCTGCTGTTAAGGCTGCATTATAATAATTGCTTTAGTTCTGCTTTGGTATTTTCAGGCTTCTTTAATGTAGCTGTAATCTATGTGTATATTAAAGTAAGCCGAGCCAAAGAGCAGGGGCAGGCAGTGTTCGTGGACCAGCAACGGGGATGCCTGTGGAGCAGACAGGCGGGCAGGGAGGAGCCGTGGCTGGGGGACCTGCTGACAGCAGGGGTGGGGGGCTGTAGGGGGAGTGCTGGTCCCAAGCCCAACACACACTCGGGCTGGGACTCTAAGCAAGCCCAGGCTGCCCGGCTCAGTTCCCTCATCCGTTCCATGAGCTGCGACGTCTGTCTTGGAGATGCTCAGAAGTCCTTAGGCTGGCGGGGAGGCCCCGGGGACGACTGCACGGGGTCGGGGAGAGGCCCGGCTGCGGGAGGAGGGCTCCCTGGCAGCCCCCGGCAGCACAGCCCCCATGGCCTCTGGAGCAAGGACAGCAGTTCCAGACACAGTATGCAGACAGTCCCCCGATCCCCAGGGAACATTTTGCTCTGCTCTTTCTGCTATCACTCCCTGATTGGTTTTGTTTTCCTTTGAAATTTGCTTTGCTGGAAACCATCCCCACTCTTGGCTTACTGCTTTATGCCGCTGTCTTAGTCCCTTGATGGAGGCCTTCCTGTGACCCAAGACCGCTGTGGCCTCTCTGTTTGCTCTCCTCCGAGGGCAGTGGTGTCATTTTGGGGGGGCAGAGTGCCGAGTGCCCTCCCACGCCCGGCTGCTCCCATGGCGCTGTGCGTCTCCTGTGTTCGCGTTTGTCCGCTGTGCTGATTCAGAATCCTCACAAGCTTGTGAACTAAGTCATGATATCACCCCCTTTTAAGAGCAAGCAGAAGCCAGAAAGGTCAAGAGCCGTGCCCATGTCACCGGGGAGGGGCAGAGGCGGCATCCGAATCCAGTCTAGGGAGGAGTCCACCTGTTGTGCTCCGGGTCCCCCTCCCCCACCCCCACCATCTGCTTCCTGAGCACCTTCAGTCCTCCGTGCTGCTGTGCAGACCTCATCAGAAGCCACTCCGGGGCGCCACTCCGGGGCCGGAGGCTGCAGGCTGGGCAGAGGCCGAGGGATGGGTAAGGGTGCTGTCGGCACCACTGCGGGGCTGAGCACCAGCTGAACAAAATGTGTCTCTCTGGTCGTGGGCTGCCCGGCCTTGTAAGTCTGGGTGCTGTGGGGAATGAGACTGTGGAAGAGCTCTTCAAGTGGGGTCCCCAGGCACCTGTACCCGCCTTGTGCCTGGGCCACACCACACCCTGATATTTCCTGAAGGATTCCTGTTTATCCTCCGCATTTTTTTTTTAAGTAAAATTTTTTTTCTTTGAGAGGGAGAGAGAGAGAGAAAGAGGAGGGACAGAGGGAGAGCATCTGAAGCAGGCTCCACACGGTGTGTGGACACGGGGCTCCATCTCACAACCTGAAGATCACGGCCTGAGCTGGAGTGAAGAGGCAGATGCTTCACCGGCTGTGTCACCCAGGTGCTCCTATGCTCCTTGCATTTTTCAAGACTTGCCTGTGAAGAGGGTGTCAGAGACTTTTGCTGGGCCTTCCTAGGGAACATCATCCCGCTGGCCCACGACTGTAATACAGCGTGTTCCGGCCACACATCTGCAGGCTCACAAGAGCCCATGTTTCAGGAGCTGCAGAGTCCAAGTCTTCTTGCAGGAATCTCTCCCAAGCGGCTCTGACCGTGGGCAGCTTGGCTCGACCACCCAGGAGCGTGCGCACCGCCTCCAGCGCGCTTCCCACTGCTTCATTTCTGGAAGAGTTCTAATTGTGAAAAAGTTCCTCCTTATTTTGGATCAAAGTCCTTCTCTGATATCTTCTACCCCTGAGTCCTAGTTTTAGCTCCTGGAATGAATTCATTCCCTTTTTCACATGGTAGTATTTTGAATGTACGAAGGCAGCTCAAAGTGCCTCTTGTCTTCTCGTCTTCGGATTCGACGTCCTCCTGTTCTCTTTTCTTTTCCTTCTAGTTAGATATTCCTCAATGAGAAAAAAATAGCAAAGGATCTTAGTTTGTCTCCAGCACAAACTAGGCTCCCATAAATGCGTTCTCTTCTTACACTACTGTGTTCCAGTCCCCAAATTTGGAGACGACTACCAACGCCACCTCACTTGTGCTGAGAGCAGGAGACTATAAACAAACTAGGATGTGGTTCCTGCTCTTGGTTGTGGAAGAGCAGCCGTGGCAACAACTGCTAAGTACCAACTTGGGACAAACTACCTCCTCTTTCCTATGGATTTTTTTTCACTGCTGTGGTAAATATGCTTTCACTTGTGTGCAAACAGTGTCACCCTCTTTTGACTGTAAGAACAACTCTGGAATAGGCTGCCCCCCAGGCTAACTCAGTCCCATCCATCCGTCTCTCCCACACCACCTTCCAGGTCCCCCGGCTGTCACTGTGTCCTATATCTCCATCCTCGGCCCATCCAAGAGCCCTCTCCAATAGTCCCACCCCTCTTTCCCACAGGAACATGACACTCTCCCCTAAAAAATCGTCCTTAATTAGTTAACAAAATTTGCCTCCACGACACAGCCTGCTCTCCCCCTGAAAAACCAGTGACAGATATGAACACCATTTGGTCTAATTAGTTCTGATATTTCACACAACATATTTGTGAGGCTTTTTGGAGGGAAGGGAGGAAGGCAGGGAAAATGCTTCTATTAAAAGAACAGCAGGGAGGCTTGCATGATGGGAGGGGCAGAGTTTGGGGTCTTCTGTCACTGCAAATAGACTCTTTGTTAAATCAGTACTGGGTGGCCTGCAGACACTCTTAACTTCCTGAAACTCTGTCCTCGCCTCCCCATTTGTCTGCACTGGGCCTCCGCAAGGATGAGGCCCCTGCGTGTGCCTTATTCCAGTGACTCATGAAGCCACCCTTCGTGACTTACGAATGACCTTTTCTCCTCTAACGACAGAAGTCTGTGCAAGGCGAGGTCACGTGAGAGGAGTTCAGGACTAGAGACTGGGGAAGTCGGGATGTGACATTCTCTATCCGTCCTGCCCTTGGCTTGCTCTGTGACCTTGGAAAGACGATTGAACTCTTGCAGTCCAAGGGCTGTGTGTTTGGGACCGGTGGCAGGGAGAGGGAGGTAAGATCCTATCTTGAGCTGCTAGAATAGATGTTTCTGGAGATACAGAATGTTGACCATTACGGAGTGTATAAATTAGGAGCAGTTCTTGATGTAGAAAACCAATCCTGTATTTGTCACATTTGCAGTCCTCTGTTTACAACCTACGGGGTTTAAGAGCTGTGTTTACCAGTCCAAAGAGCTGAGCACACGCTTGGGGTGTCCCACAACATGGCTACGATCTCATGAAGCTCACTGGAAGTCTGTAGTTGAGATTGGAAATCCATGCTGGGCTTTTCACAAGTTCAGGTTTATCCCAGTGCCCATCCCAAAGTTGATGTTTCCTAAATTTTTCCACATTTCTGTGGCAGAATGTGAAGCCTTAAGGTGGTACTGTGGAAGGAGCACTGGGAAGGGGACTCAGAACTCTTGGGTTTCTCTCCCCACTTGGTGTTGTGGCTGTTGGCAGTTTGTTCACCTTTCTAGGCCCATTTGCTCATCCCTAGAACCAGAGAGTTGAATGACTTCCTTAGTTCCTTGCAGTTTGAATGTCCGTGATTTTACTGCCCCTTGGGCCAAGGGAGGCCAAGAGGATGACTCTAAGCTTCAAGGCCGAGGGATACCTGAGGGATTCCTGTAGACCTCCCTCCCGAGGGACCACATCTGTGCAGTTCTCTGGGGGACTGTGGCCCAGGCCTGCCCTGCTCCCCGGGGGCCCGATCATCACCTCCCGTCATGTGGCCATCTGGACATATGTCTTGGTCTTTATTTGGCCTGGCCTTGTCCCTCTCTATCTTCTGCTGCTGACCTGAGCATTGCCCTGTCATGACCCCCACCTGCACTGGCTGTCCGTCCCACCAGCCTGGGAGTCAGACCTACTGCCCTCTCACAAGGAAAGGGTGAAATCAGCCACCATACTGGGTGGTGTTTAAGAAGGTGACCTGGAATGTCAGCTCTGCTGGAACAAATCCCACCTGGGCACTGCTCAGTCTCACGGTCCTCTTCTGGCAAGTTGTGTTAAGAATTAGAAACAACACATAAAGTACTTAGCCCAGGGCCTGGCCTCTGGTAAAGACTCAATAAATAAATGTTAGTAATGGTTCTGATCACGGATTCTGATCTGTGCGGGTTTTTCCTCACACCACGCAATTCTTGGACCCCGGTTGGGTGTCCCCCAGCTCAATTCAGTTTTGATGCTGCCTGGAGATGGCATCTGATCCCACAGAGTAAGGGCTCAGTCCCACAAGGCTGAGAAGGCCACTGAAGGTGCAGGTGTTTCTGACCCACTGCTTATAAACCAGAGGTTTCCAAGATTCCTTTTTTGGATTTGAGAGAACAAGCTCCCAGAACTCACAGCTTTTTATTTATGATATTACTGGAGTATTATGAAAGGATGTAACTCAGGGACAGCATGGGACAAGGTATGGGGGGTGGGGCTCAGAGCTTTTGTGTTCTTCCCAGGTAAATTGTTCTCCCTGAATCCCCACGTGCTCACCAGCCCAGAAACTCTCCAGACCCCTCCTTTTGTTTTTGTTTTTGTTTTTTTACGGAGGCCTCATTACTTAGGCATTACCGATTAAATCATGGAACTTGAGACTTCAGCCCCTCATCCTCCTTGGAGGAGCGGGGTAGGGGGGGGAGTCGGTAGTACTGAAAGTTCCATCTCTCAGATCACAGGATTGGTTCCCCTGGCAACGGGCTCCCATCCTTTGGTTATCTAGAGGCTTTCCAAAAGACACCACATTAACATAACAAAAGACACCTTGCTCTCTCTCCTCACTTAGGAAATTCCAAGAGTTTTAGGAGCTGGATGCCAAAAACAGTGCATGAAGACCAGATATATATGACTTATCGCAGAAGTTGTTCTCCCGTTGATGTTGTTACTTGTGATAAATCCTTCTGACACTTTTCCTCCAATCAGAAGCTTTCTTTGCCAATCTGTTTTAATGGTGTTTTTGTTTTTGTTTTTGAAGGATGAGAAATATGGCATTTAATCACATCCCTCCATGGGTTCTGAATTCTTTCAGAAATAGACCAGAAGTCAGTTAAAAATTAAAAAACAAACAAACAAACAGTCTCATTGCTAGTAAAGCAGGATTAGGGAAAGAACATTGGACCCTAAAAGACCCAAGTATTTCCCCCAACTCTAGATGGGGAGCTGCTCTAGGGGGTGTTGGGTGGGGGAGAGTAAAGATACTGCAGGAGTCAGACAGAGAGAGGCCAAGGTACATGTGATTTTTAATACATGAGTTCTCCTGGGCGTAGAAGAGCAGCTGCCTGGGCCTGAAGCCTGCCAGTCCTATCATAGGTCATAGTTTTTTCCCCTTTCCGAGGGGGAGAGGCTGGTTCTAGGGGCAGAATGGGCAAAAGGTTACTTTCCAGCAAGGGTGCAAATACCTAATTCTTGGTGTAAGGCAGGGGGCCAGGGGCAGGGAGCGTGCGGGCCCACTGCAACTTCCTATTAAGAATTCTCTGCCTTCTGGTCCCACAGCTCCTGCAGGGGTGCGAAGCCACCAGAAAACCTCATCAACCTACTCTTACACAAGCTTTCCAGAAGTTATTTCAAAAGGTACTGTGTGTCTTCCCATAACACATTCTGTTTTAATATGTCCTTTTATAATGAAAGGAAGGTATGATTATTGTGAAAAATGAGAACCCCAAAGAAATACATAACAACCAAGTGACAGCCTGCTGCACTCTGTAATCAATGTTCCCGGTCTCTCTTCCACCCAAAAGTCCGTGAACCAGTTTTGTGTCCACAGCACATTTTTATACAATTTGTATAGGCAAGATTTATGGACCAAGGGGTCAGCTGAGTAGTTGGGCCCTCTTGCTAAGTTGATATGATATAACTGGCCCTTTGCAGGTACCCTGGGCTGTCTGTCCAAGTTGGGTGGTGCACACCTGCTTAGTTGCGGTCTTCCCATCGAGTTCTAGTATCTGTGCACCTCTACCTGTTTTCTTCCTGCTGTGTCAGGCATGTCTGGCTTTGGCTGGATTTCTGCATCTCCGGGTTGACTTCCTCATTTCTAAAACACAGATGCTTCTGGGGCATCATTTTAAAGCTAAAGATAGGCTTGAAGCTATGACCACGGCTCTCTATTAGCCTACTCTGAAAATCTGGCAGATGCTCCAAGACTCAAGGGTTCTACCACTGTAGCTAACAGTCTTTCTCTGTATCCAGCCATCCCAGCCCTGTTCATTCTGACCTTTCTCTGCTGCCTGGAAGGGTTTGGAATCCCCCTGTTGCACCGATCCTGCCCCCTTCCCTCCCCTCCCATTCCTGCCATGTCCCTTGGGCTGGATGGAGACCCCTGAAAATGGTGGCTTCCTTATCCAGTCCCCACTGGTCTCCCATCTGGGTATCTTGTGCCTAGTCTCCCTCCCTATTCCTTTTCCTCCCTTAACCTGTCCCTAGGGCAGAGTTTGGGCTCTATCTCCGTGCCCCCGCCTCCTGACCCCGTTGGCTAGTTGTTTTCCCTGGGCTTCGCTCTCGTTTCTGGGATTCTCCCACATCACTTCCACTACATGGCCTGAATGTCCACCTGATGTGCAAACACCGTCAGTCCCCACAAGAGGTAAATTGTGTCCTGCCTGCCTCCGCACTCAGGTCAACTTCTGGCTCATTGATACCAGACGTAGACAGCCTCCATCCGTCCCCACAGCTCCCATCCCTGGACTCCTGGCCACAGGACCCTAGGCCATAGGCTGTCCTGCAGTGCACAGCTCACCTTTCCAGCTTGGCTGTCCCCTGCCCTGGCTGTCATCGGCCCTGGCCTACCACGATCTCCCGGAAGGAGTCCCTCGCACACTGAGCAATCGAGGCCGTGTCTTTGGTGACAAGTTCATCTGTCACTGCTATTTCCCATGAGATGTGAACTGTCACTCACATACCGAGCAGTCCTGCTAGTTTGCAGCCCGATTTGGCAATTTATTTATTGTGACTAATACTCTGTCAGAAAAATATTGATGTCCCTTTAAATATGTGATTTTAACAGGCTTCCTCTAGGGAATTTCTTGTTTGGGGGGGGGCACATTTTTCCCCTAAGGGACACAGCCCTAATTTTATCTTGAAATTGAATAAGAAAATAAGAGGTCGGTCTTAGGAACTTGTGTCACAGGCAAGGCAGGCCAGATGCTGACAGGAAAGAGGACAACGGTGTCCGTCACTGTGGGTGCGGGCGGAGTGGCGCCTTCCCCCTCATTTCACTCCTTTAGCACTCCTACAGCACTTCCTGCCACCGTCGGAAACGCTTGCACGCAGGAATCGATGACGTCCTTAGACAGGCGTGCAGGGCGGGTGCTCTTACTCTCCCATGTTACAGATGGAAGAAGGGAGTCAGAGAGAAGTTAATGAAATCGCTCAAGGTTATACATCTGGGAAGTGGCAGAAGAGGGATCCGAACCCAGGCCTCCTGGCGCCAGAGTTGGCGTGACTGCCGCGATCCCGGCCTGCCTCCCAGGCACAGGGAGGCCGCTCCTTTGCTGTGGACCATCTACTCTTGGGCTCAGGTCCTGGGGAGATTCCTGACTCGCTCTCACTGCGCAGGAAATCGCAGGTGTCAGGGCGCGACACACAACATCTTTGCTACCTGTCTGACGCATGGGGCTTTTTTCATCTGGCCTCTATTGCCTTCACCTGGAAGGATGAATCGGCCAGCCGAGTCAATTCTGTGAAAACTCGGTGTCTGATTTGTCCCTAGATGAACTTGTAGCAAAACCCAGCCTCGTGCCAGTCCACTTGACGGCTGCACACTGTTTCCAGTGGTGGTCAAGGGCCTTCGGTGACTGTTTGCTCTATCTTGTCCTGCATCCTCCTCATGACTGTTTGTGGTTCTGGGTCCAGGCAGCTGTCTTGGCAGCCCACCTACCCGCCCGGTGTCCAGTGCCCTCTCTGCCCTTTTCCTGCAGGCCCTGGGGACTGCTTGTCCAGTTTGCATCCTTATTTCTCAGTTCGGTGTGCCGCGGGGGGATTACGTATTATGGGAGGGGAAAGTGAGATGGTGGAGCAGGAGGCTGGGATGAGAATGGTTTGCTTTCTAGCAAGTGCCCTGGCTGCTTGTGACTCCCTTGGAGTGAGCTGCACCTTGGGTGATCAGGGAAGATGGCTCTTAGCGATCTGGGGCTCCCTTGCACTTGCAAAATTGGCCCTGGGGCAGCAGCGAGGTGTGGAAGGCCAGGTTGGGAATTAGGAGGACAGGGCTCTAGTACCAGCCTTGGTTTCTCCCCTGGATAAGGAAGGACTGCAGTCAGACATTCTCTTGGCCCATCTGGCTCTGGAATCTAAGGGTCATGCATAGTAGAGGGTGGTGGTACGTTGAGGAGGCCAGGAAGGTCCCCAATTCCTGGTCAGTTTGCTAAAGCTAGATATTGGTCAGAGGCAAGGGGAGAAGTACAAGTGGACAGTTAAAGTTGGAGCTGGCATCTTAGGTGGCTGGCCCTGTGACTCATTGACAGATCATCTTATAAATGCAGCTACTCAGATGGCATTCCTGCACTTTCGTCCTGGTCCTGCCATTTTCCACTCCTTCAATCCCTGCCCCCCCCCCACTTTCAGGATCTTCTTAGTCACTTCTTTCTCCAGCCACAGGCAGGGTTTGGTCATGGCTCAAAGGATGGAGAGGGAGGGTCCTGATGGGTGATGGGGATTACAAGGTCCCCTGCCTAGCACAAAGGCATTTATCTCCAAGTCTCCCGTTGAGTCGCAAGTGGTAGATCAGTGCATCCCCAGAACTAGCCAGGAGGGACTAGGGTAGAGAGAACCTCTGAGTTTCCTGTTTAGGAAGAACAGTAACTGTGGAGCTGATGGGGGATCCACCAGGCCCTTTGATGTGAACCCAGGGGACCTGGACACGGCTTGGACGTGAGTCCCCCAAAACACCAAAATCTCTCCCTTCCCATTCCTCCTCTTCCCCCCCAGCCACCCCATCCCCCCACTTTCCTCCCCTGCCTGTGCCACCATCAGGCTCCCTGCCCATGATGGATTTTTCAGGCTTCGTTTAGTGACATAACCATCCCAGTAAAACATACAAATGGCCCAACCGTGGATCCTAATGTGCGGTAAACGGTTTTTCACCTCATATCATTTTTTATGGGAAGAAATTGGCTTTGTGCTTCCCCTGCAGTGCCCCCCAAAGCACCCCCCCTTGCAGGTGGACTGTGCTGGGGGAGGGGTTGCCTCCTCTCCATCTGCCCAGCTGCCCACTCTCTCCGAGCTCTGCTCACTCACAGGGGCAGGGGCGGTTCAGCTTTGATTAACTGTCCCGTGCAATATTCATTTCCGGCAAGAGGCTCCCTCTGCTGTCTCTACAGGAACAGGGGGGCGGAGGGGGTGATGGGGGTTGGTAGTGGGAGAGTGCCAGGTTCCTGATTGGATTCAGTTCTTTGTTCCGGTTGTTTTCCGAAGGCACCACCTTCTGCGGTGATCCGCAGCCTTCATCCCTGGCTCTGCGTCCTCTGCCCTTTCCTTGGTCCTTCCTGTGTTCTGTCACCCATGCAGCGGGTGCCTCGGTGCTTCTCTCTCTGCCGCATGGCGATACTGGAGGGGATCTCTGAGATTTCCAGTTCAGGAAAAAAAGTAACCTCTGAACCGGCGAGGGGACTCTTCTAACCCCGGGAGGGAAGTTCGGTGATGCTAAACTCAGTATTTCCCAATGCAAGGTCAACTGCAGGACCCTGGCCAGGTCAGCGAACCCACATCTCTGGACTGAGTACGCCTTAAAATTGTTCTCCTTCTGCCCCTTGGCCCAGTCCTATTCAGACTCCACCAGTGGCTTCATTTCCTCCCCTCTGTTCTGAACTGGGGCATCTCCTAAGACCCCAGCCTGAGCTGTCTGCTCTTGTCTGTAAGCATTCCCAGTGGACACTTCTAGAAGTACATTGGAGCTACAAGTGATTTGGAGGAAGGAAAGCTTTCTGCTGAAAATGAGTTGGGGGGTGACTCAAGGTCCCCTCTGCAGCCATGGCATCGCCCTGCTCTCACAAGCAGCAAATTCCTTGCCTCTCCTCCTGACTGCCTTCCTGCCAGCTGCCTTCTGCACGCCCAGGAAGGTGAAGGGTGCAGCAGGGCTGTGATACCACTGTCACTTGTTTCCTCTTCTTGCAGCTACTGCTGGTTCTGCCTCCATGGCCAAAAAGGCAGCTGGCCCTCGGCGCTGCACCCCAAGTGTTGCTAGGACTATGTATCCGTGCTTGTGCAGCTTCTGGTCTATGGATGAAGCCACTGCCACAGTGTCCTGGGTTTCTGTGTGCCCCTCTGGTGGGGGCTGACTGCCCATCTCTCCGCCTGGCCAGCAGTGGGGCAGGGATGGCTTGCCGCTCAGCATGGAGGCTGTGCGCGTGTGTGCGCGTGACCACGCATCTGTGCGCGCACTGACTTTGGAGGAATAGCTGCACATTTGGCTCAAAAGCACAGCATAAGTATACACCTAAGAGGTCCTCTAACATAAAGATGGTATTTGGGGGGAAATATTTGTACCTGAACAAAGGGAAGGTCCTTCGGAAATGTTAAGAAGCTTCTAGAAATGTCAGTGCCAATAGTGATGACAGTCACTGTTCTGAGACTGTCTTGCTCCCGCTGCCCTCAGACCACACTCCCATGGGGAGCCTTGGGAATGGAGCAAGAGAGCTCAATTGGGGCTTCCAGTCATCCCAGACACTGAGGTGGGTCCATTCTGGAGCCCACATTTCTGGGTGCATAAAGACCAGCCAGCTGGTGTTGGGGGTGTGTGGCCAGGGTGGAGGGGAGCTAGGCACTGTATGCAGCGCTGGGGGGCTGTGAAGTTTGGCCTGCAGAGGAGGTAGCGGTAGAGAAGATCTGAGGGTTTGTCATTCGGGAAAGCCATTAGCCAGCCCCTAGTTATTGCAGAGGGCCAAACCAGGATGGCTGGAGCCTGGGACCCGAAGGCAGTCCCCCCCCACCCCCTGGCATCTGACCCTCCCCGCAGTCATACAAATCAGACGGTGGCCTGATACAGGCTGTCAGCCTTGTTGAAGGATTCTTGCGTTGGAACAACAGCTCAGCAAGGTGACGCATCCGAGTCTTTCCCACTTTCAGGAGCCTGGGGTTTTAACCAGTTATCCACCAAAGAGGACATTGGAACTGGAACCACAGATGTAAGGAGTTCACATAACCTCTAGAAGGTGGGACTCCTTGAATTTGCCATGTCTCCAGGCCCCAGGACCCCTGGGACCCAGGAGAACTGAAGGTAAATGCGCTGTGTTTCCCTGGAGACACGGTCACCTGCTGACAGTTCTTCAGGTGACTGTCCAATCCGAGACTTGGGTTCTCAACACAGAAATACAGGAATGAAGTGATGTCAGCTCTTTAATGGGCTTCCTGGAGTTTGGAAATGAAGGCGACTATGTTGTGTCTCCTCATTCCGGGCAATGTCCTCACTCTTCTGCTTCTGCAATCGTGGCCTGGCCTCATAGGGGACAGGACCGCAGGGGACAGGACCAAGAAGGGTGTGAGGTGCAGAGAGGTTTGGGGGGGGGCTACTAAACCCCTGATTTAAGAGCCAGAAAGCCCGGCAGTGAAAACAAATCTATTTAGAAGCCTCCAGCAGATTTTAGACACCTTGATTAATCATAACTTGCTACACATTATTTCCCTATAAACAAACTACAATGTTACTCATATAAACAGCTTTATCTTGACAGCTGCAAAATGTCAGGATTTAATGTAGAATGAGCAGAGATACACCATATGTTACCACTCCAGGCCTGGAACACACTAATTCACAGCATATTGCCTCATCCCGAAGAGGTGATTACAAAAGAGGGGCTAGGTTTTTGCCTTGCCACGATTGTACACGCAGCCTCCGAGTCCCCAGTGCCTTCTCTTTGGCTGAGCTGTGGAATGACTAAGATGCAGTACGGAGGAAGATTCTCAGGGTTGCCAGCAGTGAGCAAGACAGCAGCTCACAAAGCAAGGAGGTGGTCGTGTTAGTATTTTTAAAAATGGACTCAAATACAGGTGTCCCACACTGGGAAACCCATGGTTCCAGTATAATAATGGGGGGAGGGGGAGAAAGTCAGTTCACTGCTGGCTTCCCGCTGGGGACGATTGCTGCTGCCTTTGCCAGAATAAAAAGCCTCTGAAAGATAGAAAACAAATAGAACCCCCTAGAAAATAAATAGAGCTCCCTACGGAAACCGACAATTAAGAAACAAGTTAAATGCAAGGGGAAGCCGAATTTATTGTTCACGAAAATGAAGTTTATAAAGGGACTATTTACCTTGGGGTAGTTTTATCCCAAGGGGAGAGAGAGAGATTGGGGATTTTCTCCTATAGGCTGCACTCAGCTAGAAACCCCGCAGGACACATTTTCATGGAGACAACGGTTTCATGTGTGTTCTCTTTGCTTTCTTTGACTCCCCTCCCGGACCTCTCTGCTACCCTACACTCGGGGTGTCCTTGGCCGAGAGCACCCAGGCTGGCTCACCGACTCTGTTTATAAATACAGTTCTACTGGAGGGCAGCCTCGCCCATTCATATATATATACTGTCTGTCTGCTTTCGTGCTACAGCTGCCGAGTTGAAGAGATGCAGCAGAAACCATATGTATGGCCCACAAGGCTGAAAATATTTACTCTCTGGCCCTCTGGAGACCATGTTTGGTGACCCCCTGCTCTAAACTGTACATGTGTTTATGTCACTCCCCAGTCTAAACACTGAAGGTATGCTCCCAATTCATTTTTGGCCACCCAAGAGTCCGTCCCCTCCTCTGGGCTCTGGAACCCCAGGTTTCTTTTGGGGAAGGGCCGCTCACATTGCCTAGTCTTGGTGGCTCTGCCAACCGAGGGGTGGGCAGGTAGCCACAGGCTGAGACCTACTGTAGTGTCACCCCCTAACTTGGTCCTGGCTCCCCTTGAGAGCCACCCCCCCCCACTTATCTCTGTTCTAATGCTCATACTCTGTGGTGTGCCTCATACTCCAGTAACTCTGTTAAGACAACCAGTTCACGGAGATGTCTTTCCCGACCTTGCTGTGATGTGAGTTCCTTGGTAGGCAGGGAATGGTCTCATTTACCTGTATATCCAGAGCATGGCAAGGCTGCTGAATGCTAGAAGAATGAAGCCCTGCTTTCACCATTGGTACTGTGTTTGGCTACTAAGTTACCATCTTGATCTTATGCTAAGAGTTCCCCAACCCAGCACCCAGCATCAAGTAGCTCTTTCTGTTCTCAGGCTGACTTTATTCCTTGGTCCCATTACTGACCTCCTCCTACTGATCTGTTTAAGCCCTGAATCTGTACCCCACTCCTGAGATGGGCTTCCACTTCTTCCCCCCAGGCCTGTTTCTTGTTCTTCTCGGTGCTGCTGTGGCTGACAGCTCTGCATCAGGTTCTTGGAGCTCATGACCCGAGCTCTGCTATCTGAGACCAGACAGGATGACCCCCCTCCCTCCCCTGAAGCCCCTTGGGGGCGGCAGGAACCATCCAGATGCTTCCTGCCCTGTTGGACTGCCCTTCCTGGCCTTCACATCTACATCTAGATCCTGGTAATCCCGGTCTGTGGCATCTATTCCTGACCCCTTGCCAGGCAGCTTCTGACAGGAGAGGGGGATTGCCTCAGGGGCACAAGTAGCCAGGGCAGAGTCTCTGGCTCCATGGTTTTTGGCTGAAAGGGGAGTCTTTAATTCTTTCCCTTTGTAAAAAGAGAAATAACCCTCAGGGAGCATACAGCTGCTAAGGTTTAACAGGATAGTCAATGCTCAAACCCTAGGGCCTCTGGCACAGTTCTTTCTCCTGGGCCAGAGGCATGGGGCCATCTTGGAATCTGGAAGTCTTAGTGCCCCAGATCCACCTAGAAGAGATAAGCATTGTGATGCTTTGCAGGCTTCTTGGGGAGGGAGATAAATCACTCTCTGATGCACTTCTCCTTTGCTGTCTACTTTCATGGTGGGCCAGAACATTCTGAGTGTGAGATCCTGTCTGGATGTCGGAATCTTAAACATTAATTCTAATAATTCTCTTTCTCGAATGTTCTTGTGCCAGAAGGACTCCTGGGATGTGCAGAACATCTCATATCCCAATCTTGCTGCCTGGGGTCAGGAAGGGTACTTGGTTTCTCTCCAGCTGGTATAGTCATCCAAAGAAACAGACTGTCCCAAATCCAGCACTGCAAGTCCAAACACAGAACCTAATTATGCCCAAAGAAGGCACAATTCTCAAGAGGAAATCTCCTTTTGGGCTTCTGAGCTCACTTCTGAAAGTAATTGGCAGATGCTGGTCCCTGCTACCAGGAATTCCTCCAGGAACCATGGGGTCGAAGACAAATCTGGTGAGAAATGAGTTTGGTGTAGAGGATGAACAAACATCCTGGAGTGCCCAGGATGGGCTGGCTATGACACACGGGCTGCTTGAATGTTTCCACACACCTTCAGAATGTCCCTAAGTTCTGGAATCTCTGGCTTACCAACTGTATCGTCGAGACTGTCTTTCGCACTCAGAGCGCACAAAATCTTTGACCACGAGCCAAGGACTTGTCTTGGAGTATGGTCCCTGGGCCTTGAAGGACAGCAAAGGGCAGCTGGCATCAGCCTCCTGCCTTCTCGTCTCCTGGCCCCAGCTGGCCCAGGGCTGGGGACGGCTCATTTGCCTTGCCTCTCCAGACCTCCACGATGGGATTAGAAAACAGAGCCAATCGCTTCGATGCTGGCTTCAGTCTAGCTCCCGGTTCCCAGCTCTGAGCTCCTGGCAGAACCTGATACATGGGCTGCCTTTTCTGTCAGAAGCCTTTTCTCCTATTTTAAGGACTTGAGTCTAGAGCTCAGAAGACTCTGGACACCTAAAATAGAAATGTCTAAAGGAGCAAAGAACCGTGTTCAGTCATTACCAAGCAAAGTGACTTCCCCTTTGTGATATTACCCACACAAAAATGTGGGATTTCAAGAGAGTAATTCCATCATTAACATCAGTACTCAGTGTTAGGGTCCGTGATCAAAGGAACGAGACTGATGCAAAGCGAAAGCCAAGCAAAGCTTTATTTCGCGCCAAGCATCGAAAATCAAACCGACTGGTAGGGGCCGTCTCTTATGAAGAGATGATGACGAGGACCCTGACAAGGCCGCTCCCAAGAAGTCTGCTCTGGACGAGGCTGCTCACCGAGGAGGCTGCATGCCCACGAGGCCGCTCCCGGGAATGACGCCGCTCCAGGGAGGCTGCCAGCAAGGCCACTGGCAGTGGGGCCATGGCTCGGTGGTGGCGAGGCCGCCCCCCCCCCCCCCGCGGTAGGGGCGGCGCAGTTCCCAACAACTATCACCATCGCTGCTATCCTGATGGCTATCCTAACGGCTCTCCCAACTAACGGCTCTAAAGGCTCTCCCTAACAGCTATTCTAACTCCTCCTACTACTCCTACTACTCCCACTAACCTTTATATAGGTGGTTGAGCCCAGCCCACACAGAGGTGGCCAATGGGATTTCAACTCACCACAGTAAATATACGCGCGCCCCACTGATTGGATGTCTCCATCCGGCCTGGCCTGCCCCTATATCCAGGGTTTGCAACTAAGTTGCTCTGGCTAACCAGGCCCTTACATTTCCCCCTTCTCTTTGGAATTTGTCAAATCCTTGACTCTTCAGCCAGTTCTATGTTCTCCTGTTGTAAGGGGTTATACTGAGCATGTAAGACTAACATTTTTATCGCTCTAATTTTCTTTGGTACAAATGACATTAGGGCATTTATAATACAGGGGCCAAAAAGTAACAGTAGTGCTGCACAGTCAGCTGATGAGTTAGACATTCAATGCTTTGTATAACCTTTTCCATTTTTCCTAATTCCGCTCATCTAATTTCCCACCTATACTTTACGTAAACAGGTAACAATAGGAGCAACAATAAACTCACAGTTTTTTAGTCTAAGCTTTAGTCCATGGTCAGCAGGGTCCATCGGCTGCGGCTTCCATCTCTGGGGGGTGTGTGTCCTTGTTCTTGGCTCGCTTGATATGACCCATGTGAACCCAGGCCCTAATGCCTTCTACTTTTACTGCCGTGGGGGTGGTGAGGATAACAGTAAACAGTCCCTTCCAGCAGGGCTCCAAGTTTCCCACTTGATAGTGAAGGGGTCTCCCAAACATTATTTCAAATGGGGTCATCTTGTTTAAATAGGGTGTACATTGTGCCCTGAGGAGGACAAAAGGAAGGAGATCCACCCATCCACCGCCAGTCTCCAGAATTAGTTTTGTCAAGGTCTCTTTAAGAGTCTGGTTTATTCTCTCTACTTGCCTGGAACTCTGGGTCAGTAGGCACAATGTAGTTTCCAACTAGTGCCCATGGCCTTGGCCAATGCCTGTGAGACTGAACTCACAAATGCAGGGCCATTGTCTGACCCGAACATGAGGGCAGCCCAAACCTAGGAATTATTTCCTCTTGTGGCTTTTTGGCTACCACTCCTGCCATCTCATGTTTGGTGGAAAAGGCCTCTAACCAGCCTGAAAAGGTATCTACAAAAACTAGCATATACTTGTGCCCATATTTTCGGGTTTCATCTCTGTAAAATCTATTTCCCAATAAATTCCTGGTTCCTTACCTCTTTCTCTTTTCCCTCTTCCCATTCTAATTCTTCCCACATTAACTTCCTGGCATTGAGCATATCTATCAGCTACATCCTGAACCATATGCCCTAATTTAGAAACCTGGAGCTGCTTGCCGATAAGCAACTTGAGTTTGCAAATGAGTACTCTGATGTATCTGGTCTACTAACTTCTTACCTAGTCTTCGAGGAAGAATTATTTTTCCTGTTTTAGTCTTAGCCCAGTCCCCTTCATAGTCCAATTACCCCATTTCTGTAAATACTTTAATTCTTCTTCTGAATAGTTTGCTTTTTCTGGTAGGGCTGGAGCCGGGAGTGTAACTAGTTCTTGTACTGTTTCTCGGGCTGCTTGCTTTGCAGCTTGATCTGCTAATTGGTTTCCTTTTGAAATCAACCCTTTGGTGTCCCAGGCAATGCTTAACAGCCACCTCTTTGGGGTCCCAAATAGCCTGGAGGAGAGCCAATATTTCTCCTCTGTTTTTAATTCCTTTTCCTTCTGCTGTTAATAGGCCCCTTTCTTTATAAATAGCCCCATGTATATGGAGAGTAGCAAAGGCATACCTGCTGTCCATATAGATGTTGGCGGTTTTACCTTTGGCCAACTGCAGTGCCTTAGTGAGTGCAATCAGTTCCGCCTTTTGTGCCGAAGTTCTGTGTGGCAGGGCTGCTGTCCAGAGTTCCTGCTCAAGAGAAAACCACCGCAGTCCCGGCATACCTCTTTCCATTAACCATGTAGCTACTCCCCTCTGTGAACAGAGTCATCTCGGCATCCGGGAGGGGAATGTCTCTGAGATCCGGCCTTATTCCTGCGGTTTGGGTTAGGACCTCCCTGCAGTTGTGTTTGTGGTCAGCCAGCTCCTCTGGCAGCAGCGTGGCTGGATTTAGCACCACCAGGGGCTGGAAGGTCACTCTTGATTCGTTGAAGAGGAGGGCCTGATATCCTGTCACTCAAGCGTTTGTCATCCATCAGTTGGGTGGAGTCCGGAGAAGGCCCTCTATAGCATGGGTGGTGGTCAAGATGAGATTTTGACCCAAAGCCAATTTACTTGCATCCTTGACCAGGAGGGCTGTGGCAGCAATTATGCAGAGGCAGGTGGGGAACTCAGCTGCTACTGGATCTAGCTTCTTGCTAAGATAGGCTACTGGCCTTTGCCAAGGCCCCAGAGTCTGAGTCAAAACTCCTTTGGCCACCCCTGCTTTTTCATCCACATACAAGTGGAAGGGCTTGGTAACATCTGGGATGGCCTATGCTGGGGCACGCAGTAAGGCTGCTTGTAACTCCTGAAATGCTTCTTCTTCCTGAGCTGTCCACTCTACCATAGTGAGCCTCACTTCTGCCAGCTCTTAGAGATGTCAGGCAATCTCCACAAACTGCGGTATCCGGTCAAGAATAGCCCACTGTCCCAAGAAACTCTTTCACTTGTTGGGACGTGGAGGGGCGGGGGTATCAGGTGATCACCTGTTTCCTGGCCTCAGACAGTGAAGAGCACTCCCTTGTGGAGATCAAAGCCTAGATAGGTGGCGTGGCTCTGACAGAGCAGTGCTTTCTTTTCTAACACCTGAAGCCCTTTTTCTTGCAGAGTCTGTAAGAGAGGTCTCATCCCCCCACAACATGACTCATAGTCCTCAGCAGCTACTAGCAAGTCATCAACACACTGTCACAGAGTGACTCCCAGGTTGGAGGTTCTGTACTCAAGCAAATCCTCATATAGGGCCTCATCGAAAATGGTGGGTGAATTCTTGAACCTTTGGGGAAGTCTTGTCCAGGTGAGTTGGCCTTGGAAACCTTCCTGTGGGTTGGACCACTCAAAAGCAAAAAGGGGTTGAGATTCCCTTGCTAAAGATTTGCAGAAAAATGCATCCTTGAGATCTAAGATGGTATACACAGTTCTTTTGGGGCCCAGGAGGGAGAGTAGGGTATAGGGGTTAGGCACCGTCGAGTGGATAATAAATGGGTTTATTAACTTCCCGCAAGTCCTGAATGGGTCAGTACTCCCCAGTCTCGGCCTTTTTGACAGGCAGCAAAGGTGTGTTCCATGGAGATTTGCAAGGAACTAGGATTCTGTCTCCTTGGAGGCAGTTAATGTGTTTTCTGATCCCTTCCTTTGCTTTCCAGGGAAGGGGGTACTGTCGAATGTGAACAGCTGTAGCCATTGTCTTTAATGGCTTTAAGGGACAACCACTGGAGGTTGTCCCCTGGCCAAGCCAGGGGGCTTCCCTTCTGCCCAGACCTCGGGAAACTCGACCTGTAGGGTTTGGAGAAGGCTCTCCCCTTTTGTCTCCTCTAGTTTTGAGACTGGATCGTAAAGGAGGTATTCATCTACTGCTGCCATAAGCACCTGTACAGTGGGTTGTCTCAAGGTTACAGTCATGTCTTTCTTCCTTCTTTCCAAGAACTGAATGCCAGCTCCTAACTTGTGGAGAAGATCTCTTCCCATCAAGTTATATGGGGCATTAGGGAGGATCCAAAATCGATTTTTAACTATTCCTGAGGCCAAATTTAAAGTCCTTTCTGTTGTCCATTTATGTCTCTCTGTACCATTAGCTCATTGTACCCACACTTCCTCTCCAAGTAGTTTTCCCATAGGTTTAAGTAATGATGAAAATTGGGCTCCATGTCCACCAAAAAATCAACTGATTTCCCCTCCACTTCAATTTTTACCCGAGGTTCGGGGAGGGGCTCTGAACCATGACCCCTCAGTCTCTGGTGGCAAGCACTCCCTGGCCCAATGTCCTTTTTCCTTACAGTAAGCGCACTGATCTGAATCTAAGTCTTCCTGCCTGCCTTCTCTGTGCCTAGGCTTTTCCTTCCATTTACTATCCCCTACCTGTCTCAGGTAATGCCAAAACCTTAACCAGCTTTTGTCTGTTTTTTATCCTTCTGTGCATCCCTGTTGCTAAACACCTTTTCTGCTATTCCCACTAACTCAGTTTCTTCCCTTCAAATCCTTCCATTTTCTGAAGTTTCCTCCCTATATCTGGGGCAGACTGACTGGCAAAAGCAAGATTCACTGCCCCCTGATTTTGGGGTGCCTCAGGGTCGATCGGGCTATACATTTTATAGGCTTCAATAAGCCTTTCTAGGAAAGCTCCTGGAGACTCATTCTTACCTTGAGTCACCGTACTAATTCTGGTTCAGTCCGAGTGCAGCTTTTACTTCTGGAAATTCGTACCCATTTCAGCTCCAGGACTTCAACACATTCAAGACCTGTATCTGTTCTGAAAGTCTCCCATATGAATTTCCTTTAAGATGGAATTCATCTTACAAGAGAATTTAAACAATTACAAATGACAAAAACTCAGAATAGATATGGTTAAATATCAAGTGATGACCCTTATCAAAACATTGAAACTTTAGGAAATATATAGAACCTCTGGAGTAGTTTCAGCATTTACCCAAATGTAACCCAAGGTTTATCATTGATTTAGCAGTGCTTCCTGAGTAACTTAGCATATCAAGGAAAAGACTTATGAGTCAAAGAGATCTCATTTACAATTCTGGGTGGGCAAAGAGAAAACCATTTACATTTTCTTAGAAACATCTCAATCTCCAGTGAAGACTAAATATTAACCAATTGTGAACTGTTGCAATAGCAGTTAAGCACAAAACATGTTTACCAACAGATTTCAAAAGCACAAACCCAGTTCCAGTTCCAGCAACCAGCACCCTATCACTTCATCCCATTTGTCATCCAAACAAAACTTCAAAGCTTCAGGTTACCAAAGACTCCAAAAGCTACTTTAACAATTACCCATTAAAACCCTGAGACAGACAATTAACCATCAGCTCAGCCTTCCCTCTGCCAACAGACCTCAAGTTCCATCTGGGCCCATTCCACTTCAGACGCTATGCTTTCCCCCACCAGCAAGGGGGAGGGGCTAGGCAGTCCACGTCAGGCCAGAGAAGGCAAGGAATTCACCGAAACAAAGAGAGTTTTGGCAGCTGCTTGGGAATATTCCTTAAAGTTTCTGTCTTGAGGTTGGTTCATCCCGCAGCGCCAGTTCTGCTTACCAAAAGTGGCCCACTAGGCACTCATATTCCACACCCAGCTCCAATGAGCATCAGCATTGGGTACCTTAATGTGGCATTAGACTAACCCCAGTTGGCTCCAGTTATAGCCGATAACACACGAAATGAGTGAGGGAGAAGCCCCACATCTATTATGAGGAACAGAGAGATGAAAGTCAGTGTCCCCTTACTCTCTGCTTGCCCCATTCCTTCAATCATAACAAACAACACAATAGACAACAAAAAGACAACACAAAGAACAGCAGACCCAGCTGTCCTGCTGCCGGTGTGGATTTTCTCAGTCCCTGGTGACTGCCTAGGGGGACTCTAACCCCCTGGCCACCCAGAGGCACTCAAACACCCTGGCCATCACCCAGCGGGACTCGAACCCCCTGGCAGGCCCCTGACCGCCCAGGGGGACTCGAACCCCCCCACTGGCAACCACCTAGGGGGACTCGAACCCCCTGACCACCTAGGGGGACTCGAAACCCGTGGCAATTTACCAATGGAGGAAAGGGGCATCCCTGCATGCACTCCAGCCCTGGGGAGCATGGCTGCGTCCAGCTTCTTCCTGGTGGGCCATACCCTGGTGCTCCAACCAGACAGACAGATAGGATCCCATGATCTTCCCTTCGGAGGCTTTTCGCAGAAATTCTGATGTTGCTCAGGTCTCACCGTTTGATCCCAGATGAGTCCCCAATGTTAGGGTCCGTGATCAAAGGAATGAGACTGATGCAAAGCGAAAGTCAAGCAAAGCTTTATTTGGCGCCAAGCATAGAAAATCAAGCCGACTGGTAGGGCCATCTCTTACGAAGAGACGACGACGATGACCCTGACAAGGCTGCTCCCAAGAAGGCCGCTCCCAGGACAAGGCCACTCCAGATGAGGCCGCTTGCCGAGGAGGCTGCTCCCCAGATACGCTGCTCCCCAGACAGGCTGCTCCCTGGACGAGGCCGCTCCGGATGATGAAGAGGTGATGACGAGGACGACAACCCCGACGACGCAGAGGCGACAACAACCAGGACGACAGCCCTGACGATGCGGACTCTGCTCCCCATGATGCTGCTCCCAACAAGGCCGCTCTGGACGAGACTGCTCCCAAGAAGAGGCCGCTCTCAGGACGAGGCCACTCCCAGGATGAGGCCGCTGCTGACGAGGCCGCTCCCTGGACAGGGCCACTCCCCAGAATGATGCTGCTCCGGCGAGTCCACTCACAGCCATGATCAAAGGAACGAGACTGATGCAAAGTGAAAGTCAAGCAAAGCTTTATTTCGTGCCAGCATCAGAAACCAAACCGACTGGTAGGGGCCGTCTCTTACGAAGAGGCTGTTAGGGTCCGTAATCAAAGGAACGAGAGGCGACGGCGACGACCCCGAAAAGGCTGCTCCCATCGTGGCTGCTCTAGACGAGGCTGCTCAGGACAAGGCTGTCCCTGACAGGGCCACTCCCCAGACGACACCACTCTGGACGAGGCCGCTCACCAAGGAGGCTGCTCCCCAGAATGATACTGCTCCGACGAGGCTGCTTGGGCAAGGCTGCTGGCGGCGGGGCCCTGGCTCAGGGCGGCGAGGCCGCTGGCAGTGGGGCCGTGGCTCAGGGCAGCAAGGCCGCTGGTGGCGGGGCTGTGGCTCGGTGGTGGTGAGGCCACTCCCCGGCGGTAGGGGTGGCACGGTTTCCAACAACTATCACTACCATGGCTATCCTGATGGCTATCCTAATAGCTCTCCCAACTAACGGCTCTAACGGCTCTCCCTAACAGCTATTCTAACTCCTCCTACTACTCCTACTACCCCTTCTAGTCCCCAGCCTCACAGACTAACCTTTATGTAGGTGGTTGAGCCTGGCCCACACACAGGTGGCCAATGGGATTTCAACTCACCACAGTAAATATATGCGCGCCCCACTGATTGGATGTCTCCATCCGGCCTGGCCCGCCCCTATATTCGGGGTTTGCAACTAAGTTCCTCTGGCTAACCAGGCCCTTACACTCAGCAATCAGATTAACATGGGTTTCTCCACATTTGTACTGCGTGCATGTGTGTGTGTGTGCACGTGTGTGTGTGTGTGGTGAGAGAGAGAACAAAATGAATTTTCAAAACAAAATATCCTTGGATTCTCATTACCTATTGGTGAGTGCTAACTTGAACGTTTTCTGCTCTGAGTTCATATACAACTGATTGCAGTCTCAATCGGTCCCATGGGGGAAAAGCAAGGCTGGGTGATGGCTGCGAGTTTGGCATTTGCTTTAAAGGCTTTTACGGATCCCAGAGTCATCTCATGGTTAGCAGGGCTGATGGAGGTAAGCAATAGCAGGGTCATCCAAAGCCAGTGGATAATCTGTAAGTCATTACCAATGTTTTTGAAATGTACCCTTTGATCAGTCTCAGAATCTGATTTGCCTTCCTAATCATGCTCTTCTTGGACTGATGTTAAAACGAACATTGCTTTCCAATGAAAAATAAAACCAGCTCTTACTACAGTGCTAAATCCACTGTGCATAGTGCAAATACCTGAAAGAAAGGGAAGAACACACAGGAGAGGAAAAGGACTGAAGGACAAAGAGGAGGGTGGTGGCGTAGGAGCCTCATCCTTGCCTCTGATTGATTTTTCTTGCTGCAGCCAGTGAGGGAATGCAAGGTGGAGTCAATTCTCAGGACCTAAGCCTGCTGCACATTTTCTGCTCAGAGGTCTACTTTCCTGTATGTAACTTCAGAGCCCCTGATTCCAGCCTGATGCAGGGCTGTGTGGGAGGGGGATGGTCTCACCTGTTTGCCTTGTTCAGAGGAACAGTATTGGTACGTGGTGTGAAATTCACAATATACAATAATATACAATACAGTGGCAGCTCAGTCTCCCTCCCACTGTGCCCCTAGCCCTTCTCTCCTGAGGTAGCCCCATCACCCCTGCAGTACTTTCTGTCTGATGGGACTGAGGTATCTCTTCTTGACTCGGCTTCTCAAAGACAGCTGTCCTCCTAGTCCCTTGAGCTCTGGTGCCATCGCTCATTCCCTTGGCATCTGAACAAAGGCTTTGAACAAATCAATCCTCCTGGGTTTTTGATGCCTGAGAAAAGTCACGTTCTTTCGGAGCTTCAAGCATCCCCAGACACTGTTCCCCACTCCTGACCCATCTGCGTCTCCATTCTTTCTCTCCTTGATGTTTTCCAGTTCGTGTTAAAGGACTCCAAAGGCCCTTTCCTGGTGTGGGCGGCCTCTCTCTCTCCACAGGGTAGCATCTGACAATCTTGTTTCGATCTTCTCGTCGAAGCCCACTTCATCCTGGGCTCTGGCTTCCCTGCCTCAGTGATGCTTCTTCCTGAGTGTCCCTCTCCAATCTCGGCCGAGTTGTCCTCTTTCTTCTGATCATTTCTTCTTCTCCCTCTCTCTCCACGCTTTACACACATCCTTATTACAAAGGCGACTCTCAAATCTGTGACTCTACATGTGACCCTTACCCTCCACTCCAGACTCAATTTCTCTCTCTCTGCTGGATGATTCCCCCATGATGTCCCCTGCACAGCCACAGTCCAAGCTTATGCCCTCCCTCTGATACTGTCCCCTTCTCTGACTTTTAGTGTTTTTGAAAATAGTTCCATCCCTTGTCCAGACACCCTTAACTCCTCCAGACATTTGCATCATTCCCCAGACTAGTCCATTCTCTCTTGACATTTTTTGCCGTAACCATTCTCTTATCTCAGTTCATACAACTGCAGTTTCATGTCTGGACCTTTCTGGCCCAGCACCTGGATGAGGTCAGCAAACTTTTAACTGATTCTCCTTCAGCTTTTTGTCTTTCTTCCCAATTAACTTGACATATCATCTTCAGGATAAATAACATCCCCAAATATGATTTTATCATGTCATCCTCCTAAATGGAGTTTATTTTTTTAAGCCTAAATAAGCTGTTATGAAGCAGGCAAGATTCTGTAAATTCAGACTTATCCTTTTTTCCTGGTTTCAACTATCAAAAGGGAACACTAGTATATACTTTTCTTGAAAATTATCTTGCTGAAAGAAAACAGCTTTATAGCCTGACTTCCACATCAACCTCAAACGGTTCCTAATTTACCTTTTTCGTTTTATCTGCGTGTTGTTTTGGTTTTATTTTGGAGGCATTGTGGTGCAGTGAGTCAAAGGGCTCTGGGTTCACTCAGCCTGTTTGTATTCCAGATCCTCCAAAAACGTGTTGTGTCTCTTTAGAGAAGTTTGTAAAAACACTTCCAAGCTTTAACTTATACCCCTTTCATTAAAGATGGGAATAACACATCTATATCATAAATAATTCTCTGGATCACTTAATCCATGTAAAATGTGTAGCAATTGCCTGGCATATCATCGTGTCAAATAAACATTCATTCTTGTTTGATCTTCCCAAGTGTGAGCCCTCTGCTTTAGACAAACCAACATACCCAGTTTCTCTTGAATAATGCCTTATGCATTTCTTTCTTTGGCTTTGTTCATGGTTCTTCTAAAAATCCTCTCCATTTTTTAAAGTCTAACCTATGTTCCACTTTCTCCATGAAGTCTTGCCCTGATTCTGCTCTAGCCAAGCTCTTCTGTGCGATACTGTCATCGTGGGTGCATGTCATTATACATTTGTCAAAACCCATAGCATGGGCAAGACCAAGAGTGGACCCTGATGCAAACTGTGGACTTTAGTTGGGAATAACCTATCAATACTGGCTCATCAGTTGTAACAAATGTACTGTAATTATGGAAGATGTTAATAATAGGAAGGGAAAGATAGGGTGTATGGAAACTCTCTGCGCTTATCTTTTACTTTCCCTATAAACATAAAACTGCCCTAAAAAATAAGGCCTATTAATGAAAGGAAAAAAAAAAGAAAAAGAAAACTCTGACCTCTCTGCATGTGAGAAAGGCTCATTTCTTCAACCTTCTGCCTAAGGTTTGTCTGGCTTGAAGATACCCAAAAGAGGGAACCCTTCGTCATATCGTGTCATGAATTCGTCTACCTTATTTTTGCAGGACAGAGTCAAGAGATAATGTAGCTCAAGAAAAAAAGAGCACAAAATGAGGAAGGTCTGAATTTATATCCTGGCTTCTCTTTTCACATGGTGATTTCACTTGCACAAGTTATTTAACTTTTTTCAGCCTCAAGATCCTCATCTGTAAAATGGGAATAATCATAACATTTATCTGTCAGGTTGTTGTAGTCGACTAATCTGGAAGTTGCTCTCCTGTTATCACATGAGGTGAGAGCTTGCTTTATTGCCAAGTAGTCTGCCAGAGGCCCAAGTTCTCTATAAACACAAACGAAAATGTGACTGATTTCTTGGTCAAAAAGTGATCAGATTTGGAGAAATTAGATAATTTGGTGATGAGGGTAGACACAAAGGACTTTTTACCCTCACATACATTGCAATCCACAACACGGAAGAAGCTCTCTACTGGCGGCAGCCGAATCTGAAACGCTATGGCATCATTGTGTCAGTTATTAGCGTTTAACATGACGGAGATTTCCACTTGGGTCTTCATCTTTCTGCTACAGCACCAGGAACACAGGACCTCTGAGGTGGCATCAGTCCTGGAAGTGGCTTATGTCACTTCCGTTGGCATCCAGTGGGCTGGGACTCAGTTCATATGATCACGGGGAGCTGAGAGGGAGCCCCTCCCTGCCATGTACAAAGGGGAAACACCACAGTGAGCACAGAGCCCCGTCTCCGAAGAGTCATCTTAACAAAAGTTTGTGGGCTCAGAAATAATCGTTCCAATGCCATCCAGTTCCGTGCTGGTAAAAGGGAACTGTCCAAGGGCTTTTGTTTGCAAATAAAATATTGATGATTTCAAATAGTGGTTGCATTGAAAGGCTAAGAAGAGAGAGGGTGATCTCTCAGGAATGGGAAGAGAGAAGACTGATTGCTTCTGTCATCAATTGTTTGAAGGAGGGCTTCGACATTTTAATGATGAGAGAGAGAATCCTCTCGTTCACTCCAAGCCAATCCCAGCAGAAAACGTGCTCTCAAGCTATGGATAGAAGTGTCAGAAATGAAATCCATTTCCTTCTGCAGATTAGAAGTAGAGAAGGCAGTTTTGCCCAAGAACAAAGGCCTAACATCACTTTGCAGTGTGGCATGTGAAGTGCCTTCTCTCGCTTCTCTGTTTGCACACACATTACCCATGTAGATTTTCCTTTGTCCCTGCACAGAGTTTCCTTCAAGCAACAGGACAGGCCGATGACTGGATCAGGTTTTTTGTCTCTGGCCCACATGGTCCAAAGCAAATACTCAGATCAACAAGGACGCTGTTGAGGAACCAAGTGGGCTGTCCTTTGGTTTATTCTCCTTTCAATTACTCTTACTATTTGTTTGAGCTAGCCCAGGTGGCCTAATCTCATTTGTAATATTTATGATAATACTGTTTGAGTGCTAGATAATAATCTTGTCGCTCATTAGGTAATTTCCATCACAAATACCCATCATCAAACATGCTTCATCACAGCCCAGCTCCTGAAGGCACGGAAATGACCAGAGCGAGCCTCGCTGTCCCCCAGCTGCCGCCCGCACACAGGCTCCACACACAAGATGGGATACAGAGAGCCAGGCCCCCCAGCGGTCATCAAAGGAAGCAGAAAGGAAAGAACGCCCTCACTGAGCCCCTTTTGGGGGCCAGGGCTCACCTGTGACTCTGTTCCAGGGTTTTCCTTCATCCCCATGAGGAGCCTGAGAGAGGAGGTGTCATCTTCTTGGGCAGCTGGAGACACTGAGGTGTGAGAAGTTTAGGTTCTTTGCTCAAGGTCACATAGCTGGTCGGGTGGGGGTGGGGTAGAGCTGGAATGAGAATTCCCATCTGCAGAGTTTCAAGTCCCTCCTTCTGTCGGCTGCACTTTGCTGCAGGCAGGGAAATGGAAGGGCGAGTAGGCCATAGCCGCCCCTGGCCACCGCGGGTACTGGGATCACCGGGAGCTGGGGCGTCCCCACGCCCAGCCTGCAGGACGCGGCCCATCTCCTCCATGCTTCGTGGGCCTCTGGGGGGCCTCTGCCCCTCCACCTCCAGTGCCATCTGTTCCCTTACCTGGGACGCTGTGGGGAGAGGGGAGCCCATCAGGCCCCTGGGTTCTAAGTGGGGGTTCTTGTTGCCCGCTGTGATCCTGGAGTCCAGTAGGTGTGGACAGAGCCACGCGGACCGGGATGGGGCTCTAGCTGAAGAAAGGCAGTGCTGAGGACTCCTTCCCCTTGGCTGCACATCCCCTGACCTGCCACCCCGCGCCTGTGGGCTGTACCCTGGGGAAGAGCATGAGGGGAAGCATGCATGTCATGTCCCTCTTGAGCTGGGACAGGGAGGAGGGAGTGGGAGTGAAGTGCCCTGATGGCGAAGCTTCCAGTGTAAGGACTTCCTGTTCTCCATGCTACCCTCAGTCTCAGCGTCGTGCCCGGCAGCTCTTGCTGGTGGAACAGCCTCTCCAGAAGGAGCTCTGGCTTCATCCGGTTCCGCCTTCTTGCTCAGGCTGTCCCGGTGCTGGCATATTCTCCTTCCTCTCTGCTCCTTCTATGTGTAGAGCAGTAGGGAGTGTGGCCATGAGTTCGAGGAATCCAGGAGGAGACCCTGGGGGAAGAAAAGAAGGATCTGGGCCTTTCTAGTCCTCTTCGGCATCTTCTGAAGGCTGGCTTGGATTTTGTTGTTTACTTGGTTCTGTGGGGTTGTGAGGGGCCACTCAGCTCTGACCCAGGGGAGTCTCCACAGCTTCATCCCTGAGCCCCGGGGCCTGGAGGACTAATCTCCCACCGCTGCAGCAGAGCAGAGCTGGAGCCGGCAAGCAGCTGCTGGGGCTGGAGGGGGCAAGAGACGTGACTCACCCCAGGTCCGCCTCCCTTCTCCAGCCAACAGCCTCCTCATCTGAAGGGGGTGTGCCTCACGGCATCACTCCCTGGGGTTTCTCCATCTTTGGGATTCCTCAAGGCCTGCATCGTAGGTTTTATCTTCTTTCGGCTCAGGCCACCTCACTCTCCAAGGCTAACGTCCTGTTTTGGAAATTCGGCCACTTCTAAATGACACATGGGCAGAGAGGTGGCCTGCAAATTCTGTTACAAATGGTGTTCCTGGCGAGCTGCTGTTGTTCCTGGAGTGAGGCCACATGCTCGCAGTCCAGTCAGCTTTCTCGGCTGTTTCTCAGGCCTTGGAGGCTGGCAAGAGGCCTGTCTTCCTCTCACAGGTACTGCTGTTGTCACTGACCTGTCCAGGTCACCGCAAAGCCAGCCCCTGTTTACCAGCGAGTCTGATCCAGTTTGATTTAGTTTATATCAAGCACCTGCGTGTGGAATGCTCTGGATTGGGTGCTGGAGTTCTGGGTACACAGAGTTTGTGTGGTCCTGGCCCTTGAGGAGCGTGCAGTCCGGCGGGCAGTGGTTGGAGGCCGTGCTGGTGTGTGGGAAGGGGTGAGGCCAACGCAGAGAAGACCCAGTTCCAGGTAGTCAGGGCCTCTGTTTCCCCGCTTGCTTGTGGGTTATTCCCACTGGTGATGCTGGCTCTTAGAGGTGGTTTTTTTGGGGGACCTAGAGGATATGCAGAAGTGACCCTCGGGACCCTCTGTCCAAAAGAGAACAGAGAAGCCTGTCCCTTGTCCTGAGGTTGGAGAGAGGACTAATCTGCCTTTTCCATTTGATACGTTGAGGGGGGGATTCTGTCACATGTATTTATCGTGGCAAAGTGGCGTTGTGCCATGTCTGTGTGGCGTGGGGCACACACGACCAAGTGGGGAGTGGAAGCCCAGTCCTCGTCCCGGGCCCGAGACTAGCGGACTCATCCCCTCCACCACGTTCTCACCCCTTGGGCTCGGGGGTCCTTCCTCTGTCTGTGGGGTGGTTGGAAGAGCTTATTTCTGAGGGTCCCTCTGGATCTCCTGCCGTGGTCACCCAAACTGCCCCTAGGAGCTCTGTCTTCATCTGCAGAAGGAAAGCCCTCGTGACCACCTGGGGCATCTCCTGGGACGGCCTCCCTGCCTTGTTCCAGCACCCTTGCTCCGTGCCCTCACACCGCCTTGTTCCAGCACCCTTGCTCCGTGCCCTCACACCGCAACCCAGAGCCACTGTGTACTTAGGGAATTGAAACCTGTCCTTCTAGGCAGTAAAGCAACCGCCACAAAATCCAATCACACCTTTACAATCCAATTAGTGTGATTTGGGGGATGCTCTTTTTAGAACTGCATTCCTGTTGGCTTCATTAGAATAATTGCGAGGTGACTTGCACAGGCACTGAGGTCCCCATTGAAAAGCACCATGAGGGCCTTTGGGTGTGTCCTCTGTCGACAGATGACACTGACAAGGATGAGTTGATAGATTCTGGGGGACACAGTCACACAACGAGGAATTACATTATTTTGTAGTTTTTTATTGGGCAGTTGTTTTATTGAAAACTGTCTCAGGTGGGAAAGCATGACTGCGGATAATCAGGCTTGCTAGGATAGTGAAGACTGGTGTGTGTCTGTGTGTGTGTGTGTGTGTGTGTTTAGAATGGAGGGGGTGGATTAGGAGTTTAACTGTCTGGAAGAAGAGGAAGTTTTACATGATCCCAGGCTTCTAGAAAGGTCCAAGAGGTCCAAGAGGAAACCTCAGCTTTCCCAGCACCCCTTCTTTGGAGCTGGCCCCTCAGCATCCCCAGATGGGGGCCCCCTGTTTTCAGCCCTGGAGACTCAGCCCTCCAGTGAGTGGCTCCCCAGAGAAGCAGTCTCCCTGGAGACTTAATTGGCAATGCTTCACAGAGCACAGAAACTTGGGATATGACAGTTCTTGCTCTTTAAGTTGTCAAGAAAGGAAAGGTGCTTTGAACTGCAGCTGCTGGCAGGGCAAGGGGACCTCGCTTGGAGTCACCCCTGCCTCTGTGAATGTTCAGAGAGCATGAAGTAGCGACAGGGAGACAAACAGATCGATGGGTGCGGTGGCCAGGATGAGCACAACAGGCCATTTCATGGTCAGGCTGTGAGGATCCTGGGGAAGCAAGGCTGGCTGCGGCATCTGGGACCAGCACTCGCTGAGCTGCTGCAGCAGACCCTCTGTGGGCACAGTGGGGGCCGAGCCCTGCTTTGACCATTTGTCATGACTCTGGCCTTGCGGCAGGTGGCTGTGCCCCCTGGTGACCCAAACATCGGTGGTTCCGGGCTCTCCCTGGGGTGGGACTTCCCTAGGATAACTGGACAGCTGGTCCAGGGCCGAGAAGGCAGGAAGTCAGGAGGTACCTCATATAAAAAGAACAATCTGGAAGCACAGAGATGGGGAGCTCTCCAGGCTTATCCTGGCCTGGGAGGAAGGAGAGTTCCGGACAAGCCGGGGGAGGGGAAGGAATGTGATGGGGGCATCTGGAGCCAGGCTGGGACTCAGGTGACCAGAGGTGTAAAGAGGTAGAGGAATGGTGGGCAATCCTCAAGACGGTTTCTTCTGGAGAGTTTTTAATTTCAGTATATGCTGTGGAATGCTGGAGTCAGTTCTTGGCTGTGGCATTTGTCATTGGAACTTGGAACTGTCCCTTGGCCCCCAACTCAAATGCTCATCAGAAACCTTTGAGTCATCCAGTTTGTCTCTTCGCCTGATACTTGATAATAAGTTCCTGAGGAGAGTAACCACATGTGTTTTCATCATGTACCCAAATAGCAGGACGTGGAGTAATGCTCGTCCTGTTCTCTCCTTCCTTTGCCTCAGTTTTTAAAAACTCAGGACCCTTCTCTTTCCCTTTCTTGTGTCAAGAGGGGAGGAGAAATACAGCTGACAGGGAAGTGGATAAGGAGTAAACGATTATCCCCGAGTTAGATTATGATCTACGAGAAGTGGGTCCTTTCTGGTACAGGGTCATTGTATATTTTTTGAATAAAGCACGCAAGGAGAACTAAGCCTCAACACTGGGAATTTATGGTCAGAAAGACATAGAAAAAAATCTTTCCTGCTTTCCCACGGACTGGCTCTTGGCCTCCTGGAGAAGTTGTTGGCTCATCCTCAATGGCCAGTTGCTGCACATTTGTTTGCCTTGCTGGCTGGGTGTGCAGGGCTCTGAGCCTCACCACCCCATCCTGAGAAGCTGGGGATTTCACAGTCTGGTTCGTGCTTCCAGAACACATGGCCCTCAAGCTTTAATGTATAACAACCCATGACACTCCTCAACTCATCCTTGATAATCAATTGGTCTCTGATGACCTCCATTAGCATTCTTATTAGGTCCGAACCAGAAACTCTGAACCTGCGGACTCTTCCTTTAGCCGTCTCTGCACCTGAGGCCATATCAAGGCAGGATCTGGGTCTTAATGTGCATGAACATTAAGCTAATATCAATTAATCCCACAAAGCAGAGGCAACCCCACTTCGTCCCCCGTTCCATTGACCGTGGGGACTAACATCTCCTCTCCTCTTGGTTAGCTCTGCAGAATTCTGCTCTTGTGCCTGGTCTCCCCCACCCCTGAGATCTGGACAGAGGGACTTGGAAAGAATCCTCCCTTTACATCACCCCCCCCCCCCCCACACACACACACCATCATTGTATTTCCTGTTTGGCCACTCCTGGGCTCAAAACCGGGCACACAGCAACACGGTGCCGGCACTCAAGGCAATAGGGACCGATGGGAAACTTCTCTTTGCAGGGAGACCATGTGACTAACTAAACCAGATAGCCCTCTGCACTGGCGGCAGAGCATCCTGCTGCTGAGTTGGGGAGGGCTTGCCACCGCTGTCTGGACTCCTCCCCTCCCCTCCCTGATGCTGTCACCGAGGCCAGCTGATGAGCTCCTTCCGCTTGGTTGCGTCCCAACCATCTATCGATGCAAAAGCGTTCAGAGGACAGATTGCACTGATGAGCGCATTTCAGAATTTGGTTTGTTTACTTCCCCCTGCTTCCTATTTCGTGCTGGCGGGTGGTCTTACACCACAGGCAATGCAGACAGCTTCTTCCTTTGGCTGCTCCCTCCCGTAGAGAGCACGAGGAAAACAAGACATTTCTCCTTAGTCACAGATTCTGCAGGGCCCTCGCAGTTCTGACTCCAGGATCAAGGACCCGAGATAGGCTGCCTGCAGTCCTCCCGGTCAAAGGAGTGAAGCAGATGAGGACCAGGCTGGGTTTATATGAGGCCAAGGGTTTTGTTCACTCTGAATTCCCACCTTGAGCAAACTGCAGATCAAGCAGTTTGAAGCTCTTGAAGCTCTGGACAGATCTAGATGTTAATGAAGGCTCATGAAGCATTTCCTACAAGTGAGTGACGGGCTGCGGGAACCCACCACAAAGCTCATTTCACCTACGGATATCCCGTGTGTTCACCAGCCTTGTCTATTCTGGATGGTTCGACTAAAAACACCTCAGCCGATAGGTAGCATCCTTTCAACATGAGAACTAATGACCCACAGAACCCTGGTCTTTTTGGAGAGCAAACAGACTCCCTGTTTTCTAAAGCCATGCAAGGAAAAAACACCCAAGTCTACCCTATCCTAGAGATTAGTTTATTTTGCAGGTAAAATAGGATGGAGTGTAGTGTGTGGTTCCATTTCTGTGGTGTTCTAGAACAGACTAAGCTGATGTGTGGCAGAAAAAAATCCATCATGGTTGTTGCCCTGGGGAGCGGGAGTGATGGCATTGATGAACAAGAAGCATTAGAGAATTTTCTGGGGTGAAAGCAAAATTCTACCACGTATTGATGAGGATTTAATTTACAACAGATATATGCACTTAGCAAATGTACACTTAAGATCTGTGCATTTCACTGTATGTAAATTTTATCTCAAAATATATCTGTAACAAATCTAGAAGTCTAGTTAATGACACCCATGCTGAAGTATTTACAGAGAATTGTACTGAAGGGTGCAATGAACGAAAAATAAGATAACGTAGAGAATTTATTCTGTGGCTCCACATGCAAAATAAAATTTATAACATCGGGTCTTATGTTTAAATCTTTCATCCATTTTGAGTTAATTTTTGTGAGTGGTCTAAGGTCGGGGTCCAGTTTCACTTTTCCACATGTGGTTATCCAGTTTTCCCATCACCCCTTTTTGAAGAGACTATCCTTTCTCCCTTGAGTGTTCTTGGCTCCTTTGTGTGCTGTTGGTGGGAATGTACATTAGTTCAGCCACTATGGAAAACAGCATGGAGTTTCCTTAAAAAAGAAAAAAAAATGGAATTAGTATATGATCCAACAATTCCACTGCTGGATATTTATCCAAAGGAAATGAAACCAGGCTATCAAAGAGGTATTTGTATTCCCATGCTCATTGTAGCATTATTCAGGATAGCCAAGATCTGCAGACAAGTAGAGGGTCCATCACTGAGTAGGTAAAGAAGATATGGTGTGTGTACATGCAATGGAATATTATTCAGCCACGAGAAAGAAGGAAATCCTGACAATTGTGACTCCCGGATGGACCTTGTGGACATTATGCCAAGATAAGTCAGACAAAGAAAGACAAATGCTATAGAATATCACTTATACATGGAATCTAAAAAAAGCCGAACTCAGAGAGAGGAGGATGGTGGCTACCAGAGGCTGGGCATGTGGAGGAGTTGGGGATATGTTGTTGAAGGATATGAACTGGAAACTAGTAGCTAAACAAGCCCTGGAGATTTAATGTGCAGCATGGTGATTAAGGTCAACAATACTGTGTTATGAACTTCACAGTTGCTAAGAGATCTTCATTGTTCTCAGTACAGAAGAGAAATGATAATTACGTGAAGTATTGGAGAAGGCTAGCTAATGGTGTAGTGGTAGGTTGCAATATATCAATGCATCAATATGTTGCACACCTTAAACTTACACATGATTATATGTCAATTATATTTTAAAAAGTAACGATAAATTGTAAAATTGAAAAATATAAGATGAGGGGTGCCTGGCTGGTGGAGTTAGTGAAGCACGTGACTCTTGATCTTAGGGTTCTGAGTTTGAGCCTCATGTTGGATGTTGAGATTACTTAAAAATAAAATCTTAAGAAAAAATAAGATGAGTTGATGGATTGAATAGAGGCTTGGATAGATGGACAGAAACATGTGAATGCAAGTCTGGTAAAATGCTGATGGGTGAATTTAGTTACTGGCATATATTATGTTCGCTGTAAAAATGTATAATCTTTGCATTATGTGGGACTTTTTCATAAAAAATATTGGGGACAAATTAAGATGGGGGAACTTGAGATAAGAGAGTAGTTCTTTTGTTGTTGTTGTTGTTCTTCATTTTGTATATTATAGCTAGAATTATTTTAAATTCACAATTATCTCAGCTTTACTGGATTCAGAAGGGTCAGATGCCACAATTTTATTTTAAAACATTGAGGTGCCAACAGTAGATACTAAAGGCAAAACCGCTTCTTTATCTCATTAAGAGATAATGGTACCCACAACCAAAATGAATTCGAAGGTCCCATGTCACTCATTTACTGCAACCTCAAAGTCAGAGAAATCAGGGAAATGATTAGCAAGCCAGCATTGCAGTTTGTAGGAGCATGGAAGGTTTGGAAAAGGATGCTTAATGTGACATTATATGTGGCCACCCAATCAAGAGACCAAAAGAGAAAAGGAAGGTAGGAGGGAAGATAGGTAGGAAGGGAGGGAGGAGGAGGAAGGAAATGAAAAGAAAGGGAGGGGGCGGGGAGGGGGCGGGGAGGGAACGGGGAGGGGTGGAGAGGGGAGGGAAGAAGGAAGGAAGAAAATAAAAAAGAAAAAAGGAAAAGACAAGGAAAAGAAATCCCTTACAAAGCTGAGACATTCATCTTTATCCCAACACCAGTAAAATGACTTTCCTAAGAAACTGGAGTCATTTTTGAGCAGTGAGAGAAAGTCAATGCGCGATCAGTTTAGATCCACTCAGGGTAACTACTCTGGCCCTCCGGCTAATACGCCACTTGCCTACCTCCCTTTTCAGGGTGACTCCAGCGGCTGAGTTGTCTGGGAGAAGTTGTGCTCTTTGCTTTTGCTTTGAGTCTAGAATAAAGTTATAATTTCAGGTACAGATGAATTTTTTTTTTTACCTTAGGTTCAAAATGAGTCTTTTTTTGTTTGTTTGTTTTTTCAGAATGAGTCTTGATATGTAATCCGGATAAATCTGGTGAACCTCATAAGTTCAGTCTTTGCATAGAATTGCGTTTAGATAGGTGTGGATAAACATTAGCCACATGGCAGTTTATTTATTTATTTTCTTTAACTTCAGTTCATTAACATATATTATTGGTTTCAGAGGTAGAGATCAATGATACATCAGTCTTTTGTAATGACCAGTGCTCATTACATTATGTGCTTTCCTTAATGTCCATCATCCAGTTACCCCTTTCCCCCCAACCTCCTCCCCTCCACCAACCGTCCGTTTGTTTCCTGTGATTAAGAGTCTCTTATGAGGGGCGCCTAGGTGGCTCAGTGGGTTGAAGCCTCTGCCTTCAGCTCGGGTCGTGATCCCAGCGTCCTGGGATCAAGCCCGGCATCGGGCTCTCTGCTCAGCGGGGAGTCTGCTTCCCTTCCTCTCTCTCTCTGCCTGCCTCTCCACCTACTTGAGATCTCTGTCTGTCAAATAAATAAAATCTTTAAAAAAAAAAAAAAGTCTCTTATGGGTTGTCTCCCTCTCTGATTTCATCTTGTTTTATTTTTTCCTCTTTCCCTACGATCCTGTGTTTTGTTTCTTAAATTCCACGTATGAGTGAGATCCTATGACAATTGCCTTTTTCTGATTGGCTGATTTTGCTTAGCTTAATACCCTGTAATTCCATTCACATCATTGTAAAATAGCAAGATTTAATTTTTTTTGATGGCTGAGTAGTATTCCTCTGTGTGTGTGTGTGTGTGTGTGTGTGTGTGTGTGTACATCACATCTTCTTTATTCATTCATCTATTGATGGACATCTGGGCTCTTTCCATTGTTTGGGTGTTGCTGACATTGCTGCTATAAACATTGGGGTGCACATGCCCCTTTGGATCACTGCATTTATATCTTTGGGGTAAATACTCAGTAGTGCAATTGCGGGTTGTAGGGTAGTTTTATTTTCAACTTTTTAAGGAACTTCCATACTGTTTTCCAGACTGGCTGCACCAGCTTGCACGCCCACCAACAGTGTAAGAGGGTTCCTTTTTCTCCAAATCCATACAAACATCTGTCATTTCCTGACTTGTTGACTTTAGATATTCTGACTGGTGTGAGGTAGTATCTCATTGTGGTTTTGATTTGTATTTCCCTGATGCTGAAGGATGTTGAGCATTTTTTCATGTGTCTTTTGGCCATTTGTATGCCCTCTTCAGAGAAATGTCTGTTTATGCCTTCTGCCGATTTTGTGATTGGATTATATGTTTTTTTGGGTGTTGAGATTGATATGTTCTTTATAGATATTGGATACTAGTCCTTTATCTGATAAGACATTTGCAAATGTCTTCTCCCATTCTGTCAGTTATTTTTTCATTTTTTTTTTTTTTTACTGTTTCCTTTGCTGTACAAAAGCTTTTTAAAAATTTATTTATTTATTTTTTTAAAGATTTTATTTATTTATTTGACAGAGATCACAAGTAGAGAGGTGCGGGGGTGGGGAAGCAGGCTCCCCGCTGAGCAAAGAGCCCCATGTGGGGCTTGATCCCAGGGCCCTGAGATCATGACCTGAGCCAAAGGCAGCGGCTTAACTCACTGAACCACCCAGGTGCCCCAGTGTGCAAAAGCTTTTGATCTTGATGAAGTCCCAGTCCCATTTTTGCTTTTGTTTCCATTGCCTTTGGAGACATGTCTAGCAAAATGTTGCTGTGGCTGAAGTCATAGAGGTTACTGCCTGTGTTCTCCTTTAGGATTTTGATGGATTCCTATCTTACATTGAGGTCTTTCATCCATTTTGAGTCTGTTTTTGTGTATGATGTAAGGAAATGGTCCAGTTTCATTCTTCAGCATGTGGCTGTCCTATTTCCCAACACCATTTATGGGTTCTCTATTCTGTTCCACTGATCTATGTATCTGTTTTTGTGCCAGTACCATACTGTCTTGATGATTACAGCTTTGTAATAGAGTTTGAGGTTGGAATTCTGATGCCACCAGCTTTGGTTTTCTATTTCAACATTCCTTTGGCTGTTTAGGGTCTTTTCTGATTCTGCCTGAATTTTAGGATTATTTGTTTCAACACTGTGAAAAAAAGTTGATGGTATTTTGATTGGGATTGCATTGGATATATAGATTGCTTTAGGTAGCATTGACATTTTAACAATATTTGTTATTCAGTCCATGAGCATGGAACATTTTTCCACTTCTTTTTGTCTTCCTCAATTTTTTCATGAGTGTTCTAGAGTTTCTGAGTGCAGACCCTTTGCCTCCTTGATTAGGTTTATTCCTAGGTATCTTATGGGTTTTGGTGCAATTGTAAATGGGATTAATTCCTTAATTTCTCTCTACTCTCTCATTGTTAGTGAGTAGAAATGCAACTGATTCCTGTGCATCGATCTTATATCCTGCCACTGCTGAATTCCTGTATGAGTTCTAGCAATTTTGTGGGTAGTCTTTGGCTTTTCCACATAAAGTATCATGTCATCTGCAAAGAGTGAGAGTTTGATTTCTTCTTTGCTGATTTGGTTACCTTTTATTTCTTTTTGTTGCCTGATTGCTGAGGCAAGGACTTCTAGTACTATGTTCAACAACAGTGGTGATAGTGGACATCTCTGCCATGTTTCTGACCTATATCATGTATCATTTCCCATTGAGAATGATATTCACTGTGAGGTTTTCATACATGGCTTTTATGATATTGAAGTATGTTTCCTCCATCCCTACTGTGAAGAGTTTTAATCAGGAAAGGATACTGTACTTTGTCAAATGCTTTTTCTGTATCTGTTGAGACTATCATATGGTTCTTGTCCTTATATTAATATAGTATATCACATTGATTTATTTCCTTGCAGCCCAGGAATAAGTCATGGTGAATAATCCTCTTAATGAACTGTTGGATCCTGTTGGCTAGTATCTTGGTGAGAATTTTTGTGTCCATGTTCAGCAGGGATATTGGTCTGTGATTCTTTTTGGTGGGGTCTTTGTCTGGTTTTGGGATCAAGGTAATGCTGGCCTTATAGATGTTTGGAAGTTTTCCTTCCATTTCTGTTTTTTGAAACAACTTCAGAATAGGTATTAATTCTTTAAATGTTTGGTAGAATTGCCCTGTGAAGCATCTGGCCCTGGGCTCTTGTTTGTTGGGAGATTTTTGATTACTGCCTCAATTTCCTTGCTGGTTATGGGTCTGCTCAGGTTTTCTATTTCTTCCTGTTTAGTTTTTGCAGTTTATACTTCTCTAGGAATGCATCCATTTCTTCCAGGTTGCCTAATTTGTTGGCATATAGTTGCTCATAATATGTTCTTATAATTGCTTTTATTTCTTCACTGTTGGTTGTGATCTCTCCTCTTTCATTCACGATTTTATTTGTGTTGGTTTTTTCTCTTTTTGATAAGTCTGGCTAAGGGCTTATCAACCTTATTAATTCTTTCAAAGAACCAGCTCCTGGTTTCATTGATCTGCTCTTCTTTGGTTTCTATTTCATTGATTTCTACTCTAATATTTATTAATTCTCTTTTCCTTCTGGGTTTAGGCTTTCTTTGCTGTTCTTTCTCCAGCTCCTTTAGGTGTAAGGTTAGGTTGTATATTTGAGCCTTTCTTGTTTCTTGAGACAGGCTTGTATTGCTGTACACTTCCCTCTTAGGACTGTCTTTGCAGCATCCCAAAGGTTTTCAAGAGTTGTGTTTTCATTTTCATTTGTTTCTGTGAATTTTTTAATTCTTTAATTTCCTGGTTGACTCATTCATTCTTTGGTAGCATGCTCTTTAGCCTCCATGTATTTGAGTTCTTTCCAAATTTCCTCTTGTGATTGAGTTCTAACTTCAGATCATTGTGGTCTGAAAATAGCAGGGAAGGATCCCAGTCTTTTGGTACCAGTTGAGACCTGATCTGTGACCCAGTATGTGATCTGTTCTGGAGAATGTTCCATGTGCACTGGGGAAGAATGTGTATTCTGTTGCTTTAGGATGGAATACTTTGAATATATCTGTGAAGTCCATCTGGTCCAGTGTATCATTCAAAGCTCTTGTTTCCTTGTTAATCTTCTGCTTAGATAATCTGTCCATTGCAGTGAGTGGAGTGTTAAATTCCCCTACTAGTACTGTATTATTCTTGATGTGTTTCTTTAATTTTGTTATTAATTGATTTACATAATTGGGTACTCCAATGTTAGGGACATGACTATTTACAATTTGTAGATCTTGTTGGATAGGCCCTTTAAATATGATATAGTGTCCTTCCTCATGTCTTATTATAGTCTTTGGTTTAAAATCTAATTTGTCTCATGTAAGGATTGCCACCCCAGCTTTCTTTTGATGTCCATTGGCATGATAAATAGTTTTCTACCCCTTCACTTTAAATCTAGATGTGTCTTTCAGTCTAAAATGCGTCTCTTGCAGACAACATATTGGTGGGTCTTGCTTTTTTATTCAGTCTGATATGTGTGTCTCTTGATTGGGGCATTTAGCCCATTTACATTTAGAGTAACTATTGAAAAATGTGAATTTAGTGCCATTGTATTACCTGTAAAGTCACTGTGCATATTGTCTCAGTTCCTTTCTGGCCTGTGTTACTTTTGGGTTCTCTCTTCGCTTAAAGGAATTTATATTTGTAGAGTTACAGGTATTCTTTTCTTAGATCTCCATTTGAGTTTGCAGGTGTTCAGAATGATTTGATATCTATCTAGCTGAATTCCTGGGACCAGATGAAACTAAGGTTTCCTATTCCTCTGCCATCTTGGACTATCCTTCCTCAAATGGCAGTTTAGAATGCATTTCAAACTTTACTTGCATCTCTTGAAGAACATTAAAGAGAATACAAGCCCATACTCCTAGTATGAGAGGTCTTCTTGTCTACCCCTTCTCTTCTGTCTGTACCTCCCCAGAGCCTAGATGTTAGTCTTCCAAACCCTCTCTTAAGCCACACGTCTTTTGACTTTACACACTCTCCAGCTTTCTTCATCTTTTAAAGTTTTTTGTTATGTACATGATCTTAGCCTTTCTGACCAAACCCTCCTGTTTCTCTGAGTCTCTTTGTTTCTACCTACCCTTTCTCCTGATTACCTCAGAAGACCCGAGAATCTTGTTTGGAATTTCTCAGCTTATGGGTGTCGTGCAAGGGCTGGGGACATAGGAAAAGACAGGTCTGGATGGCCAGAAGATTGAGGGGTAAGGGAGAGAAGGTAAACTGATATGTAAATAAATGATATTCCTATGGTAGGTGTGGCTTGCCTCCTGCAGTACTTTGCACAAGCTAAATATTCAGTACAGTTCCTTCTTTCCAGTCCTGTCTTTGCCTGTACTGGTTTGAAGGTGAATCTCTCACAGAACGTATTAACTATTCAGTTTCCAGAGATCTTTTTGTTAGTAGTTTCCCTGGGACTGTACCAGCAGAGCTCCAGAAGCCAAGATGGAATGATACAAGCAATCAGGGTCCTCTCCTCCTTTTTTTTAAGAAATACAAATTAGAAGTTTGGAAGTGGCCTTACAAGAAAAACATCTCTCTCTACCAGCTGTGAACTGATGAGGGTGAGAGCAAAAACTGCTGCAAAAAAGGGAAGAATTGATTTAGCTGTCAAATAGTGAGCAGTCCAACATTCTTTTGATTGGGGCTGAAATTCCCTCTGTGGGAATTTCCCCTGATTCCCAGACTCAACATTCAGCATCTTATAGCTGATGGAATCGGAAGGAAGTAGGTGGTTGGGTGATGGGCCAGGCCTCTTCTTGCTTGTTCTGTGAGTCAGGCTGTGGACCTTAGTCTGAATAAGTTTTTAATCTTCTGGTGAAAAAATGAAAGCCCTTAACAGCCTGGAAAAAACAAGGCATTGAACGGGAGGCATCATAGCCCTGCATTAATTTTATTGTATTTCTTTCTTTATTTTCCTTTTGGTGCTAATCTCCAATCATGATTTACAATTCAGAGCCAGTTTCCTTTTCTTACAGAAGGGATGGTTCATAGCTATTTGCTGCAGTGAGGTGGTTTGGTGCTGGAGAGGCCAAGGTAGTAAGGGTGGCAAAAATCCTCCTGCCCATGGATCACTCGTAAATGGGGGATCCTGAGTCTATGGGAGGGCAAAGCACCTGAACCGCTATGGTTTTTGTTAAGAAGACTATCCAAGCTGGCAAGGTTGGCAACACCAAAGCAGACTGCAGGTGTACTTTAAAAAATACAAAGGCATTGAGAGTGACGGATCAGGCTAACTCAGAGCCATCCGTAGGCCCAGTCTGAGATGGCACCATTTTGGATCAGATAGGTGAGAAAAGAAAATATTTTGCTGGGTAGGGCAGACCCAGAGAACCTGGAGTCCAGGCAGAGAGGATTTCTCTTTCTCTGGAGACAGAAGACATTCCAGAGAGAGGTTCACTAGGGCAGAGGGAAGTAGGAAAGGTAAATTAGGAAGGGAAAACTGGAAATGGCAGTAAAATCCAATTTATATGGTAATCCATGCTAAGCTAATGTGGGTACGAGCTTTGGCTGGGCCCGCTGATTTATTAGTTTACAGCCTCTGTCCTGACAGCTTCACACCTGCCCTCAAAGGATGTACTGCCATCCAGAGGGCCTACAGCCAGGCTTGGGAACACCCCAGGAGAGGACCTGGGAAGGGTATTGAGTCTTTGGAGCAGAAAATCCTGGCTGCATGAGTGGAAGGACTAGAAAGATATGTGAAGCTGCAGAGAGGCATGTGGGGGCTCCGGGGTCTAATTTCCAGGAGTCTGCCCACTTGTGTCCCATATTTATTAACAGGGCCCCTCTCTCTCTCTGGCCTCCCTGCAGGGGTCTATGAGTCAAGCAGCTAGGCACCCCATTCCCCAGCTACTGGGTGTCCCAGAGCTCACCAGAACTTCCTGAGTCCTACTGCTGGGAGCCAGTGGGAGCTGGCTTTTTGAGCAAGATTTTTTTTTTTTCTTTATATCAAGGTCCTTTGATTTTAGTAACTTGTTTCTCAGTGTCTTCCAGAGGATGCCAGTTCTCTTTCAAGGTGCCCGACCCTGTCATCTCCCTCTCTGTGTGCCCTCTGCAGGGACTGCGGCCTCTTTCGATCATTCCTCCTCTGGACTCGCAGCTCCTCCTATCCCAGTAGGAGGAGAACCTTGGGCCCTCATCTGTGGTCCACCTCCCTGGGCAGGGTAACCTCAGCCTGCCTCCCTGGCTTTCCCGGAGCCGGTCCATCCCTCCACCTCCAGCGAGGGTTGCCCTGGGAGACGGAGGAGGGGGAGCAAACAGCCACCAGACACAGTGGTACTCACAGAGGTTGGTGGAGCTTGGCTCTTCAATATTTATAAGCACTAACTCTAATGGAAGCAGGGGAGGGAACATTAGTGGCAATTTTCTTCTGTCTCTTTAGCGCTTTTTTCCTCCCTGAAAACGAGGGGACACAAGAAGGAAAAAAAGGAGCAGCGAAAACAGTTTATGCCACTTAGATGCAGGCAAGTGAGAAGAAGCGGGCTGAGGTGCCATCAGATGGCAGAGAGGAGCTGGGGCAGGGAGGGGCATCTCAGACATTCACAGTAGGGCTCTCTCTGCTGATGCTCACTCCTCTTGCCACCACCTCCAGGATGACAGTCTGCTTGCCACTGTTTTTCAGGCTGAATATAGGTGACAGGGCACGATGTGAAAATAGGAGAGAGGAAAGCTCTGGGAGGCATCCTTGGGGCCAGCAGGGAACTGTAAGTTCTTCTACCTGGCCTGCCCCACCTGTTGACCTTGGGCAAGTTCTAGACTTCTCCCAGGTGTCAGGGCTTGAGTGTATATAGGTGGGCAGGCGAATAGGTGCTCTGAGCTCTGGGGTGACTGCTGATTTTCTCCAGTGTGGCTTAATCACCTTCCTCTCTCCTGTTTGCAACTTCTCCACCCTCCAAGGTTGCAGCTCACATCACAGAACCTCCAAAAAGCCTTTGCTTTCTGCTTGATCCATAGGGTTCCTATGACAATGACACTTTCGCTGCCCATTTAGCAATTCGTCATGGACCATCTTGTAGCATTTCTTTCTGCCATCATAAGTGCATGCTTAAGTCATCTGTTTGACTCTAACCCTGTTTATGGTCTAGTTAAGTTTTAATGGGAGCTCAGAAGGGCAAGGACTGGCCATCTGTGGTCTAGAGTTCTGCTCTGTGCCCAGAGCAATGAAGCTCTTATATTTAGCATGGATGCCCAGGAAATGCTGAGTCTGTCTGTGGTGTAGCCTCCTCATCAAACTCTCCTTCCTCCCTGTGGAGTTGCCAGGAGTTAGAGTTGGGAGCAAGACTGCCTTTTGTGTCTGCCTCAAAGGGGTTGGCTAGGAGACTGCCCGGGGCTGGCAGCGGGGCAGGGCTGGCCTGAACGAGCCCATACCTTGTGCACCTCTTGCACCAACTCCTGTGGGCCCACACTTCCCGGTGGCAAGAACCGGGTGGCTCCCTCTCCCACTGCCCCTGCCCATATACCTGTTATCTTGGTTCCCGAAGGCAGAGTTAACCTCTCAATAAATTGTGTGGGAACAGAGTCTACTCTATACAATAATTTTATTTTAAAAAAAGAAGAAAATAAAACTGCAGGCAATTCTAAGCTTTTAGAGCATGGTGTAAATGAGTGAGCTCCCCAGCCCCCTGGTGGGAGAGCCACGGGAACAGTCAAGCAGACTCAGGTCTGGGTCCTCCTGGAAGGAGGACCACCAGGCCCTATTAGCCAAGTCCAGGCCGATCCCTGAGAAGCAGCAGGGAGCTCGTAATCTGGAACCAAGACCTGGGAGAGCTGAGCGATGAGTGCTGTGCCATGGGGCAGTTTCTCCGCCTTTCCTTCCTGCTTCTGTTGATCTCACTTTTCATTTGGTGCCATCTTTCTCTTCTTTGAGAAGATACCATCCCCCCTTCTCTGCCCTAGATCCTGCTTCTGGGGCTCTCCGATGTGTAGCCAAACAAGTTCTGGAACTTCACACCCCCATTTATTGAGTTCAAGCCTGTGTCTCCCGCACACATCCAACTGCATTGGTGCCTCACAAGGGCATGTGGAGCATCTCTGGGAAGGAAGGAGACACACAGGGCCACTGTCTGCCCCTGGGGAAGGGAGCTGATGGCCAGGGAGCATGCGTGGGGTGGAGGCCCTTTTGTACTTCTTGACTTGAGTGTCATGTACATGTCTTGTCTGTGAACAGCAGTAACACTGATTAATAATCAATTCTGTCACCTCCAAAGTGTGGCAAAGGTCAGAGGCAGAAGGGAGGTAGAGTCCTATCTCAGTCTCCTCTTGGGTCATCCTCTAGCTCCCCCACGGCTCTGTGCCAGCTCATTCCTGTGGGCTTACCAGACTCCTATGAAGCAAGGTCATTCCTACCTTAGCTGTGCAGTCAGAGCTTCTGGTTTCCCTTTGCTGAGCGAGCCTCTGAGTGCAAGCAGGCAGCGTCACGTTTGTGAAAACGTGAAAACCAATAGCTGTAACATCATGGCCCCAAATTATCTGAGAAGGAGAGCAAGACGGAAAGAAAACCCCATCACCTTGCTCTGTCTCTCACTCTTGCTCCCGTCTTTGTGCAGAGCCCCGGCTGTGCGTGTCTGGTGCTAGTACTGGCTTGGGGAGTCTGGGGGAACTCCCAGGGAGGTCAGGAGCTAAGTCTTTTCTGATTAGCGCTGCATGGCTCTGAAACTGCCTTGCTCAGACTAAGTGCTCTTTGATGAGGATATCAAAACCCAACTCCTGGGGCGCCTGGGTTGCTCAATCAGTTATACATCTGACTCTTGGTTTTGGCTCAGGTCATGATCTCGTGGGTCCTGGGATTGAGCCCTGTGTTGTGCTCCCTGCTGAGTGGGGAGTCTGCTTGAAGCTTCTCTCCCTCTGCCCCTCCCCTAACTCACATGCTCACTCTCTCAAATAAATAAATAATAAAAAAGAAAACCAAAACCCGAAAACCTCAACTCCTGTGGGGGGCTGCCCTTGGTTGGAAGGAATCCATAAACCAGACACCAAGGTGAAAGCATTCCAAGAAACACAAAAATGGTCCCAAGATCAAGAGGATCTTGGGGGAAGAGTGACCATGTCACTTTCAGCCCAGCAACCCACCCCAATCTGTTCTTGAGGAGGATGGGCAGGGTCTGGAGCATGCACTGCCTCATTGATGATGCTCATTTGATGAAGAACTAATTTATTGGATCTCAATGTGGGACTGAAAAGATCTTCTCTGTTCTCTGTATGGATGGACTTAAGACCATGACTCACCTGGTGTGAGTAAAAACTGAGCAAGCTTTACTGTTCCTACCTGTTCTCTGTAGACCAAAGAAGAAGAAAATAAGGATTCTTAGCCCAATGGGGTGTGAAGATTTGCAGCTTCTCACCCCTCCAATGTTAGGCTGGATTGGGGGCTTAATATCCTAGTTCCCTGGGGATTACCAGGACCTGGGACTTTCAGTGCTAACACCAGAGAGCCATAGGCAAACCAGCACAGGCTGGTCCTCTAGGCTGCACCATGGTGGTGGAAAGGTAGGGATGAGCTTACTTGGGCTCCCACAGTGCTCATGGAAGCTTTGGCCTCCTGGGATTAGGGGAGAAACAGCACTCCCACGAGGGGTCTTGGTGGGTACAGCAAAAGGAGCCCAGACTAGCTGTATGTCCTGCTGCCTATTTAGGGGACCCCTGGGACTTCTGGTTGGGACTGTCTTGGCTAAGGGTATGTGTCAAGTTGACTGGGACACAGCACGACCAGACACTTGGTCAAGCCTTATTCCAGATGTGTCTGTGAGGGCATTTCTAAGCGAGATTGACATTAGCGTGAGATGACTGAATAAAGCAGAGTACCCTCCCTCATGTGGGGGGCCCCATCCGGTCAACTGAAGGCCTGAACAGAGCAAAAAGGCTGAGTAAGAAGGAACTCTGCTTGTCTGACTGAGCTGAGATATTGGTCTTTTCCTGCCTTCAGACTTACATGGAACACTCTTTCTTGGGTCTCAAGCCTGCTGGCTTTTGGACTTGAACTTACATCCTTGGTTTGCCTGGGGCTCCAGCTTGTCTGCTGTGTTCTCAGAACTTCTTAGCCTCCACACTCATATGAACAGATTCCTTGTGATCAGTCTTTATATATCCTATTCTATTTCTCTGGAGAACCCTGACTCCTACAAGGCCAAGTGACTCATACAAGTTTGCTTTTGGCAGTGACCAGAGGGGACTGTCAAACTGGTAGGAGCCCAGAATTCAAGGTGCAGGGTGTTAAGCAGGAGAACCTCACCAAGCCTTTTCAAATACATTAATAAAATTCCCATCATGCTCTTCCATTTCAAATATAGTACTTGCATCTAAATTCTAACTCCTTAATTACAACCAGCTTTTCTTTGTATCAGCAGTGCTCTGAAGGTAAGCCCAGACCCCCAAAGCAATCTGGGGTTCCACGTCATGGGCATAGGAACCAGAGATCCCAGTATAGTTTTTCTTAACATTATGTACCAAAGAGTGGACCATGATATGCTTGAATTACCTTGAGGGCTTTTGTTTTGACAGGTCTAACAAATGTTGCGTTCAACTCCATAATACACGTGACTGTTTCAATACAAAAATAGTTTGGGTATTTGTTAGTAAAATTATGTCATCTATCTCAAAAAAAAATTTAAGTAAAATTTATGTTCATGAAGATTTCCATTTTTAGCCTGTGGCCTTAATGGTCCCTAAAATGCAGCTATTTCTCCCTCTCCCCAAGTACGTACTGACCGCAGTGAGTTTTGGGGGCATCATGGTGTGTGTCCAGCCTAGGCTGGGAGCATGAGGAGTACTCAGTGAGTATTTATTGGATGAATCAGGTGGTAGAATGTGACACTTTTCAGATATTTTAGGCATGGCGCTAAGTTGCCATCATCACTGGGGCATGTCCTAGGTTCTTAGCTACAGTGAAATTAATTTAACTCTGGCTAGTTTAGACAGAAGGTGATGTTGTTGACTAGCTCACAGAATCGTCACAGTTGGTGCCTGGCATCCCTCTTGCGACCACCAGAACGAATGTGCCCCGTCTCTCTTTCTTTGCATCACTGGCTTCTGAATCATGGCCGGGGAAGGATGCATCTGATTGGGCCAGCCTAGGCCACGTGTTCTGGCCTGTGCCAATTATTGTCATCACCCTTCCCACCCCATCCATGCTTCGCCCTTTTCTGGCAGTTTCCTGTCCCCAGGCCTGATCCCCATAGACTGCTCCCCTCAGACTCCCTTGCTGTCAGGTTTTCATTTGCTTAGCTCAGTGGCAGACGCCAGTAGGAGACAGAAGGATGAGTGGAGAGAGAGAAACCCTGGTGTTTCTACCCCTAGTTACTCCTGACTTCAGCATAGAAGTATGGTGGTAGATGCATCCCTCTCCCTGAGTGGGAGCCTCGGGCACCCCTCTTCCTCACTTTGCCTCCCCCCAAGCTTCCTATTGTTGTGGGTCTCTGACTGCCTGGGGCCCTTGACTGGCCATTCAGCCCCTATCTTATCACTTTAGGTGGTCCCTTCAGTAACCTCTCTTGTCAACCCCATCTGAGTGCGCCTTCTGTTCCCCATGCCCTGGGAAAAGATGCTGAGAAAGTAAGCATCTGGCATTTGAGCTTCTAGGTCAGGGTGAGTTCTGCTTCCCAGTAAGGCTCATGAGGTGTGAGATTCCTTGAATTTATGGAGGGATGATGATGGACACTCTCACCACCTCTGCCCAGTACTGTGCTGGAGGTTTACACCCGCTCAATAAGCCAAGGAAGAGAAACAAAAGATGTAAATATTGAAAATAAGCAAGTACAACTCTTCATTTACCGAGGTAATAGTTGTATGCATAGACAATCCAAAGGAATCTACTAACTATTGAAATTAGTAGCTGAATTTAGTCAAGTATCAGTGTACGCAAGGTCAACATATAAAAATGTCAGTTGAATTTCTTGATACTGGCAACAAACAATTCGACAATGGGATTTTTTCAATGTTATTTATAAGGAATGTAAAAGGGTGCAGCTGCTATGGAAAAACAGTATGGAGATTCCTCAAAAAATTAAAAACAGAATTGCCATGTGATCTAGCAATCTCACTTCTTCATATCTATCCCAAAGAGCTGAAAACAGGACATCAAAGCGATATTTTCACAATAAGCAAGCGGTAGAAATAACCTAAATGTCTATTAAGAGATGAGTGGATAAAAAAAGTGTGGTCTATACATACATGAGAATATTATTCTGCATTAAAAAAGAAGGGAATCATGTTATACACTACAATATGGGTGAACCTTGGGTACATGACACTAAGTAAAATAAGCCAGTCACAAAAAGACAAATACTATGTGACTCCACTTATATGAGGAACCTAGAGTTGTCAAATACGTAGACACAGAAAGGAGAAATTCCTGGGGGCTAGGGAGAGGGGGAAATGGGGTGTTGTTAGTGAGTATAGAGTTTCAGCTGTGCACGATGAGAAAGTTCCAGAGATCTGCACAACAATATACTTAATGCTACTTTACTTTTGTTTAAGGTAGTAGATTTCATTGTGTGTTTCCTATTACAATAAAAATATTATTTACAGTAGCATCAAAAATATCAAAGAGCTAGTAGTAAATCCAACAAAAGGTGTGCAAGACCTCTACACTAAAGATTGTAAAACACCGGTGAGAGAGATTGAGGTTTTGAGAGTTACTGTAGCGCCCCAACAATTAAGATACTGTGGTATTGGTGCAAGAGAGACAAATAGAGCAATCAGTGGGACAGAATAGAGAATCCAGAAATAGACCCACACATATGCAGTCAAAAGATTTATAACAAAGGCTCCACTGAAAATCAGTGAGGGAAAAGATGGCTTTTTGCAGTACATAGTACTGGAGCAATTAGGTATTTGTGGAGAAAAAAGGAGTACCGTACATGAAAATTAGTAGTTGGTAGATCATAGATCCAAATGTGAAAAACCAAACAGCAAAGTTCTGGAAGAAAACATAAGAGATATCTTTATGACGCTGGGGGTGTGCAAAAATTTTTCAAATAGCACTCAGAAATGCCCTAAATGAACAGAAGGATACATTGGACTACATTAAAATAAGATCTTGTGTTTTTCCCATCAACAGCCATCATTCAGAAAGTGAATAGATAAGCCACGGGCCAGAAGAAGATATTCAGAGCACATCTAATAAAGAATCTGATTTTATTTTATTTTATTATTATTATTATTTTTTAGAATCTGATTTTTTTTAAGGGCAAAAGAATTAACAGGTCCTTTACAAAAGAAGCTATCCGATGGCCAACGATCATATGAAAAGGTCCTCAACACTATTATTCATCAGAGGACTGTAACCAGAACAAGACTGAGACACCGTTATACACATACCAGGATGGCAAACATGGAAAGAAAAGCAGAACCAAGTCTTGAAGATGGGGAGCAACCTGAATTCTCAGACATTTCCGAGGGAAGTATGAATTTGCTCAGCCATTTTGGAAGACTGTTGGGCAGTGTTTATTTAAAACCTAAACGTGGTCTACTCTATGACCCAGCAGCTACCCTTGTAGATATTTATCTGAAAGCAATGAAATAGGTGTGTTTCCCAAAAACCATACAAGAATATTCACAGCAGCAATGGAATTCAACACAGCAAAAAGAAAGAACCCAGATACCTGGCCACGACTTAAAAGAATTTACAGACATTATTTTGAGTGAAAAATAAATAAATAAACAAACAAACAAATAAATAAAAAGAATACACACTTTTTGACCCATTTATATGAAATTAATGTAAAACTAGTCTATGGTGATAAAGATCAGAATTGTAGTTAGCTAAAGGGGTAGGGGAAGGTTAGTATCTACTAGGAAAAGGCATGAGGGAACTTTCTGGGGAGGTGGATGTGTTCTATGTCTTCACCTGGTTGGCACACACATGTAAAAATTGATAGAACTATACTCAATATTTGTGTAAGTACTTACAAAAAGTATACCTTAATTCACTCACAAAAATATTTATTTATGTATTTATTTAGAGGGAGAGCACAGGTGTACCAGTGGGGGTAGGGGGGTGGGGAGGGCCAGAGGGAGAGGGAGAATCTCAGGCAGGCTCCATGCTCAGTGAGGAGCCCAATGCGGGGCTCAACCTCATGACCCCGAGATCATGACCAGAGCTGAAACCAAGAGTCAGACGCTTAACCGACTTTAATTTGATTTAATTTTTTAAAAGAGGAAAGGGGCCCAGAGGTCAGGTAGGAGAAAAGGTGGATCTCCCCCCAGGTCATGGGAACAGCAATCTTCCTTCTAGCAGAAGACAAGGGGGAAAGCGGTGTGGTTATTTGGTATATCGTGGGGCAGTGAAATCTCGGTCAGACCCCCTCGGAGTGACCCCTGGTCTGCGCCATCAGATCCTGTGCTGGATTCCAGGGATTTGGGGTGAACGGGAAGCCTCTCCTGGCTGGGATGATCGAGTCGCAGATTCCTGGCGGTTGAGGGGCTCTTCCGGTCATGGCGAAGCCTCTGCAGCTGCTTCCCTCACACATTGGCTCAAGTTCAGGTGCAGACGTTTCCACAGTATTTCCGGGTGAGGCCCCAGCCTCCACCCTGAGGCGTGCTTGAGTGCAGGCCAGTGCAGGACTGGGTCAGCAGGGTTGGCCAGAGATGCTCCTGGATGAGGGGGAGGCCCTGGGTGGCACTCTGCACCCTCTCCCTGGGCTTCCAGGCCAGGGCTACTCAACGTGTGGTCCATTAGTTACTGGAGTCTGTCCGCAACTGATACTCACCCATGGTGATACAGCGTGGAAATCCAGAGTGGGCACCGAGAAGCTTCTATAGCTGTACTAGTACTTTTAGGCTTCTTCAATTTATGTTATAGAATTGGGGCTTGTGTGTTGTAGAGCTTATGTGGTTTTCATTTCATTTTTCTAATTTGTTTTCATCGTGTTTTACAAAAACATAGGACTGGGATGAATTGGACATTTTTGCAAAGAGAAACTGGTCTTTCATTATAAGCTCGAGGAGCGTTTTCTTAAATGCTGAAGGAGTGTGTCTTAACAGGACATATGGGTGAGCTCAGGCTGGGTCGCTGGGAAGTCAGGGGCTGCTGCCACCTGCACGTGGCCATTTTTAGAGACATTGAACGAAACTGCCTAATTGAAGTTTCCATAGTTACCAGCGTCACTGAGGAGAATAGGAGCAGATCTTAAAGGGAAAAAACAGGCACGGGCGGAAGTCAGAAAGGTGGAGGGGAGGAGGAGTCTGGGCCGGAGAGAGTGGCCACCCCTCTGCAGAGCTGGAGCACTTAGTTGTTGTCCTCATCCCAGGGCCAGATGCCACTGATGCAGCTTTCCATGGAGGACACTGAGGTAACTGCCACGAGGCCTTTGGCACAGCTGGCAGGAAGGGTTACCCTTCAGGGGTCCTATGCTGGCCCAAGCCTGGTGCCAGCTCCAAGAGTCACCTCTTTCTCCACCACGCAGCCCACTATCTGTGGGCCTCCACCCCAAACAGAGTTGGCAATCAGAGGAAGGTTTCTATGCCAACCCCACCCCATTTCCTGCCTCTGTTTCCCTGCTATTGAGTGGGGTCAGTGCCACAGACCAACCAGCCACCTCCTGGACTCGTTCCCTTGCTCAGAGTTTCATTCATTCACTCAACAGACATTTCTAGAGCTCTAGGGCTGTGGTGATGGTGGAAGATTTACACACAGCCTTTAGAACTTGCAGGGATCTGAAGGGCAAAAGCATAGCAGGAGAGAGAAGGCTGGGCTTGGCCGTGTGGCTCACAGGATCTGGAGTGAGCGCCACTGAAGCCGGGACCCAGTAAATGGTGTCAGTGGAATCAGAGGAGTCATGGAAATCAACACTTTTCAAGTCCCTCTTGGGCCACATCTGCATGTCCCTGACACACACACACACACACACACACACCGCTGAGAGACCCTTCTTACCCATTTGGTTTCAGGCATGAGGTGGGTTTCCACACACAATGTCAAAGCAGATGTCACCATCTTACAAAGTAGCAGAGAAGGTGCCGTCTGTGATCCACCCAGGAGCCCGCCAAGGCCTCCAGCCACTAGAAGGCGCTGTTGCCACTCTTGAGCTGAGAGGCCTAGGAAGTTCGAAGCCAAGAGGAGGACCTGTATTGCCTTAGGAAAATATTTGGATGACGTGAAATCAGAAGCAGTCCTGCCTCAGAATTATAGGGTCATAAATCACTCTGGGGAAAAAAGGGGCCAGGGGACAGGAGACTTTGGACGTGAGTTTACGATCTCTCCAGAAGCCTCTGATGGAATTACAGCCTCATAACTCACTGGGGTCTGCTCTTTAGTCCAGCCTGGCCTGAGCTCTTACTCTGGGCCCCCAGGAAGGTCAGTCAGGGTGTCAGCGATGGGAGATTCCCTAGGCAGAGGCTTTAAGCGGGCCCTTTAGGCTCTCTGGGGAACATGAGGGGTGCTGGGTGCTGACAACTGAGTCTTCCTGTTAGAGATTCTGTTAAAATGAATTCCAAGGAATGGAGACTGAAGAGGACAGCTGAAGAGCTTCCGATCCCAAACACCAGATGGAAGGGGTTCTGTGGGGTTCTGTGGGGGTGCGGGACAGTGACATTCTGTAAGGCGCTTTGGAACCATGTAGCAAGGACCTGGATCTCTCATTGGATGAGGTAGAATGGCATGACGTGCCCTGCTTCTCCCTTGTCTGGGCCATGTCTGCAGTTGGTCCTTTTACAAAATGGCGACCACCAGTGAGAAACACATAGTAGGGCCGCAGAAGAGCTCGCAGACTGAGAGCAGCTCATTTGCTGAGGGAGGTGGCATTGACCTTCCTCTAGTGGAGAAGATGTGCCTAAGGGAAGAGGAGACTTTGGCTACCAATAGGCCTACCCTCCTTGGCTCTAGGTGTGGCATCTGTCACATCCGGGGTTAAAAAAAAAATGGCAACCAGAAGCAGGTTTTAATAGCAAGGCAGGGAGGCACTGTTAAAAATAGCTACATTTCCTGAGGTGTGCTCACTGTGCGTCAGACATTGTGCACATAATGACACTTAGCTCATACAACTTTCTTACAGATTATTTCCATTTCACAGATAAGGTGAGTGAGGCCGAGAGACAGTCTTGTTGAAGGTCACACGAGCCCACAGTTGGGTTGGTGTATTGGAAATTGGAGGCTGGTCCCTCTGCCGCCAGGGTGCACCCCACCAGGAAGCCCGCCAGTGTCTCATCCCCGGGAATGGCGGTCCCTGAGTCTGTCAGCTACATTCCCATTCCACTTCTAGTCTTCCCTCCCTGCTTCAGTTCCCAGTTACAACCCAGTACCCATCTTTGCTCATTTTTCTCTGCATCGTCCTTTGTATTTCCGATGTTATGGTGACAGTCAACCCATCAATGGGAAAGAGAGGGACTTGGCTTAAGGTTTGTTAGGACATAGCACAATCACTAAGAGCATCTGTGTTAGAGGCAGAGAAACCTGGGCTCCCATGTCAGTTCTGTTAGCTCTGTGACTTGCCATGTTGGGGACTGACGCGGTTATTGATGTGAGCCTTGATGTACTCCTCTATAAAATGGGTATAGTAGTGGCAAGGACTACCGAAAGCTGGATCCTGAGATTTGAATGAAATGATTTCACTGTATGAAATTACCTCTTTGAGGACATCTCTGTGGTCTGGGGAGTGACGACCCTCTGTCATCAGGCATTGAATCGGGCGTTGAATCAGACCAGCTCTTGGGTCCTCTTCTTTCTCTCCTCCAAGTATCTTATCGGCACTACATCTATGAAAGGACCTAATTTTTTTCTAGCTGATGGGAAACAGAAGACTATAGTCATTTAGAAGCCTTGTCTTCAGGATCGGTTTGGTTTCATGACATGATCTTCTGCAAGGACCAGTACTTTAGAGAAAACTGGGGGCCTTTATTTTACTGCTCTGTATCCAGTGTTCAGTTCGGAATAAAAGAAACGTAAAAGCTGGTCTATTAATTGAGATGAGGAGGCACAATTTTTAGGAAGTCAAATGATCAAGTACATGCCAGCATTGGTCTACTCCAATAAAGCAGTGAGTCGTGCATTAGAGACAGTGAGAGGCTACAGCCATCTGGGTCGGGGTGCTAATTGGGTGGTGCCCAGGAGAAAGGTGGAAGGTGCTGGGAAGGTTACACTAGCAACAGGTCCCTCTGAAAAGTCACCTGCGAATCTGATGAGTCACAGAGCCAGGGCCCTCAAGGCCGGCCCTCGTCAAAACCCCCGCCTGGCGTCGCTTTGATGTTCTTTCCGTATCCCGAACATGTCATAACTCTGAAGGTGGAATAAGACTTGGTTCCGCGGCGCATGGTGGGGCGAAGGTACAGAGGTCGGGCCTGGAGCCCGTGATGGAACTGACACAGCACTGAAGAGGGAGAAGGAGAGTGAGGGCTCTTACCGAGAAAATAACTTTCTGAAATGACTTTCATGTTGCTTTTATAGAATTATTAAGGGTTTTAAAGGACTCGTATTGTGCTGTAGACCTCCTTGTGCTCCACCTTCTAGTCTCTTGACCCGCCTTTCCACTGGCTGTTGCCATAGCAACAAGGGGGCAGGTGCAGTAGCTTGAGGGCACCTGCCTCCTGTCTCTGGGGTCACTGGGGGGGGGGTGGTGCACGTAGTCTTTCCTGCAGACTTCCAAGCCTAGGAGTCTGTGGGAACAAATGGCCCATGTGCGACCTGTAGGCACACTCTGAGGGGACACTGTCCAGTCCTGAGGGGCCCAAGGGAGACCGTCCTGCTGCCCACAGTGGGGTCCCGCTCGATAGCACATTCTTGAGTTGGGATGTCCTCATTCCTCTGCCTCCACTTCTGTTTCTCAGGACCACTTCCCCAAATCAGCCACCTGCTCACAAGGCCTTGTCTCAAGCTCTGGTTTAGGGGGAAACTGAGGCACTTAGCATTTTTTTAGTTCTTCATTTCTGTACTTTATTGGGAAGCTTTTGTCTCTACTTGCATTTCAGGATTTGGGCAGTGGAAAGAGCCTGGCACCGACTGGAGTCTATTCATTTATTTCCTGAGCATTTCTAGAGTGACTGCCGTATGCCGTCCCACAAGCTAGGTCTGGAGAGAGAACATGCGCGATTCTTCTTCAAGAAGGCTGTCACTTGGCGCCAAAAGCTGCCGCGCGCTGAAAACTCATGAGATTTTGGAGATGGTTAGGAACTCGCCCAGGGGCACGCGTGGAGAATGTTCGGGCTGCGGTGGGGGGATTAGGAGACTGGTTCAGGGGACTGAAGTCCGCTGACGGGTGGACGGGTGTGCCCACGCAGTTCGGGGTGTAGCTTATTGGCCTGTGTCCCCCCCAGAGGCAAACTACAGAGGAAGCAGGGATGGCACACAGTGTGGAGCGGGGGCAGCGCCTGCGGGCTGGCACTCCGGGGGGATCTGGTCCTTTTAGTGCAGGAAACAGGATGTGCTCCTGGTGAATGGGGCGGAGACCCCACCCCTAGTGACCCTCCAGCTTCTCCTCCGTGACCCTCCAGCTTCCTGTCCCCCCAGGCCCTGCCTTTTCATCCCTAGAGCTCTACAGCCTGACTCAGGAAATGGCTGGGGACTTGGAAGCTGGGGAAGCAGTGGCCCAGGTTTGTGCTCTAAAGTGGAACCGAGGCAAGTAGGGCCCCTCTTTGGTTGGGGCCAGGAGTACCTCGTCTGCATTTGGGCCGGGGGGGGGGGTGGGGGGTCAGGCCTTTCTTAGCATCAGGCAGCAGTGAGTCTGCTGAGAAGAGCCAGCATCTGTGTGTGCATAGGCCGTTCTAGGCCTCATGAGACACTGCCGTTTGTGGGCTCCTAAGGGGGGCTGCCAGCTTGACAAGGATTTGTGTTGAGAACCCGGTCTGTGTGCCTAATAAGGACGAGTTCCCTGCTCTCTTGGATGCTAACCAAGATCCAAATATATAAAAAACTATAGGTTATGTTTTAAAACAACCTTGGCTTGGGGGCACCTGGATAGCTCAGTTGGTTCAGAGCCCGACTGTTGACTTTGGCTCTGGTCGTGATGCTCAGGTCGGGAGATGGAGCCTCAGGTCGGGCTCTGCACTGGGCGTGAAGCCTGCTTAAAATTCTCTCTCTGTCTCTAAAATAAACAAACAAATAAAATGATCTTGGCTGGATTCATCCCTAGAAGGCAGATACAGCTTCTCCTAGCAGTGTGGGCTGTGAGCGCCACGATGTCCTCCTGAGACTGGAAACCCCTCACCCCAGCAGGTGTCTGGGTCAACAGCCGGCAGAAAACTTCCAGCACCCAGCTGGCTAACAGCTGCCCGTCCTCCTCCTTTTCTTCCTCCTCCTTTCTCTCTCCCAGTAGCCTCCCTTCCCTCCACTTCCTTTTTTCCTGTTCTCTGTAAGATTCGCTCCTTCTTTTTCTAAGTCTTCTTCTTCTTCTCCAGTCTTTCCAAAATGCAGCTCAGGGAAATTAGGAACTTCCACAAAATGAGTCACATTGACTGGAAATAGCTAATAATGTCTTAAAAAAGAGGAGGAGCTTAGGTCAAAAGCAAAATTCTCTGCAGGAGGAAGGTGAGATTTCCTCTGACAGCTGTCAGCTAAGGGGCTACCTCGGGGTCAGCTTAAACTTGCAGTACCCCGTAGCCATCAGGATGGTCTGTTATGCTGCAGTAACAAATAGCGCACCCCCCCCCCCACACACACACACTTCAGTGACTTAAATCAGCAAAGACTCAGTTTCCACTCATGCTACGTGACTAGCAGGGTCATCTGGTGTTTCTGCGTTGTCATTGTCCTCACTGTCCAGTGCTCACACACCATCGGCAGGTGGCTTGGCTGGCCTTCCTTTATCAGGGTGGGAAGCCGTCGTGCTCATTCAGGGGGGGAAGGTGCTCACTGTTGAACAGTGACGCAGTCCACCAGCCATCCTGGCGTACAGCCCGACCTCACGTACCCACCCCAACTGTGGCATGTGCCCCCCTGCAGCCCTGTAGGCTCGGGGGCAGTGTTCAAGGTGGGAATTCTGTTAAAAGCAAAGCAGGACAGGTTTGGAGAAGGGGATGAGTGCAGAAGTGACCTGCCCCTGCCTGCACTTACTCTGCTTGGCCAGCAGCAGCTCTGCCACCATGAGTGAGGTTCTGACCATAGCGCCTGGCTCTCTTCACCTGCAAACGATGGCCACTGGCAGCAAGTCCAGGCATTAGTTACCTAGAGATAAAATATTCATGGGAGGGGATATGGACTGATGTGGAAAGTAATGGAGGCGTATCAGTTCGGTGGGGAGATGAGCCAGTGACTACCTTTGTGGCCGATGGCTTTCTCCTATTGTACCGCCCATGTTCCTCCTGCCACCCCTTCATGACTTACTGAACACTTGCTCTGTGCTGGACACGTTAATGCTAAGCTTGGGTAGCATAAATTCAGCTGATCTGCTCTCTGCCTTCCAAAATCTCACAGTCTGACAGTCAAAATACATTCATGTTCCTTTTCATAAGATGTTAGATATTTACTTTTTGGCAATGAATACATAAGGCATCTGTTACAGAATGAGTTGTGTCCCCCCCCCCAAAGTCATCCCTAACCCTCAGTGTGACTGAGTTGAAGGAGAGGGCCTTTAGGGAGGTAGCTAAGGTTAAATGAGGCCATAAGAGTGGGGCCCAAACTTGATGGGACTGGTGTCCTTATGAGAAGAGACAGCAGAGCGCTCTCTGCATGTGTGTCCAGAGGAAAGACCATGGAGGACCGGAAGGTAGTTGTGTGCAGGCCTGAAGGAGAGCCTCCAGCAGAAAGCGATCCGGCTCCTTGATCTCGGGCTTCCAGCCTTCAGAACTACGAGGAAACAGATGTCTGTTGTTTAAGCCCCACAGTCTGGTATTCTGCGATGGTGGCCTGAGCCGACTAGTCTGGCATCCGTTCTAAATTTGAGGCCCTGGGATGGATCCACTCTTTTGTTTGTATGATATCATTTTTGTGACAAAGAATGACACCACATGCACACGTGACCCTTTGTGGTCTCAGGATCTTTTCACTTTTATTCTTGAAGTCAGCCTTCCACACGCTCTCCTGGGTTTCATAGAGCAGTTAGAAGTATCTTCTGGTCATGGAGGAAACCGAATCCCAGGGAAGTGGTCTGCTCAAGGTCATGGTGGCCGGCCGTGCTGAAGCATGACATCGGGTAGGTGAGGGAGTCCACGGATGTGGCAGGAACTTGATCGCATGTGGAATCTGATTTGCACTTTCGGACCAAGACCATTATCCCCACCATGGCCTGCCTCGTTACTGAGGAAAAGAGAGAAATGCACTTTTCCTGTCTGTTGGAACTATTGAAAAGAAAAGTAAAACAAAACAAAAATACCCAACAGCAGTCTGATCTCAGTCGGTCAGTTTGTGCTGGGTCTTGAGGTCGCTAATTCCCACTTTCCCTCTGCGGTGTCATCTCTTCCTTTGTAGGCTCAAGGTTGAAGTGTTCCCTGGTCATTGGCTGTAGAATGTGACTCCCAGAGATGGGGGCATCTCGGTGTCACTGGGGTGCTGTGGTATCCCCTCATCTCAGAAGGGCTCTCTTCTAGAAGTTTCAGGGCAAGCTGGGACTCACAGACTTCACACCAAGTCAACTCCTGCCCTTTCTGTCCGGCCCCCAGAGGTCCCATTTTTGGTGACACCCTGGAGGCTCTTCTTTGAAGGCTGGCAGAGCCCAAGGGCTGGGGGTCGGGGGCAGCAGGGAGGTAGGAAGGGCAGGATTTGCTGTTGGTGGCCTGGGGTCTGTCTCACTTCTCCCCGCCCTATCTCCCTACCTCTCTTCCTCACTCTCCCTGCTTTGGGGTTTCTGTCTCTCCAGCCACATCCTGTTTCCTCCCTTTGTCTTCTCCTGGATTTCACTTTGAATTATAAGTGGAGATGTGGAGCTCACCTTCTCTGCTGTTGACCTGAGGCTCAGAGAGACAGAAGGATCTGTCCAAAGGCAGCCAGTTGAAGGCAGAGGACGCAGAGGTCCTGGGTACAGGTGGGGCCATATGCTGCCCCGTCTGCAAGTTCTCCCCTTTCCCCTCACGCTACTCTTGGGAGGCCAGCATGGACCCCAGACAGATGCAGGTGGCAGGCGGACAGCCGTTCCTGCTCCCTGCCTCCAGTGCCACACTTCCATTCTCTCTCTCCCTGTCCTGCTTCTGCGCCGGAGGCACCGCTGGGTTCAGGATTTCCACTCTCTATCAAAATGCTGGAGGTGGGAGTGACTGATGAAATCACTTATACTAAGATAGAGTTTGCCAAGAAGACTTCCAGCAGGGATGGCCACTCAACAGCTCTAGGGGGCTCGTAGTGTTTGCTGGAGGCCTGTGTTGAGAAGGATTCAGAGGTTGGTTCGGTTTCATGCGGAAGTGATGACCATTGAGGACGCTGGCTGGTAGCATGCGTGCTCTCTCCCTACCTGGGGGCATGATCCCCTCCAGAGGGCTCTGCTTTGTAACTGCAGACAGAGCCCTGAGTAGAAGAACGTACCTCTGGTGGCTGAGTTTAGAGACCATGGAGCTGGAGAGAGAAGCTGCCGCATCTGTCCCTACTTACGTGGGGGCTCGTTACAGCCAGGCTTCCCCTCTGCCGGCTTCCAGCCAGAAAGACCCAAATGCCAAACTGCATTTTTATTATTTTTTAATAAACTTTATTCTATATTACAAATAGGTTTTTTTTTTTTTTGTTCTGAACTGCAAAATAGGAATGCCTTATATTTACATACACAGGTATACAATTAATTATAACAAAGGTACAGAAGCTTGCCTTTACCAAGTTACAACTGGGCTCCAATTTAAATAGCATAGGTTTTCTTTTTAAAAACTTTATTTTTTTAAATCTTTTTTTTTAACCTTACTAGGATACTCTTCGTTAAAAATCAAAACCAGAAGACCCTCTTCCTCTAATAGATTCCATCCACCTATCTTTGAGGCTCATTGTAACACTGTTGTCTAAAGATATGTTTTGCTTTGTCCTAACCAAGGGTCAGTGTTCAAGGTGGGAGCTTTATGGAGTCAGAGGTGAGCCGGGGCTGGAGGGGGGTGACCAGAGCAGGAGTGACCTGCCCTACTTCCTTCAACATCCTCTTACCGAGACTCAAAGGCCTCTGCCTGTTCCTCAGACCACCCATGCATCCTTCCCTGTTTCTCCTCTACCCTCTAGCATTGGACTTGACTCTGGGTCATGTGACCAGGCCAGACACTGCTCCCCCTATGCCTCAGCTCACTGAGCCATTCTCTGTGGGTGGTACACTGGAGTTGCTGGTTACGGTGGTGCCTGGGCAGGACCCTGCTGGAAGAGGTGGGCTGGTCCTTACCAGCTCTAATGGGCGCGGGGGGAGGGGAGGCCAGCTGCACCCACTCCTTCCTGTCCATGTCAGGGTTTGGGAGGTCTTGTTCTGGGTCAGCACTGCCATGGCAAGACCAAGCAAGGACCTCAGGCCTCAGGGATGCCAGACCGAGGCAGGGAGTGATGGGGGGGGAGGGTCGTCTACTCTAAAACACAAAGTCATTGGTTTCCAAATGGAAACAAGATTCTTTGAGGTAAACTAGCTTTTCTTTTTAAAGAACGGAAGGTTTAACGAGCCAACAGCTGGGGAGAACATCAGGGGAGGGAGGCAGAAGGGCAGCACATGAGACACATAGTGCATCTCAGTCATGGGCCTCACCCTCCTCTGTTGGTCCTGTCTGGGAAGCGGTCGTGCTTGGTTGTGTCCTTTGTGTGGCTCTTTAACTGTACCCTCTGTTTTGAATCCCACTCTCGGAAGGGAGCCCTTCCAAAATGTGCTTGAGTCATAAGATCAAAGGTACTAACAAAAGAACTAATTCCAGTTCCAAAGAAACGGAAGGTGAGCTGCATAGAACGGGTCTATTTGCCATGAGCCTTTGCCCTCTCAGGGGAGGGGACTGGGTCTCTCCCTGACCAATCCTGAACTGGGAGTCCCTCCAGTTTGAGGGAAGCGGATGGGGACTGCAGAGGGGCTCGGCAACACTGGGGTGGCCCAGAGAGCCAAGGCTGGACAAAGCGAAAGAGGGGTGAGGAGAAGGGAAGGTGGGGCACACCCGGCGGACGGCATATGCCCCCCCGCCACGCCACTATCTCTGCCAATGAGGATAGAAACCTCTTTTCATTTATTACGGATCTCGTTTTGTTTAGTAGCTGGGGTAGTCACCTGTCTCCTCACAAAATTTAACTGGGACTCTACTGTTAAAGTTGTATCACTTTTACAACCGAAACATCCTGTATGTTTTATAAAGTTGGATACTCCCCCTCATTAAAACGAAAACAATTTTGTCAGGGAGCAAAGGCTTGTTAATTAAAAAACAAAAGTCTCTCTTCAAAGTCTGAAACTTTTACTATAGAGATTCCTTTGTGAATGGAAGGAACAGTCTTGTTCTCGGTTTTCTGGCGGAGGGGCTTTGCCACTCTTGGAACCATGAGGACAGGGGCTCCTGGCTTCCCAGCCTTTCCCTGCAGCTGCGTCTCTGGCCTGTCCCATGGCTGTGCCTCAGCTTCCCGCTCTGTAAAGGCTCTCACTGGCTGCATCCGTGGGAGGAGAGGGGCAGCATCGCGGCTCTAGCCATCAGAGGTGCCCGGGAAGCACCACAAATATTAGCAGCCATGTCCGCGCCTGGGCAATATCCTGACCCATTTTTTAAGAACAGGGGGAGCCCCCCTCCTCAGCCCCAAGGCTGGCCTGGCAAGTCATAGGTGAAGAGTTTTTTTTCTTCCTTTCAACAATTTGGACTTGACCTGGGCTCCTTCCTTAATCTCCAATGCTTAACATAGACAAACAAAAAAACCTCAAACCCCAAGTAGACAGTCCACGTACAGGTTAAAGAAAAAGGGAGGGTCGCGGAGTCCGGGGCCCTCAGTCACCTGTCTTGGATGTTGACAGGAGGCATGGGGAGTGGCAGGAGGTCCTTGACGTAAACTAGAAGAAAGAGGAAAGGCCAGGAAGGAGCCAGGATCGGCCTGGGGCAGGGTCTTCTCCCGGGGACTCTGGTACCTGGAGGATGTGCTTAGACAGGCCTCTCGGAAGCCTTTCAGACGCCTGCTGGGACCGCTTGTTGGGGCAGCTCGTCCCTGGAAGGGCCACAAAAGGGGTGTCCCTGGGCCTCCCACCCGCAGAGCCTCCCTGCCTCTTCCTCTCCCTTCTTGCTTTCTGATTGGTGGAAGTTTGTTCTCGATTAAGAATAATTAACTTTAACCCTCGCTAGGTTAAGTAGTTGACTTCACATCCTGTGAAGCCAAAGGAAGTGTCCCCTAATTCCTGAGAAAGGGGACAGACCGAAAACAGGACTTTCCCTTCTAGGGCAAAGCACGTGGTGGTTGAGGGTGCTGGAAACATCAGCAGGACTTGCCTCTTGCAGTGGAGGCTGCTTGGGAAATCATTGCTTGGGGCTCTTCTGTTGGGGGATCCCCAGGGCCCAGGTGGGACTGGGGCCCCTAATCTCTCAGGGAGGCAGTGCTGGGATGGTGACAGGGGCCTAAAGCTGCCCGGGGAGGGGGTGCTGTGAGGTGTGAGGCTCCCGTACCCGGAAATACGCAGCCTTGGGGCAGAGGCTCTGCGAGCAGCAGCTGCAGGCGAGGGGGACGAGGGGGACGAGGGGGCACACTCGCTTCTGCGGGGGAGGGACGCTCTCAGAAGCCAGACATGCAAGGGGAACACGAGCACAAGGATCTCGGGTGGGGGGTGGTGGTGCTGGGACAGTACCTCGACATTAGCCTAGGGCTGGGGGGAGAGGCCCGGGCCCAAGTGGATTCCCGCTCCTGCCCGGCACAGTCCTGGACAGTCTGCTTCACTTTGGGATCATCGACAATGACCTCCCTCCCAGACCACAGCCCTGCTCACGCCTTTCAGGCTTGACTCATTGGCCAACGGGCTTACAAGAGGGAGGCTCTAGGGCGGACTCTGGGTGTGCGTGCTGCTCTGGGGTGTGACCCTACCCTGGCCTGGAGACACTCAGGCAGTCCTCTGCCCCCAAATTAAAACCACACTGAAAGAAGGCAAGAAAAAGTATTTTCCTGAGGAATTAACTGACACAGTAGCCAACTTCACTTATTCACTTATTGGCACTCTTTGCCATTACCAAGAAATATTGGGGTCGCCCCTTATGTGGAAGGATGAAGAACGGCAAAGCCCACACGTGGGGAGACCTGTGCTCCCCGAGAGCAATGACCCACCTGAAGCCATCTGTCTCAGCCTCTCTCCGTCCGTCCTTTTAAATTCAGGACCCGGTAAAGCTCCTTCTCTCCCACCACCCCAGCTGTAGCCCATCTCTCTCCTACATTCAAAATCCCCATGTAACCTAGGTCAGTTATTCTGTGTGATCGCCCGGCGCCATTAGGAGCCTGGTGGTCTCAAAGGCTAGAGGGTGCAGGAGGCGGTTGAAGGGGCAGGTGAGACGAGATGGGCCTTTTCTCTCGTCTTCTCTTCCAGGGACTCAAGAAGTTAAATAAAGATTCCACCTTAAACAGAGTTATGACCCGGCAAATCTGCTGGGGAGGGAGACCTTGAGGGGACCTCCCTCCCCCAGGACCAGTTTGCCCAGCTCCCTTCTCTGCTGGGTGGTGGCCCCTGTACCCCTCGGGGCAGCTCTCGGGGTCTCTGGCCTGCCAGGGGGAGACCGGGATCCCAAGGGGAGTTTTGGAAAGAACACGGGGAGTGAAAGACAGCTTTCTGATTACTTTGAATCACATGGGTACCAAGAATCCAAGTGGAAAAAAATGGAAAACGAAAGGAGAAAGGAAAAAGAATTTTTGGTGGGGCAAGGCGGGTTGCAGCTCTGGGTGATTCTATCCTGTTTCTCCAGCCCAAGCAGGCCTCAGAGACTTGGGGGTGGGGGGGAAGAAAGAAAGAAAGAAAAAAGAAAAAGCCAGCAGCGACCACCCCACCCCCACCCTAGCAATTAAGGTAAAATCTGCCCCACCCCGTTCTCCAGGAGAAAAGAAAGCAGGAGACTGTCCTCCCCTCTTTCTTCCTGACATTGAGGTCTCTCTGAGGTGTCTGAAGTTTCTCTTATGACAAAATGGGGCAGGGGCAGGGGCAGGGCAGGGGGTGGGGTGGTTCTGTACCGACAAAGGAACAATAACAATAATAATAATAATCCGGTAAAAAATAAAAGCTTCAGCAGAACCATGATAACAGTCTTCTTTTCTGCCTGTTCATTTTTTCTAACTGTGCAAAACTTAAAAAATAAATCATACACACTCACTCACACATGCGTATTCTCTCTCTCTCTCTCACACACACACACACACACTCAGTTTCCACTCAGCGAATCTGTGTTAAATATGTTTGTGTCTCTCTCCAACTCAACCCTTCATGTGTGCAAATATCTCTTAGTGGCCATGGTGCCTCCACCACCTGCCCCCCACGTGCTTCCTCTCTGGTCGGGGCCCGGGGCGTCTCGGTTGGAAATAAACGGGTCAAGGGTAGAAAGCCCATGCTTCTTCCCCTGGCACTTCATTCACCAAAACCTTTGGTTATTTTTCCTCCTCCATGTGTATCTTTCCCCCATTCTCCTCTTTCCGAGGCTAGGCTACTGGTGTTTTGTCCCCATCTGTCCTCTCCTTGATGCCACGTGCTGCTCTGGTGTGGGTCACCTTCCACCCGGCCTCTAGTTGAGTCCAGGCCTCCTGCGGCCACAGAGCACCCTGGCTTCCTGCAAACAGGTGACTCTCCTTCCCCCCACCTGCACTTAGCACAGAAAGCTAGTGTGGACATGTCCTGAAGCTGTAGAACCAATGAGCAAGGGAGGAGATGGGAATCGCTAGAGGGTCCCCTCCACAGGACTAAAAATCCTTTTGAGCTCTCTGCCTGCTCCTGGGGCACACGGGTGTGTGCACACACACACACACTCACATGCACATGTGCACGCAAGCTCACACACACACATACTCATATCCAAAGGGGCCAGGTTCCTAAAAGTATAGGGTGCTCCATGGGCTTTGCTGGAAATGGAGTGGTTCCTTCCCCGTTCCAACTGGGGCTCACTTGGAGAGGATGACAGGGATGCATGTCTGATGCTCAGGGAGCGAAGGCAAGACTGGAACCCTCTCTCCCAACCACACCTTGGACGATGCTTCTCCTTGTCTCCCAGAGCCAGGGACAATTAGCCACCAGAGCTGCCAGGAGAGAATCCCGCTTAGGGTGGGAAACTGGGCCCGGTGGCAACTCAAGTCCCTTCAGGACTCAGGTTTCCATGACCTTCCATGAGACCGTCTCTTACCACAGCCCCTGCTCACCCATGTCTGAGCACACATTTGCCTGAAATGAGAGAGCCAGAGATCGGAAGGACAGGTGGAGAGACAGATGCCGGGGCTGAGGTCTGCTGTATGTCTCTTCTTACGTTGTCAGCTAGGTCCTTCAGCTTGAGTCCTTGGTCCCTCCCAGACATGGCGAGCTGGGGGCTGAGCGTGGCTGGCATTTTGGGTTTGTCTCCGTGGGGCTGGGCTTGAGTGTGGTTCTCTCTGCGATGACTGGGGAGGAGGCGAGGCAAAGGCAGTGACTAAAGAGGCAGCAGATGGTAAAGGAGTCATTGCCAAGGAGGTCTGGAGAGTCCAGTGACAAGGTCATCTGCATAGCAATGGCATAGGGCTCTGCAGGGGGACAGGGGCTCGGCTGTCCGCCCCAGCCTTCTATAGAGTTCTCAGAAGGGGTGCTGGGGATGGAGCCAGTGAAGGCGGCCGGAGGTAGGATCTCCTGGATGTACTCTGCATTTTCCACGGACCCTAGATGAGCGCTGACCGAGGAGAACGCCGGTACTTTCTCTAGACAGCATGGAGGATCTGGCAATGGATGAGGCCTAGGACTATAGACGTGCTTCATTTGCATTTGGGGGTGAATGGAAAACAACACATTCTGCTTCCAGGGTGGGTGTGACTCTCTTTCCCTTTCTCTCCTTCTGTGGGACGTTTCTGCGGCTCGGAGCCAGACTAGAAGGTCAGGAGGGTGTCTGCGGTGGCATGTAACTGCTGTGTCTCCTGTCTGGCTGTCCACAGGCTGGAGAGGGGCTGGAGCAGGCAGGTCCTGAGGAGCACTTGGAAGGACTCCAAGAAGACCGCAGGGGGAAAAGGTGGCCTCTGGATGCCAACGCAACAGGTGAGAGGCGGCTCGAAAAACACCTCCCAACTCCCCTTTCCCAACTCCCATCCGCCATGTGCAGGAGCTGTGGCCTTTCTTCTCACATTTGCAACGGGACCACACCCTGGTGGATCCCCTTGGAGATGGAAATGGGGAACAGAAGAGAGCCAGGAGATGTCTTCCCAATGAAGATAATACTGAGCTCATTGCCTCTTCCCTAGACCAAGGTTCGGCCCAGCGTGGGAGGTGGAGGAGCATCCTCTCTCCGTGGCTTGTCCTCCGTCCCCGGGCCCCGCTGCTGATGTCTGCGCTCAGCTGGGAAAGAGAGCTCCTCTCTCATCTTCTGGCCGGGTCCCCGTGGGAGCCTGGCCCTCTGGGACTTGCTGAGGGGCGGTGGCCTGGTTGGATCGCCCTGGCAGAGCCCCAGAGAGAGAAGAGAGGCAGGGAGGAGGGAGAGACAGAAAGAGGCGGAGAGAGACAGCGCTGCTCAGGGGATGCTGCTGACGCCAGTTGGAACTTGCACTTGGTAAAGATGAAAATCTAGACTGAGGCACGGCTTGGTGTGTCCCTCCCCCCAGGGGCCCTGGAAGGACGGTTCTCAGCTGTCTAAGCTCATGAGGGTTATGACTTGTTCTAGTTTGTAGGCCAGTTTCTGCTTTCCGCACTGGTCATCGTGGTCCAGAGGTCCGAGGATCTGTGGAAGGGCGGAGAACGGGGAGGTTACTGGTTTGTGCATCCAGGTCTCTGTTCTTAGGGCGTGCACACACAGGGCGAGTGTGGCCAGGCTGAGGAAGCCATGTGCACACAAAGATGCACATGTGAAACCGCTGGGTCTGCGGGCAGCCTGGCCTACTGGTGGAGAGGCTTGGGGGCGCTCAGGTGTGAGGTGTGGTGTGTGGGTACCCTGGGGTTGATGTGCACAGGGGTCGCACCCACCTCAGCGTGTCTGATTCAATGTGTGCCCTCTGCTGCCCGCGTTGGGCAGCTGGCCGTGGGCAGACACCCCCGTGCAACAATGTGCTGGGCCCTCCGGGGTGAGCAAGCACACAGCCCCCCCTCCCCCCACAACGTGAAGGGTGGCACCCTGGGTCTCTGGGGAATGTGGTCTCACAGATCCTAAGAAATCCTACCCCTCCTTCCTACAACGGCTTATCTTCCCCCAACAGCTCCCCAAGAGCCCACACTGAGAAAGCCATTTGGCTTCACTTGCACGTTAATGAACAAATACCCCTCTGAGAGTTCTAGCTCATGCTTTCCTGGTCATCAGCGGTGATCATGTCTGCAAGAGCCTTTTCTGAGATCAGATGGTTGGTGAAGGACCATGACGGTGAGGACGTGAGGGAAAAGAGATGAGAATTTGATTCAGAGTCTGGGGATGTGGGACTGAGTAACAGACCTGCCAGTTTCTAGGAAGGTGACCGGGAGGCAAAGAGGAGGCCGAAGGCTCGAGAGGAGGCTCTGCGAGCTTTGGGTTTGCTGGCCCGCGTCACGGGCATTCAACGGGGAGACCAAGACGGAGTCGCCGACTTCTTCACTGGCCAAGAACCACCAGTTACTGGCACCAACATTTCAGGAAGAAGGGACATTTTCCAGGGCAGACGAGTGTCCTTGTAGACTAAAGGGCAGTGCTTCCAACATGAGGCCATTGTACCCCGTACTCACACATTCCATGTCGTCCTTACTTCTCTCATGTGGCCACGGACAGGGGAAAACCTGGCCCTGGACCAGCACTGGCCCGCAGGCTGGTGTCTCGGGCCCCCCAACCCCGAGGAAGCCACAGCTGGCTTCCCCTTCACCTGAGGTTTGCAGCATGACGCTGCTGCTGGCCTGCTGGGGCTCCTTCCTTAGCTGGGGGCTCCTAGACTCTCAGTGATGAGTCAGGAGGAGGCAGAGAACTGGAGGCACTGGCTTCCACTCCTGTTACTACCTTGCACTCAAGGAGAAGAGGTTATGCTGCTGCTCAGATATGGGGAGCCTCGGTTCTGAACCCACTTGGGCTTAATCTGCGTGACAAAGAGACCTCCCATAAGCACCTCCCTACTGGCCAGGAAGAAGGCATTGTCGGCTGTGGCCATGACCCCAGGGGAGGCTTTCCACCTGGGAACATGGCAGGTAAAGAGCTCCCATTCCGCTCTGTTCTGTATCTGTTGCGATGCTCCCCGCCCCGTTCCCTCTTCTCCCCGCCACCATGCTGTCTGGCCTGCCATGGGAGGGGGAAACTGCTTATTTAAAGAGAATTAGATCAGAGAGAGAAAAGGGAAAAATAAAAGAGAGGGACAAGCAGGGAAGAAATAAGAATTTGAAAAAGAAAGAAACATACTTTTTCTAAATATCTGAGACTAGGGATTAAGGCGGAATTAACAGACTGGGACCCTTCTACAGTCCTCGTTCTACAGAGCACAGCCCCCAAGTCCGAGGTGGCAGGGAGTTTCGGCAGCAGCGGTGGGGGGTCGTCTGGGGTTCCTGCCCCGGGCTCTTGTGCACAGAGGCTGCTACAGGCGGGGAGATGTCCTTCTGTAGCCCGTCCTTCCCGACAGGGACCGAGCAGGCTCACCTCCTCGCTGTACTTGCCCACGTAGGAGAAGATCTCCGAGAGCGCGCTCATGGCATTGAATTCATTCATGTGCATCCGGGACTGCTCCGCCAGGTACGCGTTCATGTCCTGGTCGCTGATGGCCGGCATCTTCCCGATGTCCGAGTAGTACCTGCCAGGGGAGGGAGAGGGGAAGAAAGGAGCTGGAGCCATGCAGAGAGAGTACAGGAGAGATGGGAGCTCCCAGCGCGATGTTTGGGGCCAGTGGGTGGCGCGGCATGGTCCCCAGGGGACCACGGGGAGCTCTCTCCCACCTGCGCTTCTGGGGCTGGCCCAGGAGAGCCCTCGGCAGCTCTGGGTACAGGGGGCACAGAGGGAAGGGACGTGACGCCGATATGGCCAGAGGATGAATGGGGCTGGGAGCAGGACTATGGAGGAGCTGTCCCCTGCGTCGGCCTTGTTCTCAGCTACCGAAGAGCGTCCAGTACATCTCTGTCCTTCTGACCCCTCCTCCCGCAGACGCCAAATGCTGCCCTCCACAGGGCCCGAAGGCTCTTCCATGCAGTTGCTCTGCCTTGATGCCCTCCCCTCCCTTGGGGACACCCGGGAGGACGGCGGGGCTGGGGCTGCTTGGGGAGAGGCTGGCAGAAGGCAATCAGTCACTGTCACTTGCAGCTGTGCACCGCTGTCAACTGGTTAATTAGATGCCAGCATTTACATTTTTAATTTGTGCAATTTGACATTTTACTCAGCAAACCCCAACTCCTCCGCCAGAGGGGAGCTGCGCAGTTTCCTAATGAGGAATGGAAGGGCGCCGGTGCCCCAAAGATGCCCATGAAACCACAAAAACAGGGGGACATCAGGGCATTGGGGGCACCCCAGGAGTCCTGGTCACTCCAGCTCAGCCTGCGCTGAATGCCTAGGGCTTCAAGCTGGGGAAAGCAAGCCTGAGAACCTGGAACAGAGGAGGGAACAGAACCTGGGACGGTCGCCGGGGACGGGGGCTAGGCTGAGGCAAGTGAGGCATCCGGGGCGCAGAGTTTTAGGCAAGGCCCTGTGTACGCGCAGGTGCCTATGACAGGCCTCTGGAGTTGCCTGGACCCAGGGCTTGATCAGGCGAGGGAAGGGGCATCCTCAGAGACTCACCCCTGGCCCCTTGGCCTTGTGTCACTCCCAGCCTGGGTCCCTCGGGGCACCCACCGTGAATGCAGAAGTCCTGTGCTGTCCCCCTGCCTCCCCCGATCCCTGCCCAGGAGTCGGGTGACAGGCCGACACAGGGGTCACTCGTGTGTTACTCCAGCCATCACGCTCAAGGGCCTGCAGTGGAATGACAGCTCAATTTGCTGCCAGAGCGTTTCTGGGCCGCTGAGGCCGGTGATGGCCGCCCTGCCCAGAGCCGCAGCCTCGCTGTGACTGCGGACCTGTCGTTCCAGAAACCTTCCGAGGGAGGCAGAGGGAAGGAGATGAAATCCCCGCGCTCTGGCAGAGGAAGGGGCCGGTTGGAGGGGCCCTCCTCGACCTCAGAAACCCAGCCCCACACAGACACACTCGCCAACTGCTTTGTTGAGCTGATTGCATTTTGGCGGGAGGTCTGGGCCCAGCGACAGGAACTTAATGAAATGGCCTTTCTCAGAGGAGCCGGGGGGCTCCGATGAAGCCGTCCTGCCCCCGGCCTCACCCGGACTTCATTCTTCACATCCTTCCTCCGGGGTGGGGCCGTCCGTCCCCCTGGCCTCATGTTCAGAGCCCTCCGTTTCCTGTCCTGTGGCATCGTGGCTCCATCGCTCCTTCGGACAAGAGCCCACTCTCTTCCCGGCCCACGGCCCACCCCTCCACACCCCTCAGCTTCCTCAGGGTCCTGGGTATTAAATGACATTCCAGGGATAAATGTTCCAGCGAGAGACTCGACTCATTGGCACGCTTTCTGGAACGCAGTAAATGCCGGTGTTCCATTTTATAGTGGAGACCCGGGCTTGCATGGGTGGCTCCCGACCTCACCCCCCCCAAAGAGATGTGTGCCGTTGTCTCGGCACATTCCTTCATTGGTGGAAACCATGACCTGGTAACCTCCCTGGTTTCCCCACCGCCAGCGCCCAGGCCCGGCGCTACAACGCCTGGGTCCGTAGCTCTCTCCTGACAGTGACACTCTGTTACCTGTGGGTGGTCAGAGAGACTGACCGGGATGAAAACCCAGGTCCCCACCGACAGGACAGGACTGTCATCAGATGCAAAGACACCTGCCATTTCCATCACCTGCTCGTGAAACCCCTCACGGGTATGCGGATGGCCTGTCAGGCTCTTTGCATGTAGTGACCAGGCTCCGACTGCAGCCTTTATGGTCCCTGCGGTGACCAGCGCCCCGGTTAGGGAGCGCTGTCTCTATGGAACTAGCAGGTGCCCAGTCCCCTGTCTGTTCAACATGGCTTGTCTCCGTGTGTGGTAGACGCCCAGGCCATTTCTCCAAAGAGAATATCTAGAAAGTGTGTTCGTGGGTGAGAAAGAGAGGGAGGGGGTGGGAGTGGAGTGGGGCGAAGGCAGGGCTTCCAACCTTTCCAGGGGAAGAAACAGGTGGCGGCCCATCTGGACGTGCTCTACCTTATTCCAACATCAAGGTCGTGTTCGCATCAGCAGACCAGGCTCTCCACTGTGGCCTCTGTGCCGAGGTCACTCCACTGGACCTGGGCACGTCTGTGGCCACACACTAGGCCATGAACAGATCAACTACACGTCCTCACCTTTGGCAAGTTTGGAACAACTGAGCCAAGTCGCCAAGGGTAGCTCTATTTCCTGGATGAGGTGGGACTTGGGGTCTGGCTGACACTCTGCCTGGTTCTTGACCCCGGCCCTGCCTGGGGCTAGCTGGGCCTGGCCCCCCAGGGGGGCATGCTGAACCTGCTTTGACCTCTCCTCACTCCCCTTCAGGGCTGTGCCCCCCGCCCCCGGCCTTGCCAGCACCCCTTGAGCCTGATAATGACCTCACTCTGGATCCCCTGGCTGATGGGCAATTGCTTCCTTCTCGATTCCCGCTGGGCTGGCCTTTGCGCTGGGCTCCGCCATGGAGAAGGCTTATTGATTGTGAAGAATGCAATTATGCCCCATTAATGAACTTCACACAAGTGTTTTTATCAGTGGGCTGTGCAGTGAGGAAGGGAAAGGTCAACACAGGCTTCTGTACTTGAACTTCCTTCCATGAGATTTCTATCTGCAGGTGAGCCCCTTCAGAAGGGACTGGTGCTCTGAAGGTCCTCCAAGACCCGTCTCTAGCTGGCGGGCCAAGGCCACGCCTGCTGAAGAGGCTGGGTCCTGCCACTGGCCCTCCCTAGCATTCCTTGCTGACTTTGCTCCTACCGGATGGGATGCCAGTACCCCTGGGGTCCCTGGGGAGCTGCTATAAAGTCAAGGCCCCAGAATGCTGAATTTTCTGCTGTCAACCAGACTGTAACAGTCTAGGTTTGTGGGCTTCTGGGGGATGGGCCCAGTGTGTGATGGAGGGTGTCTCATCTCTGCCATTACGATGGCTCTAGTGATCGCAGAAGTGGTCTCCAATGCCCTGAACTCTTAGAAGAAGAGGGTTTTGTCATCCCTTCAAAGGCCTCAAGCATGAAGGGTAGACATGAAAAATGCTTAGAGCCTGATGTTCTGATGTACAGACGCTTGGCTTACAAGGCCCTACACCAAAGTCTCTTCCTCTGAGAACCATTCCGTGACCTCTCCGGGCCCAGTGGAACCAGGCTCTCACTCCTGGAGCCTCCCGACTGCAGCTCACGGGGTTGTGGAGCACCTGTCCCGGGGAGACCACCGTGGAGACCCACGTGTCTTCCTTGACCACGAGAGCCACAAGGGAAGGATCAAGTGTAATGTATCCTGAGGGTCCCATACACTCCTAATGGAGACCGTAAATGTTTGACCCACGGATTGATGAATAAGTTAATGAAATGTCTGTCTATACTTCACCTCCACTATTGCTCCCAGGGCGAGCTGTCACAGTTTTATATTTTGAATGGATGGCTTCCTTAGGGGGCATTTTTAAATATTCAACCTTTCTCATGCTGTGATACATGATAGATGATATCCAAACGTGTGGCACACCCCTGTCCAGTTCCAAGCGGGCCAGCAGAGGTGCCACTCCACTCATTCCTACCCGGGTGCACCTGCACTTGAGCGCAGGTGAGAGCGGCTAATGCTGCGAGAGGAGTGACCTTAACGCTCTTCCAACTTAAAACAAGAGGAAATCACCACCTAACATCATTTTACTGATCTTTCTAAAGAAACAGAAGCTACGACTGCTCAGGACACACTGTTCATGGCGACAACACCGGTGAGTTCTGCTAAGATGAGTGTAGTGGTTGATTGAACCAAGAGATCCTTCTCCCCTTCTCTAGAGGTGACCATAAGCAAAACCCTGAGCACTCTGATGGACACAGCAGAGACTGGGGTCTCCAGTGGGGCCACGGACCATTAGCACTGCAAGGTGTTTGGAGACAGGGATGGGGGGGGGGGAGGAAGAATGGGATGGAATGATGGAATTGGGGGAGGATAGGCAGATGAAGAAGTTGTAGGAGCTACAAGCCGGCATAGGTGTGATAGAATGATCTAGGCTGTTCAACCAACAGAGTCAGTGAAGCCTCCGGAATCCACATGCTTCCTACCTGCTCTGTAGAGAAGACCAGCCGGGGTAAACCCTGCTTCTTAGCTGGGATGGGAGAGAAGGCCCTCCTCAACTGTGTGTCGGATGCCGTCTATCGCAGCGGGTCACTCAGCCTGAGTCCTAGGTGGGCTTTCTGCAGGCTCAGGCAGTGACATCACAAGTGGGGGAGCCCTGGCCCCAAGGCGTTGGGTTCTACCATCATTCTTCTGGACTGCAGGCTGCCAGTGCCCTGGCTAGGCTGGGGAAGGCAGGGACTGGGCTCCCTGTGGGCCATGAGTGAGTTCTGTGCGTCTAGGCTTCACCTTCCAGCAAGAAGACGAGTTCAGATGCCAGGCTCCTCGGGCAGTGACCGTGAAATCAGTCCATCCATCATCAAACGGGGAAGCATTCTAGACTTGATCTCCAGATCTATTCACACTGTCTCCTAATCCCTCTGTCTCTGTACCTCATCCCGGAATGAGAGGAGCAGGGTTTGGGTGGGATCTCAAGCTAGTGAAAGATGACTGTTCTGAGAGTGCCACTGGTTGCTAAGAAACTAGCGGGATAAGAAATGGAAACCATCGAGCCACTCCTAAAAATAACCCCATGGACAAGGGTTTTTCCTGACCTGTAGCAGCTGCATGGCATGGATTTCATTTAGCACCGAGCAGCAGGAAGGCCATTAGCCCTGCGCATGCGTCCTTCTCACCCCTGACTCGCGAACTGTGTTCTGGGGGAGAGCCCTCTCTGCAGATGTCTTGGCACCGCCCTCAGCCCCCCACATCCCTGATTCCTTGCTCCCTGCCTGAGGTCCCAGAGCGGTGCTGTACACCAGTGCCCAGGTCCGCCAGCCCAGATGCTGCCTTCTTCCTCTCTCTCTTTGCTGAAGAGCCGGGAACCACGGCTTGTTTCCCGCAGCTCTACTGTCAGAAGAATGAGCCACCATCTATCTACATGAGGGAGGTGAGAGCCTCTCCTTGAGGCTCACACATAATCTGAAACAAGGACAAGAGAGCTCCCTCTCTGTTGGCCGGCAGGGATGCCCACCACATGCATCAGCAGGGAGGGGTGGAGAGGGGCTCAAAGAACAAGGTAGGGAGGAAGAACAAAACACAGTCCCTTTTAGCAGAGCTAGGTTACTGAGGTGGCCGGGACTCCACGCCCTTTCAGTTATTCCCTCCTTATAAGAGAAGGCAGTTTTCAAGTATGAAGATGGAGATAGTCTCTTTGCCATGAGTGAAATGATACTGTTCATTTTGTCTCCAGTAACTAAGTCCAGAATAATTTCTGGTATCCTTTACTCTTAAGAAAGGCACCAAATCTGAGCTTTGCTCCAGATTTTTTATTTTTAAGCCACATGGTAAAAAGAGAATGGGATTTTAAAATCAGGACTACCATGTGGAGTTGTACAGGTTGTTCACTGCACAAAGGTGCTTGGGCTGACAAGCAGACCATCACTCAACAAACCATGCACCCTGTCCTGGGGTTACATCCTCCAGCAGGAAAGAGGACTTTCCCTAATTCACACAGGGGCACCGTATAGGTTACCCAAGAAGTATCATAAATAGCAGAAAAATGATGTGGGAGTCAGCTGAGTGTGGGAGTCAACTCTCATTTTGGCCAATGAAGTCATCTTGGGCCGATTACTTAGTTATTCTGAACGTGTATTTCTTCACTCTCATGGGCAGAAAATGAGGTTATAATCCTGTCCTCTTATATCCCAGAGTTACTGGCATGAATAAATAAAGCTTTGGCTGGTTGCCTAGCTCAGGTGCTTGGTATGTGGTACCGATTGGCCCAGACAAACCATTGATGTTCTTTAACAGGAGTTCACTGTGTATGAAGATGGGCTCCCCAGCTCCCCAAGACGGGCCCTCAAGTCACAGGACATTGCATGAGACAACGATCAGATCAGGGCTACAAGGCTGAGAAAGCACATCAAGAGCTCATCTTGGTGGAGTCAAGGTCTGGGGCGGTGAGAAGTGTCAGAGTGACAATGACATCCCTGCCGGACATAGGGAGATTTGCCGGATGGACAGGGGCAGATGGGTAGAAGACTCCAGAATTCCTGTGCCAGATGCCATTTAGTCTCTCGAAAGTTGGTTGGTTTTGTTTTGTTCAGGTGGGGATTAGAGCAGGAGCTGTATTTCCTTCCTGGGCCCGAAGGCATTTCAGCCATGCAAGATCTGGGGCCCTCCATGCAGGGAAGCAGAGCCCAGTGGCAACCTCTGGCCAGGATCCCTGGGGTCTTGTTCAGCGGACAGTACCACTGGGCCCGTGGGGGTGTGGGCATCGCAACCACAGGATCAGGCATTGTGAGTGACCCGTCTGTAAGCACCAGCCCTTTCTGGAGGGGACGGAACCCTGCATCAAGGGCAGTAGTTTTGCTGCAGCAAGGGGCCCTACCATGGCTCCCAGGCCCAGCACTCACCTCTCTACCCAGTTCTTGTAGCTGGGGATGTCCTTGGCATAGAGCAGCTTGTTGGAGGGGGAGTCCTTGCCCAGCCGGTGCTCGGACGTAGAGCAGGAGTCCATGAAGGTCTGGGCCACCACGGAGAGGCAGGCGTCCGTGATGCTGTTCTTATGGATGTCGAACACGAACTGTGGGTTCTTGATCATGTTGACCCAAAACCGCAGGGGCAGGCTGTGCAGAGGGAAGAGGCAGACGGTCAGAGAACCTAGGGCGGGGGGCTGTGGTGTAGCCCGGAGAGTTCTCCGGAAAAAGAGAAAAGGCTGGAAACCCACCGTTCTTAAGCAAAGCCTGTGCTTCTGACTTACCTGACAGGAAGCCGAGGATCAGCAAGGCTGAATAATCTGCCCACAGCTAGAATGCTGACGGCCCCGGAGAGGGCTTGATGCCTGGCCTGCCCTGTGGCCCTGTAGGCTTCCCTGGTAGCCCAGGGCTGGGGGCTCAGAGGTGGCCAGGATGGAGTTTCTGACTCTAGTCTACTGTCCGCCCCCTATGCTGGATACAAGGCCTCTCCAGGTGGCAGACTGTAAAGAATAACCTGGAATATAGGCTTCATGTCTTATTCTCCGCTGTCCACTGTATGACTTGGAAGAAGGCACATTGGTTCTCCCTTCCTGAGAGTATCAGCTCGATCCCACATGGTACAGGCCCTGGGCTGGGGTCTTTAAGTGTAGCTAACTGATTCCTCCTCTCGGAGCTGGCATTCACAGAAACCCACATTCACAGCCCTTCAGCCGTTCCCTCGTGTCCCTCCTCCCCCCGCCCTCTTTCTTGTACGTAGCACCTACTGCATGCCCAGAGCTAGGCTGGCACCTGGAGATATAGTGTGACTAAGACACATACCTCTGCCCCCAAGACGCCTGCACTCTGGTGGGTTCGAGGGCATCAGACATGTCATCAAGTGCTCTGAGAACTGTCAGTGCTAGAACCCAGGGACACACAGGGTCTGATGTGGGACATAGGGACGTGTCATCCAGTCTATTTAGAGAGAAGCATCCAGAAAGTCTTTGCAGAGAGAAAGACACTCGATAGTCTAAATTTTAGAGAAGCACAGGTGTTCCTGAGCTGGAGGAAGCCTGGAGAGGAATCAGCTGAAGCAAGACAAAGAGGGGAAAAACCACGCAGTGTGACCTGGTAACGGCAAGTCACTGTCCGTGTTGCCAGAACGGGTCCCAGGGCATCGGGACAGGCCGCCCACCTGCTGCCTCTCCTGTTCCGGGGCTTCCATGCAGCCCCCCAAGATGCAGGTTAGGAAGCACGGTGGCACCGAGCGAAGGCTTGCCTCTTTCCCTCCCTCTGCCCCTACCTGCTCACCACCTGCCTTTTGCCCCGAGTTTTAGTGTTTTGGCTGCTGTCCTCACTGCTGGGAGTAGTTACAGTGCTCCCGTGTGTTTGGTTTGGCTCTTAGAACTTAAACTCTTTGAAGTACTTTCTTCAATATGGCGAGCACGATGTTTCTATCTATCATCTCTTCCAGCGGCCATGACAAATGCTAAGAGACACAAAGACCGCCTATTCAAGACTGCGCATCAATCAACAAATATTCCCTTCCCACAAAGTGTGTGGTGCGGGGCTCCGGCAGGCCGTGCTGAGCTCTAACCGCGTTAAGTGGCGCTCGTCTCAGCCTGGGAAATAGGGAATAGGAAATAAAGAGATAGCACAGAAAATGGCGACACACAGTGAAGGACAAGGTCCTGGTAGGTGCCTGGGGAGACCACGACAGCTAGGGTCAGAGCTCTGGATCAAGGGCTGTGACACCTCCCCACGCCTTCCTGTTTCTGGAGGTCCCACTCAGAAGAGGGACACGGGGCTGTCTCTGTCCAACACGCTGTTGTTTCTCCCAACACTCTCCTTGCTTCAGCCGGCGGTGCTGACAGGCAAATCAAACAGGGAAGCCAGGGCACCACACCGAGGCTCCTGCCTAATGAAATATTAGCATATTATTAACATTAGTGGTGGCACTAATCTCTGGTTGATTGCAGCCACTCAGGCTAAATGAGCAGGAGGTTTATTTCAAAGAGAAAAGGTAGGGGGATTGTCGAGGAAGGGGGGCAGAGGGGGAAAAGGTGAGTTACAACTTCGGCTGGGAAAAAAGAAGTCATTGTTTTTCACCTGGGGACAAGGAACTCTAAGTCCGCATGCGGATGTCCCAGTTCCCGGAGGAACTGCTTCTCGCCCAGGGAAGCGAGCAGGGTCGGGGGCGTACGTCCTTTGGAGCAAGAACCGGAGCCTGCTGCTGGCTCTGGTCCTGGCCTGGAGGTCCTGGTGAGGACAGCAGGGTACTGGGGAGAGCCGGTGTGAAGGGAAGGCCAGCCCCACGCCAAAGCATTATGGCAGCCTTGGAGGAGGCCTTACCCCAGCAGGAGGTATGGGCTGAAACCAAATGGCTTACACACCCTCTCAGGGAGGTCTGCTTGCACTGCCCTAGGAGGGTGGATAGGGGTGTTTGGGAAATACTGCCTCTCCCCAGCCAGGAGGACCAAGAGCCAGGCGGGGCGGAGCACGTCATGTGTCCTGAAGGCTGCTGACATTCAGATGAGGGGGTCAGTACGGCAGGCTCCCTGCCAGAGGGAAGCAGATTGGGAAGGCCAGCGACACGGCCCTCGGAACAGCTCAGAAGAGTCAGGGTCGAAGGATGGGCAGAATTCAATGCGGTCTGAGCCAGAGGCAGGCACGGAGACACACCAGGCCTGGCAGGCCCTTCCACAGGGAAGAGGCTCCGCTGCGCGCTCCCGCACTGAATGAGGAATCCAGATTCTCAGAGTCTGTTTCGAAAAGGTTGCAAGAACTCTACAGTGGAAGATCCTCTCTCACCCGAAATTAATGTGGGAGTAAACCCAACTCCTTAGTGCGCGGTCCAAACTTCTGTTCCTGCCTGCCGGCTTTTCCAATTTCGGCAGAGACAGCACTAATCTTCAGGTGAGAGAGATGAGAAGCCAGAGCAGATGACATGAAACAAGGCTGTAGAGCCACTTCTGACTTCTCCTGTCATCTGTCTGGTCTGGGGCCACGGGCTGGCTGTCGGCATGCCTGGTTGTGCCCCCGGTGCCGGGCCCCTCCCAGCAGTCCGGAGCTGCTGGTTGGGCTGTCTTGGAAGAATGTTCTGGGGAACGACGACCTGGGACGGGGCTGTTTAAAAAGCTGCAGGGAGGCGATTCTGGAACGGATGGGACTAGATATAAGCCAGCCTTGCCCGAGGTAGAGCCCTCAAGTAGAGACCACCTTGGCCTGGCCTCGTCATCAAGATTTACTGAGCCACGGCTTTGTTCAAGGTTCCACGCCGAGTGCTGAATACTCATGTCTAACCTTGTAGCGGCAGAAGGAAGCCCAGAGCATGCAGTGCGAAGGGAGAGGGGCGTATGGGTTACAGAGACACGGACCACAGTGGAGACCCCTAGAGTGTCAGAACTCAGAGAACCCAGCTGTCTCGCGGTCTCAGAGATGGCCAGAGCACAGACAGGAAGGTCTCTTCCCTACGGGGAGTTTGGCTTCTCGAATCGAACAGAAGTACCTTTTGTTCACCTAGATGACTGCATGACAGTCACTGTTAGGTGCTGCCTTTTAGGGTCGGTTGCCCTCACGGATCTTCTCCCATTGCACTGGCCTCCCTGTGCAACCAGCTCCCTGCCTGTCCGTCACCCACTGAGGCCGGGGGCCGGGCCCGATAGGGTCAGTGCGTTCAGCGTCGGGAGAGGTGAGAGCAGAGGTGAGGGCTGAGACAGGAGAGGGTGGGGAGGCTTGGAGCCTGCTCTGAGGGGGGGCAGGGGGGCCACGGCCACACTCACCAGTTGCTCTTCCAGGTGTGGCGGACATGGGGGTCATGAATGCCATGCTTGTCGGCTTGCTCGTCCAGGAAGTCGAACATGTACTTGATGGCCAGGGGCAGGGCGGAGCCCCGGTGTGCCGTGCTGAAGATGGTCTCGAAGAGGTCGTCCACGAACTTCTGCAGGGTGCCCTGCGCGTGGAGGGGAAGGGGTTCAGACACAGCTCTGCCCAGAGAGCTGTGGGGCTGGGTTGTGAGATCTGCCCAGTGGACGGGCGGGAGGGGAAGGGAGGACGGCGTGCAGCCTGGCCCGCCTGGGGGGAAATACGGTGAGCTCGCGCAGCATTATACCCCCACCGGCTTCCTCTGTCTCTGACAGCTTGCACTCTCCCCTGCACATGCAAAACAGACAGAAAGCTGGTGATTGGACCTAAGGAGACCTTCATCCGTCAATGTGGATGGGTTAAATGCAGGTGGGGTTAATGCCCTTCAGTGGTGGTACTGTAGCCCCTTTCACGTGAACAACTCACTGGGTCACGGCAAACAAACGCGGTCTGCCGGTCTGGTTGACGCATTCCTCACTGGCTAGTGACACACACTCTCTTGGCTTTGCCCAGAGCAGGGCGGAGGCCAGCTGCACGACTGAAAGGCTAACCATAGGCACACCGTTTCCAGCGAGACTGGAAATACAGCCTGGAAAGTCACCAATGAAGCCTCATGTTCCTCCCTAGGGGTGGTATATGACACCCATGAGAAGGAGTCATTCTCTCATGGGGCATGGACAAATGTGACTAGTGTCTCTATATCTGAGAACGGGCACAGAGAAGATGGACATGAAGCTTTAGCCTGCATCCCAGCAGTGATGCCTGGGTAGGGTCTGCTGGGGCACTGGAGGGCACTATAGCAAACCATATTGTTGGCAGAAGAAGGCCTCCTTAAGTCTAGTCATCAGCATGGTTGAGGAGGGTTCTGAGGTTCTGTGCTGGCAGAGTCCTGGGGCGGAGTGGGTAACAGAGGGGTCCGAGCTAGCGTTTGCTACCTACCTGCCAGCTCTGACCCTTCTGTGCAGTGATGAGGTTCCTCCCCCCTTCCCCATGTGTGTGAAGTCCCCTACCTTTGTGGCCAGGAGACGCGTCAGATAGATCTCGGACACCATCTTGCTCCCCCGGTCACCCTCCTTCTGGTCCCCGTGCTCGTGGTTTTTCACCAGATGCCACATCTTCACTCCGCTCTCCAAGTCGGGGGTGATCATGGGTGTGCGCGAGCGGAGGCTGTCGGGGCTGCCCGTGTGCCGCATCATGTTTTCTGCCAATGCAGTGACCCCGCGCGTGTGAGGATGTCCTGTCACCCACAGGACGCGTCCCCCCCAGCCCCCCTTGCAGCCGTGGCCAGGGCTGTGTGGTCCTTCCTGCAAGGGCCTGGTGCCTCACAAGCAACCATTCCCTAGAACTGGGATGCTTTCCCTGCCACCTCCAGGAAGCCCTCCAGGGATACCTCACCCACAGGGATTCCTCATGCTCCTGTACTTGCATTTCCCCAGCCCTTAATTACTCAATTTCTAAGAAAAGAAGCCTGTCTGTTGTTACACTGTTCCTTGTGAGAGCTCTGAGGAGACGTCTCAGGATGTGTTCCATGTGGCCAGTTAAGGAGGAACTTTAAGAGCGGGCAGCCTGTTCCCCTCGTGACTGTTGATCAGCTGAGTAATCGCCTGTCACCTGCCTCCCAGCATCCTGTGTCTGACCGGGGCCACTCCTTCCCAAGGGCTTACCGACGACACGTGGGTGTGGTGGGGCAGGGGTGGAGCAGGAAAGTGGAAGGTCCTACTGTGTGTAGGCGCTGCTGGGTCTTCTACTTATTTTTCACCCTGATCCCATGAAGTCAGTAACTTTTTCATTCCCTGTCGTGCTGGGCAGAGCAGGCCTTACAGTGGTCAGGCAGCTGGGCCCAGAGCGCACAGGTGGAGGCAGAATGGGGCTGCACTGGGGGCTCCCAACCCGCCTCCAGCACCCTCTCCCCCACCCGCTGCAGAGCCACAGACCTGGGTCTGCACCTTCCCTCAACTGCCTCCTAACAGTGTGACCTTTACATGTTGCTTAGCTTCTGGGTGTCTGAGTTATAATTTGCTGATCTGCATAATAAGGGGAAATAATAATTATTTAATTCACTGATTGTTATGAACATGACGTGCAATAATGAATATCATAAAAGTGAAAGCACCGTGTAGACTGTAAGGTGCTCGTGAAGGTTAGATTTTCTTCCTGTTTTCAAGGATGAAGGTCCCGTTCCTGCATCAGAGTTCTAGAATGGGGAGATTCCTCCCCGCTCAGGCTCCCCCCAGTGATGGTGAGCTTGCCCGCCTCCCATCCAGGTCTCCGAAGCCTTTCAGCCGTGCTGCTGTTGTGACCATCGCCACGGCAGGCTCGGGCATCCTCTCTGCCCCAGGATGATTCAGAGAACTCACCGTATTTACTCGCCGAGGTCCTGGAGACGGTGGAGTTGTTCACTGCATTGTAGGCTGTCACCTGTTTGGACACTAAAGCCACCACAGAACCATCTGGCACCTGCAGGAAGAAGGCTTCTAAGAGCCTGGGCACAGAGACTCTGCCACCTCAGGAAATAAGGACAATCAGAATTCACTTGGGCTTCAGGGCAGTCAGTGCTCACGGAGGACCCGGGGACTTTGGAGGCTGTTGGCTTGGCTTTGATGCCACGACAGACCTGAACACTGAGGAGTGACCTATACCACAGGTCCCTCTTGGAGCAGCTCTGGCAAGAGCTCACCAGCACCCTCCTTCCCGATGCTTCCCTGGTAGGGTGCCCGGCCTCAAGCCCCAGGGAACATCCAAGAAAGGGCCTTTTCTCGGGGACTTGCCCACATCGGGCTGGAAGCACGCATGTTGAGATCCTGTCTCCAGAGAGGTCAGGGTTTCCTGGCTGGGGGACATCAAGTTTCCCTGGGTCACTAAGGGATCAGAAGTGCTGGCCGAGAGGTGGACGGGCAGCTTGGTGTCCAGCCTCTGGGGGAGCCTGTTATTGAAGGCCCGAGACTTAGTGGGCTAGCAAGCCCCTCCCCTCCAGCATGGTCCCCCCACCTGGTAGTGGGCCAGGGTGTTTAGTCTCTTCCAGTCATTCTCAATTTTGGTGGTGATGTCTTCATCCTGCAGGATCATCCTCGCCCCGCTTCCTTGTCGCCACTCTGCAGGGAGAACAGTTGCATTTCAGGGAGGCCCTGGGGCCCCTCTTGCAGGGGTCCTGAGGGCCTCCGTGCAGGTAGCTGCCCTCTGCCATCTGGAGCGTGCATCCAAGGACAGACAGGTGCTAGCAGATGCTCCCTGAGGAGCGGGGACAGGCTCTCAGTGCAGAGGGGCCCTGAGTCCCAGCTCTGGTCCTCATCCCAGCAGACTATGGGACCCAAGCGGGACAACACCATCTGTCCCCGTGAGTGGCCACATCATGGGTAGATGCTTAGTAAGTACTGGCTGAGGGGAGAGGGCAGGTCAAAGCACTTAAGAAAGCGCTACGCAAACATAAGGCGGCATGATCAGCACCACAGGCTCGCTGGCTTGGTTGCAAGGTCTTGGAGCAAATGAGATCAAGCCTGCAGGTTGAGGCTCTGTGCACTCTGGTCTAGTTCTGGGGGCACACCCTGCACCTGAAAGCTGGCAGGTTGGTCACCCTTGGCAGGGAGGCTGGGTGACCATGTGTGGAGAGGTCCGCAAAACCTGTTCTCACGCCCAGGATCAGCTCAAGCCCCACAGAGTTGAGGTGGACGGCGGCATCTTGCTATCTAGCCAATGCCCAATTATTTGATGCTGTAGGTATACAGTTCTAGCCAGATGGTCTGCTCAAAGACCCAGATGCCCACAGGGCAAAGGCTGTCTGCTGGATCCCACAAAGGAAGCAGCAGACTGTTTCTCATCAACCCCACTGCCGTCACCCCTGCCCCCCCGCCCGTGGTCCCGGGTACTGGGTACCACACGGAGATGAAGACCTGCACTCTCCAGTCTTCACACGTACACACATGGGGCCCCAGGTGCATGCCAGGCACACGCCAGCCCTCCAGTGCAGAGGCACGTGCACACCCACACACGCACATATGCTCACATACACACACCAGCGAAGAAAAACAGCCTTTTAAATTCAAATGTATTCACAGGCATCGCAGCCAGCAAGCCCCGAATCCGGCTTCCAGGCAATCCGCGCAGACTCCAGTACTTCTGAACCGTGCAGGAGCCCCGGGATTCACAGAGCGCAGTGGGGTGCTGGCCCGAGTCAGCCCACATCCTTGCCTCACCCCATCGTGTCTGTTCCTATGGTCTGTAATGACTCGATTCTGAATCTGCCCCCACCCATGCTAGTCCCCCCGCCCCCATAAGGCTGAGCGGTGGGCCCGAGATGGGCCACCTCGGTAGCACGGAGGGCCCCGATGCCTCCCTGCCTCGTCCCTCGGTAGTGCCAGTGCTGCTGATGGGAACCGGGCCCAGGAAGGGAGCTGCCTGCCCTGAGGAGCAGCAGAGTGGCTCCCAGCCCCCCAGTCCCGGCTCCAGGTCCCCGGCTTGCCTCTGTCTGGTTTAAAGCTTCCTGTGATGTCGGTCCGTCCCAAGAACAAAAACACACAGATACCGTGCGTGTTCCCTGCAGCGAAGGGGCCTCTCTCAGCCCATGGGGGCTGCCAGTCATTCAGCCCTGCAGGACGGCCTGGCTGGAATCGATCGATCGCACTGATTAGGGCCTCGGGGCAGGTCGGGTAGGACATTAAAGGCACGAGGCTTCACTGCGGCACCAAGGCGGCAGTGTTGGGTTTATTGTGCTTTTTGCTTTTGTTTTCACTTTCTGTAGGTATGTAGGGATGTAGGTGTTTGTGAGCGGTGGGACAAAAGACGTGGCCTGTCTGGCCGCTGGTCGGCAGCTGGTCTCTGGTACAAGCCGACTCCGGGTAAAGGCCATCCTGGGGCCAAGGAATACGGCAGCGGCATGTTGTGCCCGGTCCCATAGCTGACCCTAAAAGGCGAAGCCTCTTGGGTCCCTCCCGCTTGTTGGGTGAATAGCATCAGAGCCAGTAAGTCAGAGACTGTGTGGTGGGGGTAGTACAGAGAAAGCGTGGGGGCACCACTCCCCACGTGGGGGCTGGAGGAAAAGCAGGGCAAGAGCTCTGGATGTTACGCCCACTGGCTGGGCCCAAGGGAAAAGAAAGTCTCCTCCACTGAAGTGGCTGTAGACTTTTTGTCAGGACTCGTTGCAGACCAGCTTTCTGGTTTACCAGCCACACCAGCACCTCTTGCTGTGGGAGTTGTAGCACCTCTCAGTGGGATCAGAGCAAGCCACATAGCCTGCTGGACTGAGAAGTGACAGCTGGTGACTGATTTTGGAGCCTGGTGTCAGACTTCCCTGTTGTACAACTCCCCTGAAATTGTGCAGTGCGCAGTCTGTGTGGCTGAGTGGCTGTACTCAGCAGCCTTAGTTCTGAGTCATGTCCACTAATTATGTAAGCAAGTAAAAATCAGTCTGTTTCTCTGTCCCCAACTGAAAAAAAATAGGGCAGAATATGACCATGCTTCCCCCAGGGCAGTCAAGGAATGATGGCTTGTCCTTGGGAGTACAAAAATTCAATGTTGCTAGACGCCTGCTGCAGTGTTGGTCCGGCACCAGGGACACAGCAAGTACTTGAAGAGTATTAAAGGAATAATGAATAAGTGAAGGAAGGAAGGAGAAGAGTGAGTGAGTGAGTGATGGTGGCCTATTTTCCAAGCAGTATAAGAGAATTTTCTGCTTGTATGTTGGTTCTCACAGTGTGCAGTCAGAGAGTAGCAGGCAGAGGTGAGCAGTGAACTTAATCTATTAGTAACCTGGGCCAATGATCTGAACTCCTCAGACACATGACCAGGCACAGCCAGTGCCAGAAGGAAAGTTGTCTTAAATTATCATCACTCATCCTTCCAATTTCATGACCAGGAAATAAAAGAAACAGGTTGAGAAGGCAGATGCAGAGGTCCCCACCCCCAGGCCACTGCTCCTTCTGATAGCCAGCTGAGTTCTGTTCCCCGGGGCACTCACTGGGCTCCTTCTCTGGGCAGGACACTGGATGAGGTCACCTGGAGACAGTGACACAGAGGAAGAGAACTCCCCCTCCCCAGTGCTCTAGGTGTTCCCCGAACATGGACATGGCTCAGGGCCCAGCAGCATGGCACCTGGGTCAGCCAAGGGTCAGGATGTGGGGGAGGGTGTGAGCTGGCAGGCCTGGAGCCCTGAGCTGCAATCCCCACAAGTCAGGAATATTCCCCCAGGTACCAAGATGGAGATAGTGAGCTGGGGTCAAGGAGGAGAATTCTTAGCCCCCTGCTTTTAGGATTCTGGAGCCTGGTACTCTCATTGCCTCATACAGAAACATTGGGTTTGCTCTTCTTCCTGAAATATGAGAAGGGCCAGCAGCAGTTGGCAGCCCCAGCCTTGGGCCCTGCAGGGAGAAAGCAAGGCCATGGGGTGTTTGCTGAGCGGACCCCGGGGGGAGCATGCACAATGTAGCAGGAAGGCACGGGGTTCCTGGCCCTGGATAATTGGAATGGGCTAACACGGTGACTCACCCCCGAAACTCACTCTTCTCTGCCAGGTCCTCAGTGTGACCTGCTGGCCTGAATACACTTCTGCTTCTGAGTTACACTTTCCTTCCTTTCCTGAAACCCCTCAACCAGACCAGCTATGGGCTCTGTTCTCCACAGACTCATCATGGCATGTCTCAGGAAAATCAAAATAGTGGACATGGGCTCAGCTTTCTGGAATGCTCTGGCTCTGCTTCATGACCTTGGCTTGCCAGGGGCATGAGCCTGGGGGTTCTGCTGAGCCATGCCAGGACCCAGAAGGGACAAGGTCAAGGCCCAAAGTGTCTGACTTCTCCCTGTCTTGGGAGCCATCCATCCTTCACAGGGCATCTCTGGCTTCTGGAAATCTCGACCCTGCTGGACAGGAGGAACCCGAGAGCAGGTTGGACTGGATCAAGGTCAGGCAGACCTGCCACCTTCAGATCTGAAGGACAGTGGCCTGGTCCCCTTGGCAGTGTGTACGGCTGTTCGGTCAGCCCAGGAGGCCCCTGAGCAAGGGCATATCTCATTTTGCACTCTGTGTGCTGCTGCATATTCAACATACGCTTACTTTTAATGACAGTAATGAAAATCAATAGAACCCAGCTTCCCAATCCCACGTTCAGCAACCCCTTCACCAGACAGGCTCCTTCTGTCTTGCCTATAAAAACAGCACTAAAAATATCCCTCTTCTGTGTCGACACCTTGCTATATATGTGTGAGGTGACCCCACTAGAGCAGCTGAGGGGTGATGTGACAGCCAGTGTCCTCTAGGTGAAAGCCCAGCCTCCAGACAGCTTTGCCTGCCCTTGGGGCCACAGAGAGAGATTGGAAACTACCTCCAGGCACCAAATGATGGGGGACACTGAGCTCAGGGATGGCCCCAGAGAATCCCGAGACAAGGTACGTGCTGGGCCAGGACATCTGGGTGGTCCCTGTGTGGAAAATCCCAGAGCCTCGTGACGCACTCACTCATTCCAGCACTGTCTGCCCAGCACCCACCGTGTGCCAAGCCCTGGGCCAGCAGCCCATGGTACCTACACCTAGCTCTTGAAGGGATCCCTCGCTGGAGGGCTGGGAGGGAGCATGCAGAATCACGGGCCCAGGATCAGGGCTGCGTGCGGGGGAGAATGAGCAATGTCCGTGGGGAGTGGTGCAGGGATGGCCGTGGGGCTGAGGGTGGAGGGACGAGGTGGGCAGGTGTGATGCTTCGGGGGTCCAGAGGCACCATGTACGTGGATCCGTGAGTGTGCATCAGAGTGGGAGGCAGCAGAAAGGAGAGGCTGGAGAGGACGTGCAAGTCAGAAGTTGGTTAAGAAAGATCTGGCAAGCCAGGCTAAGGCATCTGGCAGTGAGCTGCGGGCCAGGGAGACGGGGTGGCTGAGAAGGAGGGAGTTCTTGAGGGACATGGGGGTTGGGATGGCTGCCTTTGGCCAAGGCACTGGGGGCTGGGGTGTAGACATAGGGGGTGTTCGGGAGGTAGGCTACACACTGCTTGGAAATTCTCTGGGAAGAAGAGACGGGAACACCACAGCATGTCCCACAAGTTTCAAGAAGGTGGCTGAGGGACGAGCTAGAAGCCAGCCAGAGCATAGAGGAGGGGGGGCCTTCATCTGCAGGATAGCCCTAGGAGGAGGCCCGGGTCCCAAGCACATCCCTGGCCTGGCTCCTGGAAGGTCCCCTACGACCCCGCTGGTACTATGCTGAGAAGCAGCTCTCCCTGGGATACAAGCCTGCAAGAGCTCGGGCCCTTGTGGCGTGGGGCTGTGGCGAGAGCACGGGCACACGTATGCACACATGCACACGCACATCCACACACTCACAGATGTATGCGCACACATATTCACGTGTGCACTTCATTTTACCTTAAGGTGGGGACTCAAAATTTGCAACCACCGCTCCCTCCTTCCATTCTCTCTAACAGCCCTTGTCCTCAGAGCTGTCACAGAAGCTTTGGGAAGCACTGACCTGGACAGGCAAGGGAGGAGGGACAGGCTCACGAGCCTGAGCGGTCCTGGCGGAGCCAGCCCTCCTGATCCACAAGAGACCGTCCAGATGCCTGTACTTTGCCCCAGGCCGCCTTGCCCCAGGCCGCCTTGCCCCAACCGGGGAGCCACAGGCAGGCTGTCACGGGGGCAAATGTCAACCCCGCCCAGTGCCTGCTCAACTCCCCCAAGACAGGATCCTGAGCAGAGGGCTGGAGGAGGAGACTTGAGGGCTGCTGGACACCTGTCGACAGGTAAGCCCCAAGGAGAACCCCAGCAGGAAGCCCCGGGACCCTCAACAGCCAATTACTCGGCAGCGTGGGGAGCATGCATCAGAGCAGAATGGGGAGGAGGCGTGACAGGGTCAGAGTGTCACTGCCAGCAAGATTGGAAGATTGACCTGGGGATGGAAGGGGGTACTGTCCAAATATGTTTTGTTAAAAAAAAAAAAATAGTATTTTAGTTATTGTGAGAGCAAGTTGTAAAACAGGAAATAACCGAACTATGAAATGTGATGCTCCAGGAAGATATTCCCAGGTGGGACTGTGCCGCCTGCGCTCGAGGTTCAAAGCCTCCAGAAACCAGAAAGCGTGCGGCTCTGGCTAGTTACTGCTTTGGAGGGAAAGTCTGTGGGTGCTGCAGGCAAAAGACGACTGGGTTCTGCTCCTCGATTAAGGAGATGAGCTAAAGCTTAATGGATATTCTTGAGTATGGGACACAGAGGCTCTGGGGTCCCTCCAGCTGGGCTCTGCTGTGCAGTGTCAAAGAAGAGTGAAGAAGGCAGGTGCTGGGCTCCGCGGAGGGGAAAGGTGACCCTGGGAACCCGGCGCACAGCACCAAGAGGGAGTGGCTAGCTCTGATCTCTCTCTCCCAGCTCCTGCCTGGCAGCCCTGTGCCCTGCTCCAGAGTCCGAGCACAAAGGACAGACACATTCACAATCCAATTTGTTACACGTCCACCTTCCGGGGAGTGAGGGAGGTGAAAGAAGAAAGAAAAAAAAAAAAAAATCCCATTATCTTTATCTGTCCTTCCCATCAGGTGCAGCAGAAAATGCAAACTGGGGAGACAGCGGCTGTGAACTCTTTATATTTCCCTTGGAAGATAATGTATCTTTTTACTGCATGCAGAAATTACTTGTTTGCGGGGGGGAAAATATATATATATATATATATATATATATATATATATATATATATATATCCATTCAGCATGACTTGAACCCTGAACGGCAAGATGGGGGGGTAGTGGAGTTCTGGGGCTACAAAGAGAGCATTTGCCTTAAACCAGAGGACTCTCGGAAGGTCATGGCCCATGGGGAGACTGTACAGGGAGGACATGGGTGTTCTCTCTGCCTTCCTGCTGTGTGACCGGGGCCCATGCGCTGTGCCTCTCTGAGTGGCCGATTCTCCTGTGCAGTGGAGCAGACCAGCATCAGTGATGCCCACTTTGCTGAGTGCCCTGGCTCAGAGGGAGGGGGGTCCTGCCTTCTGGGGCTGTGCAAAGAGATGAGGAGCTCGTCGAGCTCACACTGGCACCCCCGTGCCTGGCTCAGAGCTTGTGCCGAGGCAGGCTCTACGATATATCGGTTAAAGAGTTTAGTGCGGCAGGGGTTACTCAGATCAGACCCAAAACCGGCAGGTAGAAAGTGACATAAACGGGGTGAGGACAGCCTCGTGTATAAAAGAGCGGGGAACCATGGCCACTGTGCTCTGAGAGCTCCCAAGGTTCTCCCTGACCTGGCACTGCCCCCAAAGCGTGCCCGGTGGTGCCTCCCCTTCCCTAGATTCCAACAGACTGGAAGGAGAGCAGACCTAGTGTCCCTCACTTGGGCTCCTGCGCGGGTTCATTTGATGTGTCAGGTTGACTGGAGTTAGGCATCCAGTTATGTGCTCAGACATTGTTCCGGATGTTTCTGTGGGGTTGTTTTTAGATGAGATGAACACTTTGATCGGAAAGTGAATTGCCCTCCATAATGTAGGTGGGCTTCATCTAGTGAGTTGAAGGCCTGAAGAGGAGAGAAGACTGACCTCCCCTGAGCCAGAGGGAATTCAGCCTGCAGAAGTCTTCGGACTTGACCTGCAACACGGGCTCCTTCCTGGGTCTCCAGCCTGCCAGCCTACCTTGGAGGTTTTGAACTTGGCCGGCCCCCTTGCCAGAGATGGAATGTGTCCCACCAGAATTCTTATGTTGAAACCCTAACCCCCAACGTGATGGGATTTGGAGGTGGGGTCTTTGTGAGATCAAAGGACATGAGTGGGGAGCCCTCCTGAATGGAATTAGCGGCTATCGGAGGGACCCCAGAAAGCTCCCTTGTTCCTTCTGCCAGGTGAGGACTCAGGAAGAAGGCACCACCTGTGAACCAGGAAACAGTCTTCACCGGACACCGAACCTGCCGGCACCTTGATCTTAGACTTCCCAGACTGGAACGGTGAGGAAAATTTCTGTGCAGTCCACGGCATCGCGCTACAGCAGCCCAAACGGACTACAACTCTGGAATCACGTGAGCAATTCCTTAAATCTCGTGCACGTTCTACTGGTTGTGTCTCTAGAGAACCCTAACACCTTCCCCATCGTGGTTGCTTAATGCCCGTGAAAGTCTGGTGGAAGGGTGGACGGAGGTGAGCTAGGGAGGGGAGAGGACTGCAGTCCGAGGCACAATGGGTAGAAGTGTCTGGAATGAGGGGCCAGGCCGGGCCGGGGCCACGGTGATGATGAAAGGCAGAAGGAGGTGTTTGGGGCTGGATTTACTTAGGACCGTTACTGAGGTGGCTTAAAATATCTTTGCTCCCTTCTGAGCTGTTGTGGGACAAGTGTCCTCACCTTACCAGGGGCCAGCATCAGGAGGGGGAAGGCGTGTGGCCAGTGCCCCCAGCTAGGGGAGTGGGGAATGAGAGGAGGATGCCTGGCTATCTTGCCTCTGGCCCAGGCATGCGGCCGAGTCCTTTCTGGGCCGGTGGGCTTCGTGTTCTGTCCCTTCAGCATAGCTTAATTTTTTATAATAATCACACCTTACATTTGTAAATTGCTTTTAGGCTTTTAAAGCACTATCACCTACATGATGGGAAAAACTTGCCTGGCCTCTCTCTCCCCTTGGGGGCCACGAGGCGGAGTTGAATCATGTGGAAAAAGCATTTGGGTCTCAGAGGAGGCCCTGTTTCCTTGTTACGCAATCTGGCTTTGGTAGAAAGAAGGCGGGAGCTTTCCGGGCAGCTCTAAGACTTGGATCTAATAGAACAAGGATGGACATTCCTTCGAAGAGGACCCACCACGAGAGGCCTTTATAAGGAGTTCTGCATAGCGCTCCCTCCCCAGTAGGCTCCCCACTTATCTGTCCCTGTGGCTGGAGGCTCGTCCCTCCAGGATAGTCCCTGGGTCCTCCCTCTGCTGAGACAGGTGCCCTGTGGTCTCTTGGGACCTGAATTGTGGGCAGCTGTGGTGGCCAGTGGGTCACGGGACATGCTGCCTCGCTGGGAGGCAGGGGGCCTCTCCCTGGCCAGAGCAGCTGGAGCTCTAGAGTGGGCAGCCCCGTTTAGCCCCACCCTCGGGGCAGGGTCGGGGACGGGGGCAGGGAGTAGCAGGGAGGCTGCTCTGAGGCTGCCCCTTCCACGGCAAATGGTTCACCCCTACGGCCATGGGGTGCTTTCCGTCTTCATTCACTATCTGCTGTGCTGGGCTTGCACCCCTAGACCTTTGAAGGGAGCAGTTTTCTAAAGCTAGAAGCAGCCCCTTCCCCTCCCAAGCCCCTTCCCCTCCCAAGCTCAGGGTATGCAGATCCCAGGCCTGGCCTCGGAGTTGCTCCAGGAAATCAAGCAGGTGCGGAGGGCACGGTCCCCGGATCTGCTTCCAGAGGGAGCGCCCTAGCTTGGGGTTGAGAGGACACGGGAGAACGCGGGTCCCGCCGTTCCTCACAGCCAGGCCACCCCGGGAGGGAATGTTCTTCACCACCCAACTGCCCTTTTCTGGTCAGGAAGAGAAGGCATCCCTGTGCGAAAACTCCATCTCCGTGCTTCCGGTGGAGGCTTAGGAGGCCACATGCCGCTCTCCCTCAGGCGAGTCACCCCATTCCCGGGCAAGAAACAACAATCTTATAGGCTCCCGCACCCAGGAGCTTGTCCTGTGTTCTAGCACCGTTTTTCCAAACTCACCTTCCAGCATGAAGGCTTTTCTAGTGGCTCCCGGTTTGTCCCCCTGCCCACTGAGCAGATAAGGACACCGAGAAGCCGAGCGGGCACGCGGACGGATGTGGGTCCCACACAGAGAAACAAGGACCAGTGGGAGCTCCCTGGCCACCGGCCACCTCAGCTCTCCCCAGGACACCCATTATGGAACAACCCCCTTCACTGTTTGGTGGGGGGAATACGGGAGCCTTGCTTCCTGGAAGCCGGGTCCCCGCCTGCTCTTCTGTAATAGGAGGCTCCCCCGTCAGTCTGTGGGATCTCCCTGGCAGCAGAGTGACCGCACACAAGCCTTCGCTCCCTCCATAGGGCCCAGAGCTCTGGGTCGCGCAGGGGGACATGCTTGCCCACACACCACCACCGCCAGCTCTCGGGCTCTCGCATAGGCCTCCTCCCTTTCCCTGAAGCAGCAGGCGCAGGGCTGCCTCCCAGGTAAAGGGGAGCACGTGCTCACCCAGTCTCTCTCCCTGAGCATCCGAGCCCTGGGCCTGGCGCCGAACACAGCCCATGGGGGGCCGAGCAAGAGGATGGGGTTAAAGGAAGCACAAAGTGTTGAGGTGGGTTAGCAGAACTCCCCGATCCTGAGTCTTAAGGCATGAGAATTTGGGGGGAAGTGGGTGGCGCAGCAAGAGGGCTGAAGATTCCCTCTGGATGTTAGAAAACAGGGTAGACACCCTCTGTCTTGGACAGCTTAGCTGAGGGCAGCTTAGAGGCCAGAGGGATGGGTTAGGGGCCCCTGGACATCCTCCTAGCCCTCCTTTGCCACAAAGCTCCAGACACAAGCACATACACATCAGTGCCTTTCTCTCCGTGCCCCGGATCAACAAACAGACACAGGCCATCTCCTCCCCAGCGTTCCTCTCCCAAGCCGTAATGACAGCGGCCAAGGCTAACTGAGTGTGCGCTACAGACCAGGCACCGCATCGAGAGGTTTTTCCACGCCTCATCTCATTTCCTTCTTACAGGGAGGTGCACACTAGGATTATCACTGTCAGAGTGGTAGAGAACCGAAGGCACAGAAAGGGTAAGTACCTGGACCAAAGTCACACAGCTGGGACTTCACGGTGTCAGGACTCCAATCCAGGTGCCATGCCGAACCACCATGCCACGCTGCCTCTCTTCAGCCCCGGCCCCTCTGCAGCTCGGAACTCCCCACCAGGATTTCCCCAGGACAACGTCTCATTAAACACTCAGGCCAAACTTCCCCAGATCCAAGTACAGCTGGCCCTAAGTGGCGTGCCCTTGTTTATATAGGCTACGCGATCTATTCACGGCACATTCAAATAAAATGTCGTCCTGCTCCCCAGCAGGCTGTCATCCCTCATTTCTCTCTTCTTTTTCTCCATCCTCCATCACTGACCCAGATCCCTCCTGCCTTGGTAGTCAGCAAAAAGGACAGGCACAGAACAGAGGAGAAGGGAAGAGCCCGGGGGCTAACAATGGTGGTGGCGGGACTTTGGACCACACAGATGCAGCCTGAATCCCCTTCACAACGGATAGGACACCGCTTGGCTACTCCAAATCCCCCCGGGGCGGTGGTGCTGCCGGCAGACGTAGCCCCCTCTCTGCCTAGTTCAGTCCTAGGGCACCCCTGGCTGGGCAGCCTACTCACCCAGGTCCATGTCTGCAGCCTTGGGCCGGTGCGAGCAGGGCACATTCTTAAAGATGGCGTCCAGAATTTTCTCCTTGACCTGAGTAATGGTGTCGCAATTGAGGATCTTCACGGGGACCTCGGGGCTGTTGGCACTGTCTGGGTTGACACAGCTCAGGACCTGGAGGAAGGGGAGGCAGAGGCGTGTGGGGGAGGGCAGCAGGGGGAGCGGAGTCCCAGGCGCCTTCTGGACACCGTGGCCAACACGCACTCTCTCTCTCACGTGCACGCCACGTGCATACATGGCGCCTTCTCTGCAGCATGCCCAGACCTGTGCCCACCTCTGGGCCCTTCCTCCCTATCACTCCCTCCGCCCGCCCCCACATGCACACGGGAACGTGAATCTGGTTCCTTGCTCAAGAGATTTCGTAAGCTTCGATTTTTGTGAGGGTTCTGGGCCGATGGGAGGTTGGAGAATCTAGAAGAAGCTTCGTGTGTTCTTTAAAAATAAAAAGGTGCCGGTTCAGGCCACTGGAGATGCCTTCCTGACTCTGGGCCTGGAACCTCGTGTTCGGAGAGGAGGCCGCCCCGGCTCAGGGCCTCCGTGTCTCTTTTTGGAGCTAGTCAGAAAAATGAAGGCTCTGCTTAAAGCACCAAGTGACATATTTTTTTTCCTTGAAAAAGTTCTGGGCTGTTTCCCAAGGCTTCTCTTCCCTTGCTGTTCTCAGGGAGGGCTCCGTCTACATGGATGGGACAGTGTGGGATGCTGCGGGGACCACGGTGGGGCACACCGCTCCCACACCCTCTCTGCTCTGCTGCCTGAGCCCTCCTCGCCTTCCTCCCTGATCTCTCCCTGCACCTCCCCCCCGCCCCCGTAGGCCTGCAGCTGCAAAGCCAGCCTCCCCCCCCCACCCCCACTCCACGTGGGGGCAATCAGAACCCTGGCCCCTGGACGCCTGCCTTTCATTAGCAGCCAGAGTGCTGTGAGCTCACAGGGGAACATGATTCTTCCATTAAGCAGGGAAAAAAAACCCTCCTAAATCTGTAAAACCAAACTCTCACCCTCAAAATGTCCTAAACTGGAAACAATGGTGGAAGGAACTCTGGACCACGGGTCCCTTCTGAGTGCCCTCTCCCGGCTGGTCCTTCTACAGCCTTCCTGGCCCCTCACTGCCCCATCTGTGCCAAGCACAGCCTGCCACTTCGTGCCGCCCTGGGCTCAGTCCCCCCCCCGCAGCAGCGCAGCTTTTTCCGGGCATCCTCCCCGCGAAGGACCCTGAGACAGAGGCTGCCCCTGCGTGTGCCCTTCTGACATTTCTACTTGCCTCAGGGGTTCATGGTGGCCTAGGAGAACCCTATAGGATGCTTCGGGGCATCCAGAGAAGAAGCAGTAGCCAGTAGCCGTCTGGAGGGACAGGGTTTCCTGGCCACTGGCCAAACCACAGCTCCACCCGGAAGTGCCTTCCCCGCTCCTACTCTTACGCTCCTTGGTTAGTTTCTGAGCAGACTGGTGGTGGTTGTTGGTGGTGGTGGTGGTTGTTGGTGGTGGTGGTTTGTTTGTTTTTTCCTGCTAGCTCAGTGCTTCTCAAGTTCAATGTGATTAGAATCACTCCGGAGTATTGTTAGAATGCAGGTGCTGACTCAGGAGGTCTGGGGTGAGCCCGAGATTCTGCGTTATAGCAGGTAAATGTCCAACCTCTGGCCCCCAGCAGGCTCCCGGGGAAGCACCCACACCCAGCAAGCTCGTGGGTGATGGCAGCAGGCTCTCCCAGCAGCAGGGCCCTAGGACAGGAGAACTCAAGTTCTACTGTCAGGCCAGTTAATCACGCAACACCTCGGAGGGGCGCCTCGCTATGAAGCGGGCCGGCCCTGAGCCTCTCAGCACCTGTCTCCTTTGGGGTACCCCCTGCCCTAGCACAGCGACAGCATCAGTTGGCCTAAATTGTTCAGAGCTCCTCCAGCTTTCCCTCCCTTTCTCTCCCCCCTCAATAGCCTGGGGCTGCTCCCTTCCACCTGTTGGAGTTCCCTTTCTCAGGCCCGAGGTGGCCTTACACCTCCCTGCGTGCCTGTCTTCCCTGGGCGGAACAAGCACAATCTCCCCCTTTTCTCCCCCGGCTGTCCACCCGAAGGCTGGGCCCCCGGCCCACTCCAGGTCCTCACACGGGCGGGAAGTCCCACCATCTGCAAGCAGCCTGGCCTCCCGAGTAAAGGATGCTGCCGGCGGGGACAGGGCCCTACCGCAGCTCACGGTACTGGATTCCGTACTGAGGAACAGCAGGGGGGATGGGAGAGGAAGGGGTGCGGGGACATCAGGCAGGAGATGTTTCAGGGGTGCTTCTAGAGCATTAAAAATCTACCCCGGTCTCTATTTTGGGAAGATTCTCCCTCCTCAGCCCCCCTTTTTCACTTTAATCAGAGCCTCTAACTTTCTCCTTCAGAGCAGAACGTGACTGTAAGGAAGCAAGGTCCCCAGTCACAGCGGCTCCTCTGAAGCCTCCTTAGGGGAGCCCACTGGGACCCCCACAGCCCACTGAGAATGGGGGGGAAGGTGTATCTCAGCCAGGAGGCACGGTCTCCCTGCTCTCCGTGGGGTCTGGGATTCACCCCGGGGGCTCACCACTCCTGCCCAGCTCAGCCCAGCTCAGCCCTGTCCTGTCTTGGCCTGTGTGGGTCTCATCTCCCCATAAGCACTTTTATTTTGTTTTTGTTTTGTGTTTTTTTGTGTTTTTTTTTTTTTTTTTATAGAAAGGGAGGGGGGAAGGGGTAGAGGGGAAGAGAGATTCTTAAGCAGGCTCCATGCCCAGTGCGAGACCAACATGGGGCTCAATCTCACAACCTTGAGATCCTGACCTGAGCCAGAATCGAGAGTTGGATGCTTAATTGGGCCAACCAGGCACCCCTTCCCATAATCCCATCTCTCTTCTGTCTGCATCCCCCCCATCTTGGGCACCTCCCATGCGTCATCACCAACACCTGTTTGCTTATATTCTACCTCCTTCCTTTCACACCCTCTCCGCTCTCCTAGTGGAGGCCTGGTGGGAAATCACACCTCTGTCCACAAGAGCCAGGGGTGAAGGTGAGGTTGAGCGCCAGTCCCAGAGGGACCGTGGCAGCCGGGCAGGGCAGGGCGGTGGGAAAGCGGTGGCAGGGCCTCCGTGGGCAGCAGGGAGCACTTACTCGGTGCTCCCTGCCTCGCACGCCTTGCCCCATTCCACGCTCCGGACAACGTTGGGGGGTACGCACTGCTACTACCCCTGTGTAAATAAGTTCTAGTGTTACCCTCTGTATTTTCAGATGAACACACCCCAAGTCAGAGGCGTTGAGGCACCTGCCCCAAATCACCCCGCTGCTGAAGCAGTCAGGGCTCCAGTCCAGACCTCACGCTCCTCCGCGCTGAGCCTGGCTGCCTCCTAGGGTGACAGCTGCTATCAGAAGAGGGGGGCTAACCTTGACAGAGGGAAGCCCCGCTTTCCCTGGACAAAGACCAGTAGGCCAATCCAGCCTCACATTCTCGGGGTGTGGGTGTATTTGAACTTAGACCAGAGGGCAGAGGTGGGCTCCCAAAACACAAGGGACTCTTTCCGGTTTCCTCTCCTTCAGGCCCCCACCTGCTCTGCCTGGAAGTGCTCCCACCCCACCCCAGGGAAGCCGATGAGCGGTTCCCTCAGTGCAATCAGCTGGCCAGCTGCGGCGTGCTGGTCTGGAACCACACTGGTCCCTGAAGTGTCGCTCAGACGTGCCTCAGCTACTGGTCCCTCAATCCAGGTGCTCTGGTGTGGGGGTCCTGGGGGAGTCTGGGGTGACAGGCCCAGGTGGGACACCCGGCTGGCCCAGTGCAGCAGGTCAACCAGGCCAGGTGGCTTTTCAGCATCTCCACCGTCCCCTCTGCTGGGCAGGGACTGCACGGGACCGCAGCCCCGTCACCGGGGCCCCAGGGCAAAGCCGCGAGGCTGCTCTACCAGGGTTTTGTAGTCGATCTGCTGGCGGATGAGCTTATCCTCACTCAGGGAGTAGCGGGCCTCTCCCGTGATGGCGTCGATGGGCCCCTTCTCCATCTGCTGCTTGATGGCACAGAAGAGCGAGAACAGGGGCTCCCCGGCACACTCCTGCACGCAGAGAAGAACCGTGATGGGCGGACTCTGGACCAACCTCCCGGAGCCCGTTTCTCAAAGGGCTGCTTTCCACAGCTCTGCTCCAATTCTCTCCTGCTCCCCGGCCTCTGTGGTCAGCTCCCCCTTCAGACGCACATTTCTCCTGGCCCTCTGGACACCTGTCTTCTCTGTCTGCCCTCTCCGCTTCACCTCCCTGCCTCCTGCCCCCTCTCCGTTTCTCTTCCCCACCCCACTCCCACCACTTCCTCCGCAGCCCATCAGGAGACAGAGGTCCATGCCCGGGGGTGCGACGTCCTTCCGAAGCAAGGTTATAATCGGAGTCAGGGAGCTCTTCCACCTCCAGGGCACATGGGCGGCTTAGCTGCTGCCACATACAGCTGTGGTCCCTGCTCGGGGACCCTGATCAGCCTGGGGGAGTCTGGGGCTGGGGGAGTCTGGGGCTGGGAGAGGCAGGAGGGGAGGAACAGGGAAAGCAGGGAACTAAGGGATGAACCGTTTTGAGCATAGAAGGGGACTTTGGCTTCGGGGCTCACACAGGGTCCTCTCATGGGCTCATCTCCCCCTGGCCTGGGGATGGGATTGTCTTTCACGCCAGGATTGACAGGGCAGGGGTCTCATGAGACGGTTGGGAGTCTGCCCCCTTGGTGACAGTGAAGGTGACGAGGGGGACTACATTTCCTGGTGGGGCTCTAGGAGTTAGGCCTGGGGAATGTGGGCTTCAGGGTGTGCAGGGAAGCTGGAGGGGTAACAGGCAGCACCGGTGATACCCCCATATCCAGTCGTACCTTGAGGAACTTGTAGAGCAAGAAAGTGAACCAGTTGGTCAACATCTTTTCGGCCACTGACTCAGTCCTGTCACAGCAAGATAAAGATAGAAGCAGCTGGTCAGAGGCCAAGGACTGGGAAGGCAGGGGACCGATTCTGCATTGATCTTGCTGCTTTCGACTTTTGGGCCAAATCCTGAGATCCTAAAGAATACTAGAATTCCACGGACTCCTAGAAACCCCAGGGCGATGAGACAAGTTTTGCCTACGAAGCCAGGAGACAACCTTCTGGTGTCGGGCTCCCGGCTGGGTATCCAGTGGGAAAGTGTGGGAGTAGCTCTGTCCGTCAGCTCTCTGCGTTGATGATGAACTCTCGAGCTGTCCAGTGGCAAAGCCACCAGCCATAGGTACCCACAGAGCACTCAGAATGTAGCTAGTGTGCCTGAGGAGCGGAATGTTCCATTTTGTTCACCTTTCATTATCTGCATTTGAATGTGCACGTGTAGCTTGCAGTCACCACACTGAACAGGACAGCTTTAGAGAACTTTCTAGTTCCCGTGGGTGGGCGAGAGAAGAAAACTGAAAAACCTGGGGTCATACTAATTTGGCAGGGCACAGATAGGAAGGTGGCAGGAGGAGTGGGTCAGGTGACAAAGGCCAGGTACATTGGTCTGACCCCATCACCTAGAGCGAAAGACTCCCAGAGCTGACACCGATTAAACCTGCGTACTTAACTCATCCTGAGCAATGCCCAAATTATCCCACCTCAGAGTCCTTTGGAACTCCTCCTGGGAACCCTGCTCATGTGTCATTTGCAATGACAGGAAGTGCCTCCTTGAGTCTAATTTGCATTCTTTGTGCTGCTACCTAAGTCCACTTCTCCTTTTACCTTGGAAGGGAAGCCGCTGTTGCAGCAGGGGTAGGGCCAAAAGACCCTTCGGGTTGCATCCATGTAGAGAAAACAAACGGGACTCAAACTCATGCTAAGCCTAGGCCAGCTCCAGAGAGCAACGGGCCCACCCAGGTATGTGTGGCTAAACCTGGAAGTTGCAGTTGGCGGGAGCCCCCCGGCAGCTGGGCGGCTGCGAGCTCCACAGCAAAGCAGGAGGAGATGAGAAGGAAGACTGTCGAAGTGAGGGGGCCAGCCAGGGGCAAGAGGAAGAAAGGGCGATGGAGGAGGGCAGAAGCAGAGACAGCATCTGGGGGCGAGCGGGTGGAAAACAAGAGGCAGAGACGCGCAGATCCAGAGCGAGGCCACGCCGGGAAATTGTCGGTGGGAGCTCGGGCAGGCAGTGGCAACCCTAGCATTATGCCGGTGGGTGGCTGCGTGGTGGAAGTAAAACAAAAATCAAAATGATCTACCTCGCTGTTTCCAAAGCTGGATGATTGCTCCGATACGTAGCAACCTTCCGCAGCTGTGCGGGCGAATGCCCACGGCACAGGGAAAAGCCCGAGGTAAACACTTCGGAAAGCCAAATCTAGCCACTTGGCCCAAGCAGGAGGCCGCGCCTCGGACCCAGACACCAAGGACGGGAGGCAGAAGAGGTAGAGGCGGACGGTACCGCGGCGTGATGGCTGGACGGGGGAGATTTCCAGCTTTGTCCTTGGGAAGGCCAAAAGGCACTGCACTAACAGCCTAGATGAGAAATGGCCTTCCAGGAGGAGGCCGATGTGAGTGGCAGCCTGGATGGAGTCAGGGAGTCATTGTCCTATAAAGCCGAAGCCACGGGATATGGCTTGGTGGCCACATGTGGCTATTCGGGTCTCCACAGTGAGGCATCCGAGTGGGGGAGGGTGGAGCGCCCCAGACCCACGCAGAGCATCCAGGAGGTGCATCAGGCAAGGAAACACTGGCTGGCCCAGGGCTTCGCACACCCCCGTGGACCTTCGACACCGCGGTTTCTCTGGAGCCTGCCGATTCTGCCCCAGTGCGTGTGGGCTGGGACCGGAGAGCCCGCATTACCTACAGGCTCCGGGGTGAGGCTCCGGGGCTTGTCCCGGACAGCAAGGAGAGCCGCCAGGGCTGAAATCTCCCATCTGGAGATGCTGTGGCGGGTTCCCAAGACAGAAGGCCTGGGGGTATCTCTCTTAATTCATGTTCTGGTGTAGGTAAGGGTAGGGGATGGAGAAACGAGCCCTGAAGAGTCCACGGGAGAGTAACTCCAGTGGGAAGGTCGTAACCGGGGAGCGGAAGGACAGAGAGAAAGAAGGCAGAGCAGACGCAGGGCACTAGAGAAACAGACGGGCCATGGGGACAGCTTCTTCCCAGAGGGCACGGGCAGCTCCTTCTGGGAGCCCTGCCCCCATGTCCCCAGGAGGCCCAAGATCCAGGCGAGTGGGCTCTCTCTGACCTGCGTTCCCCCCGCCCCCACCCAGGCCCGACCCTCACCTCCTGAGAAGCAGCTTGGGGTGGTTCTTGCTCTCCAGGTTCTTGTCGATGAGGTCGGCCAGCAGCTGCTTCAGCACGTCGGTGGCATACTCCAGCTTGCTCTGCAGCACCGTCATGATGAGCGACGCCACGTTGCCGCGGTCGCGCATGGAGAAGCTGCGCTGAGACTCCAGCGTGCGGATGAAGGACAGCAGGAACACCTTGTTGTTGATGAGCTGCGCGAAGAGCTTCAGGCCCTTCTCCACGCGCTCCTGCCGGTAGCCCGGAACCTGCGGATGATAGCCCTGATAGCCAGCAGGGCCCGGGGTCGGCTGTGCACCCCGCGGACCCCACCGCCACTCAGGCCGCAGCCCAGCTGGCCAGCAGCACCAAGGCCTCGTCGGGTGCTGGGCGCAGTGTGCTTAACCCGCGCAGCTGTTCATGGCCTCTGGTTTGGAGCTGAACCCAGGAGGTGCATTGTCATGACGACGCAGAGATCCCCAACTGCGTGGGAGCCTGAGCTCTTCCCTGGCAGGAACCCCAAGCTGGTGAGGGGCCCCACACCATGGCAAAGGAGCCTCACAGACCACACCTCCCCAGGGGCCTTCAGGAGGCAGGGGAAGGGCGCCTGCCTCGGGCGGCCCCAGTGCCACATCTGAGCCTCCAGCCGACCTGATGCTGACCCTTCTCTGGCTGCGTGGATCCCGGTAACAGACCAGTGGCCTCAGAGTCAGGACATGTGGGGTCCACGAGGCTCTGTCACCACTGCCCTGTGTGACCTCAGGCAAGTCCAGTAACTTCTCTGGGGGCCCGGGTGATTCACCCACACAGAAAGGGGAAGACTAAGCCCGGAGGTCTCTCAGGTGTTCCCTTATTGACTCCAGTGACTAATATTTTCTCAGAAACTCCTCTGAGACCCAGGGAAAGAGGAGGAGGAAGGTTTTGTCTTCCTGCCCGCATCTTCTGCTCATCAGGAGGCACCTGCAAGGGGGCACCGTCCACTCCGTACCCACTAGCCAGCGACGGAGCTAGGCAGGGAAGACGCATCCCCGAGATGCATGGGGACACAGCAGCTCTGCGGGTCACAGCCCCAGCCTGGAAACAGCCAGCTGTCCGGCAACAGCGAATGGCTCTAGGAACTGCGGCATATTGCCCAGCAGGAAGCCACACAGGCGCGGGAAGGAAGGGCCTTCCGCCGCTCATAGTAGCAGGAGTACCTCTCGCAGCACTGAATGAAGGAAGTCAGAAAGAAGAGGGCGAACCGTAAAGTCGCCTTTAAATAAAGATTTTTAAAAAACCATCAACGATGGCAGGAAAGTGGTGATTCGGGGGGGGGTGCTGGGACGGGAAGAGGGCACTTGGGGACTTCTGGGGAGGGCCGGTAACCTTCGGTTTCCTGATCTGTGTGCTGGCCGGATGGCTGTGTTCACTCAGGGAAAACGCTCTGAGCTGGGTTCTGCCAACGTGTGCACTGCCTGCTCTGTGTGGGTTCTTCCATTAGAGCAAAAAGGCTGCTTAACAAATAAAGCAGAGCCTCCGGTAACAAAGGGAAGCCCTCTGAAAAGACAGCAGGGCACCCTTCATGGAGTGGGGGGTTGGGGGGGGCAGGAACCTCCCAAGCAGATGCCATGTCAAGAGCTGCGTCTCCCCCGCAGATGTCCCTGGGAAGGAGCGGCCGTATGCGACAGTGCAGAATGCAGTTTCGGTCGGCTGGTTGGATGAACTATTACAGCCATATACTAGTTTGAGGACCCTGAGAAGACACAGCTCCTTCAAAAGCTGATGTGTGTGTAGGTCTTACTCTGCTGAGTGCTCTTCTACATGCTTGAGAAACACGGACCTGTTTATGCCACACGACCCCCTATGAGGCAGGTACCATTATTATCCCAGGGCCTCACGACCGTGGGGAACTTGCCCAAGATCCCAAAAGAGACAAGGGTCAGGGCCAGGCCGTGTGCCCGGGCAGTCGGCGTTGCATCCCACCATCTCGGGGGCTGGTGTGAGTTCTGAAGGAGATGGTGTGTCAGAAGCCTGACACACAGCCGTGTTTACTGACTAGCAACCGTCATCCCCCTGGACCCCAGAAGCTTAAAACTGGGGAGGAAGGGCAGCCAGAGAATCCCTGTTTGCCCCGGGTCCAGGTCCAAGGAGGGGGCAGGTGCAGATCTGAAATGTTCGTGCCACTCACTGAGCTCCCCTGTGTTCCAGGCTCAGGGCAAGGCCCTGGTTGGAGATCAGCTGGACCTAGGCTTGCCCCTGTCGGGTGAGCAGCAGGCCCCCTCAGAAGGTCCTGTCGGAAGGCAGCTCTCCGGAGAGAGAAGGGAACTCGTTGGAGCCAGGGCCTGGCTTCAGCGTGTTCCGGCTCTCTGCACCACCAGCCCTGGCAAACTCCTTGCTCCCTACGGTTGCACCCTGCTTGCTCCCCAACCCCCATTCCCCACCTCACAGTGGCTGGCAAGAGAAGACAAGGGTAGGAGGCAGCTTCACCTTGCTGCCAGCCCGGCCTCAGTGTACCCAGCGTCTGTGTGTCCCGCTGACCTCCCGCCCAGTTCTGGGACCGCCCCTGGCACATGTGAGCACATTTTACCTGTTCTGTCCTTCAATCCCCCAGAGCAACAACTCCACAACTCGTCCTGCCGAAGATAATGTCACCCCTCGGCACCCGCAAGGCGCAGTGCACAGTCCTGCTCACTGTTCTCACTGCTCCATCGAAGCCTGCTAAGGACCTTGCAAGAGTGAGTGTGCCCTCCTAACGGCCCCTCACAGACGCCACTCTAGGAATCCCAAGGGCAGCGGCAGGTGCAGGAACATGCTGGAATTCCAAACCCAAGTTTGTTTGGCTCCTGAGTCCCCGTTAATCCTCCCCATCCTAGACCACATCTAGTCCTACCCCTGGGCCTGGGAGGGGACGCAGAGCCAGCTCTGAGCCCCCCACCCTGCAGGGCCTCCTGGCAGCTCAGGCTGGCCCTCGAGGGCATGGGAGCCACGACCAGGTTTGGCACTGGGAACCCTGGAGAGGAGGAAGAGGACAGAGGGCTGGCCAGGTGGCCCGTCTGGGGAGGGGACGTGCTCTGAACCTGGCTTGGCTGCATGCGCCTTCTGGACATCAAGGCCTGGAGCCCCGGGAAGGAAGGCGCAGCCAAGCCAGCTACAGGGCCACAGCCTACCGGTCAGCAGCCCAAGTTTCAGAATCAGAGAAACAAACTGACTCCTACTTGGAGGAAAGCTCTGTCACCTCCGGGCTCGAACGCCTTGTCTGTAAAATGAGAACCCGGGAGCCCCCGTCATAATGTTTTACGAGCATTAAATAAGATAATGCATGTAAAGTGCTCAGCACACACGGTGTGCACTTAACAGTGGTTTTATTACCTGCCTCTCTTACTCCACTGGCTGCCTTTCACTGATCCCTTGTGCCCAGGAGTTTCCAAGAGATCGAATGCACTGGCCCTGGGTCCGGGGATGCCAGAGGTAGGAATTTTCTCCCCATTTTATGAACATGGAGATGGAAGTGAAGTATCTTGGTAGAGAGTTCCAGAACAATTTCCCTTTGTAACTTGGTACCCCCCCCCAAACAAATGCCACTCTAAAACAAGACCTTCTCTATTCACCAGATGGTTCTATAATTTAGTCTGTGAGTTGAATTGAAGCCTGTGAGTATAAAACTGGATAGTAAATTTTAATTGTAACCCAACAGGTTAGAGTTTAGGAGACACGGACAGGTTGAGAATGGGGTGGGTGGTTTCTGTCTGCTCCCTGTTTTTAAACAATCTGTGCCCCTGGCTTGTGCTCTCTCTCGCTCACTGTCTCTCTCAGATACATAAATGAGATCTTAAAAAAATAATAATAAAGGATCGGTGTACGTCCAGTGCCTGGACAGCCCCTTCCCCACCTGCCTGGCCTTCACCAGATGGTCACAAAAGACGGAGGACTGGTGGCCCATGTCCAGGATAGACTAAAGCCAGAGAACACCTCCTTCTTCTCACACATCTACTGCTCACGCCCAGCCAATGGGCCGCTAGCCCCATGGCTGAAAAGGTCAGGAAACATTGCTGTACATTAGTCAATGGCTTCCCTGGGAATATTTCCATACTCAGAAAGCCAAGGGGGAGAGACTATTCCAGTGGTAAGACGGGGCTGGAAACAAATCAGAAAAGAACAATCCTGACAAAATCCCTGGATGTTGCCTGGGATGCTGGACCTCATATAGCCCCGGGCCAGAGTGGGCCGGTCCATTAGTGGGTTTCATGGAGACCAAAAGCCGTCCGTCCTGGGTTTATACGCACAAGACTGGGAGCACGGGCTCAAACAGATACCTGTACACTCAGGTCCTTAGCAGCAGCACCGCAAGAGCCCAGAGGTGGGAGCAGCCCAAGCAACCATGGACAGATGAACAGATCAACAAAACGCAAGGCGCACGTATGACAGACTACGGCTCAGGCTTACAAAGCGAAGAAATTCGGTCACATGCTACAATACGGGTGAACCCTGAAAACATTTTGCTAAGTGAAGTAAACCAGTCACAAAAAGATACATATGCTATGATTCCACTCACATGAGAGGCCCCGAGAGCCGTCAGATACATAGAGACAGAAAGTCGAACGGTGGTTTCTGGGGGAGGGGATGGGGCATTAGTGTTTAACAGGGACAGGGTTTCATTGGGACAAGATGAAACCCTTCTGGAGACAGGTGGAGGCGACGGTCACACCACAGCATGAATGTACTCCCTGACGCGGAGCCGTACGTGTAAAAATTACTGAAATTGTCTATTTTCTGTGAGGCATATTTTACCACAATTCAAAACAAGAAAAGCTCTGTGAGCTGTTGGACCTGTGTGACCTGTTTGATTCAGAGCCTGTGCCTGACAAATGGCCACGCTGTGGGTTCCAGCTCAGGGGAGTCTGTGAAGGCGGCTGTGAAGGCGAAGTCTCTGGTCTTCTCCAGGGGAAACGTTAACATGCCCGATGAAGAATACGGTCGTGGTCATGGTGGGACGTGACATAATGTGTAACGGGGGCCATGGGAACAGTATGGGGCAGGGGCGGGGTATCCACCTGCAATCCGTGCTTGTGCACTGAACGACCCGGAAGTCAGTCGTCCAGGCTGCTCACGGGACTATGACGCAGTAGCCCTGATTCTCAGAGGCTTTCTTCTGTGGCCCTCCTGGGAATGGGTTCACCTGACATCTGTGACAGACAGATGGACGAGGAGAAGGCAGTGACCCCTGGTGTTGTGGCTCTGGGGGTGTCCTCCTATGGGTTCAGCCCATGGGGTAAGTGGTGTCACTGTGAAGTTGAGAAATGAGCCTCTAAGACAGTGCTGAACCAGAGCTCTTCGAGTTTTCTGGCAGAGAGTGGGGTCTGTTGCCGCCGAAGCTTCTGTTTGGGGGTGTCTTGTGTCGGGGAGCTAGGCAGATAGGCCCAGAGCAGCACAGTGAAGCAGGAAGCTGGCTCCATGCAAGATTCCGAGGGCAAGGATGAGGGCACTGGGTGTTTCTTTGTTGAGTCTGGCTAGCTGAGCTGGGATCCTGGCTGTGTGCCTCACTGGAGAATAAGGCTAGGAGTTGGGCAGCCGCCCCCATCTTACTTCTCACAGGAAACCGCCCTTAGAGGGAAGCCTGGAGAAGTACAGCTAGGTAGGGACTCCACCAGTTTTCAGCAAGAGGTTTGGTATAGTTCAGAAGGGCAAAGAGAAGGAATCATTTGTATTCTGGTCCTCAGGGAACAGGGCTGCTGTAGATAGTGATGCAGGTTGTGCACTGAACAACTCCAAGAGGTGTCACATATGAATGATGCCATCTGGAGTACTGCAGTATTCAACCTGCACAAACGCCCATGAGCTCCTATGGGAGAATGAACCCTATAATTCTCCCGCCACTGCCCTGGGCAGTTCTTGGGAGTGTATTGCCCTTGGGTGTGTGTGAAACTAGTGCCAAGCCTAGCCCGAGAGTCTGGGAATCTCTGGAGAGGCAAATGCCTATGGAAAGTTCATAGTCTTCAGTGGGCTAAACACCCTGGGATTTTGAAGCAGGTAAAAATGAAGCTGGAGAAGTGATAAAGGGATGAGGAAAATGAATGAGAATGAGAGAGGGCACAGGCAACAAGGGTGAGACCAAGGGAATGGATAGAACATCATGATACAGACGGTGTTCTCATTTGTATACATGACGCACACGTATACCTTAGCTATGCACACGTGAGATGTGCAGACAGAGGGAAAGGTGCATTCTCAGTGAGGACACAGAGCCCACCACCTATGGCCTCTGGAAGTGCCTTTAGATGTCTACCCACTGAGGAGCCTGCGGGACCCTCCTCCAGACAGAAGCGCCCATGAGCTCATTAGAGAAGCACACATGGGCACATGTTGTATTCAACAAACAGTTACGGAGAAATGCATGTGGGTCCCGGAGTCCCTGGGGCCTTGCTCTGCTGCTATGAAAGGGCACAGCCTCCACAACCCCCTGGACAGCACCGGCAAAACTGTGCGACCGCTGAGCGATGGGCCTGTTGTGATGTTATGGATGCTATAAATCCTGGAATTAGTCTGATTCTCTGTTGTCGATTTGGCTGGAGATTTTTTGATTCATCCTAATAAGGGTCCAGAGCCCTAAGGCACGGACAGCGACATGCAAAGTCTCGTCGTGGGGAGCATAGACCCTGAAGTCTGACTGCAGGACTCCAATCCCGGCCCCGCCCCCTCCTAGCAGGTGGCCCCAGAGTTCCCAGAATCCTTAGCATGGCTGCCCCAAAAGCGCACAGTCTTTGGCCTGCTTTTGACATATTAAAACAGCACATACACGAGGAGTCTTTAAAACCGGACCCGGAGATTGGTGAGCCGTCCACCGATAGCGATTATTCCTTGTGATTATTATGTTGCCCTGGTTTCCTCATTTGTATTTTTCACTTTCCTCTGATATTTATCTTTATGAGTCATCCCAAATCCCTTTTGGAACAAAGCGTAATATGAATATATGCATAAGCCAGACCCTATGCTAGGCAGTAAGTGGGATAAAAATGTTCAAAAGATGAGGTCCTGCTGGTACAAAAGACGGTGATGTTCTTATCACGCATGCTCCCACCTCCCTTCCCAGCACATTCCTTATCTTGCCCACATATACTCACTGGGCACCAGCTACATGAGGAAATCCCTTACATCGTGGCTTCCTAAACGGGGGGCCACGAACTCATAACACTGTCTGGTTTTTTTGCATCAGTATAGTTTTTTTCCTCCAACTTCCATTCAATTCTCCGGGGATCCATCTCTGCTCAGAGCCTCCCTGGCTTGGTCCCATTTCCTGCATAGGGACCGGCTGACTGGAGCCGACAAGAAGGGGGAGCCTCGGGCCAGTCATGTCCCCCTCCGTGGCCTCAGCTTTCCTGGGGGCCATACTTGAAGGTCACGCATACCTTTCTCCACATTAACACCTGCTTCTCACCTCGAGGTCCCGGAGCACTGGGTGGTCTTCGATCCCGGGGAACAGCACCCGCATGGTGTAGGTTCTGTAGTCCAGGAAGGGGATCCCGGCTCCGTCCAGGTCACTGGTCAGCTCGTGGATGTCTGTCTGCAGCTCGGCAAAAGCTGGCACAAAGAGAAGCCCGTGAGACGGCCGACTGGGGCAGACCCTGGGTCTGAAGGCTCAGAACCCTCCCCCAGGCCCCCGGGAGAAAAAGGCAATGGGCTGCACGTGTGCAGGAATAATATGGGATGTTTTAAGTGGCAGGGGTGAAAGGCTTAGGAAGGGGAGAAAGATGCTGCACAAAGAAGATGGTCTAGGACTAAACCCCTTCTGAAGCATAGATGGGGTGGAGTGAGCTGTCCACAGATCTGTCCTGCTGCTGGGACCTAAAGGGCCTCTTCATCCAAAGATGAAGTGTTTGGGTTTGCAGAAAAGGCTGGAGGTGGGGGACTCTATCAAGGGACAGGGGAGGGAGGGGAGAGGTTCCCAATTGGCTGTTCCCAATTCTGCATTTTTAAAACAGTCTTCCTCTGAAACGTTAAGGACAGTTTCCTCTGTGGTCCCAGTTCTGGGCCAGGCAGCTCGCTGGAGCCATCAAACCACCCAGGCAGCTGGAGGAAGGCTCCGCCACACTAACATATTCCTTCTGGATAGATGTGCAGGTGTATCTTTATCCTTCCTTCCTCAAGGAGACGCCACTCAATGGTGATTTATGATCTGCATGTGGGCATGGCTGTCTGTGGAGGCAGCTCAGGCCTCCCGATGGTCACGGGGCAGCAAGACCCCCTTCCCTCTGGCTCCAAGAAAGTCCGGCACATGGCCCAGATAGTTAGAGGGCACCAAGGCACCACACTCGGTTGTGCGTACAGTCCCTCTCCCGGGCCGCCTTCCACCCTGGGAGGCAGTCAGAAATGCCACGCTGGGCCCTTCTCTGCTCGGCCTCTCCCCTGGGCACACGCACATGAACCGACACGCGTGCATGACTGCCGCCCATGTATGGTCATCCCCAGCGAGGATGGATTAGCCCACGTTGGCAAAGAACAGCCCATGGGCACTGATTACACGATCCTTCTTAATATTCCTAAAGACACCAGAATCAGGAAAAAGTCTTTTGTGGGCTCTATTGATCCCATGTACACCACGCGGCTGGCCTGGGCACTGTGGATGGGGGCCCACTGCACCCCACAGTGCCAACCTGGGCCCTGGATCTCAGGTTCCTGGATCTTGAGTTTAGCAGTTCTGCTTCTTCGATAGAACAACGAAGACACCCCCGGACTCCTGGACAGGCTCCTACGGACTCTGGGGCCACTCTGTTCCCGCACCCCTGGTCACCCTGACACACAGGGTCCCTGTCAAGGCAAGTGATTCCCGCATCTGAATCGAGCGTACACCAGCGTGTGTGCCATGTGTGTATGGAAGGAGTCTGGAAGGTTTCTGGCCTGTACTGTCACTGGAAGCTCTGATGAGTGTATGTTTGTGGGAATGTGTGTCCTGTGCATGTGGGCATTAGTGGGTGTGTGTATGTGTGAGCACACAAGTGACCGTCTGAGTGGGTGTGTATGTCGGTGAGTGTGTGGGGCAGTGATGCACGTGTGTGTGTTTAGGCAGTGAAAGGCTTAGTTAGGCTGGGCCTCTTCTGGGTGGGTGTGTGGGTGACATCCTGGTTTACTGTCAAGTCTCTGGGGAGTCACCTTTCCAGGAGCCAAGCTGCCCCTTATATGTCCAAGGACCAGCTCAGGGCCCCCTCACTCCCCAACAAATGCTTTTAAGGCTAATCTCTGCTTTACGTCTCCCCCTGTGCCTACTGGTGTAGCAGAACTCTCTTCTGAGCCAGAAGCCGAGGCCCTCTCCTTGCGCCTCCGCGGACACCCTGTGGCTGGACATCCTGTCTGGCTGCTAATTTCTCCCTCTCCAGAACATTCTGAGAGGAACCTGGCTTCGCATTCCCCTCTCTACCCCCTCCCAGCTGGGGTGCTCAGCCTGCGGGGAGGAGAAGGAGGGAGGTTGGCTTTTTATCGGTCCACAGCTTTCCTTCAAGTCACTAAGCGCCTCCAACATTCAAAGCCTCGCGCCTGCCACACATGAAAGAGATTCTAATCACTACACCTAATTAGAGGGAAGAGTACATTGCGGAGAAAAAAATTAAGCAGCGTAAATATAATAAAAGGCAGTAATTAACAGTCCCACAAGGCAGATGCCGTGTTGACAGCTAAGGATGTAGTGAGGGGATGGGACGGGCCCACATCCCCATCAGAGGGAGCCGCGGCTTCCCTGGTGGGGAGGACAGAGCCCCAGGTACAGGCCGCATTGACTCCCGGAGTAAATCTACAGCAAAGACGGCACGAAGACCCTCCCAGGGTGACTCACGAAATGATATCCCGGGGGCGACAAGAGTCTGACTCCTAAATTTCCTTCCTGGATTTAGTGCTGCTGATTTCATATCATGGTAGTGTTGGCTATTATTTAAAAATACAAGCTGTGAAACCCTCTTCTTCTAAATCTCAAAGCAGAGCTATGGCCGTCCTCCCAAAGGAATGGAGCTCAAAGTTGCTGGACACGACACCTGGGCACCCCCCCCCCCCCCGGGCCAGGATTTGGCGGTGCCAACTGCCCTTGGAGGGTGTGAAAGGACCCCCCCCCCCACCTGAAGTGGGGGTAAAGAGGCAAGAGGGGGCACCTCACGGGAGGGGAAGGGAAGGGGTGGGCCTGCTGGGATGAGGGCTGGGTCTGGACACAGCTGGGAGATGAGGCTCAGAGGTGAGATGCCCCGCCCGCACTCTGCCAGCCAGCACCCAGCCCGCGGCCCGTGTGAGCCGCGCATGCGCACGCGCATGGTTTCCCACCCCCCAACACCTGCGCCGCCACCCGGTACCTTCTTTGCACTCGAGAGCCACGCGCGACTCCAGGTTGTCCATCTGCATCTGCAGCCGCTTCAGCGTGAGGTCACTCTCGCGGGACTTGCGTTTGTAGGCGATGAGGACGGCAACGATGAAGATGACCAGGAGGCCGCCGGCCACGGCGATGCTGACGATGGCGGGCAAGCTGAGCGGGCTGTCTGGGGCGACGTACACCATTCCCGGGGAGTACTCCATGCCCCCGACGCGGGCCTGCGGGCACAGCAGGCGAGAGGAAGCTGTGAGCGGGCGCAGAGCAGCGGGGGGGCCCGCGGCCGGGTCGATGAACTGGCCACGGGGTGCCATGGGGAAGGGCAAGGGCAGCTGAGGGGGTGTGTGGGGGCTGAGCGGGGGTCCGGATGGCTCAAAGATGGGAAACCCCGCGGCACCCAGGACTAGCGCCGTCATCATCTTAAGCAAACAGCACAGAGCCGGGACCTGAAGTCTGACACGACTTCAGTGAGTGGCTCCCTGAGATTCATCCCAGGGTAAGGACGGGTGACAGGGGCACAGAGCACGATACGATGGACCTCCTCCGGCCAGCAATGGTCCCCTCCTGCAAGGGCCTCTTGCCTATAGCAGACAATGCACACATCATTCATGCTGCTTTGCCTTGCTCTCACTGTAGCACCGGCCAGGATCCCCTCCTGGTTTCCTCGCGCTCTGGCATCTCTAGCGCCTGTCCCATCCAGAACGGGGCGCTGCCAGGCTCACCATCACTTTGTGCCTGCCGATGAGGTTGGGGGACTCGCAGAGCAGCTGCACGTCGGACACCGTCACGGCACATGGCTTCTCCCCGACCAGCACGGTGTAGTTCAGCTTCACATTGCCCCCAGCCACGGGGGGGATCAGGTTCTTGCCCTGGAGGGACAGGGAAGCCCTGCTTTATACCCCAGAGTGAGGACTGTAGCTACCAGCTGGCCGCCATGTCCCCCCACGCAGAGGTCCCATCCTGCTGCTGAGCTGGAGGGAGAGCCCACCTTCCATATCAAGTCCGAAAACCTTGTGACGCCTATGCCATTCCCCCTTCCTCAGCAGGGAGTCAATAATCAAGGCACTCTTTAGCTTATCCAAATGCAGCCTCAGGACCCTTCTCAACACAGAGCTATGGTCAATCATGACCAGTTGATTCAAACTGTCATTTCAAATTATTTGCTACCCACACTCCAAAGAAGCCCTTCACTGTGGTTTGCAAAGGGCTCCATGGGAGGAAGCAGGATGAGCCTCTGACCTCCCAGGTTCTGGACTCTGGGGACAAAGGAAGCTTGGGGGTCAGAGGGCCAGGATGGCTCCAGCTGCCCTGATTGGGTCTCTAAAGGGAGTTTGCCTCTCAATACAAACTCAGAGACAGTGTTTTCTGTACTCTGGACTATAAGACGACCACTGCGAGGGACTCCAGGGATGAAATCGGGCTTGAGCCCATGACTTCTGGCCTCTCTCTGCGACTTGAAAACCCATCCCCTACAGCAGCCTCCTTGCTTCCCACCACCTGCCCATGACCTCCATCTACCTTCAGGATGATGGGCGTGCCGGGCTTGAGCTCCAGGATTCCTGAGGGCCCAAAGGCCTCGAACACAGGGTTGGGGTAGTAAGTGAAGTTGGTCTTATTGAGGATTAGCAGGGACTGGACATTGTCCAGGATGAAGCCGAACTCCTCAGGCCTCTCGGTCAGGTCGGACTGATGGTCGGGTCCCAGAGCAAGAGCCGGAGCCTGGCAGGTCATCTCAGTAGCATTCAGAACCTCACAGAGCTGGAGGGGCCAGAGAGGAAAGACCATGCGGTGTCTGGACTTACACAGCCCCCAACACATGCAGCGGGACTCCCTCCAGACTGGGATACAGCATGGGGCTGACGTGGGACAGTTATGGATGGGTCACTGCCCCTCTGCAGCCAGGACCACGAAACGTGGCCACTCGAGGAGTCAGCTCTGCAGCTGGGACCCGCCTCTGTGCCCTATGTGTGTCCATGGGGTGCGGAGATGATGAGGGTATCTCTGAGCTAGGGAACAGTCCTGGGGTCTAAAAGATGGAGGACTAAGTGTATGAAACCTCAGAAACCCCCTAAGTGATTGCTCCCCCATGCCTGTACCCCAAGGTACGAAAATGCCCTCTCATCTTCTCCCTCATCTCACCATCCCAGTGCTGGGGGCTGTCATGTGCAATGGGTTCTCTGGGTCTGGGTGGCCTGCTGGCTTCGGATACCCCATGCCCTTTGGGAAAGTGACACGGTGAGCCACCTCTGCACTCACATTGATGTGTTCCTTCCCTCCATGCTTGGCCCGGATCTGGGGGTTCTGTATGAGGTCCAGGTGAGTCCCCCACACGGCGATGGGGGTGTTTCCACTGACCGGGGGGAAAGAACAAGGAGGCGTGTCAGCACAGGGATGGGAACAGCAATGGCACTTGACGACCAAGATGACGATGATAAGGCTGGGCCCCAGCATTAAAGGCAATGACAACCAGGAGGCGTGATAATGTTCACAGGGACAATGGTGGCAAACTGACTGAATAACAATAAGGATGAGCTTTCAGCGGCCAAGGGATGACAGTGATGACTGGAGGTCTGTGGCGGTCCCACTCTGAGCGTATCCAGAGTGTGGACACCTGCGCAGGCCCTGGAGCCTCCTGACCTGAGTCAGATGCTTCTCTGTAGCCCCCTGGGGTCTGTCCCCCAGCCCTCACCAGTCCCAGGGAGATTTCCACACTGGCCTTGGTCTAATGAAAGCCTTGCTCTAGGATGTCCCCCACCAGACCCTCTAGGATCCCAGCACAGTCTCCTCCACAAGGCCATCACTACAGTTTCACCCTGGAAGCTTCCATCCACTGAGATCTGGGAAAGGGAGGGGCCCAGACACCCAGGAGCCTCGTGTAGGAATGCAAACAGCCAATGTCCCGGGCCCCAGGTCTCCTGGATCCTGGGTGTCAACCAGCTACAGAGGAGGAGACAGCAGGAGATTCCCCTTTGGGTAGCTTTTCAAAGAAAACCTGGGTGCCATTGCCATATGCGGGGGTCTGAGAAGCTGACCCAAGGCAAGGGCTATCTTCCTTGGGGGCTACTCAAAGGAAGGGGACAAGTCACTTTCTCCACAATCCCGAGAGTATCTTCAAGAAGAATCTTACCATCTGAAACAGTTAGTTACAAGCTTAGTGAGTGAAGAATCTATGACACCCACAGCCATGTCTCCCTCTCTGTGCCTCTGCCTGTCTCTGTATAACCCGGTATTCCCTGCGCTCCACCTGCCCTCCTACTCCCACATACATGTGCGTGTACACACACACACACACACACACACACTCACTCATGCATGCAGGAAGAGTCCTATAAAACCCAGACAGGCTCCTCTGCCCATGGCCGTGTTCCAGAGTGAGATTCTGCTATCTGGCCATCTCCCAATCTTAATCATGAATTCAACCCGCATTTAAGAACCGCCCCCCGTGGTGAGCAGCCCAGGCTGTTGGGAGCAGTGCACAGCACACTCAGCAGGGCCCCTGCCCCATCAGAGAACCTGTTCACTGCGGCAGAAGCTCTAGAGCCTGGTGGGAGGCCCAGATCGTGCTTGCAACCTAGCCTCCCTCTTGTTGTGAACGTGACTTGGGGTCAGCTACGACGCCTCAGTTTCCGTGATGGCGACTTGAGGACGAGCTCGGTGAAGCCAGGCTGTGAATTCCTCAGGGAGCTGCACAGTTTGTCTAGACCAAGGGCTATACCAACTTCCTGGATTCACCAGGCCCTGGGGGCAAATCCCAGAAGAGCTTTCTACAGGCTCCGCCCCTCTCTGCGCCTTCTAGCATCTACTTTAAAATCATGGCTAAAGCTTATGAAGTTTGGGTCTTAGGGAGTAAGGACAACCCAATCTCATGTCCACAAAGGCTGCCTTTCGTGGACATAAGGCCGGGGGTGGCAGACTTTCCTGGAAAGGGCCAGAGAGTAAATATTTTCGGCTTCCCAGGCCATATGGTCTGTTGCAGTAACTCATCTCTGCTGCTGTGGTGAGAAAGCAGCTATAGACAAAACATAAAGGGATAAGCATGGCTGTGTTCCAATAAAACTTTATTCATAAAAGGAGGCAGATGGCCGGATCTGGCCCCCAGGTTGGAGTCTGCTGACCCTTCATTAAAAAAAAAAAACAAAGACTGTTCTCTGAACCGGACTTGTCCCTGATCCCTGCTTCAGCCATGGAGACCACATCTTCATGTTCTCCCCCTTCCCCTGATGTCAGACGCCCTCTAGAACTGAAGCCAATCATGGGGAGGGCTGAGGACTGGGCCAGGGGCAGCAGGAGAGAGCTGAGGCAGGCACTGCCCTGTGCCCGTGCACCTGGCTTAGCCCTCCCAGCATCCTGGGAGGGAGTTGACGGATGAGAAACCATGGGCCCAGAGAAGTAAAGTCAACTTTAAGGTCATCCGGCTGGGCTAAGCCAGCTCCTTCTGTCTCCAAGCCCTATTGCAGTCCCCCTCGGCTCCTAATACAGCAGGTTCCCAATGGGCAGCAGGGGCCGTGCTGTCAGGGTGCTCCCTGCCGCACCTTCCCATTATGCTGCACTTCCTGCAGTTCCCTCCCTGAAGTGAGATGCCACGCTCCAGAGCCCCACCAAGTGGGGGACTGGGAGGGTCCTCAGGACTCCTGGAATTTCCAAAGCCCCCCGTGAAGTTCTCAAGATGGGAGGTCAGAAAGGTATACAGCTGGTGCAAGACAGCTCGTGACTGGCTGAGTGACCGGTGGCCCTGGAGGGTTCTTCCATAAGAGCACACACCCAGCTCCTTCCCAGACACGCGCTCTCTGTACTTGTGTTGGCCAGCGGTGGCGGAAAGAACGGGAACAAGACCCAGTCCCTGCGCTGGAGGAGTCTTCAGTAGAGGGGAAGATGAAGAAGCAGACCCCTCGGGGTCATGTCAGAGCAGGCTAGAGGGACAGCAGGAGGTTACAGAAGCCCAGAGAAGGGGCCTCTGCATTGGACCCTGGTGGTGAGGACACACTTTTGCTCAAGGGCAGGCCACAGACAAGTTGAATCTGACCTTACACTTTCTCCTCCATCCCTTGGCAGGACTGGAATTATTGCTCGCATCTGGGAACAGGACTGGCAAACCCCAGCCCTCATCGTGATGCGGTCGTGGCCTCCGGGGGGATTGGGGGGGGACCCAAATCCTCAGATGACAGGCTATGGGCTCTTGCTGACTGGAGCCCAGGCTCTGGGGCCAGGGCCCACTGACAGGTACTGTCTGTGGAAGGAGGGCACCCTGGCAGGAAGCTCTGATTCATCAGTCCTCCAAGCAGAACTGGGCTCCGAGACAGTCCTTGGCTCTCTGAGAGTCGAGGAAGGACAGCCGAGGGCAGGGCCACGCCTACCTGACGATGCTCCACTCCGGCTCGATGCGCACGATGGTGGGGTCCTCCACGTACTGGAAGAACAGGTCCTGGTGGATACTGGCCTTGTCCACTTGCACCATCACCTTCATTTCCAGCACCTCCTCTGAGGACGTGGTGTTGCAGACGATGTAGGACGGAGAGCGTCTGCAGGGAGAGTGAACATGCAGCTGGGCTCCCGGGAGCTGAAGGGGACAGCGGTCCGGGCAGCCGCCCACCCCTCCCCACCACCCGCCAACCCCTTCCTGCTCCCAGGCTCCTCAGAGGCCCTGGTGAGCACTGCCCCAGGGTGGAAAGCTCCAGGCACTACTGACAAACACCCTCCATCAAATCCACCAAACGGGTTCCCCTGAGACTTCTTTTCAACGAGGCCTCATCCTTGGGCCCTGTCTTGCCCCTGCCAAGCCCTATTTTTAGTAAGAATCCTGCAAAGTGGGGTCAGCCAGAGTCCCCCCACCCTGGGCACCTGATCACCCCGGCTGCCTGCAGCAAGAACCCTGTTCATTCAGTTTAGCCAGAATCTTCCCGTTCCTGCTGCTGCTTCTTACTCATTTCACACCCGTGGCCAAATATCAGGCGACAGCAGGAATGGCCCGGCTGGGGAAGGGCTGCCTGGCAGGTCTCCAGACAGCCAGAAACATCCACAGTCAGGTATAATCATCCCTCAGAGAGAACGGCCACTTTCTCAGGAAGGAGAAAGCACTTCCAAGAGGTGAGCCCCAGAAGTTTGCAGCCCTGGGGCAGCCCTACGGGCCCCACCCTCCAGGCTGTGGATCCCTGAGGCCTGCCTGGAGGTGAGTTACCTGTGGAAAAGGCAGGGCTGCTTCCCAAACATCACCACCACGTTGCTGCCCGCGTTCAGGTTGGTACCCGTGATGGTCACTTGGGTGCCCCCAGACATGGGCCCCCGCCTGGGCTTCAGGTCCGAGAGAGTCAGCGTCTGTGCAGGAAAGGATCTGGCCTGAGACACCACCGGGACAGGGTCTGAAGAGGCAGCACCCCGAGCCGGGAGCCACTCGGTAACGGAGACCTCTCAACGGAGCCCACGAAGTCGTACTGGGCTTGTGTGGGTAAGCAACGCTCTGGACCCTGAGAGTTTACACTTCTCTATTAATAACAGTAATGGTAACAGCTGCCTTGTGCTGGTGTTTGAACTGACAGGCTTTATCTCTTCGTCCATCTCTGTATGATGTATGTGCCAGTCAGTTCTCCAAAGTAGGATTATTAACCATTTTACAGAAGAGATTCAGAGATGTGAAATAAGGTTCCCACCATCACACAGCTAAAAGGTGGCACGTCTGAGACCTGACTGCAGAGCTCTGGCTCTCTACCCCCTCTCCAGCTGCTTTTGGGAAGGTGATGAGCTCCTTGCGCGGGCCTCTTCCAGAGACTGCCCATACACCCAGAAGCCAGAGCCACGGGTCCTGAAGGCCCCAGGAAACCCCGGGAGGAGAAGGAGGGTCAGGGGATGGAGGAAGGACGGCGGGAGGGGGCGTTGGTGAGCCGAGAATTTGGAGTGGCAGGTTGGCTCTGTCATTAGCATTTTAATGGAAACAACTTTCCTCAGTCCCAGGTGAGAAGCTTGTATCTGCATTTAAAGGAAGATTTCTCTCTCCCCTGCCCCTTAAAGAATTTCCCACCAAAAGTTGAACCCACTTGGCTCCCAGCCTTCAGGCCACCCCCTCATGGAGAGGCCTCAATCCCTAACAACTCAGGGAGCGAGGAGGAGCCCCAGTGACCTGGTCTGCTCGCTGACCCTGGTCCCCCAGTGTCTGCCGCGCACACTCCCAGGGCCCACCCGTCCAGCCGCCCACTGGGTCCCCGCAGACCCCGAGCCTGGCATTCCCCTAGCAACCATAAAGGGAAGGAATGCTTTATTCCAGAGCCACTCCTGGCCCAAATGAGACCCGGACGAGGGTGGGGTGAGGCCTTGGGAAGAGCCTTGGTTTCTTAGCTCAGCTGAGATTTTGCCGTGTGTCCCAGAACAAGTCTTGTAACCTCTCTGATTGTAAAATCAGAGAGCAAGGTCAAAACTGAGTTATCTCAAAGGTGCCTGCTGGTTTTCTGGTTCTGTAACTCAGGGTCACATCCCACAAATGATGCCTCTGTCCCACTGTCTGGAAGGGAAAGAGAGTGCAGTCTGTGCAACGCAAGGGTGGTCCTACAGATGGAATCAAAACCCAGGCAAGTTCAGATAGATGGCGGTGGGAGCCACATGGAAAGAAGAGCCTGTGGCGGTCTCCAGCAGCCTGTGGGTGGGGTTCTAGAAGGGATGGAAATGAGTAATCCTTGCTGGCTCTGCACTGGGGGGCTGGGTGGGGGAATTATTTTGGGGTGAGGAGAAGATGACACGGAGGCATGTTTTCTAGTCTTGAGAAATGATTAATTATTTAAGTCATGCTTCATAAATATTTCATGATGGGTTTGCACGGGAAATCAAATTCTGTATTATTTGCCACCTCTTCTCTTGGCTCCTCGCTGGAGGTAGGGAAGGGAAAGGTTCCCTCCATGCAGATCTCTAGGGCAAACCTGGGGACAAGACCACGAGTGCTGATCCCTTGGCCTTGGCCGTTGGGTTTTGGGTGACTGAACCCAAACCTGAGAGTCTGGCCTCATTTGTGGAGGGAAACTGAGTTATTAGACCCAGACCTTACGCCCAACCTCAGCACTGGGAAGGGGCTCCCCGGTATGCCCCAGATCCCAAGAGGCACCCCTGAAAGGGGTTCTCCAATGTGCCCCACGTCCCCAGAGGACCTCTGGGAAGGGGTACTCTAGCATCTCAGGACTCCAGAGGAATCAGGGGCTTCTGTGTGCCCCCTGCAGGAAGGCAACCACGGCTCTGAGATGCTGGGGAGCACGAGACAGGGTCCTTCTGTCACTCCTCACCTCCCAGGTAACCCTCATTCCCACTCGAGCCCCCTAGGAGCTCTGTGGGGGAAGCCTCAGTGACTGGGCCCTTAAAAGCACACTGGGGACTGGGGAGGAAATGGAGGTTTCCTCTCTGAAAGTCTTCCCCAGGACCGTTCCTCAGAGGTAGCCCTCAAAAAGGCACACAAATCTTGGAGTCCCAAGGCCCCATCGGACCAATGCAGTTTGCCTTGCGGCAGCAACTCACCTTTTCCTGACCTGTCTTTGCGCTGCCACCTCTTTTCTTCCCGCCAACCCCTTGCCCTCTCCACCCCTTCTGCTCCCATCTTTGGTTTCTCTCCCATACCTCATGCCAGGGTCCGCGTCCCACCACTCCAGACTCATGCCGAGCGTCACATTCTGCCTCCTACAGATCCTGCCTCCCTACCCAGCTTCTTCCCTGAAGCCTCGCCTCGAAGCCCTGCCTCTCACCACGTCCTGTTTCCAGAGCGGAAACAGTCACGCAGGCCAGACTGGCCTTACCTGAGAGCAGAAGCAGCTTCTGAATACGACATAGGCTCATTATAAGAATTAAACCTGAAACCACACATTGTATAGATAGGTACATGGGATCTGTTCTCTAAGTTCTGTTTGTCCTAGGCCAGTTCTGTTTGTCCTCAGTCTGAGCTGAGTTAGAATCTCGGGGGGACTTAGCTCAGGGTCAGCGTGGGGTGGGGAGGGCTCTGGAACCTTCGTTTAAAGCCCCTCAGGAGATTCCAACACGCGGGGAGGTTTAGAACTGCCTAAGCACCATGGGGGCTAACAAAGCGGTAAGCAGCCAGGGCTTCATCTCCAAAGACTTACTGGTCTGAACAGAGGAGCCGGGGGTCCCAGACGCAACACCCAGGGCCACGTGGGCAGGCAGACGGCGTGGCATCCCCAGTGAACCACGGAACCGTGGGGGCTGTGGGCTGTGTGTGCAGAGAAGGCGTGGAGGGGCTCGTGAGCAGGGCCTTGGACTAACTAGGAGGGTACGGCTTGGGGCAATGTGGGGAAGGAGATGGAGAAGGGAGAGGAGTCCGGCCATGTGAAGCCTGGGAAACGGGACTGCATGGACAGGGTGGACCAGACCAAGGAGCCTGGACGGCAGCTGGAGGCAGCGGCGCCCTGGGTTCTCCTTGCTGTGGGGGCTAACCAGATGGAAACCATATTCTGCAGGGCCAGATGGACTAGAATGGGTTCAGACCTCTACATTCAGGGATGTAAGGAGGTCACTGCAGCAGCCAGGAGAATGGGCAAAGTGAGACTCCCGGCCGTCGTGGTGATGGGGTGGCTGAAATCTGGAACTCAGGGATGCTGAGCCAGAGTCCACCAGAACTGTGGCTTGGGCACAAGCCCCTGACAGAAGTGGGCAAGTGAGGGGGACTCAGTTTTGGGAGAGTTTGTAGAAGCGGGTAGCCGGGGCGGGTGAGGGAGGTTTCGGCCAGACAGCCAGGGATCAGTGGCCTTGGAGTGAATCACGGAGGGGAGACATGGCAGAGACGGCTAACTCCCAAAGGAAGCTTCAGCCATTCATCCATCCCTGGTACCGCCCAGTGCTCGCTTCGGCCATGCGGGGGCCTCCTCCCTGCTCCTAGGGTGGCCAGGTAGCTTCAGAGCTGGATGTCAAGCCCACATCTGGCATGCCCCCCACACCTCCCACACTTGGGGAGCCCTGTCTCTGCCTTTGTCTCCGTCTCCTTCCCCCTCAGGAGCTCGACTCGGCTGGATGGGCGATCTCTGTATAGACCAGCTACATCCTATGCAGTATACACGGCCTCTCTCTCTCTCTATTGCTGTATCACTCACTGTGTGCAAGTGTGCTGGGGTTCATGGGGAAACTTTCTCAGATCCTTTGAGAAGAAGGTGGGGGTGCGAATCCTGAAGAGATGGGGAGCCCTACACGCCCATCACACACACGTGTCCTTCTACACGGGTTGCTGCGCGCAGCGTGCCCAACTGTGTGTAGAAGGAGGGGAGCTTTTCAAGACTAGGGGAGGGAGCAGAGAGCAGGGTGTTGGCGGGAGGAGGCCTCTGATGCACATCCCGCACATTCCTCCGGAGCAGGACCCCCACCACAGTCGGGGTCTGAGTCACCCCTGGACACCCACAAGCAAGGGTCACCGAATTATAAGATTCAACCAATGAAGCAAATGTTTATGGAATAATCTACTGGGGGGGGGGTTGGTGCAAGGTGATAAATAGTTATCAGATGAAGGGAGAAAGGAGGAGTAGGGGGAGGACAGCAGAGGAGGGGGGGGCAGGAGAGGATGGCGGGTGGCCGAAGGGAGCTTCACCTCAAGGCTCCCTGTGATGTGCTCTGGAGCATTTGATGCCCAGGCATAAAGTCCATCCCTTCAGGCTCCCAGCTTCCAAAAACAGCAGGGGACCCGGAGGAAACCATCCCATCACAGCTGTCATTAGCCCCCGAAGTGAACTGGACGGACAGTTTGGAAAACGAGGCAGTGTGTGGGGCACACAGTGTGAGACGCACATGCCTCCCGCATGCCCAGCATCGCGAGATGGAGCGGTCCCCAGTGCCCCTGCCCCCCACGACCCCTCACCAGGGGCTGCCTCATGAGGGTCCCAGCTGGAGGGAATGTGGGGATCAGGGTGACGTCTGCAGACAGGCCATGCGAAGGGAAGGGAAGGGTGTGCAGTGAGAGGCAGCGGTGCGGTCGGAGGAAGGCGGAGTGGGGTGCAGGGGAGGTGTGGGACGGGGGCGGGGTTAAGGAGGTGGGGAAGGTGGGCTGAACGTGGATGACGAGATACAAATGACGGGGTGCCAGTGCACCCGGGAAGGGCAGGGTACAGCAGCCACGTGAGCAGAGAAACCGTGCGGGAGATGAGAGAAGGGCTGCGTCTGCTTTATGTAATTGTCACCACAGCACTGTGGGGTAGAGACACGTCTCGGCACCCCCGTTTTAGAAATGAAGACACTGGGAGGTTATGCAATGTCCCCACGTTCGCCTAGTGGTAAGTGGCAGAGTCAGGGCTCCCCTCCTGGCCCAGACACACTGCCACTCAGCCTGAGGGGGACGCTGGGCCTGACAGCGACAGCCAGGGCAGCTTCCCTGGATCGGCGCCTCGCACAGCGCGGTTTGGATTTGAATCCGACCTTTCGGATTTCCAGGGCTGTGCTCTCATGCTGCAGAACAGACTCCCACGAGCTGCTCGGGGTCTGCCCACAGAGGTCTAGCGGGGCCCGTAACCATGGTCACGTGGTCTCTGGCCCACACCAGGGCAGGTCTGGAACGGTCGGGACTCACCATGAAGTAATAGAGTTGTGAGGACCGGGCCATGAACTCGGGGCGACACACGGCCACACAGATCTCCACGAAGCCTGCGTGCTGGCTGGGCTTGGCCTCCCCCATCTCACACACAATCCTGCAGGGAAGAGAGGACAGGTGTCCATGCTCACAGCAGGGTCACAGGACTCCCAGGTGTGACCCCAGGGCCCCACACCCCCCCGGCCCTTCTCTGCAGTAGGGTCTCGGGGCTGGGCGGGGGAGGCGGAGGGGAAGGACACCCCGGTTCTTTCCTGCAAGGCTCCTCTTTGGTCCTGGGGAAAGGAGGAAATGCAACGTACAGGGGTCTCCATGGGGAGACCGTCTCCACTGTCAAGTGCAGAGCCTAGGCGAGGGTCCCTGGGTTCTGACCCAGACGCTCAGTCCCTCATTCAGGAATTGTCCCCTCTGCTGTGAATCAGAGGGCAGGGAATGTTTCAGCCAAACAGCTTAGGGAACCCGGCTGTAAAGGCCCAAAGAGGCAGTGACCTTCCCAAGGGCCCACAGCATGTCGGACAAGGACCCTGGAGCAGACCTGAGGTTTGCAGTCCCTCCTCCAGGGGCACTCGGTTTCTAATGCATGGGACTGCCTCCAGGTGCTTGGTTGGGAGGAGACACTCCTGCTTGAGGGGCGTGGAAGGGGTGGACGAGAGCTACTCCTTTTCAAAAGCATTCATGAGTTTAATTATAAAATTTGTTCATACCCCTTGACAACAAGACAGTACAGAAGTGTGACAGTAAACATAAGTGTCCCTTTCCTCACTCTTAATCTCTCTTCAAACTTTGATACACACACACACACACACACACACACACACACACACACATATATATATGTCTGTAGACCATTCTCTAGGTCTACACAAACATATGTAATATATATAATATATATATATATATAATCTGCATATTACAAATGAAGAAGCTGAGGCACAGAATATATATACTTATATAAACATATATATTACTTAACATAAAAGTGAAACTTAACTCCTCACTGTCCCAAACCTGGTCATTTTACTGCACAGCCTAGCGCAGACTTGCCCCATGTGGCCACAGCTCCTGGGTCCTTTCTGACAGCGTTATAGCGCTCCATGACTCGGCTACACAATTGTGTATTTATTCAGCCTCCCACTGATGGATATCTAACTTCCCCTGATTTTTCTCCTACTTCAAATAACCCTCCAAAATGAACCAACTTATACACATATCCTCAAGCATTGCACATTTATTAGAATACGGCTCTGAGTGGGGAGCTGGTGGGGTCATTGTTTATGTAAGTGACGTTTGATAGGTGGTGGAAGATAATGGTCCCACAGGGTCGTTACTGATTTGTACTTCTGTCAAAAGCAATCGAGCGAGATTATTTCACTCTTTAGCCAACACTAGATTATTATCAATCCCTTCAAAGTTTTTCCAATATAAAAGGGAAAGAAGATTTTTTTTCCTGTCGTTTTTATTACCCTGATTGCTAGTGACTTTGCAGATATTTGCAAGTATGTGTGTGTGGTTGTTAAAAAAAAAAAAATCTTAGATAGCCTTTCCTTTGACTGGTTTGAAGCTGTCTCTTTATATTGCTAATGAATTGTCTTTTTGTAGGAGCTGCTGAATGAGGAGTGTTAACTTTTGTTTCTAGTAAGTATCCCAATTATTTTTCCCCTGCTTGTCATCTGTATTTCAACTTTGTTTATAATGCCTTTTGCTGCACTGAAGTTTAAAAGTATCTGTGGCTCAGCGGCTCCTTCTTTTACTTGATGGCTTCTAGGTTCTGTGTCTCTCTTAGAGAATTTCTGGGTGAGAGTCCAGTAAAAATATATGCCTTTCTGTCCATAGCATAATTAGTGCATGTTCAGTATAAAGAAAAAAGAGAAAGTGCATAAAAATACTTGCTATACAAACACCTCCTCCCACCCCATTTGAACCACCAAGAAATATCCACTGTCAACATTTTGGTGTTCATGTTTTGCAGTCTTGTTTTTCTTTTACAGAATTCACTAGAAACTCTCTTTTGTTTGGTGAATGATGTTCTCACTAATATACTTTGAGCTTGTACCTGACCATGATTCTTCTGCAACATCAGATTTAATGGCCACATAATTTACTGTCCCGTGCATGCACAATAATTTAAGAATTGATTAATTTCCTATTTTAAAATACACCAATTGCTTCTGCATTTCCATGATTACAAATAAGGCCAAAATAAGTATTCTTGCAAAAAAAAATATTTGTGCATTCTGGTTATTTAAACAAAGTTCTAGAAATATGACGACTCCGCTAAAGATTTTCAGTCCACATTTCCAAATTGCCTTCCACAAAGTGTGTCCCAATTTACCCTCCGAGTGTGAGTACGTGATGTGCTATTTCTCATGCTTCTCCTCCGCACTGGGCATTAACTTAATAAAACTGTTCCTCATTGTTCTGATTTTCATTTCATTGATTACTAATGTTATTTAACTTTTTAATATGACTTTTGGTTCTTTGTCTTGTGAGTTGCACACTCACACTCATTCATGCTCTTTGCTCATTCTGTGATATTTGCCTCTGTATATTAAGAAAAAGCATGTATTAACTGTCATAGGGTATAAAGATAGTTCATCACTCATATTTTCCTTGCTTACAATGATTTTTGATGTACAAATGTTAAGTTTTAGATACTCAGATACTTAGATACCCTAATCATCTTCTTTATCACTTTTTTCTTTTGCTGTTATACTCAGAACAGATACACTTCCCTTACTTGAAATCAGATAAATTCTCACCTGCGTTTTCTTTTAATCATTCCACAGATTTATTCTTTTCACTTAACTCCTTAATCGGTCTGCAATTTATTTCAGTGTATAATGTGAAATGGGGGTCTGATACTGGTTTTTGTTGTTGTCTTTGTTTTTTTCCAGAGAGTTAACCCCCACTGCTTATTGACCAATTTTTCCTTTCCGTGCTGATTTGAAACATCACCCTTATCACACACTAAATTTTTATGTATCAGGATTCTTTTCTGGGTGTTCTATCTCCTTCTCCGGGGCATTTTAAAGTTCCCCAAATCACAACGGCCTAATAGCAGCTGGCTTGGGTTTTGTTAGGAAGGACTCTGAAAGTCGAAGGAGCCACGGAAAAATGTTTGGGCAAATAAGCCACGAGGGACCAGGGAAGTGAATTCCTTTTTCTTCTTTTTTTAACAATTTTATTTATTTATTTGACAGATAGAGATCCCAAGTAGGCAGAGATGCAGACAGAGGGGGACAGAGAAACAGGCTCCCTGCTGAGCAGAGAGCCCGATGTGGGGCTCCATCCTGGGACCCTGAGATCATGACCCCAGATGAAGGCAGAGGCTTAACTCACTGAGCCACCCAGGCAACCCAAGAGGTGAATTCTATTAAGAATAGATCCTTCAGGGGCACCTGGGTGGCTCAGTGGGTTAGACATCTGCCTTCAGCTCAGGTCATGATCTCAGGGTGCTGGGATCAAGTCCCACATCAGGCTCCTTGCTCAGCAGGGAGCCTGCTTCTCCCTCTCCCTTTGCCTCTCCCCCCAGTTTGCTGGCTTGTGCTTGTGTGTCCACATGCTCTCTCTCTCTCTTTCAAATAAATAAATTCTTAAAAAAAAAAAAAAAAAGTAGATCCTTCAGTCATAGGCTCTACTAAGAGTGCTTTAGGAAGCCGTGGATGGAAATTCAGATAGTGGTATCGATGGTTCCAGAATCATTAAATCAGGGCAAGACCCAGGACAGGTAAGCTGCACTAACATACTTAAGGGAGACCTAAAAAGTGTCAGTAACTTACTTGCACAGGGGATAAGAGGCAGGGTGTCATGCTGGGAGGGGCAGCAGAGATGGTATGGAATATAGATTCTGTTGTGCTGGTAAACATTTCATGGTGTGTTTGCTGGGCTGGAAAATTGTGTTTACTTATTTACAAGGCAATGATACGTGACTCCCACACCTCCTCTAACAGGTGGGCCGGGAGGGGAAGGTCGCTCATGGGATGACCCACTCTGTGCTCTGGCAGCCTTTGCATTGGAGAAAAACCACCCAAATGCTTCTAGGCCGGAGTGGGCATGGGGTTTCCTTTTCAGTCTCCGCACAAAGTAGCAGAGTCTTAGCTTCCTCCGTAATTAGAGGACAGGAGTGGGGACTTAGAGACAGCAGGGGATAGGGAACTGAACTCACACTTCCCTTGCAGATTTTAATTTTGCTTTGTCTCCTCACTCCGCACAGCCACACCCCAAGGAGATAGCATTACTTTTCTCTGCCCTTCAGGCCTCCTGTCCCCTTCTCCTTTCTGTAGTTGGTGATATGGCAGCTAGCTAGTTCAAGGGCGGGGGGGGGGGACGCGCTAGAATGTTAAGGGGATTCTACTCCCACCGTATGCCAACGGTCTCTAACACGGTTTGCCAATGGCTGTCAGTCGTTGGCCAGGGAAGGCGAGTCAACACCAGACAGCAGCACCTCCCTGTGCCTCATGGGACCTCCACTTACTGTTCTGCAGGGATGTAGCCATCCACCAAGGGGCTGCAGTCCACACCGGCCACCTTGACGTGGGAAGCGATGTCCCGGAATTCCAGGCCCAGGTTCTCCCCGCGGATGGTGACTTTGGTGCCCCCTTCCCGGGGACCTGTCACTGGGATTATCTGGAAGGAGGAAGCAGTGACTTGGACAGGTACCAAGAGAGAGCCATTCCCCACTTGCTGATGGGGCAAGGAGAGGCTTCTGGCTTTTCCCCACCTCCTCGCCATTCCCCAAGTCGGGCCCACATCCGCAAGGGCGCCCAGGTCTGGGACCGTCAGTGGCAGGAGTTTTGGGCAGAGCAGTCCGTGTCTGCGTGTGGTATTGGGAACAGTGTTCAAATCCTCTCATTTGCCTTCCTATTTTGTGGACGACATGAGGGGGGTGGAAAGTGATCCACACCATTACCAGGTGATTCATAGAAAATCAAGGAATAAAGCCTTTTGGCATTTGCTTGTCTTGTTCCGTTCTGAAGGAAAATGAAAAAAGTCCTCTTAGTACCCACAGCCCTCCGCGCTACGGCAATCCACCCAGGTTGCAAGATTCTTCTCAAATGTCCCTTCTCCATAACCAAGTTCTCTCTCTCCACCGAAATTTCACTCTTCTTTCCCTGGTAACAATGATTTGTGTCTGATTCCTCATCCTGCAGATCCGGAGTCTCTGAGAGCAGGAATGGTGTCTTACTTCCCATGGACTTTTCAGTGACGGCACCATATTGATTTCTCGAGTTGTCACTGGGTTGAAAATCACAACTACCCTGCATCTTCCCAGATGTAGAAGAGCATTTGCTGCAGCCCCTTTGCTGGCACTACCTGGCTTGGTTTCTACCAGAGATAGGTTTAATTTAGACTTTACCTTCATATACTGGCCCAAATGACTGGCTTTTCTTCCTCAGATGTCACTGTTGGTGTTAAAAACCCATGATGGTGATGCTGAGAATCAACAACCAAGGGGCCTGCTTTGAGCAAGGCGCTACATCCATTTCCCACGAACTAATTAGGACATCCCACAGCAGTGACTTTAGTGGCAGACAACATTCTACGCCAGCCTCTCCTAGCATTCAGAAGACCAGAGAAGGGCACATTTCCCATTCCTGGTGTCTCTCAACCCCGGTGCCTGGATCTTGGCCAATGTCCGTGGGATCCCAACTGAAGGAGCCTGGACAGCCCACCTCCTAATATTTCCTGCCTGCTTCACCCCCAAAGGTCACAGTTGGGTGGGGGGGGGTGCACCCCAGAGAAGAGTGGGAGGGGGGCAAGAAGAAGCCAGGCCCGAGGGACAGCTTTGCTGGGGAAGGCTGTTCACCTACAAGTTAAGACACTTCCTTCTCACCCATGCATGTTTGTGGGCGAGTGTGCACATGAGTGTGAGGGTTTTCACATGTGTGTTCCGTGGCAGTGGAGAGACAGGTCCCTTGGACACATGGGTCCATTTGTACATGAGGGAGGGGGAGAGACGGAGGGCAGACTGGGAGGAGGAGCGCATGTCCTGCCCTAATGCCTGTCCAGCCAGGCCCCAAAGCCCCACTGGCCCCGGCAACAGCGCGTGTGTGATAGTCTAGCCCTGGATTGTTGTCCTGAAAAAGAAGTTTTATCTCAGGCTCAGTCCTTGGTTCCCCAGGCTCCCCAGAGGGCCAATGCCGGTGTGCCCACAAACAGCCTCTGTCGCAGGGAGGTTTGTTTAATTTGCCATCTCCTCCCTGTGATTTTCTCAGGGTCAGGCCAAGAAGAAGCAAGTCCCACTGTCTGCGGCAGACACACCGTTACCAGTCACGCGTGGCAGCCCCCGGGGATGGTTCATGTTAAGGGCTCTGCGGGTGGGGGTGGCTGAGAAGGAGGGGGACCGGGGCACACCCAAGGCCCTCTTTTCCCAGATACTTCTGGAGGTTCAATGCATGTCTTTTGCCCCAATTTGAGAACTGCTGTTGAGATTCCTCCCCAGGCAGGAGGCTGAGGGAAACTCCCCGTGTCTGGAAAACCAGGGGTGTGGAGGGTGAAGGGGCCGGAGCAGGGGGCACCTACAGAGGGCCATGGAGGAGAGGCAGCCTTGCTGGAGGAGGCTGTGTGCTCACATAGGTCAAGCTTCCTGCCTGCTCTGACACATCCCTGCTATCTGTGTGTAATCTGTGAGCAGAGGGCTGAGGGTGTAGATCTATGGGTGCCTTGCCCCTGTGGTGAAGGAGAGTTCTAGTCGGGCAATCCAGAGACCTGGGAGTCAGAGCCTCTTTGATTTAGGCTTTGGGGAAAGGACATTAGCATCTCTGAGCAAGGAGGTTACTCACCCAGGGTTTGGTGGGCATTCTAGCTTGAATTCCTCCTCCCCAAATCCCTACGAGGAAGCCCTAATGCTCAGCACTTCTAAACATGGCCTTATTTGGAGAAAGGGTCTTTACAGAGATCACGGAGTTAACATGAGGTCATCACGGTGCTTCCTGATCCAAGGGGACTGGCATCCTCATATAAAGAGGGAATTTGGACAGAGACACAGGGAAAGATGAGGAGAAGGGACTCGGGGAGAAGATGTCGTGCTGCTGGCAAGACAGAGGCCAGAGCAGGTCCTCTGCACAGCCCTCGGAAGGGCTGGCCCTGCCCACACCTGGGTCTCAGCACCCAGCCTCCGGAACTGAGAGACGGGGCATTTCTGTCACCGAAACCACTCAGTCTGTGGTACGGCATGGTGACAACCCCAGGAGCCATATGGCAGGGCTGCCCCGCGAGGACAGATGAAGTCAGGGATGGGGAAATACTCTGCAGACTGTGGGGAAATACTCTCCACACCCATATTTGCCTCTTCTTGTAGCTGCCCCGTTAGAGGACAGGATAGGTGTGTGTTTGTGAAACTTCGCCCAAAGTCACACACCCGTCTCTCCTTACTATGTATGGAGAAGAGACTGAGCTCCCTTCCCTGTTTTTGTCTCTGTCCCTCTCTGCTTTGTTATTAAAATCAGCATTGTGGACACAGAGGGTCCCTCTGTTGAGACTGCACACCTCTTGTTTTACCAGGGGAGCATGGTTGGGGTGCCTGAGGGGGTCGCTCTGCTGAAAGTGGGGAGTGGGGAGGTGAAGACACCAGGTGACCTCAATAAACCCGAGGAGAAGCAATCCTCTTGGCCTAGACGTGGACACCAACGGCTTTAACAATGTTGAAGATGGACGAGGAGGTTGTGAGATCCCCAGGAGCTGGGCATGAGCCAGCATTCTGCATGATTCTCTTATCCAGTCCTTGTAGTTCCCCGGTGAAATGGAACTTTAGACCCACTGCACAGAGAACAAAGCCGAGGCATGACGGGAGTGATGAATCAGCCGTGGGGAACCCTGCAATTAGCTGGCAGAACCGGGATCCCAGCCCTGTTCTTTGCATGCTTAGCTCTGCCCTGCTCCTCCCTGGCCTTTCCTCCATGGCTTGTGGCCCCTGGGCCCTCCTGACCAGCGCTCCAAATCCATTTCTGCCTTCTACCCACTTAGGTCTTGCCTTGAATCGGGGGTGGGGTGGGGGGTGGGGTCTCACCATTTCCACCCGGTCCACCTCTGGAGGGCTGGGCTTTGCGCCCTAAGGCTCCACACAGCCTCTGCTCATGACTGACTGCTTGGTGAGGTTGTCCGCCTCATCCCCCAGACTCTTCGAGACAAAGGCACCGTCGCCAGGACTTAGAGTCATGTCTGACACAGCTCACCTAGCGACTCCAACAGGACAGTTGAGTCCCTCTCTGTTTTCCACTTTCCTTGATAAGGGAAGCAACCACAGGACCAAGCCTACAGCTTCTGGGGAAGCTGGGCTAGAAAACAAGGATGCGGTCAGCCAGCCCTGGTGATCACCGTGGTGGCTGTCACCATGGCGACGCCTGGCTGGCAGGGCCCCAGGGCCGTGGCAGGGCCTGGCTTGGCCACCCAGAGCAACGGAGGACGCGGGCTTACCTCTGTGATGCGCGGGTTGGTGCACCTGCTGTTGGCGCCCGACAGCTCCAGCCACTGGCTCTCATGCACGGGGCAGTGCTGCCGCAGGGTACACTGGCCCTGGCTCTGGCACCAGCCGCACTGGAAGTCCGGGTCCGCCTTGAGGCACAGCCCGCAGCTCTCCCGCATGGCTCCGCATTTATAGAGGTGAACTGCGGGCGAAGGGCAAGAGGTACTTTGGGGTGAGAGCGGGAGCAGAAGGGGCTGGGACCGTGGACGGGAGTGCAGTCCCCGCCTCGGAGGGTGAGCCACAAACAGCCTGGTTCCTTCAGCCATTGTGACCCAGAGAAGATCACAGGAGAACTTCGGGGCACGTCCTCGAAACTGGACTGGGAATGAGGCTCCCTCCAAAATCAGCAGGGCTCTTTCCCCGGGTCCTGCTCGCTCGGCCCCTCCCAGAGCCACTGCCCACGGGTGGGTCCAGACCTGGGAGGTCTCGGAGCAGGGGAGAGGCGAGGAGGGCAGGCTCAGAGCCGGAGGGAGGGATGGAATCGCAGGTGCCCTCGAACGCAGAGCCGCTCCTTCCGGCCGCCCTGCCTCCGGGCCGGGGCCCCCTTCCTCACTCACCTCTGTTCTGGGCTGGGTTGTCAATGTTGAAGTGCCCGTTCCACACGACCGTCAGCTCCACCGGCAGGTTGTTGATCTCCATCCCTTCATAGGAATACTGCCGCCAGGTTGGGGGTAGGAACGAAAACAAGCTTGGGTCATGGAGATTTCTAGGGAGAGCCGGTTCTTCAGCCAGGGCCCCCAGGGGCGCTCTGGGGTAAGGACCTGCTGAACTGTATGTGTGTCAAGCGCATGCGCGGGGGCACACCTGGGGAGGCGTGGCTTGCGGAATGCCGGGGGCGGTGGGGGGGGTATCCTAAGGCAGGGGAGGGGCAGGCCTGGATGGGATACCCGTTGGGAAAGTGGATTCCCTAAGCAGATGAGAGCAAGCTCCTTGTTCCCCGTCCACGGAGGCTGGCTCCCACCAGCTGGGATTTCCCAGTGTCCTCCCTCATTGTCCAGGGGGGCCCCGCCATTAGGCCACCACCAGGCCCTTGATTCATTCGGGGAACCTTAATTTCTAGGTTAAGTTCACAGGGGGTGGGTGCTTTATCAAAGACCTGGAGAGGGCCGATCGACTTCCAATCGGGGGCCATGGGTGCAGGCACTAGAAAGGAAGGGGCTGCACTCAGGGGCTGAGCTGATGGAGGGGAGGAGGGAGGGGGGCTGGGTGGGGCTTACAGGTGAGAAGGGAAATCCCGTGGACGCTCTGGGTGCCAAACCTGGGAATCTGGGTTGAGACTCCAAAGGCACTGGCTGGCTGGAAGAGGCCAGGCCCCGGCTCTGTGGCTGCCCATGGGGGAGTTGCCTCTACGCCTGCACAGGGTCCGAGCTGGGCCCTGCTTCCTTGGAGTCAGTGCCCCACCTGGCTGGGTCTCTGCCTTGGGACTGAGTTGGGGGGGCAGGGGGAAGTGGGCAGAGGGGCCAGAGGGTGGAGGGGGAGGTGCCAGCCCACCAATGTCTGCCCTCTGATAGCAGACACTTCTCAACCCCTAGAGAAGGAGAGTAGGTGGCAGGAACTCTCAACATGCCCATGGCGGCATTTCCAATTCCTACCTGGTGATTTTCTCATTATTCCACCAGATTCTGCCCTCCACAGGGGGTGGATGGAAGAATGGGAAGCAGACAGGTTTTCTGTCAAGGAGGGGCTGAGGGCGCACAATTTGCTAGAGGGGTTCAGTCCAGGAGACCTGGTTTGAAGTGGTATTTGCAGAGCCAAAGACTCTTAACTTAGTTGAACTTTGGAGGGGCTGGGCATTGGGGGGTGTGAGGGATATTATGGAGGCAGCAGACGTCTCCTCCTCAGGGCTGGCCCGCTGCTAGTGCTTAAGATGAAGGGCAGCTACAGCACCCCAGGATTGCAGCCTGGGGGAGGTTCTCAGGGCCTGTCCCACTGCCTCTTCCCCTGGATCTTATTCATAGAGGTTTCTAAAGGGGATGATTGGAATCCCCAGGGAAATTGCCCTAATTCCCGAGTTACAGCACGTGCTTCAACGGGACGATGCCATGAGGCTGTCCTTACACACAACATCAGTGTGATCACATCCAGCCTTCTTCATCTACCCGAACACTATCAGATCTTTCCGTAACTCCTTGGAGACATGTGCCTAGGCCAGGGAGACAAGTTCAGGGTTTCCCCCACTGTGATGGTGGTTCGCACTGTACCATGCACCCTCTCATAGACTCTCTTGTGACCCATGACACTGGGCCAGGACCAAGGTCTGGACTCAAGCCATAGAATAAAGCAAAGCTCCCAGCCCTACAGAAACAGCAGTGGGGCCTTTGATGAACGCTTAACTCAGCTGGTGATTCATAAACCTTTAGCCACGTAGAGCAGTAATCAGCTCCCCAGAGATTTTGTTCTTGCTTCTGGGTCAGACTAGGTCGCTCTAAGGCATCCTGAGCTTTCTCGCAAAACCTCATCCTCTCTGGACTGGTGGTCCTCAGAGGGGTGTGTGGGCCCCATCCATGAGAATCATTTAGGGGGCCTCCATGCAGATCCCAGGGCCTCCCCCTAGACCTGCTGGACTGGGAGATGGGGATGCCTTTCAGACAAATCACTCTAGTGACTCTGGTGTTGCACAGAGCTGGAGAATCCCTACTCCCTGCAGAAAGGGTGTGCACGAGGGGTGTGCAGGAGTAAGAGAGAACACCTTTCTAGATCCCCCCCCCCCAGCCAAGTTCCACTTCTTCTCCTTCCCATCTCCCTCCTTCAAAGCCCCAGGGCAGGTGCAGGAAAGGCTGGTTGCAGGCTCTTCTGGCCTCTACTCTAGGAAGGATGCTGGAGTGGGGTGCGGGTAGGGGGTAAGTCAGGACCCAAGCCTGGCTCCTGCTTCTCAGGCTGGGATGTGGTCAGGTCTGTGGAAGCAGCAGGTGGTGACCAGCGGCCCATCAGCCAAAAACCAATACATCCTACAGGCCTCTCTCAGGAAGGCCCTGAAATCCCCCAGAGAGCAAGGCAAGAAATTCTGCATATGTGTGCTTGCGTGTGTCTGGGTACACAAATGAGTTCACACGCAGCTGGCCTGTGAAGAGCTAAGAGCACAAATCTGTATGATCTGTGTGTTCAGACGTGTGTGCACACGCATGTGCACACACGCACGGCCGCAAAGGGATTCTGCAGGGACCCCCTATGGGCATGTGAGCTGATGATGTAAGTCTCAGTTTCCCCATATGTCAGGTGGGATTAGAAACAGTGCATACGTAACGGGACCCTTCAGAGCGTGGGAGGTAACTGTCATTGCTCCGAGCACAGCCCCTGTCACATAGCCTGAATGCTCCAATATTACTATGTTTTATGTCTATGCGTATACATTTGGGGATGCTGTCCAAAAATATGTTTGTGTTTCCTGTGTTTATGTTTATGTGAAATAATAATAGCAGACACTTATGGAGTGTTTACACACCAGACCCTCGTACATATGGAGACGTGTGCATACGAGAATGCTTGTGTGTTCTGGAGTGCATGTGTGTGTTTACATGCCTTCACTTTTTGAGGAAAATGGAAAATCAAAGACATCAAGGCTCAGAATATGCCGGGCATGGCTTTATCATTTTATCGCCCATCCTGACTATGAAATATTGGTCAGTGGGGTAGGGGAATCCAACAGAAACCCTGGGTTCGTGATGGGAGAAGAAGGTGTGACAAAGAGGTCTCAGAGGAGAGCAGAGAAGGAAAAGAGGCACCGGCTATGAAATCTGTCTATGGGATCCTGACTATGAAATATTATAGAAGTCATTAACCCTGGGTTCTCCCCACCACCGCCACCGTCTCTAGGGAGGTCACTTCCATTCCTGGAGGCTCTCTCCCCAGGACATGCATTCTGCAGGGGGAGGGGGCTGACAGCTGGGGAGCCTGGACCACTGGCTCCCATCCCCCAGGACTCCCACCTCTGCTGCACTTAGCATTGACAGAGCTCTCTGTAATCAGCGGGCAGTTAATCGGCACAAAACCCAGAGCGGAGGAGAGAGTGTTTCAGGCTCTCCGGGGCCAGAAGGTTAAGTGTCTCAATCAAGGTCTGGCAGCGCCACAGCCCAGCTCGGGGGTGACGTTGCCCATTACCTTGGGAAAGCGTGAACCTCTCTCTTGGAAAGCAAAGACAAGACCTATATAATTCGGATGTTCTTTCCTCGAACTGTTCCCTATTCTGAGCTCTGTGATATCGTGTTGAAAAATGCTACCATTCAGGAGGACAGATCTGAACAATGGAAAAAAGAAACATGTGTATGCTTCGTGCCCCTCTCCAGGACCCCGGAGGGCTTAGCAGACCCACTGCCAGCCGTGTTCCAGGAAAGCAGGGCGGTGCGGGTGGGGGCCAGTAACCTCCCCACTGGTCTCTTCAACCTTGTTTTGCAGGAGGTAAATTGGGACACCAGGAGAAGATGGGAGGCTACTGTGGGCTGGTGGGAGCCGGGCCTAGAGCTGGCTGCCCCCTGCGGCCGACGTGCTCTCCTGATTGCCAGTGACTAGCGGGGCGGGTCCTGGGCACTATTATTAGTAGCACTTGTCATTTCCCTGGAGCCTTGGTCTAAAGGAGGCCAAGAAGCCCCACAGTTGCTCCTCCCTCTGACTGCTGCCTGTGAGCTGCCCTGTTTTCCTTCCACGGCCCCTCCCCCAGGGCTAGGGCGATGGCCCTGAGCCTGTCCCTGAAATGTGGTCTGGAGGTGACCTGCCTGTCCACCCAGCCCGGGGTCACACCCACGAGGAGTTTTTCGGTGCCTCTTTTCCTTCTCTGCTCTCCTCTGAGACCTCTTTGTCGCCCACCTTCTACTATCACGAACCCAGGGTTTCTATTGGATTCCCCCACCCCACTGACCAATTCCAGAAAGCTCAGGGACGGAGGAAGTGAAACAACAGGACTCTTCCCACAATCCTCTCTGAGGCGCATCAGGCCTTATTCCTGGGGATGGCACTCAGGCTGGGTATAAAGAGCTCAGTTGCTATTTCTTGCCCAATCTTGGATGGGGGTTGGGGTGTGTGTGTGTTATGAAGCTGGATTCAAGTTCTGAGTTGGCTGCTTCCTTGCTGTGTGACCTGGGGCTGGTCACATTGCCCTCTCTGGGCTGCAGAGATCCCCTCGTCACAGAATCAAGTATAGACACTCTCTCAGGTCTCTTCCTGCCCTGATACTAGGTTGTCCTCCATAACTATGGGAAAGGAGGCTTGGCCCTGCCTATGACCTTGAAGTGTTTTAAGGAAGTCCCTGGGCGGCAAGTGGCATCCTGGCCCAGACCAGCATTTCCACTGGGATCCCTGCAAAGAGAGGCTTCTGGGAAAAGTCAGACCTGAGCCCTTCTGGATTGCATGATTCCAGGGGGTCCTGAGAGTTAGAGGCGACCTTTCCTGGAATCTACCCTTTGTGGGGTACACCCCCTGTTGCCTCCATTTCTAAGACCTTAAAATGGTACAGAAAAAACTTGCCCATCACCTTCCTCACAAGGGTATTGAAATTAAAAAGGCCAAGCTGCTTTGGGAGCAGCAACCTTGGGTCCTGTGAACCAGCCCCTAGTGGGTGGGGGGCCTCAGATGCTGGCACCCTAGGTACCCCCAACAGGGTACCCTGGACAAGGGGACCCATCCACCTGTCAGGGCTCCATTTTGTGCCTTTGTCTGCAAGAGGCTCCAATGCTGCCCCCACCGTCAGGACAATGTGACCCCGAGTGGGTTCATTCACGGAGCCGGGCTTTACTCGGAGTGCTGTGGACAATGGGTCCCAAAGCACTGAGTTCTGACAAGAAGTTTATAGGATGAACTCAGGCAGCAATATGGGGAGAACCTCATCTATTCAGCTGAGCCCGATGAAGCCCGGGGCCCGTGAGGCCCCGTCTTGTATTGTCTCGGGAAACAGGGGCTCAATCACCAGAGGCCACAACTCTGTCCTCCCTCCTGACACCTCCGGGACCAGATTCCCTGGGGCAGCGTCTCTGACAAAACAGACTTTCCTCTATGGCCTAAACCCCTATCTGCCTCCCACTGACTCACATGTGGTGCTCCGGCTTTTTCTTCCCACACGAACTAACTTATTTGGGAAAGAAGCACTTGAGCCAAACCCATGGGGCTGGTCCGGTTGGCCTCAGGATTGATGAGGAAACAGGAGGTGTTTAATATCCCATTTGCTTGCAGGTTTAATCTGGAATGCTGCAGAAATCTGCCAAACAGCCTGGCTGCCAGAACATGGGAAAGATGTGCATGTGGGAGCTGTTGGGACACATCTGGGGTTCCTGAGGCTGGGCCATCAATTGTTAGTTCGGTCCCTGCAATGCTGAGTGACCTCGGGCAAGCATGTGTGCCTCTCTGAGCTCCATTTACTCCTAGACCTTTTCCTGCAGGGAGAGTGAGGTGCGCCCATGAACTGCTTTGTCCAGTACTCTCCTGGGCGTACATCACATCCCCAGATACAGTCACCATATACGAGTCCCCAGCAGCAACGGGAAGGGTGAAGGGGAGGCAGAAGGACGTAGGAGGAGCCCCTGACTCCAGCCTGGCCCCTTAGCTAGCTGGGAGACTTTAGTGGGGCACGCTGCATGGTACCCAGGAGTCAGGTGACGGACAGGGGCTGCTGGCCCATCATTGGTGGGGCATGGACCTGTTGTGGATTCTTTAAACACTGGGCAGGTCTGTGCTGATCTGAGCAGCACCCTTCTGGCTAGTTCCCTCCTGTTCCTCTGCTCCCTTTGCAGGTGTCTAGTCGGTCTCCGAAGCCTCTGTGCTGGGAGATGGCCTCTATGTAGGTCTAAAGGCAGCAGTGGGCCTTTGCAGCGTCAAAGGAGGCACACTGGCCAGCCATGGTGGGAGGGCAGGGGCCCAGGGACTCCAGAGTATGTCTCAGGAAGGAGGATGGACAGGAACCTAGGATGCCCTGTAAATACCTCTGCCCACAAACAGTGCTCAGCAGCCCCGGGGCTTGTCCCCAAGCCACTGCTGACATTTGGTGATCTCAGAGCCCAGAGCACTCTGCTGGGGCGAGCGTCTGAGGCTGCATGGGGGCAAGCAGGTTTGGAGGGAGCAGTTCTGTGGGTGTTCGGAGAAACCCTGCTGAGCTGAGCAGACCTGGCTCTGGAGAGGATCAAGGAAGGGGGGGAAGCGGGCGGGGCCACTCGCAAAGGCCAGGGCTCAGGAAGCCCAGGAGGGGCCGGGCGGGGCACTCACGGAGGTGTTCTGGCACTGCACGCTGGAGCTGTTGAAGCGCAGGGCGGGCACCCTCTGCTCCACGCCCTGGATGTTGAGAATGCATTCGTACCCGCGCTGCCCGGACTGCGGCTGCGGGAGGTTCTTGGCCTTCAGAGTGATGGGCTTGATCACCTCCACCGGCACCAGGAGCTTGTCCACTCTCAGCAGCTGGGGGCAGTCCTGGAGAGACAGCACAGCTCAGGCTGGGGAGCGGGAAGCGGAAGGCGCAGGAGCTTTTCCACACACAGCCCAGATGTCTGCCCTGCTCCACCTTCCCTCGGAAATACCCACAGAAGGTTCTAGACACTGCTGCCCATCCCTGGCCTCTATGTGAGGGAGAACGGGTCCGAGAAATCCCAGATCCCACTGTCACCGTCTGGGGGGGCCACTTCTCACTGAAGTTGTCCCCTGACCTCTTTGGGTTCCATTTTAATGCCCTCCGGACTCTTGGTTGTCTTCTCCCAGGCCCCCTGCCACGCTAGCAGAGGCCGACTCTGCCCCACGTTGGGCTGATGACCCCTGTACTTCAGTCCTAGGCTGCCAAGAGTGGGGGCCGAGACACGCACCAGAGCAGCTCTGCAGTGAGCCCTGAGCCCCAGCTCTGGAAGGTGGGTCTTGACCACAGCAGGAGGGCCCAGGATGGTCCTCCATGCGTGGCTGAGTTGGGCAGTTGGGAATATTCGGGAATGAGCTCCAGAGACCTTTTAAAATCCAGAAGCTTCTGACTGCACTCTGTAGCCCCTGACCCTGAGGAAATGCCCCTCAGAGCAGACGCACATGGGGCACCTCTGGGATGCTAGCGAATGAGCACACATCCTTCAGGCTGGAGTGGGGCCCAGAGAACCTTGAGGGATGGGGAAAATGACTGGGGGAGGTCGTCAGCTATGTCCAGGGAGGGCTGTGGGGAAAAATGAGGTCAAATACAGAGTGTGGGTGCTCTGCCCTCTGTCCGCAGGTGGGGGCTAACACGTAGCTGGATTCTGAGGACCTGGGTGGAGAAGAGTCAGGAATGCCAGGCCTGATGGGCATAGAGTGACGCCTTCTGCAGATACAAGCAGGGCCTGGACCACCCCCTCCCACCCCCTGTCAGGCAAGCCCCAGCATCCTGCTGATGACTCCCGCTATGGCACTGTTACGGTCATGCTGAACCAGATGGCATCTGGGCAGGCTGGCCATCAAAAGCAGGGTGCACGCAGCTTTCTAAGGATGCAGCTCTGGGCAGGGGCTGCTGTCCTGTAACCCCAGCCCTCCTGCCCAGCAGAGCAAGGCAGAAAGGAGCTGCGGGGGAACGCTGGGCCGGGGGGGGAGGGGGTCTCAGGCACTCAGGCAGCTGGCAGCTGTCCCTCCTGGGTCTGCAGGCAAACTGGAGCCCCTTCTGTCGTTAAAAGTGGGGAGGGAGACGACCCGCATTCTAGTGGCCGCCACGCTTCTGACAATTTAGGGAACCTGAGCACATCGCACCCCTACTTGGAGACAACTTCCTTATCCATCAATCAGATGGGATCTGAGGACCCATTCAGCTCTTCCCAGTCCTGGTTCCGAGATTTGGGGTGGTCTCACCTCTGCCCTTCCTGATTACCCTGGGGCCTTACTACAGGAGAGCAGATGTCCCAGGCCCACTCAGCGAACCCTTTCCCTCCTTCCGGGTGCCCGTACATTTATTCTGCAAAGCAGCTAGCAGTGGCCTGGCAGACCCCGCTGTCTCTCACTTCTGGATATGTCCCCCAAAGAACTGAAAGCAGAGACTAGAACAGATCCTTGTTCACCCCTGTTCATAGCAACATTACTCACCACAGCCAAAAGGTGGGAGCCACCCAAGCGTCCATCAGCGGACGTATGGATAAGCAACACGTGACATATACTGACAATGGAGTATGATTCTGTCTTAAAAGGAAGGAAATCTTCACGCACGTTACAGTGTGACTGAATCTGAAAACATTATACTAAGTGAAATAAGCCAGTCACAATAGGACAACAGATCACGAGATCCACTCATATGAAGCACCTAGAATAATCAAATGTATAGAGACAGAATGGTAGTTTCTGGGGAGTCCGTGTTTAACGGGGACAGGGTTTCGGTTGGGAACGATGAAGTGTTCTGGAGACAGATAGTGGCGATGGTTGCACAACAGTGTGAATGTGCTTAATACCACCGAACGGTGCTTAAAACTGGTGAAGATGATAGGTTTCATGTGTGTGTTCTTCCACAATTAAAAATCACTGAAAACACAGAGGAGCAGCAGGAGGGTTGAGAAGGAGGGGAGCAATGACCTGGGCACATGGCCTCGGGATCCCACATGAACAGGGTCTTAACAGCTCCATCCTGTGCCCCCACCTCGGCCGCCACCTCAGCAACCTCCCACCCCCCTCACTCCCCAGCACCGGCCCCAGCAAGATGAGAATGCAGGACCCAGAGCAGGGAGTTTCAAGCCAGAGGGTCCTGACTGCACTTTCTCCTTTTCCTGAGGCCCTGGGGCAGCTCTCCTCTGCCTCAAGCATTCCCAAGCCTGCCCTCCCCTCCTGCTCCATCCACATCGGCACCGTCAGGGAGCTGGGTCTATGGTTGCGTTTGGAGGAAGAGAAGTCGTGCATGGCTGGCTCCCACCGCCTACCGCAAAATGTTATTCCCGTCCATGAACAATGCTCAGGAGATGTCTGGAATCTGGGAGTCCTCTGGACCAACCTAATGGATCCACCCTGCTTTACAAAGGAGAAACTGAGGCAGGGAGCGGAAACATGGCTTAGCGGCAGCAGATGTGTTGGCCGCTGAAGAAGGTAACTGCCAACCCACTCTATCTCCTCCCCTTAATGAAAGAGGCAAGTTCCTACTGGTAGACCGGGACCCCCTCAGGAGAAAGTGGTGGGTCTGGAAAGATCTCCTGGAGGTCCCGCTATATCCTCCTGTGGGAATGGGACATTGCCTGGGGCTGGGCTGCTCCTAGTCCAGGACCTGGGCAGACCCGTAAGACTCTCTCCCCCGTAAGATTCTCACTGAGGCTTGGCGCACGTTCTTTAATGAGTCCTGATTGCCAGTGGCCCCATAAAGGCTTAGTTTGCATATAAAAAGGTTGGCAGGTCTGAGAGTAAGTTCATTAATAATAATTGGAGAGGCCCACGGCTGGGCCGGGCCCATTTTCCTCTGGTGGCACTGATGGTTGACCCCAGTGTCCCTCCTAATTGAAATGTAAAATGGCAATTTTTCTCTAGGCAGCAAGGCAGGAAGGGACGGTCGCCACCACACTGTCCCCTCCTTCCACCCCGCTTCTCAGATCCTGACCTGCCTCGCCCTGAGATTCCAGGTGTAAAACCACCTCTAAGGCTAAGTCTCGTGGGAAGTGGCAGAGAAACCACCGTTCTCTCTGAGTTGGGTCCCAAGACCTCACTTCCAAGCACCTCCACCAAGGCCTGGGGCTCAGGCAATCACCTTTGAGAGTCCTTCGCTAAACTAGCTGGGGAGTCTCAAAACGGAACACAAGCCTGTCTTCCTCCTGCTCATTTCAGAGCCTTTAAGCGCTCTAATCATTGCTTGGCTTAATTCTAAGTGGAGATTAAAAACTCCTCCTCCAAAGAGCTTTTGGTGTGTGTGGTGGGGGGGTGCAGAGGTAGTTCCCATGAACTACCATCTATAAAGCATCTGATACAGAGGGAACAAGCATTCAACAAATGTTCGCTTCTCCTCGTCTCCCGCTGCCCAGTTCAGGCTGCACCTGTTCCCCCATCTACTCCCTGTTCCTACATCACTGCCGAAGGACCCATCTCCCCCACTCCCGCCTCTGTGTGCTTTTCCACCAATACCCCATCAGCTCCCATAGTCCAGCTTTTCCCCCTTCTAGACTTCAGAGCCTGATGACTTCAACAGCTCCAAATGTCCAAGACAGAAGGAAACAGGGACAGAAGCCCCATGTCTGTCCACTGCTCTTCTAACAACAGTCCCCTCTTCTGGAAGATGACAGCCTACAGCCGGCATGTGCTCTGTGCTCTGAGATGGGATCTCTGCCGGCCAACCATGTGGCTTCGGGCAAGTCCCTCAGACCTTCTGGGTCTCCTCGGCCACAGAATGAAGAGGCTGGTTTAAATTCAGTGAGTTCTATGGTCCTAGGTCTATTATTAACCCAATAGATGGCTTGGGACACACCATTATACAGCCTTTCTGTAAAGGCTTTCTAAAGCTCAGTTTTCCCATCTCTAGAGCTGATCTAGCTCTGGGTGTGACATTCAAACACGGATCAGCTGCACGAACACTGGAAGGGGCTGGTTGGTGAAGGGACCTTCTGGAAGGGGCCATTTATCTCCCAGTAGGGAAGTATTTTAATATTTTAGTAACTGGCCCATGGCTACCTGGTACAGTTAGGCAGTGAGTGGTGCTTTCATGATTCTAGCACAAGGGGTTCGTGGATGGCAATCTACCCCCTCCATCACCTTCCACATGCTTTCCTGTTTGCTATCTTGTTTCACAGCCCAATACGTCTAACTGCCCCCACGTTCATGACAAAGGACCCAAGGACACCAATTACCTCATTCAGTTCCCACAATGATGAACACAATATTTTCATCTGATCATCTTCCTGACTTTTGTCCCCAGATGATGCTCAAGGCCCCCATACAGAATTCCTCAAAGACCCAACCCTCTTCTCTTTTTCAAGGAAGAGAGTTCTCCGAGCTATCACGTGACGGGGCCAGCTCTCCGAGGTGGAAAGCACCTGCATTTAACAAGATTACGTGGACACAAACGCATACATTCGGAGCCAGATTCCCTTGGAGACTGTTCTGCCTATGGCGACACTCTGCAGTCGTAAGAAGTGTGGGTTGAGAGTGGCAGTGGTTTGCGGTGCAAGGAAATCTTGAACGTCCTGGCTTTCAGGTGCTGGCTGCAGGGGGGCCCCAGGTCAACTGCCCAGCCCCACGCATGTTTTTGGTTTTCCCTGAAATGCACGTAGAAGTAAAGAGAGCACTGCTAATTCCAGGGAGCGGGAACATCATGTCAAAGTTTGAAAGCAAAAAGAGGCCTTTCCATCCGCCGTGTCCAGCCTACCAGTGGCGGCTTTATAGAGAGGTTTTAATGCGTATTTAAATAATTGAACAAGGACACAAAGCGTGCTGCTGAGCCGAGAGAGAAAACACTGCCCTTAGGGCTGGTGCTGCCTGGGCAAGGGGGCGGGAGGTCTGTGGATTTACAGCCCCTGGTGTGCGTACATGATGAGGGCCCTAACTCTCTGGTTGTTACAGCAACACTGGGGAACTGTGAAGCTCTAGGGGAGCACGGGGCAGAGGTGGCACCTAGGGGCAGCAAAGGAATAAATGATTTGCGGGGCACAGCTCTAGCCACAATGTCACCTCGGCCCCCATCAATTCCAAAGAAGCCAGCCCTAGCCCTAACCAACCCTCCCTCCTAAATTTACACTCACCTTCCCAGACCTGTGGCGCGCAATACAAAAATCTAACGCGCCATATATTTTCTTGCTGTTGCCCAAGTTTATAATGCCATTAGTGTGATCTACGATGGGCTGGTTTATGGAGAGAGCAACGTAATAATACAGAAAGGAAATACCCATAACCTCAAGGGGGGGTGGGGCAGACGAGATTGATGGAAAGTGCAATTGTCTGGAGGCACAGCAGTCCAGAAATGGAGACCTGGAGTGGGGGGTGGCGCGCGGGTTGGAAGCAAGTTCTTTGGCTACGTTTGGCTTTGTTTTCTCAAAGGAGGGTGAAGGGCATGGCAAGGGTGGTTTTTTTCCCTTGGGTCGGGCCCCAGGAAGGGTTCTTCTTGCCAGAATCACTGACAAGGTAGTTGACCCGATTTCCCTCCAGAGTCCCGTGGGGGGTAAATGCCTTTGGGTTGCCCGGTCTCAGTCCAGGGGCTTGGACCCTGCCCACCCTGCTGGCTCTTTGTTCTTGGAGAAGACTGACCATGGGGGCTGGCAGACATTATGATTCCCATGTTGTCTACAGATGCATGTCTGGGGCGTGGGGGTGGGAGGGAATATGGGAAGAACCTTTCCAGCACTGTTTTGGAAATCAGATAGAATTCATTTTGCCTCTTCTGATCGTATGCCTGCTCCCTGGAGGAGATGCCGTTTGAACTTCTAGCAAAGCGGGCCTCTAGGAGCTTTCTCTCCAAGCCCGTGCACCGTGGGCCTTCCTAGCAAAGCCCATCTGGTCTGATGCCCAGGGAACAGCTTCAGCAGCTGACTTTGCTTTTTAGTTTAGATGAGAGATAACAGTAAAATCGTCTATGGAGGATAAATTCTTGTCAGTGGATTTTCTTTTCCATGCAAGTTCACCTTTCTTCCTTGTGGATCACCTTTATTAGTGTGTGGGCCTGAAGGGGGCTCCTGCCATGGAGCCTGGGGACTCCAAAGCCATTCAGGGACCAGAGCCCCTTCCCACCTGGTAGAGGTGGGGGTGTGTCCCTGTTAACAGCTGTCACCAGGAAAGGCTATTCCATTGGAAAGAAGGAATCTCTCCCGACTCTGGGAGAACTGGGCCAAGAGCAGAAGACTCACCTCACATTGGCCTTCCTCACCTTCCTCTCTCGTTTCTCTTTGGTACGCAGGATCTAGCAGCTGATCTAAAGACCCAGCCTTGTGATTGTGATGCCATCATTAGTGGAAACAAAATCGTTCCTTGTAACTGGAATATAGTTACTACAAACAACGTGTGTTTATTGGGCATTCTATTTCTAAGAATTGTAATTACGCTAGAATACTTGTCATTAATATAATTACAACAATGATCGACCAGTGCTCTGTTCCAGACCAATAACTTCACCTGAATGCACTCTTTGTTCGGGGTGGGGGGGAAGAGGTAATTCAACATCTCTGGCGACAGTCAACAAAGCCAGTGTTGAAACGGGAAGACACAGGGATGAAAGCCTTCCTGGGGATACAAGATGGTGCTGGGGCAATGCAGAGCCCCCTGGCAGTCTCCCTCTTGACTGACAAAAGGACACTCTCTGCGTCCCCAAACTCAGATGTTGAAAGGCAATGAAAGCCTGGGGACTTCCAGAAGAACCTCTGGGCCTGACTCCCCCTTTTTCCCTATGGGGATGAGTCAGGGCCTGGATGTCCAGGGGGGCCTCCTGCCCTGAGGCTAAGCAGCAGTCACCCTGGTAGCTGGGACAGGAAACCACCGTCTGGACCTGAGCACTCATTGTCCAAGACCACTTCTTGGGCATGGACCGCCCCTTGGTGCTTTCCAGCTTCCTTCCACTTACCATTAGAGAACATTAGAGATCATGGAGACCAACGGTTCCATTTCACCCAACTCTAAATGCAGACTACAGATGTCTTAGGCACCTTGGAAGCTCTCGCAATGCCTCCATATGGGAAAAGCTCAGGAACTGGGTAATGGAGGATGAAATGTGACCCCCAGGGGAAGCTTGGACTACCAGACTCTTCCCCTGGCAGGTGGAGGGAACCCTTGTGTCTGGGGGCTTCTATAAAATCACCTTTCAAATGTCTGCTTTTCTTTCTTTATGCCTTATTCCTGCTACTCTCTCCCTAGAAACAAAAATATAGAGAACAAAATAACAACATAAAAAAGTAGTCACCTTAATTCCATTAGCATCCAGGGGCTTTCTTCTCAAGCTCTGAGCACAATGGCCTCCTTCCATGACCCCAAATGGCTGGACCAGTCAAGAGCCCACAACTATTTATTACTTCTTTCCCCTTTGGTGCATACCCCAGGAAGATGCCACAACCATGACCATCATGAAGTGCTCTTGTCTGGATTCTTCTCTGTGTTATACTCAAAATGGCCCCAGTATTGAGGTGGGAAGAAAGCAGTCCCCAAACTTGGACCAGAGACACAGCCTCAGAGCCTCCCTTTCTTAGACTAAATAAACATCCAGGAAAAAGAAGAGCAAAAGTGACTTCCACTCAGTGATGATGAGGGAGGCATGTATTTCAAGTTCTCTGGGAGCCTCTCACTCTAATGGCCTGCCCTGCTCACCATAACAGACCTCAGGGGAAATGGACAGTGTCTAAGAGTGGCCGTGGTAGGTCAGCTCATCATCACCTTCCATGGGCCATGTTCCTCCAGGCCTCCTTCCTGGGAGCCCAGACATCAGACTCTTGGAGGCAGTGTGCCTCGCTGGCAAACTTTGTAGGTTGGGGGCTGTGTCTGGCTGGCAACATGGTCCCTCCGAGACATCGTCCTCCTACAGGGATCCCTGAAGTGCCCTGGGAAACATGGTAGGCTTTTGTTTTATTCTCTCCTAGCTCTTTTTTCCTCTTTCTGAGCAGCAGATGCAAGCTTCTTTTATATATTTAAAAGAAAGAAACTTGGGACAAGAGGAGCAAACAAGAAAGAAAAAGCAGAAATTTGAAAACCTCCTTCAAGGTAATTAAATGATTAGGGGCCTTTGAAATCCATCAGATGGCTCAATTGTTTCTGCTTTCATCTGGTTCATCCTTGGCCCTCTCCACACATGAAACCCGTGCCAGACACACCAGTCTGGAAAGCTGGAGAGAGGCTGAAAACCTCTTTGTTTCTGCCTCCAGCAAGTAACTTGCAGGTTCCTGAATGAGGTAAGATGTTTCTTCCTGGGCCCTCGGCCCCTGGTCCAGGGTGGGAGGTGAAGCACACCTTCCTCTCCTGACCACATGCCTCAAGATAAAGGCTCAGGGTTAAGGGGACTGGACAGCATTTTTTCAGGGTCTTCATGCCAATGGTGTGCCTTTTGCTGTCAAACCCACGTCTGTCCTACTAACTTGAGATCCATTTCATCTTAAAGAGGAACAGGATTGGCACACAATTAGCTTTACATTCCTTTTTAAAGCCAACATGTAATCTCCTTCCTCCTTCTCCCCATAAAGGGACCATCTAAGTCTCGATCTCTTTTGTCGCTTGTGATCAAGAACAGCCATTTCTAGCCATTAACAAACCTTATCCTAGAGGGAGAGGGCTTTATGTCTGGAGACTTCCATAGCCTCTTCTTCCTTCTCTTTGTTCCTCTCTTATTTCTTTCTGCTTTCCTCCTCATGTGCTGCCCTCAGTAGGACCATCTTCTCCCTGTGAGCACCTCACCACTCCTTGCCTTTACCTCGAAAATCAATTGTCCTGTCCACCATCTCCCTGTAGACCTCCTGCTCAGCCATCAGAGTCCAGGAAGGTGGGATATAGAGTTTGGGTTTTCTCATGGCCAGGCACAGATCAGTCACTGCCCCTGTGGGCTGACAGAGCCCCACACGGCGGGTGTTGGTAGTGGGAAGTACAACCCTCTTCCCTTTCAGCCTCAGACACAAGACAGCTTCCTCCTGCCATTAAGGGTTTGGCCAAAGCCAGGGTTTGCACGGGAGTAGAAGTCAGGGAGAAGGGGACAAGGGCACTGTGATGGGCCTCTCTGTTCTCACCGTTCCCCTCCTGTCCCCCAAACAGCTTTCATGCTTCCTGCACCAGGACCGCGCTCAACTCTCATAGCTGTGGGGTTTGCCACACAGTCATGGCACCCGCCTGGGTATGGGAAGGGGCCAGAAGGTACACCCAAGGCTGGGGAAGGGAGTGAAGATGCTGGAAACTGTCTTGGTCCAGTGTTGATGGAGAGAGTGTGGGCCAGGCTGGAAGCTCTGTTCCCGCAGTCAGTGGGGTCTAACCAACACTCTGTGTGTGTGTGTGTATGTGTATCTTTCTATTTTAAATAACCACTTTCTAGAGCAACCACTCTGTTCAGTCCTACTGGCCTAATGGATGGAGTCACGCAAGCACCATAATGGCTGAACAACAGCAGACTTTTCCAAAGTATTTTTAAACCCATTATCTTTGAGGTCCTGGCCCAGAAATTCACATCCTAAGAAAAGCAGCAACAGAGGCATAGAGTATTTCTATTATAATGATGAATAGTGTTTAAGGATAAGAATAGGTGCGCCCAGGGGTGGGGAATGGGTGTGGGGGAGGCTCAGTCTGTTAAGCATCCGACTCTTGGTTTCAGCTCAGGTCATGACCTCAGGGTCATGAGATCCAGCCCCTTGTTGGGCTCTGCACTCAGCGGGGAGTCTGCTTGAGATTCTCTCTCCCTCCCCCATCTCTCCTCCCGTGCACCCACTCCTTCTTTCTCTCAAAACAAAACAAAACAACAACCACCAAAGGAAGGATAAGAGTTAAGATTGGGCGAGAATAACAACACAGCTTCTTAGCCATTAGCCAACTCTAGTGATTCCCAAATGGGACCATGCTATAGAACCACCAACTACCAAGCCCAGCCTCAGAGTTTCTCATCCAGTGGGTCTGGGGTGGGGTGGTTAACTTTGAGTTTCCAACAAGTTCACAGGTAATGCTGATGCCACTGATCTGGAAACCACATGCGGAGAACCACCACTCTGGTTGATAAGTTGACCTACCTATCTTTCTTTCTTTCTTTCTTTCTCTCACCCTGTTACTCCACTTGTCCAATTTGATCTCAGATATGCTCTGAGAGACAGCCAAGGAGTCTATACATAGTCTTGCTGTGTACTTGTAATTATTTCTATCACACACACACATACCAGCCCATCTCTCTGGAATTGTTCCAGAACTCACCTGGCATGTGGAGGGTCTTCATGGCTAGAGTGACCTAGAATGTACCTTTGCCTATAGCTGACCCTCCAGGACTGACCCCGAGCCCACTGGCCCCAGAGCAGGACTTTGCACCTTTACTGCTTTCATGTCGTGGTCTCTTAAGAGTCAGGGTTGGGGTAGAAGTCAGTCCTGTAGGATTTACCTTTGTTTTCTCTTCTTAAGGGCAGGCCTGCTTCTTATGCCCCATGCTCATGGCAAGAAGCACTCACCATGCTCAGTGCCCAGACCTACCTCAGGCAGCTTGACTCGGCCTTCCTGGAAGGAGCAAGTCTTGGGGTCATGGGTACAGACGTGCCGGTATTTGCACCAGTGGCATCGGTATGGGCTCTCAACACAGGACAGGCACCTGTGCACAGAGGAGGAACAGGCACAAATTACAGAGCTTTGGTGAACCCAAAGCAGAGGGACTAAGACATCTGAGTCTAGCTAAATATTTTTTAAACCACCTTCCAACACTCAGGAAGAGCAGATCTGATACAAATCTGTCCCTTTCAGCTTCAAGTTCTCAGGATGCCCAGATTCTGTGGCCTTCTCCCCCTCACACAGGTAGGTGAAAATGTTGATCCCCAATGGCCTAATCCACCACACTCCATCTCCACAGGGTGGTGCCTTCTTGTGTTGAACTAGGGGACAATGAGGTCTAGAGTAGAAGGGCCCACACATTTAGTGCTGAGAAAGAAATCGAGGTTGAATTCCAATTGACTCATGGATCTCACTGTCAAGGACCCACATGGCCCGCCCCAGCAGAGGAAGGTTCCAAGCTGCTCTCCCAGGGCAGTGGGTCTCCACACAGCCAGCAATCCAGCTTCTACACTCCACCCCCAAGAAACAAAGCTAACATGGTAAGAGCTTCTTCCTGCTTAAAACCCAGCATGGTTCCTGTCTTCCAGAGGGTAAAACCCAAATGCCTTGCCCTGCAGGCTGAGCCCTTTATGATGTCCAGGCCCACTGTCTCCACATGTGTTTGCTGCTTCAGCCGAGAACAGGCTGTGCTCTCCCCACGCTGTCTTTCTCCCTGGGGTACCACTTCCCCTTCCCTCACCAGCCCATCTCTTCTTCCTTCTTTGACCAATGGAGAGTTGGTCACCCTGGGCCGTTATCCCATTAACCACTCTGTTTATGTCTCTGGGACCATCCTGGTCTTGCTGTATCATATTTTACTTACTCACTGCCCAGTTCATCCACTAGTCACACGGCCATGACTTCTGGAAGCACAGCTTGGGTCTCTGAGTCCTACTCACTGTTGACCCTTCCTGTCTAATGACACTTCTTATATCTGGTAGATGCTTAAAATTATTTTCTGGACTGCCTGGAAACCTCTCACATGATTTTATCTGTCTACTCTGCTTTCCTAGAGGGACAAAAGAGGAGCAAGGGAAAAGGCCACCACGTGGTAAAGCCACGGGCAGCTCTGTGGCAAGAATCAGGAAGAGAATTCTGGCATCGATGCAACTTGTTTTTGGTCAGAAGGCCTGACTACCTCTTCGTTGGAGCCCCAGAGATAGCCAAGCACTGGACTCACACCTGCCATAACCAGATAGGTAGACTAACGTTCCACCAGCCCAGAGCCCAGAAGTGTCTTTGGTTATGTTAACTAGCTTGTTCTATAGGGAAAGGAAAACAGAATAGTGTTTAAAACAAGCAGGGCTTTATGAGATCAGGTCCTCTGGTTTTCCAGTGATGTTCCATGGAACCCTGGGGTTTCCATGAGTTTTGTTGGAGACAAGGAGATAGATGCGTGGGGTTTCAGGACAGCGCGGACCCAGGCCTTCCCAACCCTCAACCGGAGTAGCTCCTCCTTCCATTTGTTTTGTATATCGGGCTTCCACACCTAGTTTTGGTTGGAGAAAGGTTTCTCTGGCTCGTACCTTCTCAGTCTGCTCCAACTCCATCATTTTAGAGAGGAGATAATCATATAATAACAGCAAAAACATGAGCCATGCCCAGACAGTGGCTCTAAATGCTGTGCTTGTGGTGGCTCTTCTAGTCCTCACAGCTGTCTTGTGCACCAAGCTGGGCTGATGAGCACAGGCAGTGACCAGGGGCAGCGACTAGCCAACTGGGGCTATGCCCAGAAGGGCCCCAGCCATGTCAGTGGTGAAATATTTGGGTGACATTCTTGGAAGAAGGACTACAATTTCCCCCATGGACAGAGGACACTGGGACATGAATGGTTAAGTTTCCAGCTAGTCTGACTCCAGAGTCCAAGACTCTGGTCCCCATGCCTTCCCTTGGGTAGTGGATGCTTCAGACAGGGCCTGGGCTGCAGCTGGAGTTCACCAGCATGTGCCTTTGGGCCCCACTCTGATCCTCTGTAGTCAAAGTACTGAGCTAGCCCACAGGGGACTGGGGAGGGCTGACCCTTTGGTGCTTGGCCCGGACACCCATGGGGGCTCCTCTCCCTCCTCAGACCCCTCTTGTCACCCAGGGTGCTGGCTCCTCTGTTCTTCAGGTGAGGGGCACCGTCTGCCTCTGCAGATGGTGGGAACCACATCGGATTAGACAGATTGATGCCAGTGAAGATGTGTGGGCTACGGATTCGGAGGTTCTACACCAGTGGTTCTTACTCTGCTCATTCCTGCCTCTTCCCCTTAACCCTGTGGGTACAAGAGGAGGGGCCTTTCTTGCCTCCTTCTCCCTACAGGGCCTCTAGATGGCCACTCCTTGCCAAAAGTGCGGACACCTTCCATCTCTGGATGAACCTTGACCCCCGGGAACAGGGAGCTAGCTGAATGAGGCTAGGGGCCACTTACGAATTGTGGACGCTGCAATTGTAGAAGACAAAGCTGGTGCTGGCAAAGGTCATTCCTGTCTCCTTTGACTTGAGCTGCAGCTGGACGACATGGTGGTCCCCTGTGGGGTGGAGTCAACCACAAATTCAACGGGAGCCCAAGACTCTGTGTGAGGGTCCCCCTGAGAGTGATGCATCCTGGGAAGGGGGAGCCTGCCCCCCAGGGGTGCTCTCAGCCCTGGCAGGACTCTGATTCAGCTGGGCCCAGTCCTAGGACAGCCCTGAGAGCATCTGCAGAGGGCGCTTCTGGTCCATTCCTCTGTGCACGCTGTGTTGCTGGCACCTGCCCCTCCCATGCTCAGCAGCTTCTCTCCTGTCTGCCCACTGTGACAGGCTCCCATGCAGGGTGCCCAGGCCAGACTCTCAGAATTACACGCGCACGCGCACACACACACACACACACACACACACACACACACTGATTAGGTACCAGGAAGAATGTATAGGCTCTTCGTAACACTGCTGCAGGCCACGCACAAGGTCTTGCGTAAATGTGCGTGTGGTGCATGCCTAAGGTCATTCCTCATCTCGGTAAGGAGACACTCCCCACCTCTGGGCGGGGGCTCAGGGCTCCATCCCGGTGGCAGTTCCTGCAGTCCTCAGCTGGCACCAGGGAGGAGCTGGAGCCCATGTTTAATTCACAGTCTTGACCCCAGGCCCCCACTTCCAGGCTTGTTCTGTGCCTTCCCCGAGAGTCTCATTAATCAATCAGTGGGGAACAAATGTGACAAGCCCAAATGGGAGCACCAACATGGAATCAATCTGCACAGGCTGGGCCTGTCCCTCCCCAGTGTTGGGCCTCTTTCCACCCCCGTTCCTCCCAGTGCAGGTGGCCATGAACTTGCAGCTCTGGGAAGGCACGGCAGGGTGGGGATGGCAGGCAGTGGCCCGAGATCAGAGACCTAGCCGTGCAGGCAGGGTAAGGAGCCTGATGGGCCCTGGCATCTCCACCCCCACCCCTGCTCCTGACCAGCTTCCCCTCCCCCACGGCCCCTCCATGCTCGCCCGCTCAGGCTCCAGGACCGCCTCTGAACCCAGCTGGCACATTCTGATGCTGTCCTGGCCTTGCCCTCTCTCCATTCTCTTTGCAGCTTCTCCTCACCTAGGATGACACTGCCTCCAGGAAGCACACCTGGTTTCAACAGCCATTTGTAAGAGCAGTAAAAAGACACTCCATCCCCTTCTTCCGTATCATACCCACCAATGCACCCCTCTCCTGGCTCTCCCCTGTTTGTGGGCTCCCTCAATGCCCCCATGCCTGTCCCGAGTTCTCATCAGGGCGGGGGGAAAGACATGCCACCCAGCTTTGCCTCCGGGGACCACTCACCATTCTCGGTGATTATCCGGGGTACCTCCTTGGCTGCTGGGGAGTAGCACTGGATCTGATTGCCCACCACCAGCCCGTCCGTCTCTGACAGGTCCTCAAAGGTGCAGTTGACACCAGCTGACAGCTCCGGGACATTGTATGTCTCTAGGACCAGCTGTGAACAGCGGGGCAAGGGGAGAGAGAGGAAGAGAGTGAAGTGGGGGAAGGGAGGACGTGGAGAAAAGGAAGAAAGAGGGAGAGCAAGAGAGATCAGAGAGAAAGAAAGAGGGAAAACAGGAGGTGATATTGACATAGAGAAGAAGAGAACCAGTTGTTCACAAGACATAGAGGCAAAGTGGTGGGGTGCAAAGGGACAGACACAGACGAACCTTTATTACATATGAATGGATTTGGCCCCAGGAAACAGGAGTGCTTAGGGGATGAGTCTGTAGAAAGAAAGGCTGGCAGGACTGAGGTCTTGTGGTTAAGCTCCTCCTGATTGTCCCCAGTTTTGGAAAAATGGCAAACCAACCACCCAGCGCCCAATGCATGGCCACAGGAGCCATCCTGCCCTTTTCCCCCTCTGCATACGTTCTTCCCATCTTATAGACAAAGACGTCCTTCCCAACACCCTCCCTCTCTTGGTCACCCTTTCGATCCTGCTTGGTATCACACTTTTCCCTGTCTTTCTACCCATGGTGCAGAAAGCCTTTGCCCCATATCCCTGTGCCTGTTCCCCTCTTCCATCTCCAGGGATGCATCCTCTAACGCTGCTCTCGAGCAGCAAGGCTGGTCAGGTGGGGCCCAGCTCTCCCGAGAGGCCTTGGTGGGCTTCCATGGGGAGAGGGTTCTGCAGCGTCCCTGGACCCACATCCCCCTGCCCTTACCAGGACATTGTACTGGGAAACAGAGATGTTGCTGGGATGGACGGTCAGCCGGACGCACTGCTTCATCTCAGAGGCAAACCTGCGGGGCTCTCTGGACCGTGCACAGCGCTCCTTCCGGGTGCACCTGGGAGGGACAGAGTGATGCGTGACTCAGGAGATGGCCGCTTCCTCCAGCAAGGGGCCGAGACGGAGGTCAGACCCTGCCAGCAGCTCCCAGGACATGAACAAATTCAATATGTCCAGGACTGACCTTTCTGCCTCCTTCCTCCAGCCTGGTCCTCCCGACCATGGCCGAATTTAGCAAGTCTAATACCTAGTTGCCAAATGCAGAGACTCGAGGGTCATCCCAAAGACCCCTCCAGTACTCCTCTTTCCCATAAAGAGTAGCGGAGTCACTGCTCTACCTCCCCACTCATCCTCAGCCCTCCTCCCCACTTAGGTAAACTGAGAACTGCTCTCGATATATATATATATATATATATATATATATATATATATATATATATCGCTCTTGCAATATATATACAATATACTCTTGCAGATTTCCTCACCTTGTGTCACCCTCCAGACCAACCCTCCCTGCCCATTTCTTCTGTCCAACTTTCACCTACCCTTCCAGACATGGGTCTGCCATTATGCACTTGCAATCTCTCCCCTCCACCAGCCTAGGCAAAGTGAAGGACATCTGGGGGTTTCTTATCATCTAGAACTTCTCTGACTATACAATAATTATGGGTACCTCTTACCAGGTGTGAGTTCCAAAAAAGAGACCCTGCCTAACTTATTTTGAGATCCCCTGTATACCTCCGGTCCAGCAGACAGAACACAAATGTGGGTGGGGGGAGGAAGGGAAGGAAGGATCAAAGGAGCAGAGTGGATGCTTAGCAGCTGTGTCGCTCAAAGTACACTGTGTCACATGTGGATGCCATCCAGGGTGACCTGGGAACTCACAGGCCTAAGTGATGTGGCTTACATGCACCTGAGAATCACAGCCCTTCACCCAAATGTGCACAGCGTGCATGGGGAAGGTGCTTAAGCTCTCTGCTCCGGGGTCAGGCCATCCCTGCCTTCCAGTGGGAGTTCCCTGTACACACCTATCTGAGCTTTAGGGAGTAGCATTTAATCCAAGTCAGATAAACCATGGGCATGCGGACCTTCGCTGAGCTGCTGTGCTTTGGAAACTGCGGACCCCTGATTCTGCTGTGGGGGCAAGGGAAGCAGGGTCTTCAGAGAGACAGGCTGGGGTAAGCTGGGGCAGCCGGGAGATCATTCCTGAGTGGCTGATCTGCTCTGGTTAAAGAGAACAGAGTTCAGAGGAAGGAGGGTGTTGGGGACTGGAAGGGACAGGAATGAGCATCAGGCAAGGAGTTTAAGTACGAACCAGAAAGGCCAGGATGTCCTGTGGAGCCCGCATGGGGAGTGGATACTGGGGAGGGAGCATCCGCCTTGAGAAGCAGACAGGTGAAGCATGGCGCTAGAGATGAGGGAAGAGAGGCTCCAGGACATCCTGAGCCACTCTGGCAGTGACTGGGCACAGCGGAACATCACAGGGGAAGAAGACACCTTTGGCTTCAGGGGGACGGACAGCGTAACGGTGGAGAGTCAGGGGAGAATTCAGCAAATGAAGGAGAATTCACCGAAAGTGTGGACTAAATGCCGACAAGGAGACCCAGGGACAGAAAGGATGGCCACAGAGTAAACGGAGTGTGTAACGAGGAACTAGAAAACAATTCTGAGTCATACACTCACAGCTGCTGGCCACGGAGCACTTTGTAGGCACCACAGTTTAAGAGGTTTATGGCTCATGTCAACGTCTCTCAACAACGTCGCGAGGCAAGTACCACTGAAAAACCCATTTTATAGACCAGGAAACTGAAGAAAGAGTAGGTAAGTCACTTGCCCAAAGTCACCAGCTAATCAGAGAGAACCAGTATTTGAACACAGATGAACCCTGGAGCTTTTGTCCGTGACCGCTGCGCTGTACCTCCCCAAAGCTTCGAGACCGAAAAGCGAGGGTCAGACCACCTTGCTACAGACTAAACCCATCTCCCCACCATCTTGATGTTCTCTTCATGTGGCTTGAGGCGATGTCAAAATTTCCCTTCAAGCTTCATCTCCAGGCTAATCACTATTTTTGCCTGCCACATGGATGCACTCGGAATATCATTGCAACTGGTGACTTCTCTAGGATCCTTCTAGGAATCCTGAGAGCGAAGGGTCAGACACGATTGTGGTCACCTCCTGGGCACTCCCTGACTGCTCTAGCAGACCATGGCAACGAGGGCATCTGCCTAAAAGTCCTGGAAGTTAATTTACCAGGCTAGCTCCTCTGTGAGGACTTCATTACCTCCAGCCATTAAGCTAATGTTATGGACTTTTCCAGGGTGTCTGCACTGACATCGCTATTAATAGTGTTATTACTCCCATTAACGGTAGACCCAGAGAGCTGGTATGGGCTTAAATTATTCACTGACTCCCCAACTTTGAAGTTCTGACTTCCAAGAGCAATCAGAAGGTCTGAAAAATGTCTTTGATTAAATTACAAAGAGAGAAAAATGAACCTGCATCCAGGCCAAACTTAACCTGCCAAATAGAAATCTAGATGATGAAGAAAGGACCCCACCTCTCTTGCAGGGGTCCAAAGGCACTTGGCTGGAGGGATTTTAAGATGAGGTCTACCTGCATGGTTTGCTGCTTCCAAGGATCATGGAGTTGCGTCTTTCCATGGCTCCCCAAATTTGAGAGCCCCTGAACCAAATACTCGTCATCCCCTTCCCGCAGGTTAGGTCTTACCAAGAAAGCCACCTGTCGCTTACAATCTGAAACATCCCATCTAACCATGCAATTTTTGGCAAATTACTTAACCTCTTGATGCCTCAATTTTCTCTTCTACAAAATGGGGACAAAATAGCATCTACCACATAGTATTATTATGGAGAATGAAATGAGGTTATATAAGTGAAGTATTTAGAACAGGGCATAGCTCGCAGGCCATGAGCCTTCAATAAACATCCAGCAGTATTATGATCCCATCTCTGCTCTGCCTTCCTCACGCATGCCTTCCCGAACTGCAGCTGACACAGAAGCAAGCATTTTCAGACTGGCTCATGGGGCAAGCCAGAAACAGAAAGACAGAGATGGTTCCAGCAGTTTTCCTCCTAATGAGGGATGGGGGACCCCAGAGGCCAGGACGGAGGAAAAAGGGAAAGAGTGGTCTGGTTTGCTTGGAGCTCTGCTTTCTTACCAGCTGTCAAAGGGTATTGACTACTCAGCTCTCTTAGTGGAAAGTCAAGTTTAAGGTCAGTGTCAGGGATGTTTTGACATTTCTACTTTCCCTCAGGGCCCATGAGGGTGAGGCTGCAAATGTCCTAACGCACAGACCACTGACCTTAGATGTGATAGGATAATGGAGGGGAAGGACAGATCCCTTCTGAGTCCTTACCGGGTCTGTCAGGGTAATGGCCCCCTACTCTTCCAGGACTGTGATTTCTCATTAGCCCAGGCAAGAGCTGGCAAGTGTGCAAAGGATTCATGCATGACTTTTGGGGGATGTGCGGGGGTGATGGCTTAGATGTTTCCTTCAGTGGGTCTCCAGATGCTTCTTACAGCATTTCCTCTTATTCGGCTGCGGGAGGACCCTGGAGCTGGAGGAAGGTCCTGCTTCACCCATCTGCCAAGCAGGTTCGACAGACAATACACTCCAGGTGACCTGGGATCTTCAGACCGTCACCCATGCCACCACCCTCGCCACCCCTCCCCCAACACAGACCTGCAGGGGGCAGCAGGAAGCAGACCCCAGCCGATAGCTCAGGCAGGCCCCCAGAACTGGAGGGTGGCCCCGGTCCCCTCCTCCTACAGCCCTTCCTCATGCCGCTTTCTCTGCAGTTGGACCCTCCAGCCCCAGCCCAGAGGTGCTGAAAGGCCGTGGGGACAGAGGCCTGGCCCCTGGAGGGGTTATTATTCAAGCCAGTGGTTCCAATGAGATTATCCTCTCTAATGAAGCGGCCACCTCCGCCCTCCCCTAAGCCTGAACTTTTGCTGCTGGAGAATTCCCAGCCAAGTGGAAAATTGGAAAAGAGAGGAATGGAGGAAGGAAGGGGGTGAGGGAGAGGGAAGAGGTGGTTATTAAGCTCTTTAGAAATTAATTCCTAGGGACAGTGATAGAAATATTAACGTCCAGGACCACCGGCTGGGCGAGCAAATTTCCAATTTGGAGTTGGGGCTTCGAGTGCGGCCTGGGTGAGCCCCCAGGCCGGGGGTGGGTGGGCAGGGGGCTGGCCCATCCCCTGGCCCTCCAGCAGGGGCCACCAGCCTTGGACATAAGAGTGTCTCCCGACTTCTGCCCACAGCTGACCCCCAGCCATCACGTTAGTCATGGTCTGGGCTGAAGGGTACCATTGTGGGGAGCTGTGCTTGAAATTTGAGGAGACTGAAAACATGGGGTGGGGGTAGGGTTTCCCAAATGATCTTTACAGAAGGGCTAAGAGGAATGCTCACTCTAACACCTCTTTGGTCACTGTATACACATCTGGGAACCCTGGTGAGGGGAGAAACTGGATTTGCCAGTACCGTTGGCCTTGTCCTCATCAGGAAAACCTGAGGAAATGGGCAGACACATCTGCGCAGCTTGGAAGAAGGTGAGCTAGATGGGGAAAGGAACCCTTCCAGGCAGGCGAGCGTGCAAGAGGTTTCTGCAGGAAGGCCGTGGGCCAGGCCAGCCCTGCTGTGTCGAAATTCTAGGGTCCATGGCCTTGACCTAAGTATTTAGGCTGTTTCTGGATAAGCCATGACTACACTACAATTTCCCTTGTCACCAGCCGCTGAACCGGCAACTGGACTCACAACCTTTTGCCATCTCTAAAGCTCCAAAGCCAACCCGAGCAAAGGCTGTGGGGTTCCCTGCCTCCTGGACCCACCCCCTGGCGCAGGAGGAGGGCACAGGACTTCACGGAACCAGCAGGTGTAGGAATCCAGACAATGCCTAAGGACCTTTGTGGGCTTACATGGCAACCATGTGGTCCTGGCCCACCAGCATGTCTGCAGGGAGAGCCAAGCTCCGCCCTGGGTGCCATGTCCGAGGCTCACCCTGCCTTCCTTTCACCCCTGCAAGCCTCGAACAAATGATATATTGAACACAAACCTCAGGTGGCCATAAAAGGGACGCAGGGAGGTTCCCTGCTTCTGAGAAGAGAATTGCACCTAGCAGGTACCCAACAGGAAGGGGAAGCAGGGACCGTCTCTCGCTTCTCTTCATCAGTAGGGAGCTATGGTTTGGACCTATTTATTTCTTTTAAGGGTGAGGATAGGTTAGGAAAGAGGAGGTGGAGAGAAGAGCAGGATTGCAGGGAGAGGGAGGGACAGAGGGCAGGAGATGGAGGGAGAGAGAGGAGGAGGAGGAGGAGGAAGCAGAGGCAAGTGGTAGGAGGCTAGTCTATTTTCCCCGTGATCCAGTCAGTAACAAGGAGGTGCTGGCTGTTACTCGAAGCGCACTCACGAGTTACTTGGGTTGATCCGAGCCAGCCTGCAGGCTACACGTTATCCCACAGCCTGGACCTTTCATGTCTGTTCATGTCTCCAGGCCAGCAGGCGTGGTGCAGGGCGGTGCGGCCAGGAGGAGTGTGGTGCGTGCTGGTGTATGGTGTGTCCGTCTGCACTTGAACCTCAGAGGCAGCTCAGCCCCTCAGGCTGTCTGCAGGGGGCCAAGTCAGGAGACTGGGAGGGATGCTCAGACCTCATATGGACCACAGGACTTTCCTAATTCCTACAAGCTGCTGGCATCGTTGATTTCACATCCTTTGGTCATGAACGCATGTGTTATACACATGGATGTGGGGAGGAGGGGGAGGCAGGAGTGAGGAGAGGGAAAGCGAGCTTCCTTAACCCCTGCTGTGCATCTGCTGAGCCACAGATGGAAAAACTCGCCTGTACCCAGTAACCCGTCTGGGATTCTTCCCTCTGGACCAGGGGCTGGTAACTTGCTGGCAGAGAGTCGGGGAAGACCAGAGCATAGACCACAGAGTCTGCTAGGCAGACGGGATTCTAATGGGTTCCTCGGGAGTATGTGGGCCTTCTGCAATAGCCCTTGGAGAGATCATTGCCTTTGCAGGTTGGTATTAAATAATCCTTTGACACAGCTTCAAAATAAAATAAAACCAGGCTCTGGGATATGCTGAGAAGCAGCAAGGAAGGACTTGCATTTTTAGGGTAGGCTTGTACTTCATTCAGGGGACACTTAGCCATGGCTACGGGACAGGGCTTCCCAGGGGCCAGTGCCGACCCAGGCTGCTGAACACTGCCTCCACGGTGTGGTTGGTTGGAGCTGTCCAAGGCAGGGAGACTTGGTTCCAGCTGCCTAGCCACAGCCCCAGTCCTGGGTCTGGTGGGGACAGGAAGGGACAGGGGTCATGGTGGAGGCCCTGGGGTCAGACCTGCAGCCTCTGCTCCCACAGTCATTGCAATCAGGGTGACCTCCAGGTCACCACGAGGGCATTTCACGCACGTCCTTTGTTTTCATCTCCAGGGTGGCTGCAAGCTGACTCTGCCATTGTCACTCTCAGTGGAGGAAACTGAGCCCAGGCTGGCTCTGTCCATAGGCAGGTTCTGAGCTGTAACCCCTCCCTTCCGCTCAGGATAGAAGTACTTTTCCTCACCCTCCCTTTCCCCCTCTCCATCTTGGCAGAAGCCACACAAAAAAGAAAAGGAGTGGATACTGCACAGTCACCCGGGCCAAGTACCCCACGATGGGCCTTCTTCCAACAGAAGAAATCTGCAAGGAGGAGGGGTCACCACGGGACAAGGGAGAGACTTCATAAAAGCTGGTCTTATCTTCCCCCTGTTGAAGTCTTGGGTTACATGAGCCTCCCAGGAGTGACGCTGATGAACGTTCTTCAGAAAGGTAATGTCTGGGCCAATCGATGTGGCTGGGTCCACCGTGGGATCCCATTACCTGCTGAGACAGAGACTGGCTTCTTGGCCTGGGCCTGGGGGTGGGGGTGGGCAGGGGAGATGGAGAAGGGCCTGGGGATGTGCCAACCCTGGTGGTTGGGGGGAATGTTCCAGGCCCAGGACAGGCAAAGCTGGGCTGGGCCAGAGGCTTTCCTTAACCTTTCTCCAAGTCAGAACAGGTAGGCTCAGGCCCAAGGTGAATGCCCTGGAAAGACGGGCTCAAGATTCAGGGACAAATAAATACCCAGCTTGGTGAAACCACTGTTGCCATCGGAAACCAGCAAGAACAAAGGGGCGATGCTCTGTGCTGCTGGGTTGGCAGGCCCATCCTCTGAGACAACAAAAGGGAGGTTTCAATTACACAAGCATTTCTTAAGCTTGTTCAGTCTGCATCCCACCTGTGCCCTCGCTGGTAGAAAGGGCCCTTTCAGCCACCTGAGCCACCTGTTAGTACGGGCCCTGCCCTTGAACTATGCACTTGCTCTCTCCTTCTCTGTCTCCTCCTGTTTCTCTCTCTCTCTCTCTCTCTCTCTCACACACACACACACACACACACGCACACACACACAGCTTCTGCTGTCCTCTTCCCACAAAGTTTCCACCCTCCTACTCCCTACAACCATAGGGAAAACTGGCAAAAGTGGCAGGAAAAGGACCCTTGACACTCTAAGGAACCCTCTTCCTGAGGCTCTTTGTCTTGGTTTTCCTGAGAGTCGGGCTCGCTGGGCCTCGCAGCACTTGGCACTGGGGCTCGCCCATGATGGGCACCTGCCAATGAGCTGATTCTGGTCCTAACCCTGCCCCCCTCCCTGGATTAGGGTCCTTATTCCCAAGAATAAGGCAAAGGCCATCTCATGCAGTCCCTTGTTTCCCCTGAGCCTGGCCCTGTGCCTGGCATTGATAGAGGATGTACAGAGAAGCAGTCCGGGGGCACAGCACTCCCACAGGCAAAAAGTCCCCAGCAGTTTTCAGCAGGCTGCCTTCTCAGCAAACAGAGGTGCCCCAGGGGAGTGTCTGCAGGCTCCTTCCAGCCCCCCTCCACCTTCTGCACTGACTCTGCCTGCCCCAGCCTTTTCCAGCCATGTCCGAGGGTCCCTCCCAACCGTGACTGTCCGGGGCATCTATTAAAAATGCAAGGAAGAAGACAAAAGGAAAGAAAAGAAAAGGAAAGAAAGTAAAGCGAAATAAAAGAAAAGAAAAGAAAGTAAAATAAAATGGAAAGTGTATCAGAAAAAGCAGTGTCTGGCTTTGACCTGAACTTAAGTGATTAAGGAAGAATGTCCCAATGGAAAGAATGGGAAGGAGCGTGAGAGAACTTTCTGGATGAAGGATATTGTGTGTGTGCGCGCGCGTGTGTGTGTGTGTGTGTGTGTGTGTGTATTTGTTGTTGTTGTGAAGATTTTATTTATTTATTTTGGAGAGAGAATACATGTGAGCTGGGGGAGGGACAGAGGCATAGGGAGAGAGAGAACCAGACCTCCTGCTGAGCGTAGCGCTTGATCTCATGACCCTGAGATCATGACCTGAGCGAAATCAAGAGTCAGATGCTTAGCCAACTGAGCCCCCCAGGCGCCCTCGACATTTTGTCCATCTTGGTGGGAGTGTAGATTACCTGGGTCTTTGCATTTGTCGAAACTGTTCAAGTGTACACTTAAGCTCTGCTTGTCTCACTCTATGTTAAACATCCTATTCCCACAAACAGCGTCTTAGAAGACCCCGGGCCCTTCTGGGTTTCATTCAGCCACGTGGGCCAGCGCTCCTCCTCAGCGACTAGCCGACTAGCGCTGGGAGGCGGTGTTGGGGTGAGCAGGCCGACCTGACACAGGGGTGCTCGGGAGCTCTGTCCTCCCAGAGGAGTTGAGATTTACCAGACACGCCTGCACAGATCCCGGCACCAGGAGGCTCGAGCTTTCAGAGGACACCCCCTTCACCTGGTGCTGGGCCTCGAACGTTTACAACATCCTTTATCACTTGATTTTATCTGCTTGCCGCCAGCACGAGCAGGATCTCGTTTCCTCCTTATAAACGAGGATTCTAAGTTTCTGATGCACAGAGCTCCCATCCTCTTAGGTTGTGGATTCGACCTTGGCGAAGTCACCTTTCTTCTTACCCTTTATTGAAAATCCCCACATGGATTCTGACGGCACTTTTGGGTCATTCCTGGATATGAGCCGTGGGATGGAGAAAACGTGCCTTGCTACATCCGCCCGTTCCTATCAGAGGCTGAATGAGGCGATGATACTCGGCTTTCTTGTTTCAGTTCACGTATACACAAATGTCCTTTTCATGGTCTGTTTAGTGCCGCCGTATTTGTTTGTTTGTTTTTTGTTTTGTTTTGTTTTTGCATTTTTGAGCATTTTGTCAGCGACTTTGCTCTTTGAAATGGCCCCCAAGCATTGTGTTGAAGTGCTGTCTACTGCCTTTAAGCCTGAGAAGAACATGATGTGCCTCATGGAGAAAATACCTGTGCAAGAGGGACTTTGTTCAGGTGTGAGTCCTGTTGCTGTGGCCGCGGCATTTTGGGCAAGGGAGAGCCGCCAACAGCAGCAGAGCAGCCAAGACCAAGCCTTCGTGCAGCCCTTGCTTTCTGAGGACGTGTGCCCGCTGAGCACTGTACCAACACGATGCGTACCAGTATGATATGCAAACTTCAGTATCAGACGGGATGCCAGGTTATCGGAGGCGAGGGCAGCCCAGCTGGAGCAGCCGTGGCTCAGAGGCAGGCAGTTTGAGGCTGGGATGCCTACGGCAAGGGAAGGATGGATCTGAAGTTGAGCCATCTGGACAATCCACGGGGGTCGACTGAAGTCATTAGAGGCAGGGCAGCCGCACCCGGGGGCTCTCGGTCCTTCCCTGACCGCGCGGCCATTCCTGCCCCACCTCCGCTTTCCATTTCATGACACTCCACAGTTCAGGACATGCTTTCAGCAATGCCATCTCATTTCATTCTCCAGCGACTCGGTGAGGGGCACAAGACAGGCATCGCTGTCTCCCATCCACAGATGAGCCCGGCTGCCCCAGCTTGCTGCCCAGCTGGGGACTGTGGAATTGGGACTTGGTGACAGATGCCCAAAGTTCATGTCCATGGCTGTTTTCCTTAGGCCATGCTGATTGTGGTGCTGCTGGCTTCCCAGTCCAGGCTGATGGGTTCCTTCATGAATTTCCCAGACTTCTCTTGGGCCCCAGACCACCCCTGTTTTCTGCCACTGGATGGGAGGCAGGCATTATGTTGCCAAAGGAGAAACTGAGACCACACAGGAAGTAATTTCTGGTCCTTCCTCTTCTTCCTCTTTAACTTGCCTCTAGGGATGGGATAGAGGGTACCCGCAACCCCTCTGCTTCCTTCTCAGAGCCTAGGGGTCCCTCCTCCTCCCAGGGTTTAGTGCTATGTAGGTCAGCATCATCAGGCAGGACCAAAGCTGACACGGAGACCTGTCTTTGGGTCCCACAGACAGTGTCTGAGGGTCCAGCTTTACCGACTGCCCCTGGAGGATGCTAAGGTGTGAATGCCCTGCACCTGGAACTGCGGAGCCGCCCTCAGCTAAGGAGAAATCCAGGTGGCCTAGGTCCCCAAGGAAGCAGTGGGTTTGGAGCATGGTCCCTTCCCGAGAGATCTCATTGTGGAGGAAAAAGGAAATGACTTCCCTTCTGCCTTGCAAAGTACCAGAGAGGCAACCCTTCTGTACTGATATCGGGGCCAATCTGATCTCTGAATGCAGTCTCTCCCATTCCGTCCTACTGGCCACTCATGGGCTCTACTGATTCCTGGTTCCATACACGCCCTTGTGCCCACCCCCCACCCCCACTTCCCAGTCATCTCTCAGTTATCCGGGTCAATGGGTCTCAAGTTTTCCCACCTTAACATGCCTAAGGGAGTTCAAGGAGCTCAAGGACTCATTATGTGTGAACTTGTCCCAAGGGACGGGTGACTATGCCCTTGGGGAGAATGTGCTAGAATTTAAGAGGATATTTCTCACTTTTAGAAGCATTCCCTGCATGGGGGCAAGATCCTGCTCCCTCCTTCTTAGAGCTGAAAAAGCCTGGAAAATGTCCTTGGTCAGATACAGTCAGGCTCTCAGCAGGGAGACTAAAGTCCTTCTCCTTAGTGTGTAACACTGTGTCCAACTGGTAGCAAATCAGTTTCAGGTGCTGACTAGAAGCCTGGGGTTCCAGCAACAACAGTTTAACTGGATACAAATTCCCTCTGAGTGGGGGGCCCAACTACTGTTGGCTTCTCTAGTCTTCCGATCCCCAAGCCCCCAAAGGAGGGATTTCAGCTCTCCCCACATGTCTAGGTTGCTTGTCTGTACCCTGCACCCCAGCCCTCAATCACATCTCAGGCTACATCTACCTCCACTGTATACTGTTGCCTCCTTCCCTCTTCTGGAGAATACCCTGGAACGGGCACCAAGAAGCACACAGGGAGAGTGCCCAGCACTTGGGACAGGGGTTCATTGGTCTAGTGAGCCCAGACCCATTGTCCTCTGATAGCCAGGTGGGTGTACTGACAAAGAGGGACGGTCCTTGGGTGCTACACACTCGAAATGTCCACCTCAAATGCCAGAAGGTTCTGGGTAGATATGGAAGAGTATCTTCTGTTGTTGTCAAATCACTAAGTGGGGAATCCATATCTCGCACATGATTTTGCGGCCTTACGTGAGCCTTGAGAAAAAAGTTTAGGGATATTTTCCGTTGGTATTTAGTCCTGGAACATCAGTCTGCAGCCAAGTCATCATCAGAAATGTCCAGGAATTCTCCCTCCGGCCCGCCAGTGTGCAATTACCCGCATGATTCCATATCCTGACTCATCATTCCCAGGCTGACATGTCCGTATATTTCTTATGGGAATCTGACAATTTAAAGTGAAGTTGGAACAAAGAAGGGGGTACGATTTGCAAAGCGTACAGAAAAAGGAAGAGTAAGAAAAGGCAGGGAGAGAACAGAGATCAAAGGGAAGGAGAGTGGTGACAGAAAAGGCGAGGAGGAGGAGGAGGAGACTGACGGGGGAAGTGGGAGGCAGGAGGAAGCTGCCCAGCGGTACTCACGTGTTGTGGAGCACACACCAGCCGCAGTGGGGGTCGCCGGAGCCCAGACACTCGCTGCAACTCCGATACTGACCGCAGGACTCCACAGGGACTCTGGTGAGCTAGGAGAGGACCAGAGAAGGGTGATTGGGGTTTTGCAGAATACCCAGTAGTTCACTGGGGAGAGATGCTATTCTATGGGATAAATCACCCGAATCAATCCAGGAACGTGGAGAGGCCCAGGGCCCCCGAACAGAAAGGGGCTTTGAGTGATCCTATTTGAGCAGGTGGCCATGGAAGCATCCAGGGGGGATGAACACTTGTTCCTTTCTTAGAAGTCTCTGCCAATAACCTCCTTAGAGTTCACATTAGATTGTTATAGAAGATATTTATATTGTGTACATTTAAATGTTCCCACCACCAGAACCCCAAAATGCTCTACAAACATCCAATCCATCACTTCTTTAATTCTTATCAATGTAATAAACCCAAATGTTGATTCTTTCTCGTTTCTCCTTCCTTCCTCCTTCCTTCCCTTTCTTCCCCCCTCCCTTCCCTTTCCCTTCCCCTATTTCCTTCTCCTCTCTCCCTCCCCCTCTCTCTCCCTCCCTCCCCCTCTCTCTCCCTCCCTCTCTCTCTCTCTCCCTCCCTCTCTCTCTCTCTCTTTCTTCCTCCTCCATCCTTCCTTCCTTCCTTTTTTGCTGTAAGGTGTTCCGTCTTCCTCCCCGTTCCCCTCCTTTATGTCTGTTTGTTTTTTAACATCCGTGTGGTCCCAGAGACCATGTAAGAAAGCGGGAGTCCAAGACCCTTCTCTTTCTCATTCCCCGGGCCTTTGAACTCACGTCGTAGCTCTTAAGCTGTCCACAATCTTCCTCCTGCTGTTGGCACAACTGCCTTTAAAAGTGTTTCACTCTGGGGTTTTCATAGAAGAGCTCTTGCTACTTCTCCCCCTACCCACACCCTTTGCATGACTAGAGGCTTCCTCTCCAACCCCAAAGCCTCATACTGGCCCTCGCCCGCCGCTTTGTTAATGTAAAATGCTCCACGTGACACTTCTGCTCAGCCCAAATGCTTCCGTCTCCTGCAGGCTCCAAAAAATCTTGTGCGTGTCTTTGTTCTCCAATGTAGCTTTCCTGGATGATGTCTTTTCACAGGACTTCTCAAGGCCCAATACATAAAAGGTACTTGAGCACGATACCCAGCATCACACAGAATTTTAATTTGCTTTCAACAGCCTTGGTCTTTATTCTCTATGTTGCCCGTTTCTTCTTTACAAAAAGTTTTTTGTTTTGTTTTGTTTTCTAATCATCTTCTTCTGTTTGGGGCACCATTGTATCTCTGCAGAAGGCTTCTTACCCAATCTTTCAGCCTGAGCGAAGAGAATCTGATGCGGCCGTCCTTTTTAGTTTTTCGCCATCAGACCACAGGCACGGAGACGTGCAAACCACTCGGACCGGACTGTGCTTCTGTGCCTCGTGAGCCAAGGCGCAGGCTGGGTCCCCCTGCTGCTGCGTGGGGCGTCTGCCTCCGTAGAATTCTGTACACTTGGCAGGGGCTACTTGTAACTCATGCACAGGCGAACTGGCACCAGGGTCTGCTCAATTAGTCTCGATACCGTCTTTTGGAATTAATTAATAATTAATTCCCAGCCTCATATGATCTCGCTTCCCTTTCTCCTTCCCTTTATGTATCTTTTTTGTCTTGTTTTGCTTCCTCGAGCACATGCGGAGCCTTCCTAATGACCACCTTGCAATCCCACTTCTTCCTGGTTACCGGCCGGCCTGGGCTCCCCTTCTTGTTGTTTTGCCCTTGGTCTTTGCCCTCTCTCCACGCTCTTGGATGTCTTTCTGCACGTGTGGGATTTCATCTTTCCTGTTCTTACTGCTCGTGTAATCGGCACGGACCAGGCCTCAGCTCTGCCCATATGCGACTTTCCCATTTTTGCAATTAATTCTGACAATCAGTTTTGCACAAATTACCCTGCTGGCTCTACACACAGCCAGGAACTTACCCTATTCCTAAGGCCTCTTTCATTTCTGTCCCTACCCTATAGGTGGGCACAGACATGCTGCTCCTGTAAGCATATAAATAGTGACTCCCAGCCCCAAGTGCCTGGACTCCCAGGAATTCAGAAGCGGTAATAAGGTCCACAAGCTATTTTCAATAGTTCCGAAAGCCTGATGGAAATTGGATTGTTGCTGTTTTCTTTTTCGTATGCATACTCAGTGATGTATGTCACATATTAAAAATAGGAAATATATCATTACTTAATAAATGCAGTTTGTTTAGCGGGCAAAAATCTTTGAAAACATGATGCCTAGAGGGGAAAGAGTAATAAAAGGGACCCTCGGTGGTGGAAGCTGGTAACATGAGTACATAATAATGTTTTCATATGTTACAGCTGCTTGTCTAGCACTCCATATTTTGCATGGGCTTAAGAAGAAAATCATGGCTCATTCAATCAAAAGCATTTTCTTGGTCTAAACTTAATTAATATCCTCCCCAGTTTCTCCCATTGACATGTTCTATAATCTGTCTTGGACTTATGTGCCATGGGGCTCCGGGGTGTGCCAGCTGCTTGGCGAACTTGATGTTCTCAAAAGGCTTTGCATTCAGATTTCTAAAAATATCTCGCAACTAGTATTAAGTAGCACCAATAACTAGAATTGTAAAACCCTCCCTCTCCCACTCTTCAATGAGCATGATTTTAGTTCTGTTGGAAAGAGGGTAGGAGCCCACAGAGCTGGGTTCCAATCCTGGCTCTGCCCGTTTACCAGCAACGAGGTCCCGAGTCTCCATTTCCCTGGACTCTAAACAGGGACACAGAATCCCCCCACAGGGTTTCTTAGAGCCCAGATGACCCGGCAGGCGTGAAGTTCCTCTGTAAACGCACGAGCACATGGCGGGCGATGGTTATTATTGTCATCTTTGTCATTAATCCCCCATTCTTCATCACGCGGCCCCATTCTGTCTCTGCCACATCACAGGAACCTGCTCCGACGGGCTTCCCCCGGCCCCAGGAGCTCCACCGGGAGTATCACAGGCTGGAAGAATTTTTCTTCTTTAGCGCCTTGATCATGCCGTTTCCTCCTTGAACTGTCATGTCTGCCCCTAAACCAGTCATTGTTTCAGTCATTGCTCTTGGATGAAACTCTGGGGTAGCCCTGCTTCCTGGACTTCTTTAACGCTGTCACCAGTCACTCTAGCAGGCCCGTTTTTTTCTCTGCTTTTCATCTAGCTGGATCCCTGTGGGACAGGGGCAGAAGTCCTTCCTTGGCAGTTATTAGGAGACCCAGCTTTCTCTCAACCTTTTCTTCTAGGATCTTTCTATCTATACATTCAGTCATTTTTTTTTTTTTATTACTCTTCTGAGCTTGATCTAGGTTTTTTTTCCCCATTCTTTTTAAAGTGTGGTTGCTCAAAGTGAGGCGCTCACGGGACTCTGAGAGACTGAGTAAAATGCTTCCCGTTACCTGAGATGTAGGTGCCGCTCCTCTCGCCTCTCCAGGGCTCTCCCAAAGAAGGTTTCCCGGGAGACCTTCAAAGTCCCATTTTCAGGCAGTATTTCCTAAAACGGCCAACCCCTCCAGGACTGACTCTACATCTCCCGATCTATACCCCTGCACTGCCTCCCTCCCTCCCCACCCTGTGGGTGATTCTGGAAAGCATCAGGGATTCTTCGGACGCTTTGAATCCCTTCTGAAAACCAGCCTGACTCCATCACTTATCTTGGTGCCATTCTATACACTAAATGGCTCAGGGAACCTTCCACACCTCGCTCAGGAAGCTGCACGAGGGCCCAGGTAGCTCGGGAGCCACCGTGGGGGCAATGAGATTCTTTCTCTCCAAACCCCCAGACTCTCCACCCACACCTTCCACCACACAAAGCCGCCTCTCCCCCCTCCCCCATCGCCGGCTCCTCCCCTGACCCTGGAACACAAACCACTCCAGATGCAGAGCCACACGATTAATTAAAACCACCCCACGCTGATTAAAGTCTTCAGCTACGGTGCCAGGCATGCTAATTAACTGAGTGAGGGAATTCAGACCACGGGAAGAGGTGAGAAAAGGAAGTCATGGAGGAGCGCTTCTGCTTGGAGAACAAATCAGATGGCTATGTGTGACCTCAGCCATCCTCGTGATGGATGGCCTCAGACACCACAAAAGATTGAAGTTGGTCCCCTGGTCATGGGACTCCAGGAGACGTGTTGACTGATGCGTCTGCAACAACTCCCTCCCTGTTTCTAGGGAGAGAAGACCCCCCGCCTTGCAGAAACTCGGTGTGTGCCTACGCTGTGCTGGGGGAACTGGGGCTCCCCGGGTAGAGGGGTTTGGATGTGGCCTGCACAGGGTCATCTGGGCGCATTCCACTGGATTTGTTCAAGGTCTTACTGGGCAGTGTGGTCGTTCCTCCAAAACAGAATTTTGTGAGTGATCTAGTCACTCCCCTCCTGAGGACACACCCCCCAAAACTGGAGGCAGTGACCTGAACAGATATTTGTAGACCCATGTTTATAGCAATGTTATTCACCATTGCCCACAGGTGGAAAGTGACCCAAAGCAACCCAAACCTGAAGCAGACGGACAGATGATTAGTACACGGGATGTGGTATAGACCTACATCTATAGCAGCCATCCTGGATGATGAATTCACACATCCTGGATGAATATAGTCCCCCTTCTCCTGCCATCCCCCATCCACAGGTGCCCTTCCTGGGGTTCCAGTTACCTGCGACCGACCACAGCCCGGAAGCGGATGATCCCCCTCTTTCCTGACATATGACTGGAAGGTCGATGTCAGCCTAACGCCAGGTCCCAGGGCCTACATCACTCACCTCGCCGTGTGGGCATTTTCTCATCTCACATCATCACAAGAAAGGTGAGGACGGTACAATGAGATACTTGGAGCAAGAGACTGACCACGTTCACATAACCTTTAATACAAGTCTATTATTATAATTGCCCTATTTTATTACTAGTTAAGGTTATTAATCTGTTACTGGGCCTAACTTATAAAGTTTATCATAGCTTTGAATGTATAGGTAGGAGAAAACAGAATATATCTAGGGTTTGGTATTAACCATGGTCTCAAGTAGCCACTGAGGGGGCTGGAATATATCCCTTCTGGATAAGGAGGGACAACTGTAATATTCAGCCTTTCAAAAAAAAAAAAAAGGGGGGGGGAATTCTGACACAGGCAACAACATGGATGGACCTTGGAAATGTTATGTTAAGGGAGATGAGCGAGACACAAAAAGACAAATGTTTCTGGTGTTAGACTAATAAATTCATGTTTATGAAATATTCTGAGATCCTTGGGTAAAAGGATAGGCATTGTTACTCTTCTCGGTTTAATTTCAAATGGACAAAAGAGCTTTGGATAAATATCTCTTATCATGTGCTGTGATGTAACCGGGTCTGTCATTCTCAAGCCCCGAGACTCTGTTTCTTGATTCAGAAAAGTAATGTCATCACTTTGTTCCACCCAGAACCCTACCTCACGCCCCCTCACTTCTTCTAAGAGGCCCAGGGAAGGGTCTCAGAATTCAAATCGGTCTTAGGAGGTCAAAAGGTCAATGATTTTATAAGGTTCTCCAGTTACTGCTTACCCTCTGCTCTGGTTCGCATTCTCAGTTATGACCAGGAAGCGCCTGTGTGCAGGGGTTACCCCCATCTCTATTCCTCCCCCCAATTACCTTTCTGGGATGCACATTGGTTTTCTTTACCCTTTTGCCCCAAGGCAAACTTCCCTAAGTCATAGAGTGTAGTTTGGTCTGGCTTTTCAACATTGTAAATAGAATCATCATCTCTATTCCCGCACACGTCTGGCCCCACAGACGAGCAGGAATGTACAAACTATGGATGGGGTTAGACAGACAGCGATGGATTGAGACAGAGTGAAGAAGCCCACACAAGGACTTCAACTCATGAACTTGACCTTTACAAGCTTCTGCACTCTGATCACCAGAGCCCGCTCCCTAGAGGTGCCTGGGACTTGGGTGTGCTCATGGCAACTAGGTTATTTTTCTTGAGTCCTTGCCGCCAACTGTCTAGACTCTGCTTGGATTCCCTGATATTTTGGAAGATGCTTTCTTCTGGCAGTAGAGTCCCACTCTGCCTGTTGCTGTTAGCATCCCAAAGGGTGCCTGCTGCTCTGCTGATTACATTCAGAAATGTTCCATAGATACAATGTACAGTCTCTGTGAGCGCCTCTCATTTGTTCAGGCATTTGACATTCTGGTCGAAATGTGAGTTATTACTCCGTCTCTCCTCTTATAATTGGATGCTAATGCTGCAGTGGCTACGCGGAGCCTGATGGTGGGGGTTAATTTAAATGTCCAAAAGGCTTCTTAAGTACCCAATTTCCTTCAAAATTGTCAAAAAAGGGGAAAAAAGGATGCAAGAGGACCCATTAAGAAACTCCGAGGGACTGCTGTGCAGCTGTCAAAATGTGCAGAACCCATCGTCCTCAGGTGCTGTCCCATCCATCCCTGTCCTGTCCTCCTGTCTCTGAACAAAGGAAGAAGAGCCGGGAAAAGTCAGTGATTTTCCAGAAAATTAGTAACTCAGCAATACATGTGGATTTCAGCATCGTGGTCTTGGGGTGCCCCTCCAAAACTCTCCCGGGGCCTTTCTTTCCTTGGGTGGCCTCTGGTTGCTTGGGGCCGTGCAAGGGTTGCATGAAGGCTCTGTCTCCCTGATGACCTCTGAGGTCAGTGCCAGGACTCGAACTTGTGGTGGCTGAGCTCTGGCTCCAGAAGTGTATTTATTTCAACCTACATCAGGTGCCCGGCACACAGTCACCCACGTCCCCTTTGCTCAGAGGTGGCAGGTAGGTCTGGCCTTGGCAGGTTGGCCACAGAGGGTGAGACCAGAAGGCTGGCCACAGGCTTTGCAGACTGTGTCATGAGTCCCAACTCTTCCCTGCTACATCTCCACGCCCACCCTTACCTGGCCTCATGGTGTACAGAGAGGTGGGGTATAATTCCAGCCCCTTGACTTGGGCTTGGCCTCAGGACTGGATTTGGTCAATGGAAAGACAACAAGAACAAGGCAAAGGCTTGAGATGTGCCTCTGTGGTTGGCCTTGCCCTCTTGGGTTTCTGCCTTTGCCATGAAAAGAGCTTCCCCATGGATCCACTTCCTCTTCGGTCAGACGAACCCATGTGGAGCAGACCTGAGCCCAACCCACTGAAGGGAGACAAGCCCAGCAGATGCAGCAGCTTGAAGCAGGTGAAGTTGAGCTTCACCTATAACAGTTGACAGGCAATGGATATACCTGTCCATCATATGACAGTTAATGCTTATTATAATACGTGACTGAGTTCGGGAGGCTTTGTTACACAGCCTTTTGATGGCAACAGCTAGCTGATACATAGAAGCTGGCCATAAAGTCACACCAGGGTGCAAAGTTCCTCTGAAAGGTAGAAGAGACAGGGGGGAATGGAGGAGGGGAAAGGCTGCAGCGTGCTGGTTTCTATCTGCTTTTAAAAGCTGGGTCTAACATCAAAAATGAATCTTCCCCATGTGTTCCATGCTGACCAAACTCTCCTAATTCTAAATCCCAGGGAGGTCCAGCCCCTAAGCAAAGTACCAGAAAAGACAGGAAAGAGAATGTGGTTCTCCAGGTATGGAGGGCTGACTGGAAGAACAGATGCTCATAGGACCCTCTGTACTGATCTCCTGGCTGCCCTAGCACTGGGAAATGCTTTTATCTACTTGGCAGCAACACAAGTCCCTCAGGAATGGGTTGCCATGAACTTTGCAGTTCCTCCTGCTGGTGCTCTGGCCATGGAGTTAATCCAGCGGGGGTCTTTTCTGACAGTGGGGTCATGTACAGGGTCAAGGGCAGCTGCTCTGAGTGTCAGCATCGTCCCCACCTGTCTGTAGGCAGGAGTTCTATGGTCAAGGTCATCGATACTCAGAACAAGGGCAACAGCCTCAGAGCATAAGGATTGGGAGTGGAGGTCTGGGGTTCTGGGTGACCTTGAACAAAACCTTTCCCCTCATTATGCCTTCACTGATTCATTTCCAGATAGGAGGACCCAGGCCTACTCTGCCTAGGAGAATCAGTCACAGTATACTACTAATACAAATGGTCTGGGAAGCTCTTTGCAAATGAAATATAGCAGATGTTGTGGAGGGCTGCAATTTGCTGCTATTAATAAGTATAAATGCCTAATAGGAAGCCAGTTTGCTCTGGGAACTCGGACAGCCAAGGAGCGAGTGTTGACGCCGGAATCATCAACATATGCTGCTCCTCATTAGCAAGCGGCATAGCTGGGTGAGGAGCTCTCAGCGCGATTTCTACAGAGCCTCGAGAAATCACCCTACCCCCCACCTCACCCCCCCCCGCCTCCCAGTGTGGGCTGCATGGCAGTGGCCCGCGTTTGTTATTAACCAGACCCCTCACCAAGCAGGAGAGTGATGCCCTTTTCAGGTGCACAGATGGAAAAGCCACAACCCAGAGGGGCTGAGCAGCTTGCCCAAGGTCACACAGCAGGGCAGCCGCAAAGGCGGAAATTGAAATGAAGGTGGGGTCACAGCCCATCATCGGGCTCCAGCACACAGGTTTCCTGGGTGCAGCCCAGGGGATTGAAAAACCTTTGGAACCTCCACTGAACCCCAGTTCTCGGGTTGAAAATTTCACAGCACTGCAGGGTGTGTATTGTAAACCAGGAAGGGTTGGTTAAGTTCAAGGGCTGAGGGCCCCTCCAGGGGGCCAAGAGGTCCAACGTGGAGTGGGAGCCCTAAAGAGACTGCCAGTAGGTCTTAGCACAGCCCTCCTCCTCCAGGGAGACTTCCTGGCTCCTTCAGATGTGGTTGGAGGGGAAAAGGGAGTTTGGAATAGCTTTATGTCAGTGCCAAGTGAAAAGCAGCGATCTGGGGAGCAGACAGAGATAGGTGTGAATCCTAGATCTGGCCCTTCTGGGCCTCCTTTTCTTCCTCTGAGGATAACAGGAAGCACCCTGAAGGGTTGGTGGGAGGACGAATTGCAATGGCGCAGATGAACGAGTTAGTGGAATGCCAGTGACAACTCGGTCTGTTGTTCCAGCATCTTTCCCAGAGAAGATGCCCCCCTCCTGCCCCTCACAAGGTGGTGTGAAGTCCTCTCTCTTCATCTCTCCACACCTAGTACCCAGCTCAGACACAGCAAGTGACAGACAGCCCATAAGCAAGAGGGCAAATGCTTGCAAGAATGAATGACATAGGTTTCTATCAGGCTCACATTGCAAGAACCACACGGAACGGATTCGCCCATCTTGGTCATCCCCCAAAACCTATAATTTCGGAATTATTGCCACAAGTTCATCTTTTAGTGTAAAGGTCAACTTCTCTCCCCTCTCTGGACTGTCACGATCACATTCACACAGCGGGTGTGGAAGACCAGACCTCTGTGGCTGTTGAATTGCTGGGCATGAGTTTTCTCAGGCAGGTGAACCCCGTGCATTCGACAAAGAAGCCTGGCAGCTAGTTACCTCCATAACCAACCCAGAGAGCCACCCCCCCACCACCACCATGCAGGAGAGAAGGTGCCAGGATGGGAGAAGTGTTCTGGCATTCACAGGGTTAATAAGCTGGAAGGAACCTTGGGAACAACCCAGCCACCAGTCCCCTCATTTTTCAGGTGAAGCTCAGTTGTTAGAGAATTTGTCCAAAGCCACAAGGCCACCAACACAATTCTTTTGAGACCCATCTCTAGATACAGAGTCCTGCCCAAGGTGTCTGCTCTGGACTAATCCCTGAGATCGGTGCTGATGGGAGAGTCAGAGCTTCCAGAGATTGGGAGCCTCCCTCCCCACCCCCAAGCCCAACAGGTGGGAAGGAGCCTTTGTCTTGGGGATCAAAGTGCTGCTCCCATTCCAGCCGTCTTCCACCAAGTGCCACTGACGGACGCTGTGGTCCCATCTGAGCTGGGACTGGGGACCTGCTGGTGTGAGTTTCCCAAGCCCAGCCTGCTCAATGGAGGCCTTTGTTCCAGGAGCCAAGAAGAGGGAGGGGGAGGGGCTGGCACGGTGACACCTTTATCCAGGCCCCTGCAGCTGAGCCAAGTGAGTTCCAAGACATATGCCGAGACCCTCTGGCTCGCTGGCATGACTCTTTGTGGGAAGTGGCAGGGCAAACCAGGCAGGCACCTCCTCTACCCAGAACCCAGCCCTTCCCTCCAACAGCCTTCTGGCAAGGGCACTGCTGGCCAGCATCCCCAGCAATGATCTGATTGTTCAGACTAGAGGGTGATGGTGCACAAATGGTACACGGATGCGCATGGGTGCACGGTGGCCAGCGGGCGTGTGCCTAGATGTGCCTGCCTGGTACCAGGAGCGACGTCTGCACACAGCAATGGGCAGGAGTGTTCAGGACCATGGCAGCATGCTTGTAAAGAAGCACGTCTTTCCTTGTAGACATTCCCGTCTGGGTAGGTGGATAGTGAACAAACATCTTCCTTCAAAAAGGGATCTGACCCTGGAAACATCATGCTGCCCAAATGAAAGGCAATGGATACACTTCCAGGCGCCCTCTATGCTCAGCATCTCAGGCAGACTTCAGGTGCCCCAAAGAAACCCAAATCTTCTTCCTCTGTCCTCACTCCCTGCCTTACGGTAGCCAATGAACACTCCCAAACCCATGGGAGCTCCCCTTGTAGGGGCCCTGCTTACTGCTGGAGAAAGAAGAAGATGGTCCTCTGATGTCTGAGTATCCTCAGATCGGGGGTCATCTTGCCCACAGGGGCAAATGTGTTTTCCTCATTCAGAAATGGTCCCCTGAGGGCATTTGGCAGTAGCTCTCTAGATCTGAGCGGACAATGCCCATTCTGGCCTTTCTCTAAGGGAGACGATAGGACATGAGGCAACCCAGCCATGCCCCCATCCCCAGCCTTCGTGTGTCCAGGCAGCAGAGCTGAGAAGGCAAGGCAGAGTCCCCCGCCCCGCCATATGCCAGGAGCTGGCCCCAGAGGACTGTAGCCATGGGTCATGTGGTTTCCATTGGGATGTTCATGGTGGAGGGGTGAGCAGTGTGGTGCTGGTAACTCACCCCTGCACATTGTATGCAGCTGGGGAATCTGATCTACATCAGACTAAGGCTAAGAAACAGATTTCCCCTTCTGAAACGAGAAGCGGCTGGCCAGGGCTATATTTAGATGGGGACTCAGCGAGGTCAGAAATAATTGCTGGCCCTGGAGTGGGGGGTGGGGGGAGGAGGTGTTTGTTCCTGGCTAATACGTGCCCCTTCTCAGAAGACACATGGGGGATGGCATGGGGAAAGGCCAGGAGTCTCAGCCACTCCTTCTCTGTCCCCTTAAGTCTTTGTTACAGCAATAAACAGCTCCCAGTATCAAAATGCCCTTGTGGGTGATAGGGAAGTTCAGCGGGGGGAGGGCCTGGGAGAGGGATGTCGGGGTGTAGAACCTGCCATGGGAGAGGGAGGGTCGGGGGGAGCCAGGAAGGGCAGCTGTTAGGAGTGGGGTTTCAGAGTCTAGATCTGCCGCTTATTAGCTTGGCCAGACATGGAACATTCCTCCGTCTCCGAAAAGCTACGCCACCGATTAAATACCATGCCCATAAAACCCCTGAGACAGCTCCTGGAGCATCCCTACAAAACATGAGGCAGCTCTCCTGGCCATGATGGCAACCGTGGCCGACTGGCCTTTTTGGTCAGTTTCTCCTAAATGAAAAGTTCAACTTTAATTGATTGATTGATTGATTGATTGTCACTTAGGTATTTTTGATAATTTCAACTTTAACGGTTTCCAGGTGTGTCCCCGGGACAGCTGAACCCTTCTACCATTGTTGGCCTTGTGAGTGGTGCTGGAGAAGGCGTTAGGACTTGAAGGAACTCCTGGTGGGACCTCATGATCTTACCCCTGACCCACCAGCCTTGCCCCGGGGTGACCCCCTGCGGTCCCCAGTCCGTGGCCCTCTGAATAGGGGCTTGGATCCACATCTAGCTCAGAACTTTCCAGCCACTTCCCTGCTTCCTCCTCTCCCCTCTCCAGCTTTTCTGCCTTTCTCCTGCCTTCCAGAGGGCAGGAGGAGGAGGGAAACCCCAGCGAATTCATTTTATTGCCCAGAGTGCTGGAGAAAGTGCGGTGAAGATATGGGAGCCGCTCTGGCTATTAGAGGACGTGAGGTCGGGGTTATCTGCAGCCTTAATTTATTCAGCTTCTCCCCTGACCTCTGCAAACAGGCATAATCAAAAGCTGGCTACAGGTCTGGGCCGGGAACGTGTGCTGGCTCGCAGCCAAGCCCCAGAGGCCGTGCTGTGTGTCGGCATGTGGGTCCACTGGTCGGCCTGGCACGACTAGCAGGCCAGGGTTGGGCGGCGAGGCGCAGCGTGGCAGTGTTGGCACCAAGTCCAGCCGCCCCCGCTGTGACAGGGACGCGAGGAGGCAGCCTGCAGACACGATGAAACACGGGATGTTTGCTGAGTTTGCAAACAAACCTGCAGGACGCAGGCCTGGGCCGCCGCAAAAAAACAAATGTGACAGTTTAGGGCAGGTAGCAAGCCCTAAGTGGGGTTCACGTGAAAAAGCTTTTCGACTCCATGAAGCCTGCCCTGGGTGTTGCCGTGAACAGAGCTGGGGCTGGCCTGGAGTCTGGGGACCCAGGGGGCTGGAGCGGGGTGTAGGATGCCCCTCTCACGCTCCCCCAGGCCACCACTTGCCCCCTCCCGCGGGGAGCCTTACAACTCCAAGGGAGAACTGGGCCACGTAGTCAGTGCCAGGGAGGAGGGAAAGGCATGGAAGTGGGGTCAAGGCGAAGAGGTTCCAAACCTCGCTGAGCTTTTTGGCTAAAACCTAACCGTAGAGCTTTGAGAAAATGCTGAGGTCCTGGCCAACCTTGGACCAGCACTCAGAATTTCCAAGAGCCAGGCATCTGTGTTTTCTCCAAGCACAGTGCTTCTCCGCTCAGCCCCCACCAATGACCCTGATGATGGGCTCGCCTCGGGCACAGGGGCAGAGGAGCAGGGATCCAAGGCTGCTGTATTTCTTCCCTGGAGTCTGAGAGATGCAGAGAGTTGAAGGCTCCAGAACACAGAGATGGGGGGCGTGGGTACCGTGGTGGTCCTGACTGCTGTACCTGGCTTCACAATTTACAGAGCAATTTCACGGGCATGATTGCGCGTGACCCCCACCACAACCCTGTGAGGTGGTCCAGCTAAGGGACGACAGCCTCCATTTTACAGATGAGGACATAGGTTGGAGGAGGTTAAGTGGACTCGCTTGAGGGCCCGCAGCCAGGACTCTGGCACAGGACTCACTAGGACGGCTCCAAGGCGGCTGTAGCCTCCCTTTCCCCTGGAATTCCCTCTCTTGCCGGGGCCAAGAGCCTGTAACTGCTCCATGCAGAAGCAGTAACTGCCTGAAATGGATCCAAACATCATGGAAATTGATGAAGGCAGAATTGGGTTGGAGAGGTCCCATTTAAATATCTCTTAGAACTGCTCCTTGGCTAGCATGTTTCCATGGCAAGGTCTGTCTCCACAGCCACGGCTCTCATCTCCAAACGTGGCTCCTCCCCTCACCCAGGGCGGGACCCGGCACCTAGGCTCAGGGTGGCACAATGCTCCCCCAGGCAGGAGCAGGGAGGAGGTGGGATGCCTAACGCCTGGAGACTTTACCAATTATGGAGTTTTATCACTGGCTCTGGGGGCTGCAGACCTCAGAGCCTGCCTATGCCCCGGACCACAGCTACCTAGAGAGCAGTAGTGAGCCATGTCCTGTTCTGTTCACTTAGACTCAGCAAAACCTGGCCCAGTTCTCACCACCACTAGGGCTTCTCTGCCCTCTGTGTCTTCAAGTAGTGAAGGGAGGGTGAGAATAGCGCAAACCAAAGCCGTCATGCCCCAGAAAAGGCAGCAGGCAGAACAAAGCACGCACAGGCAACACCGCAGGCTGGAGGGGTGTCTCCTCCTGCCTGGGCCGCCCCAACCTCCCTGCAATTTGATCTTCCCCCTTGTCTCTCCCTTTCACTCTTGCCTGGCAGGGTCACTCACTCACACTTCAGTGAGTGAATGAGCTGTCATTCCTAGGAACAGAGTTGGGGGTGGGAGAGTCCCAAGTGCCCAGTGATCCCAGGAGCAGGGACCTATCCCCCACCACAGTCTTCGCCTTTGCTTTCAGAATGGGCTTTTCTCCTTGTTCTCCCATCTCCTCCTCCCTGTCCCCTGTGACCAGTCTCCTGGTGACCCTCACGTTGTAAGACAGTATGTGCTTGAAGCTTAGACTTTTCATGATGCTTGGAAAAAGGAGCCACACCCATCCAGACGGCCACTCCAAGAACAGACATGGGGAGGAGTGAAAGGATATTGGCTGCTCGCGCCTAACACAAGGAGCAGAGTCCCAGCATTGGACGAGACCTTCAGGTCTCCAAAATCCAACCTTCTAATTGGATCTAAGCCATTATACTGCCATCTCGGCAACACACGCACCAGTTACACCCAAATCGAAGGACAAATGATAAGGGTTGTGCACATCATTAAGGGTAATCAGACGTGACTTCCAAAACAGTTTGATGCAGCATTAAACACCTTATCTGTACTGCTGTCCTAATTTATTGCTCGGTCTACCATAGTAATCTACTCATAATTACAGAAACAAAGGGCTGGGAGTGTTCTTTACATTTCTTGGTTACTTAGCCTTCTAACGGGGCCCCTCCTCCCTCCCTAGCAGGCAGATGCCAAGCCCTTTCTGAGTGCGAGGCGTGGGCTGGACACCTGTGGGACTTGGTGTGTTCTTCCAAGTTCTTCCTGCCAGTCTGGGCTCCCTGAAGTCTTTGAGCATCTGGGTCTTGGGTCTTTTCCCTGTGGTGGGTGGTAGGCCAGCGAGGTAGAGGAGAAACAGACTAGACCTGCACGTGGGTGTTTATAGCAGCTCTAGGCACGACTGTCAACACTTGGAAGCAAGCAAGATGTCCTTCAGGAGGTGAATGGATAAATAAAATGGGCTAAAACCAAACAACAAAATACCATTTAATGTTAAAAAGAAACGAGCTATCAAGCCATAAAAAGACATGGAAGAAGCGTAAACGCATTTTTGCTAAGTGACAGAAGCTAATCTGAGAAGGCAACATATTGTATTATCAAAACTATATGGCATTCTAGAAAAGGCAGAACTATGGAGACAGGGAAAAGACCAGCCTTTGCCAGGGACCAGGGGTGGGGGTTGGTGTTTGGGGAGGGAGAGGGACATGAATAGGGGGAGCACAGGGGACTTTCAGGGCTGTGAAAATCACCTCTGATACTATAATGGTGGGTACATGTCGTGATGCCTTTGTCAAAAGCCGCAGGATGAATAATGAGAAGAGTGAACTCTAATGTCAACTATGGACTTTGAGGATGATGACATATCACTGTAGGTTCTTTGATGATCACAGATGCACCACCTTGGTGAGGGGCATTGGGGGGGTGTCCATAGCGGGGAGGCTGTGGGGTGGGGGAGGGGAGAACAGGGATCTGTAGGAACTCTCTGTATTTTCTACTTAATTTTGCTCTGACCCTAACATTGCTCTAAAAAATCAAGTCTACTTTAAACAACACACTAACTGGGGAAAAGAGGCAATATACCATTTTCTATCACTTTTTTAGAAGAATGTGTCCCTATTCAGGGATCCTTCCTCCATCTCTTACCCAGAGACCACGCCAAGTATGACATGCCGCAGGGCATATGGGCGGGGCAGGAGCTGGGCTCCCACCAGAGCCACTGGGAAGCAGCCGTGGCTGAAGGACCCGGTGTGGGGAGCCAGCGATGGAGGAGGATGCAGAGTCCTGCGACTGCGTGTCCTGGGATCGGCTGGAACGGAAGTCTGCTGAGTGCACTCTGACCTGGACACTCTGGCCTTCCTGGAGGGAGGGGTCAAGAGCAGTAGGCACACATGGTAGTGCCAGTGACACCAGTCATATCTTCTAGATGTGCCCAGTCCGTGTGTTCCCGAATATGCAGACACACTGACTCCATCTCTAGCTTTGCTTCTGCCACTCCCAGGGTCCTGAATGCCTGGCATAAGGGATTGCACTGGGCTGCACACACCGGAGCCCAGGATGTCTCCACCATCTGCAGCAGAGCCCTCAGGTCTTTCATCAAACAACCCAATGTAGCCTCCAGGCACTGGATGGTGAGGTGAGGATCAACTGGGCACAATCCCAGAGGACCCAGGCAGCTGCTGACTGGCCAGCGGCTGACACCTAAGGGAACAGTCCCAAATGGTACCTCTGAAACATCCTCTGGGTTGCAGCAGCCCTGCCCCAGCACATAAGACATGGCTGGATTTCAGCCCCAAGAATTCCCTGGGTTAGGTATCCTTGTGCAGTGAGCAACCTATACCCCGGTATATTGTGTTTTGTTTTGTTTTTTAAAGATTTTATTTATTTATTTGACACACAGAGAGAGCAATCACAAGTAGGCAGAGACGCAGGCAGAGAGAGAGGGGGAAGCAGGCTCCCTGCCGAGCAGAGAGCCCGATGCGGGACTCGATCCCAGCACCCTGGGATCATGACCTGAGCTGAAGGCAGAGGCTTAACCCGCTGAGCCACCCAGGCGCTCAGTATATTGTGGTTTTATGAGCGTGTACACATAGGGTCCCAGAAAATCGAGTGTCTCTCAGAGATCCAGGAGACTCAAGAGACCCAGGCTGAATCCCAGCTGTGCCTTATTCACCGTCTGAGGCCCAGGAGGCCTGCCTCCCAGGGCTGTTTCCTCACCTATAAAATGAGAGGTTCCCTCCTGCTCTAACAATCTAAGACATATGGGAAATTAAGAACACATTTCCCTTTCTTTCCCTAGATTGCCCCCCTTGCCCCTCTTGAACTTGACCGGGTCCTTCCAGACCAGGCTAAAACTGAAAATCAATTTTAATTATAAAAATCCGTTTACTGTACCAATAAATCATCATGGCTCCGGCTCGGTTGTGGGGAGAAGGTTACACCTGGAGTAGGGCTAATAAGTCACTCTCTGCCTCTGCCTCACTGCACCAAGGCAGCCCCTCTGTTCTAATATTCATCTCTGTCGTTAGGCTGTGGATTATTAATGATGCCTTGGGTCGATGCACGAGAGCCGAGATGCTCCTGAAACATGTTGGGCTGGTCGTAACTTGATTTCCAGCTGCCCCCTTGTCGGGAGACCACGATGGGCCTTCCCCCCTCTTCCCAATGGTGGTGGAAGGCTGCATCATGGGGAGTGGGACTCTCCTCTGAAGTGACTCCTTGTTGGGGGTTCTGAGAGAGCCACTGGTGCAAATGGGGAGAGACAGCACAACCATATATATATATATGTATCAGGTTCCCAGGGCCATGAGTCTTTTAAATTAATTAACTAATCAATTACTGTTGCAGTTAGGGTTATTCCTGATGTGCTGCAAGGAAGGGGAGCCATGCGCTTTCAGGTGGCCATCGGGAGGGCAAGGAGGAGACCCCATCCTGGTATGAGCTCAATGACATGCCTAGAGAGAAAGAGAAAAGGTACTGGGTGGAAGGATCTGGGGGCTGCTGGGCCCTAGAGGTCGTTGTGATCCACGAACCCCTGGCTGAAGTCAAGGGTTCGAGTCCACACATTTCTATGTGGTGCTGCAGCCTGAGGCTTGGACAGAGTGTGTAGGGCAGGTAACAAGCAGCGCTTGGCTCTTGGAAACAACTCCCTTCAGTGGAGGGACCAAAGTTTCTTCCTTCACGGGGCGGGCGTGGGGGGGAGGCTGCTTGTTGAAAGCCCTCAGGGCTTCCAGTTAAGCCCTTTAGGCACTGCTGAAAATGGCAGGTCCAGATGAGAGAGAGAGAGGCTGCTCTTCTCCCCTGCATAACTGGGGCTCTCCGGTCTTCCCTCCCATAAATCTAGTTGGCAGAGATGGAAGCAGGGAGGCTGGTGTGAAAGGGAAGCTGGTGGGGCTGACCCACCACCAGTAGGGCGGGGACCACAAGTGGCTTCTATGATCTGTTCCAGTCATGTAAATTCACCGCCAGCCTGGCACGGGGTTACCAACAAGAGGGCATGGGCTGCATTTTGAACTGGCTAAGCCAGCAGCCATACAGCACGTGGTCTGTGGGCAGGCTGGTCAACTCTGCCTGTTACTTACTAGAAGTGTGCCTTTGGGCAAGTTCCTTAGTATCTCTGAGTCTGTGTCTCCACTGTAAACTGGGGACAGTAATCCCTGCCTTGGTTGTTGTGAGAGCATGCCACACAGTAGGTCTATTTGGGAATACTTTATGACTCATCCGCATCCCTCCCTGAAGACAGAAAAGACATAACACAACCTACCCAATTGGCCATTTGCTTGCATTGATTTTGTGGGAGGGACAATGAAAAGTGACCCACCAAAGGAGAATGGAGAATTGTTTACAGAGTCAAAGCAGAGGCTTCGGATTTCAAGTCAAAAGGCCGGGCTTTGAGATGCACCGTGCCACTTGCCATCAGCTGTGTGACTTCTGAGAAGCCATTTGACCTTTATCACCTGTTACGTAGGGTAATGATGACTCTAAGAGCTGCTGGGCAGGTTCAATGCGATGTCCTGTGGGAAGGACGCGGGAGATGGCAGGTGCTAAACAGATCCATGACATCATTTCATTTGCTACCACTGTCCCATTAGCAAAGATAATTTAGAGCTCGCCTGTATCAGGCTTTCCAGGGAGCATAAATGATAGTAACTATTAACTTCTCGATTCAATTCTTTCGCTACCTTCCATTAAGGCACCAGAAGAGAAATCATTTTTCTTTTTTCATCCACTCATCATTTCAGATATCCTGCTATACTGAGATACAACACCGAGGAAGCAAACACACTATAAAAAAGAAAGAACAAAAGAGAAAGAAGAAGAAAAAGCAGCTAAGCCCAGGCATGGATCCCCATGCTGAAGAATTGGTTTAATTAAATTGAAAGCTCTGGTGCTTGTGGTAATTGTTATTAAGGAATCTAGATCCCATCAGAGCCCTCTCCCCTGGAGTTTGCTTCCTCTGCTTTCTCGGCATTGGGTACAGAAATTGCTTCTCTCCTTCGGCAGATGCAGCCACAGACCCAGAGATTACGGTGGGGTGACTCTCTAGTGTGGGGTTTGGGTGCAGCAGCAAAAAAACCCTAACAACAACAACAACAAACACCTTGATCCCAGCCTGACCTTGAATTTCCCTGACTTGGAGCTCATTCATTCCTTCTGCAAAAGGACAACATATGCCTTCTCTCAGGGCTGGTTACCAGGGACACATAACATAGGCAATGGTTTCTTTTGGAGCCCCTCTACTGTTTCTCTGCACACAAGGAGGATGGTTTCTAACATTGCCCACACCACTGGGTTCCGGATGCCCCTGAGCCACTGCCATCTGCTTCTTGGGCACCAGTTGGCTGTTAAAAATACCTAGTCTGTCTCTTTTTGATGCTACTAAAGCAACTACATTCCAGAAGTAGATGTAGCAGCAAACTTTTTATCATGCATACAACAACAGATGTAAAAGGCAACAAGTGGAGGCAACAGGAGGTAGTTTAGATAGTGGAAAAAGTCCTGGAGAGACTTGGGATTGACTCCCAACTATACTAAGTATTAGGTTCATACATTTGGGAAGTCCTGGGTGTTAACTCTGAATTGTGCCTTAGCCAGAGTTGAGTCCTACCTGATTCAGCCTGGCTTGACTCTCCAGGATTCAAAATCATCCTAAAGCTTCTGGATCAAAATAGATGAGTTGATTCCATATACTTACAATAATATTTTGGCTATCAATTATCAAGCATTTATTGGGTCTCTATCCCAGGCTATATACTGTGCTATCATAAGTCAAGTCAGGCAAGGGGTCATCTTAAAAGTCAAAGAGAAGCCTTTGAAGCATTTTCATTCTTGGATGTTCAACAGGCACCAGGAATTAAACAATTAAGAACTGAGTAGCAATATGCAGGGTGCTATCTAGAAAGGATCAGATAGCAGAAAAAGAGCAATAGGCCAGGATCAGGGTGGTTTTCAGTCCCGGACAAAGAAGTACCAAGAATAGGGCAGATGAGATCAATGCTGTCCTCCCTAGATACTATGGACCTCTGACTCTCAACCAAGAGATCTTGTATAGCTGAGCAAGGGTACTCAGGCGCTAGCAAATTGAACTGTGGCCTGGATGCTCCTCCAAGAGGAGGGCAGGGCATAGCTACAAGTGTGTGCTGTGACTCTGCCAGTCCTTCATATCCCAGGCAACCATCAAGAGGCAGGTGGCCAGAGCAGAATGGAGGCCCCAAGGACTTGGGAAACCCACAGACCATATGTTCACACCAGTGAGAGTGAACAGCAGGGTAAAGGGAAAAAGTACAGAAGTCCTATCTATAGCATGGAAGGGACGAGGTGAAAATTGGACAAATTCATTAGAAGAAAAGGAGGTCTTGAAGAGTTCAAAGTCAAGAACAACTTGACTTAATATCAGTGTGGACCTTAGCAGACCTCAAATTCTCAGAGAAATTCTTTATTGCTGAAGTACTAGGCTGAAACTCAAACTAAATCCAGCTCAAGGGAAAGAGAGAAGGTTTAGGGTGAGTATGTCTATGTGTGTGGGGAGGAGAAGGAGGGGTTGAACTTTTAAATTCCATCACAGCCAATTATCACAACTGTGTCCATTTTTCTAGCCTGCCAGCCAGCGTCAAAGACTGTGTACATTTGAAAATTTCCAACCTTTGAAAACATTACTGTGAAGTTGAAAGTTCCTGGTGTCTTCTGATTAAACATTGTGCTAGGTAATGACTGTTTTACTTCTTATTCTTTTTCACCCCCTTCAAATTACTGATTGTTGTCTGACATTAGGGCCCCATTTGCTCTTATTAAATTAACAAGCCTACAAAACTCTTAATGGATTGAAACTCATCAAATGTTTGGAAATGAACGGCAGTCTTAGGATTCTTTCCCTTTTAATGTGTCTCTGTGTGAAACGTCTCACTTTCCCTTATACTTGCTTAGGCTCAGACAGCCACGTACAGGGACTCAGGTTTTGATTCTTGGCCCACCAGAGGCATCAGTCTACACAGATGCAGAAAGCTGAGTGTTTGGGTGGTTCTTCCAACTGGCAATGTGCTGTTCCACATAACCCTTGGCTTTGTGGCTGCACCAGATGATTTCTACTTTTCTTCCAAGGATGCCTTAGGAATTTTGATGCATTTGAAAAGACATTACTAGGGTGTAGTCTGCAGTCATCAGACAGACTTATTCCCCCTTTTAGGGCAGCCTGACTGGTCTGCAAAGTGGTTAAACTTTCTCTGTGACCAGTTGTGGGCTAATGAGATGGATATCCTGGAACCTGTCATCCCATCTTCTCTGGACATTTCTCCTTTTCTGATGACATCCTCTTCTAGGAGTAGACCATTTTCACAGGTTCTAGTTGAGATCCTCAGCTTTGCAAAGGGTGGGAATTCTTGAAACCATCACAGAGCTTGGGGTCCAATGAATAGCAAAACCACCCAAGTAAGAAGCATCCAGAGAAAACTATACTGGCTCTTGCCCTACAAGCCAGGAAAAAAAAAAAAAAAAAAGATGATGGGGCAATGTTCCTCAAATTTCAGTCATCAGTTGGCCTTGGGAGGTGGGCTTGCTACATGAACATTTAGGTCCACGTGTGTCTGTAGGAGGAGCCAGGTAAAAATTAAAGGATCATGAATATAGCCAAAAGGACATACTTTCCTCCCTAGCCTGCAACCACTTCCTAGCTTTAGACAACCACATAGGCACAAAGCCAAGTGTCCCTAGACACATGTGAATGGAGCAAAGGGTGTGCCTGCTCACTGAGCCTTCGCCCTGGGAGCGACTCTGCTCTTGACTCCCTGTGTCTCCCAGCTGTTCACAAGCCTAGACGCACATACCTAAAATGATCCTAGTGGAGGCTTTCCAGACTGGTCCGCCTGCTGTTAGGACTACTTCACGTAGTTAGGAACCATCTGGCAGTCCTTAGGAACATCACAAGTTACTTTATGCTGTTGTTCCATGATCAGATCTACTCAGTATTTAGAGCTCTGCCATTGGCTTGTATTAGGATGTAGGGATTTCAAATCTCCAGTCTGTGGGATGGGGAAAAATGTCTCCTCTATGTACTTGAAAACCAATATACACATTGTAGAACAAATAACACCTCAACCTAAAGGAGGTTGCTGCAAACCTCCACTATAATCAGGCAAAGGAAAGAACATATAGGGTTTCTTCCCATGTCTGAAAGCTGAATCCTGGTTACCTTATCCCCGCCTACTGCTCAGTGGCATGACTCTGGCCATCAATAGTTAACTCCACCTGACTCTAGAGCATAGACTACCACCCAGAACAAGGAGCTGGGCTATGGAGGATCCTGCCAGGACCAGCATTGATTGGCTTACTTGATTAGTTGGTTAATTGAATATCACTGCTTTCTAATATAATTAAAACAAGATAAATACTGGGGCTTCATCGTGTAAGCAAGGGCCATTAGTGATCATGGTGCACACCCTGATTAAACATGCAGTCAACTGGGAGCATAATTTATGAACTTGCAAGCCTCTAGTGCCACTCCATGGTTTGTAGGGCCTTGAGATATGATGTGGTTGGCATGGAATTCCCTAAACGGTTGTGGTTTCCCTGGTCTCTTGGGAAGGGAATTTATTACACAGGGAAATATGCAGGATGATCTCTCTTTCCAGGGAGGGTTACTCCATGCTTGCCAAAAAGCTCCTTTTGAAGTGTCAGAGAAGGATAACCAAAACAATGAGCAAGGGACCATCATAACTGTTTAACCCTTTGCCTCACTTCCCTCAATCCTAAATACAATACTGTCCTTATATCACTCACTCTCTGTTATTCTTTCTTTTGTCCAATCTTTTATCATCAAGCTCATCATGAGCTTGAAACTTTGTTTGGATTACTGCTATGATCATTAAATGCTTACTAAATACTTATGAAGAATTACTGTAAGCAAAGCAAGTGTGACTAGAGGGAAGGACACAGGAATTATTTACTTGGGAGCCAAGGGCTACACACCCCTTCTGCTGCTAAGAGGAGTAGCTAAAAGCTCAGGCTTTTGCCTCATATGCACAGGGGTACCCATGGCATAGTTCACCCCCATTGGACGTGTCAGACAGTGGGTCCCTCAGGAGGAGGCAGGTTGCCAGACTTGGTGGAGCACAGGTATTAGCCTTCTTCACTTGGATGTTGTCTGTTGCTTTCTTGGTCAGCTGAGGCATGTTTCTGGCACAATAACTGCTGGCCCAATTGGAAAATGTGTGATATGGGTAGAGAAGTGCCATGTCTGCATTCTTGATGACCCCAGTGATATCTAAGCTGTCCCTTCTTACAGCAAGAAGTAGTAGCTCTGCATTGAGTACTGGTGGGGGTCTTGGTGACATGCAGTTGGTATAGGATTTGGCATATCTCCAAGGAAGGTGCTATATAAATACACAGTATTATTATTTTATTAGCTTATGTTCTTAATTTTTGGAATGTGTCCAGATGTGCTGACTGGTGAACAAACAATAGAGATGGGAAAGGAGTGGAAAGACTCTGCTGCTAATGCCTAGAGCAGAATGGAATGCCACGTCAACTCTGCCTCAGAACTGGGCAGTGTTCTGATGACAGGTTAGATGTGTCTGGAAAAGCCAGCAAGATCTGAGGTGCAGATACAGTTCTGATGTAGAAATAACAAAAAGCTAACCCAGTGTTGTGACTCTGATACCTGTTTCTGCCCCCCAAGGACATTTTTCTGTCAACTGTTGCCCTTCCAAAAAACATGTCCCCTTAATGATTTTATTTTAATTTTTTTTTTTTCTGAGAGATTGGCTTTATCTTGGTGTCCTCTTCCCTGAGATGCTGCCAGGTTTGGATGAACAGGGACACACTGCTGGGATGTCTGATATTTCTATTACTAGAAAGAAAAGAAAGGAATGAGGCAAATAGGGGAACCTGCAGAGGGTAGCAGGAGCTGTCCTTAGCACATTATGGAAAGTCAGTGCTGAGGCCCACACCTTTAATGGGAATGACAAAGAAACGTGCTTGAGGGGTTGACAGGAATAATCGAGAATACCAGCATGTTCAGAAATCCATTCTGTTCATCCTTAGGTTTTCTAAGAGCTGAACTCATCTTCCTAAATGCTTACTTGGAGAGAAAAACCACGTGTAAAGAGATATGTATATGCAGAGAAATGAGGACATATCTCTACCTACAGCTTTGTTATTATCTTGCCATAAAATAAATGTTTATTAATTTCCATACCATGTATGGAGGGAGCTGCCACATGTGAATTGCTTTCATCAGTAATTTCTGTGCTTGTGACTCCTTCAGTTATATATACCAGGGGGAGGGTTTCCAAATAAGAACTGGAAAAGAAGGACAGATTCACAGATGATAGGTAAAAACATCTAGAAATTATAGACTGATTGAGGTCAGCAAGAACCAAGTTTTTCAATATATCCCCTGGGGGCTAGAGCCAGACTTTCTCCCCATGGCTCCAAAATTACTTGGCAGTTTCATTAGGGTAAAAGGCAGTGTAGCCTCATGAGTGCAGAGAGTGAAAGTTGTCACTTAAAATTTAGATGGACTTAACAACCAAACACTTAGAAAGAATGGCATTTTGATGGTCTGTTCCTGCTTATCAAAGAAGTTGCTCAAATTTGTAGGATAGAAGAATGAAAGTAAGGAGGGTTTTAATTGCATTATTTGGCTGTGAATATGTCTATACCTATATAAAAATTCAGGAAATCAGTACTGTTAAGAAAACCTGACATCCAGGCACAATCACTTAGGATGTGGGGGGAGCTGTCCTCACGTTCTGGTGCTGAAACATTGAACTTCTGATCTTATCATTTGAAATGTTTCCATGATACGAATTAACACTTCCTCCCCCCACCCCACCCCCCGGTTCTGGGTAGAGTTGCAGCTCAACAATACATAACCAATGTAAAGCGAAAAGAGTACTTGTCTCATAGCTAGAGGGTGGAATTTTATGCAAGATAATGGGAGACTATTCTTTGAACCTTTCTTTTCAATATGATAAAAATGAATAGTGCACATTTGTATCGGCTTCTTCTTTCCTTGATAGGCACACAGAAACTGAGATTCCCAGTCCCCCTGCAGTTAAGTGAGACCAGGTGACAAATTCTGGCCAAGGAGGATGTGGTAAGAGTGATAAGTATGACCGTTGTGCCAAAGCATTTAAGATGTATAACCATTTAGCTCTCCCTTTCCTCCATAGCAACAATGATATAGACCATGTCTGATATAGCAGAGGCAAGATGGAATCAGCCTCTATCCCTGAGTTCTCATTTGGGGAAGCATCTTCCCTAGAGAACTGCTGAACTGACAGTTAACGTTGAATGAATGAGAAATAAAATGTTACGTGTTAAGTCTTTGAAATTTTGAAGCTTATCCTATTCTACCCTATCCTATCTTAACTGATACACTCGGTTACTCATTTTGGAGTCTAAAACCAAGACTATCATGATAAAACCTCCATGCTGCATCAAATGAATATATAGGGAAGAGGAAAATTTTTTCACCTGGGGAAAAAGAGATACATATCTCACAATGTCCCCCACAACGATGACTTGGATGTTGGTTTATTTGGGAAAGCTATGAAAGCAATGTTTCCAAAGGCTTATGTTTCTATTTGGCATAGAATTATATTTCTGAATTTCCTTTTAAAATGGTGAAGGAATCTGTGTTGAATTTCTGATGATCACAATTCTACCATGCAGGAAGAAGCCGAGTTAAGATCAACATCACTGCCATGGAATGATGGATGTAACCATCAAGCAGAGGTCAAAGAGGATGAGAACTGAAGAGAGACCATGGGATTTGGTGAAGAGGCAGTCACAGGCTACCTTTTTAAGAGAGTTGTTTCATTGGAGAAACCATATTGCAGAGGGTTGAGGAAAGACTTAGACGTAAAAAAATCAAAGTAGGAAATCTAATGCAGAAACTTGAAGTATTGCTGGTGAAGGAAAGAAACAGGGCTATAGTTAAAAAGAGAAAAACAAAACTTGAGTTTGACTGAAGGTAGGGGTGCAAGAACAGAAGACAGGAAGAAATAAAAGATAAAAAAATGTAGACGGAAAATCCTCCGTATATTCGAAGAAGGTAGGATTCAGAGCACAGGTGAGAGATAACTTTTTATGAAGAGAGGGAACATATGAGGGTTTGGGAAGGTTTTCCTTCTGTATTTCTTATTTCCTTGTCTGAGCCCATGGCATCATCATACAATTAATTTCTACTGATTGAGAACTCCAGGAATCATCTTGAACTCCTTCACCTCCTATACACTCCCCTACATACTGTTATCACAAAGCTGTTTAACCTCGTTAGTATCCCTTAAACCTCTACCTTTATGAAGCTTTAAATTCGGTTGGAGGCATTCTAATCACAGTTTTAACCCTTGCCAGCTGGGTGACTTCAGGTAAATTACACACCTCTCAATTTCTCATCTGTAAAATGGAAATAAAAATAACGACTTTGTAGCTCTGCTGTGAAGATTAAATTAAATAAGTACCTGACACAGTGATAGTAAAAACTTCTTACTTGGTTCTCCCTCGTGCTAAGGAAAAAAAAAAAATATATATATATATATATATACATATATATATATATACATATACATATATTTTTCCCATTTTTAAAAATTTGTTCACTATTTTGCCACCAGAATGATCTGTTTGACATTCAAGTCTCTTATGGTCTTGCCCCTGCTTAAATCATGTCAATGAATCTATTGTTTATGGACTAAAATCCAGCCCTTCCCCCTTTTTAATTATGATCTCATCCCTGTACAATTCTACAGCTTTCACTAATCCCCCACCTCAATTTACGTTCCAATGACATTAAATTCCTCATAGCTTTCCAAATTATTATGATTCAAGTTTTCTTTGACTTTGCAATGTTGTCCCTTCTGCCTGGAATGTCCTTTTCCTCTCTTGTTCCCTCAGGAAACTCTTATTTATCTTTGAAACTCTGCTCATGTGTGGCCTTCTTCCAGTCCTTCTTCATCAATCCCTTCTCTGTGTTACCTCTCTATAATCTAATCAATTCTGTTGTCACACTTAACTTATTGTATTGCATTTATGTATTTACATGCCAACTTTTAATATTACAGGAACTCCTTGAAGGAAGGGATTCATTTTATTTAATTCTATAACTTTCTTGCTTAGGACGGAACCTCATACTGGGTAGGTACTTACTAAATGGTTGAATAAATGAAGGAATTTGCCTACCTGGACTGATAATAATCAAGTTTTACTACAGATAGAAGTGGATCAGTTCATCCCCATATAGTCTACATCTTCATGGAGCAGACATCATCTGTTCTAAGTGATGTCTATGTTTCTGTAATTACTGAAAGGAGCAGTATTGGAACCTCAAGTTAGTGGAAAATACGATACACTAAACTCATACCTGAGATTCTTTACTTCATGCCTTGTTGTTTTTGAACACACGCGTACACACGCGCACGCACACATACACACACATCACCTGTCACTTTGTCGCCGGAATCATAACACCATAGGCTATTTCAGCATTGAGAATTGTATGCAGCTTGGCTGAGTGAACTCAAATGTTTAATTTTCAATTTTTCCTCCTACCTGAGGTCTTGATTCTTGTATATACAGAAAGCTATATTGATGGGTAACAGAATCTATACTTAGTTTTCCACTGGGGTCCTTTCATGTGACATGGTAATGCAGGTTTCGAGGCAAAAAGGAAAGGGAAGGCAGATGACTCCTGTCATCAGTGAAGATGAATGACTATGGCTCTGACCAGGAGCCTAGGACCCCCTGGATGGGTTTCCCCTTTATAGCCATGTCTGACTATGAGGTCCTAAGTATGTTTTCTAAATATAGAATAGGGAGAATTTTGTAATTCTAGATAGCACCTGACCATAAGGATTCAAAATAAGAAGAGACAGGTTCCAGATCTAAGAGGAAGAAAGGAATTTTAAGCAGAAATTGGAGCCCAAAAGTCCCACCTGAGGAACCTCCAGTTTCAGAAAAATCCTTCATCTTCTGCATCCTCTGCAGAAGTGTGTGGCAGGCTCTGACGTTCAGAAAAGTGGAAGAAATACCTAATTAGGCCTGCCAAACCAAACTCCATAAAAATTAGGTACAGAAGACTAAAATAAACTCAGGAAATGGCTATCATTAGAAAGCAGAGTTTACCTTTAACTCTCTGAAGAAGCGATTGTTCTATGTGGTTAAAATAATTTAATTAATGAGTGATCATTTTTATGGAATCCGGAAGGCTGCCAAGGCATGTCTTCCATTTATAGATAAACACTCTATAGTAGAGTTCGACATGGAAAGACATCAAGCCCTCTAGCTGGTCCCACTGATAAGATTTCCAAAGGCCATTCTAGTGTCATTTATTCAGGCAGAAAAGTCCATCAGAAGTAGGACTGGTCATGCTGATTATCCTGTTTTGTCTCTACCTGGGACAGAGGCAGTACTGGAGAGTGGCTAAGAGAACAGACCCTTGAAGTTTAATCCTATGTAAACCCTCATAAACTGTGTTATCTCGGGGAGGTTGCTTAGCCTGTGTGTGTCTCAGTTTCCTGTTCTATAAGTTTGGGCCCCAAACTTGCCACAGACTGGGAGAAAAAATTTGCAAATCATATATCTGACAAAGAGATTTCAGAATATACAAATAATTCTCAAAACTCAATAATAGGGAAACAAACAATCTGGTTTTTTAAGGGTAAAAGATTTGAACAGATACTTCCCCAAAGAAGATAGAGAGATGGCAAGTAAGCACATGAAAAGATGTTTATTATTATTAATCAGTGGGAAAACATGAATTAAAACCACAATGAGACATCCTTACATATCTATGTGATTGGCTAAAAGAAAAAAAACATAATACAAACACAAGCAACAAGAATGAAAAACAGATGATGCCAAGTGAATGAGGATGGGGGAGATACTGGGACTCTCATACACGGCTGGGAAAAGTGCAAATTGCAGCCAGCCTGGAAGACAATTTAACCATTTCTTATAATATGACTTAGAAATCCCACTCCTAGTATTTACCTAAGAGAAATGAAAACTTATGCTCAGATAAAAACTTGTATGACAGTCTTCATAGGGGCTTTATTTATAATCACCCAACAACAGAAGCAACCCAAATAATATCATTCAATGGTGAATAGGTAAACTAAGGTACTACATTATATATATATACACACATACATATATATAATACTTAGTACTACACACACATATACATACACATATATATGTATACAAAAGGTTTTTCATATATATTATATATTTATTATAAAATATACATGTATTACACATATATTTTATATATTACATATTCTACCTATATATAAAAGGTTTCTATATATAGGTTTCTCTCTCTCTCTCTCTTTCTCTCTCTCTCTATATATATGTATATATACACACATACACACACACACATATATAAAAGGTTTCTCTCTCTCTCTCTAAGCTTTCTACATATCATAGATTACTGCTCAGCAAATAAGAAGGACAAACAACATGGATGAATTTAAAAACATCGTGTGGAGTAAAAGAAGCCAGATACAAAGACTATATATTGCATGATTCCATTTATTTGGAACTCCAGAAAAGGCAAAAACTATTGTGATAGAAAGAAAGTCAGTGATTTCCAGGGGAGGGACAAGTGGGGAAAGATCCACTGCAAAGGAGCATGAAAGAACTTTTGGGGGTAATAGAAATGATGTCAGGACCATAGGGGTGACTGCATTGCTGTATGCCTTTTTTTTCCAACTTTAAGAACTATTTATTTTGAACTAACTTTAGACTTAACAAAAAAAGTTGCTCAAATAAGTAAAAAGAGTTCCCATATCCCCTTCACCCACAGTTCCCTAATGTTTAAGAGAATAGGTAACCATATTATAATTATGGAAGCCAGGAAGTTAACATTGCTACAATACAATTTGCTAAGTTCTAGATCTTATTCTAATGTCACCAGGTCTTCTACTTAATTTCCTATTCATTCCAGGATTTCGTATTCCATTTAGGTATGATATCTCCTTTGTCACCTCTAATTTGTAACAATCTTTCCTTGTCTTCCTGACTTTGACACTTTTCATGAATACTACTCAGTTACTTTGTAGAATGTCTTTCATTTTGGGTTTGTCTGAGATTTTCACATAATTAGAGTGAGGTTTGCATTTTTGGCAAGAATATCACAGAAGTGATACTGTTTCCTTCTCAGTGCATCTATCAAGGGGTTCATGATAGTGATATGTCTTGATACTGATGTTAATTTAACCTCAATCACTTGGCTAAGGTGGTTTCTCCACTGTAAAGTTACTATTTTTCCCCAGGTAGTTAATAAATAACCTGGAGGACATATTCTGTGACTGAAAATATCCCATTTTCCTTCGAACTTTTGCCCACTGATTTTTGTATCCAATGGTGGCTCTTCTCTGCAACAATGATTATTGCAGTGCAATTTTATTTTTCCTTCTTTCTTTTTATTTTTATATTTTAGATCATTTTGCTTTAAAATAGTTATAAATTCATGGGAAATTGAAAGAATAGTACAGAGAGGGTCCTATGTATCCTTCAGCCAGTTTCCCCCAATGGTTGCATCTTATAAAATGATAATATCAAAACCAAGAAACTGACATTGGTGTAAACTATGTATATAGTTCTGTTTCATTGTATCACAGGTGTAGATTCCCGTAACCACCAGTGCAATCAGGATAGAACTATTCCAGTACTACCACATAACTTTACATACACTTAAAATTGGTGATAATTGATTATTCCTCAATCAAGCTGGTAAAACACAGAACACAAAAAAGACCTCAAGCTCTGTCATCGTTAACAGTAAGCAGCATGGAACTATTAGTTGTCATGGTTGCTGTTTTCCCAAGGAGCATCTCTCTTCTGTACTAGGGGTGCTTGTAGACTAAGAGGCTCAAAACAAAGGCCAGTCCAATCAATAAGCTAAAGATAAGGGCCCTCTCCTTTTAATTTGCATGACTCCCTGACTGTTGCTATACTGGGTAAATCAGACAAAAAAATTTGTCACCAGCACCTGGACCTAGTGCTTACTCGAGCACTGTTGGAAATTTCCAAAATGGTCTCCTATGCATCAGTGTGGGCTCACATTTCTTTCTGTCTTCTCTGTCATGGTGACTATCCTTTTACTTGAAAATGCCAAGTGCATCCTACTTCAGGGTCTTGCCACTTGCAGTTCCCTCTGTCTAGAATGTTTTCTTCATAGATACTCAGTAGCCAGCTCATATGTCATTAATCAGCAAGAGCTCCCTGAGCCTTGTAGACCAAATCTGTCCCCTTCCGCCAGTTTCAGCTTCTCTCACGTCACTCCATCTTACTTCCCCTACGGCACTGACCACTAGAAGAAATTATCTTGGTTCTTTATTTGCTGACTTGGTTATTGTCCATTCTGATCCCCCTAGCATGAAGCTACATGCATGCCTGGGCATCATCTGTTTTGTCTACTGCTGGATCTTCACTATTGCCGGGACTCTGACCATGCCCGCCCCCAGCAGAATTTCCTGGCCACCTTACTTCTCATTGTCCCTCCTTTCTTCTCTTTCCTTTAACTCTTCATGTGCTCTCCCCATTCCAACACATATCTATTGAGATAGAAATGAAGGACACAGTCGCACTGGAGGAATCACAGACGAAGCCAGAGACTTCCGCTCACTCTCTCCCAGGCTTCTTTGCAACGATTCTTCCTTTCCCGACCCCTTTCCTTGGCTCTCTGCCTGTTCTTAATGGGTGCCTGCAGGAGGAATGCCCAGAAAGGAGGACTCCCACTAAATTTTCGCTAAGCTGTTTATTCTCAAACTGCATTTAAGCTAATAGAAAAGGCTTCACGGGAAATCTGGAGGCTTCTTGCCATCCTCATGCTTGCCCTTTGCCTCATTTCAATCTAGTTAGCCCCATTATTATTTTTTCTGTGGAATGGCATATATCCATGCTATTAATTCCACACATTTCTAGGGGGGAAAGGAGGATTGAGAGGAAGGAAAGACTGATGATTTATCAAGTAAAAGACATTTCTTCTCTCTCTGGACAGCCAGGTGGATTTTCTGAACTCATTTCTGCCCTGAAATGGGGCAGCCGCTTCTGAAATGAGTCCTCTGTGTTGGGGTGGGCTCTGTTTTTATGGCCAGTGGGTAATAGCATTTCCTGATTTATGAATTGGCATCTGGGGTAGGTGCTGAGCCCCTAGACGGATTCATCATGGGGAGAAAAGCCATATAAATAATCCTGTCACATAAAATTATTGTTCTCATTTTGATTTTTAAAAAATGTCCTTTTGTGTAGTGGGATTTAGGAGATTTTAGTGGGAAAGCTGGAGAACGATGAGTTATTTGGCCCCCTTTTTATCTATAAGATAAAAATGTACAAGTATTCTTCAGAAGCCGTGACTTGCTTAGAAGACAATTACCAAAATGGTTTAATTATTTGGGGGGGAAACTTGGCACTTGACTTAAAGTCAAAGCTAAGGTCTTCACCTAAGGAAAGATGTAGGGAGATTGGTCTCATGCATCTGACCCAGGCTCCATCGGGGATTTAAAAAAAAAAAAAAATTGCTAAAGAGAAGATCATTTCATGTTTCTCTCATCTTCCCCAAATCAGTGTGAGGATTCATTTAAATGCACAAAATACTTATTGAATGTCTACATGGTACAAATTGCCATGTGGGCCTCCTGGGGTTGCCAAGACAAACATAAGCAGGAGCTCGCAATGCAGAGGATGTGGGTGTGGATGACTCCATGCGGAATGCAGGTTTGAAGCACGCACATGATTTCCCTGGTGACAGGAGTAACAGGGCATCCTGGACAGATAGTAGGACAGAGGCAGAGACCCAAGGGTGGGGGGTACACATTGTGACTGAGCAGAAAACGGGCAAGTGTTGGCTGTTAAAATTTTGTTTCAGATTTTTCTCCCCTCATGAACTTGTAACCTCCTGAAGGACAAGGATCCTGCCTGACTTCTTTTGTACCCATCCCTTTTCCCCCTGACCTTGAAGCTTAACACATAATAAGTTAGGAGAACCACCTTGTTTTCTATAAAAGGCTGGGTAGTTTCTATTCTAGACTTTGCAACAGCCATATTGACTTGTCTCTACCACTCAGCTTCATTGTTGTGGTCCAATCAGCCACAGACCATACGTAAATGAATGGGTGTGACTGGGTTCCAATAAAACTTTATTTACAAAAACAGGAGGTCCATCAGATGTGTAGTGTAACTTACCAGCTCCTTTAGTAGGTCAGCAATATGTGTTTGTTGAATTAAATTAAAGGAGACCATTTAATAGTAAGTGAATCTTACTTTAAAAAAATCAACTATGAAAGATAAAGTAAATGACTGCAGAACATATTAAAAGAGTTCTTTTCTTTCTTTCTTTCTTTCTTTCTTTCTTTCTTTCTTTCTTTCTTTTTAAGATTTTGTTTTAAAGTAATCTCTATACCCAACATGGGTCTCGAACTCATGACCCTGAGATGAAGAGTTGCATGCTCTGCTGACTGAGCCAGTCAGGTGCCCCCAAAGAGTGATTTTCCACGCAGAAATATTTCTGTGGTACTCAGAATATATAACCTATTATAGAAGCATAGTTTAAAGAATGGATCCCTTCCATACATGGAATTTCTAAATCTTCTCCAATATGCAGGATATTGTGTAGACACAAGGCTCCAGAGTGAAGGAAAGAGAGAGAGAAACAGGAGTCTCTTTCCTCATTTCACTAGCCTACACAGGAGCAGTACCAGGAATCTGGGAGTGACAGCCAAGTGAATAGGAGTGTTCCAGCTGGTGTGTCCCTGGGGAGGGAGCCACCTAAGGCTGTTGAGCTGTCTCTAACTACTGTCTAACCATAGGGGCTTCTGTTCATTCCTCTAATTTATTTCTTTGTTTTCATGGCAGAATAAACTCCGAATTCCAGGGGTCAACTAAGTGCCTGCCACCAGCCCACAAGAGGCCAAAAGAGACTCTGTGTCATCCGTCAATGCCAGTTACTTAATAATGACCAGCCTCTTCGCTAATGGCCCGAGGAAGGGGTCCTCGGGCAGCAAAGGCTGTGGCAGAGACCTGCAGGCAGCTGCATGGGGAGAATGTTTTGCAGGAAGCATTTCTGCTGGCCACTTTCAAGGGCGTACCCACCCATGCTCAGCTCTTTAGGAAAGTAGTAATTAGTTTTATTCCCTTCGGTGCACATGGCAAATGCAGCAGGATATGGCATTTGGAGAACCATTGGAGTCTGCCCTTCTCATCTTGACTTGACTCAGGTTTACATTTATAACTAAGAAATATCAGAACTGTAAGGTGATTTAGGAGCTGTGCTCAGTTTCCACAGACAGAAAAGAAACTTGGAGTGTTGAGGCTTTACACAAGGGGAGGCCACTGCAAAGAAAGGCTAATCGTGACTGCACTGACCCTGTACCACCCAGCGTCTGTTGCAAACTGCAGGTGGTGAACACAATCACTAAACAGGAAGCGCCTCGAGGGCATTTTTGTATGTTGTCAGCATGGGGACTACCCACAGAGCTGCAGGAACCAAGATTTCTAGGCCTACATAGTCCATTATGGTCATCCGGACAGTGCTTCCTCACTGGTGTGCGGTGGTGTGCTCCAATGCCACAGATAGGCCATAGGTGTCCTACCATGTTGATCTTTTCAGCCCTTGGAGCCACCAGGAAATGCCTGGAGAAGACGGTACTCCTGGTCCCTCTCTGGTTATGAGGGCACTTCTCTCACCCCAGTGAGCTATAGAAATACATTCATTGCCACGTGAATTGTAATGAAATAACAGGTTAGAATGCATTGATGGTCCACAAATGGGAAAACTAAGACTCAATAATCAAGACCTTGTGGGTCAAGAACTTGATTCCAGTTAGCCTTACTCTGTGTCCAATGCCTTTTCCATTACCCCACAGCTGCCACACTGAACTGTCAGCAAATAGCCGTGGTTGCCAAATTGTTGACGTTGAAAAACTACTTGGAGAAAAACCAGCAGAGGGCTAGATGATGTCATCAGCACTGCCTGAAATGTGAGTTGGATGCCCAAAGCTTAAGTAAACTTATTGCCAGTACATGCAAGATGTTATTCCTAGACCAATGGCTTTCACTTTGACCATGACTCATGGCAAGAGACGCTTTACAATGTAACCCAGGGTGCGCGCGCGCACACACACACACACACACACACACACACATATAGTTTCACAAATAGTACTTATCCTTACTGTGCTTGATGGACACTGTTCTTTTCGATTTTATTCTAGTCCATTAAAAAAAAAATTCTGGCCATGACCCTTTAAATTGATTTCATGACCCACTAAATTGATTTCTCGACCCACTAATGTGTCATGACCGGCAGTTTGAAAAACACAGGCCTGACCCCATTCCGGCTCTCCCTCCCTCCTCAACGATCAGGAAAATGGAAGATGAATGTGGAGAAAAGTAAGAAAAGAGACTGAGAAAAAATTAGGAGGAAGGTGAGAGGAATACCAAAAAATGAGAGAAAGGAAGGAATGGGACAAAGGAAAAATGAATGGGAAATGGGAGACATAATGAGCAAAGGCTAACTCTAGACTGATAGACTGGTGCCTATTAGAACAGTTCTCAAGATCCACCATCATATTGGCCATAGTTACTACACAATATACAAAATATCCTCTGCCAGCTTGTACGGCCGCAGCCATGATCGTGCAATCTGCTTGTCTACAGAATGTCTTATCCGTCAGCATGACCTCAAAATTCTTTACCGTCCCTCCCAGAGAGAATGTTCTGTCTGCTGTTCAGTGATCCAGGCTTTTGAAAAATCTGGGAGACGTTGGGTAAATTACTCAAAGATAAAGAAACTGACCATACTGACCACCCACACCGATGCACCAAGACACAAAGGGTCCTACGGACGTCCGAGCTGCGTCTTAACAACAGCTGTGAAGACAGAGAAGAGAGTTGCAAAGGTGATAGGGAAGTGAAGACTAGAGATTGAATGAGATCAACTTAAGAAACTTCTGCAAATTTACATACTCTGGTAGCCAGTGGGTGTCTACAGGGTATTGATGATTGTGTACCTCATAGTAAAAACTTTTTAAGGATGCACCTACGATATACATATTTGTTTATAATGACTATACATGCTCTACTTATTAATATCATTGTGTTATCAACTACACACAATGTTAGGAAATGAAGGTATGGAATAAAGATTTTAATGTTTATTTTATTTTATTAATGAATGATACAAACATTTTACGACCTCCAAGAAAATTATTATTAAAAATGGTGGGACTGATGTTAGAATTGGCTTCATTATTTACAAGAGTCTTTGCTGAGCACTTAGGGATTTGGGGTTCTGAGGTCGAGGGTTCAATTTATTTTGAAACTTTGCTTTCATGGCTGTCATGATGGAAAAAACACCTCACATTGACGCATAAATGCAAAAAGAGCATTTTTGGCTATATTGACTAAATCAAGGTACTTCTCTTCAGTTTCATGCACCAATTATGCAAAGATTGTTGTTGAAATTCAGCTGGTAGATTTCCATCTTCTCTGATGTCAATCAGCTATTCTTTCAACTAATCGAAAAGTGCTGAATTTTTATATATATATTTTTTAAAAATGGGTCAAAACTCTCTGAAACTCTTCCTTTGGAAGATTGTTTGGCAAGTAGAAAACTCCAAGTTTTAAAAATTTTTAGATAGAAATTTTTAGAGTGTCACACCTACTCATTATCAACAACAAAATCACATAAAGATGAAAATATTTCCAAATGTTCTTTTTTTTCTTTCTTTCAAAATGGTCTCCCCATGCTATAAATTCTTCCTGAAAGTGGTTACTTTCTAACACTTTGTTAATGTATTACCTTTCTATGGAGGGGGGAGATGAAGTGTTTAATTTTTTAAAGTTATTGGCAAAGTGACATACTTCTGACAGCTGCTTGTCAGACCTGAAAAGATCAGTGAATGTGGAACATTTCAGTTCTTTTAAAAGAAAAAGTGTTTAATTATGTTTCCATAACCAGCAAACCTCTGGGTTGTACAAAAAATCTTCATGGTTACTTCCATCTCAAATTGTAAAATTCTATTTCGAGAGTTGATTTTACAATATTGATATCTGTTGCATGTAAACTGCAAACTTGTTGTCATATCTTGAAACTGAATCAGCCAGTAAGAAAACCAGTATCACCGCTGGGAGATGTGGAGCTCCCATGTACTTCAATGCTTTTCTGACACATGGATGTTTGATATACAGCCCAAGGCAGAGTAAACAGTACCCAGTACCAACTGTATATTAAATATGAGCAAAGCCTAATTTCTTGTTTTAAACAGAAAATAAAAAAGAAGCGCTAAGTGGTTTCTTCCTTTGTCCCATTGGATCATTCTTTGTCCTTCTTTGCATCAAAGTGCACTTTAGTGCCACTACACTAGGCAAGAAAAGGGCTGCTCGGTGGTTTAGAGTTTGTGGTTTTAGGTCTTTGGTGTTCTGGAACAAAACAATGAAAAATAAATGTAAATCTAAATCTCTAAATCATGTGAATTGAGGGATATCAGGTTATCAACACTTACTTAATTGTTGAAGATAGAGTAATAAATATCTGAAAATAAACAATGACCCCTCAATTAAGAACCATCTGAGCAGATGTAAAATGATAGGATACATTAATTCGGTCAATCCCAGATGTATAACTTTGAATGGCAACAGTAGGTGAGAGGCAGGCTTTTAATAATTTTAATAAAAATGGTGGCTTTCAGAGAAGGACAATGAGTTGTCAATTAAGGCCAGGGCTAAATTCAGAGCTGAAGAGGGTTCTAGGCACCTGGGATAGAGGAGGGAATCCAAGTGAGCCCCAGCAAGCCAGAGATCAGTGAGCAGCAAGGGAAGAAAAGTAGCCTGAGGTCCAAGTGTAAACTTGAGACTCGGATCCAAAGAACCCGCCTTTCAGAATTCAGCCCATGCCTGGAGATGAAACAGCACAAAAGAAGAGAGGCCAAGGTGAGGCTAGAGCCAGGCAGATCACCAGCAGCGAGAAGGGGGAGGAGACCAGAAGAGGTGGCAAAGATCGAAGTGAAGTCTCTTTCCCAGTGAAGGATCCACACTCTCCACCAGCTGCTCTGGGAACTTCCGGTAAAGCGAATTGTGTGTTCCCATGAGCTTGGAGACTTCTAATACTCATCAGCACACCAAATGTTCTAAGATATCTGCTTAACTCAGATTTCTCCAAATATATTTGACCAAAGAAAACTTAAAAAAGAAAGAAAGAAAGAAAGAAATGTCCTGCCGAACTTTGATTCTGAGAAGAATAGTTGGGTAATCCTCAACTAATTGGTGCTTAAAGCCATCATGAGGCAAAGGGACAGGTGGGAGGCCTCCTTCATGCCTCATGTCTATTGCTTGTGACCTGAGACACCTTCACATTAATGAGACTAGTATTTCTCTCCAAGCCTTGTGGATGAAGGTGGCCTCGGGACAGTAGGACTTTCCCTCCAGGGGCCTTTCCTAGCCCCCTGCAGGTAAACTCTGGTGTAAGTCGTGACTCCTGCTAGAGACAGTGTGTCGAGGAAGCCATCTGGGCACAGTCAGTGACCACAGCTCCAGCCGAGAGCTGTGGACCCAGGCTGTGGGGCGGCACAAGAGGGGAGTTGTGGCCAATGGAGGCCACCTGCTCTGTTCTCTGCCGCCCAGGCCACCCCGCACCAGGGTCTGACGTGCCTCGGAGGAGACGGAAGCGAGTTTATGAATGACGGAAGGAAAAATAGGATGGGCGAAATTATTTTTTTAAAAGATTTTATTTATTTATTTGACAGACAGAGATCATAAGTAGGCAGAGAGGCAGGCAGAGAGAGAGAGGAGGGGAAGCAGGCTCCCCGCTGAACAGAGAGCCTGATTCGGGGCTCGATCCCAGGACCCTGGGATCATGACCTGAGCCAAAGGCAGAGGCTTTAACCCACTGAGCCACCCAGGCGCCCCAGGATGGGCGAAATTTTAAAAAATAAAATGCAAACGCCTTTCTACTAGACCAGCATACTGAAGACAATAAAGAGGAAAACTAAGATTTATTGAGCCCTCGTTTTATGCCAGGCACTGCGCTAAATACACTTTCTAGTTTACTCATTGTAACCACCCAGGCGGTGGGCACTTACAGGTGTTCCTGTTGAGAAACTGAAGGTATCCAGAGATTAAATCATTAGCCCAGGGTCCTATAGGTAGAAAGTGGCAGAGCCAGAACCAAAAAGGAGGGCTGGGGGTTCCAGCTGCTGCTCTTCCTTCAAATCATCCCGCAGGGAACCCGGTAAACTTCAGCACCCGCTTGGAATCCTTCCTAAGGAAGACATATCTATTTCTACGCTTGCTTCTCTGTTGTGCATGACTTTAAATAAATATCCAGATAGCCTCACCCTCAACCATTATGCGTTTCCTTGAAATGATGGCATTGTCCTTGAGTCAGTTTCAAATTCATGTCTCCATTGTTCATGCAAAATATCTGAAATGCACTTAAGGGACTCGGATCAGATACAATTCTGCCATTCGTAATTTTTCCTTTTATGCTTATATTGCATTTGGTAAAGTCCTGTGGCATCACTAATGCCAACTAGTCATCTTGAACAATGGCACAAATTAACATGCATCTATTTACTTTTGAAAATGTCTCATCAATATTCAAACTGAGAACACAGTTTGCTTAAGTATCCGATATTCCCAGCCTCTCTTTCGACAGAACTCAAGCACCAGTCAATCAGTCTCACCGAACTGAGCCACTTCCATTCAGGTTCTGTCCCTAGAGGACAGGGGAGTGGGCTAGGGTGGTGGGAGTCAGTTTCTGTCCACACCCGCCCTAGCTAAGGGGAGATGGGAGCTGAGTGGTACCCGCAGAATTGAGAACTGTCTTGGGAAATACCCCAAGAGCTCTGGCCTTTAGACCAGAGTCCCCATGATACACGCCCAAGTGCACGAGGAGACTGTGTCCTTCAGGCTACAGGCTGGAGTCTGCTCCCAGCTTAGCCCTCACAGAGACTCCCAGAACAGTGCCTTCCTTCTGCTCTTTTTGATTCTACGCTGTGGCACCGCCTGGGCTGGGAGGGCATGCAGTGGGCACTTGCTAAGCACATATGGTGGGAAGAAGGACCCAGAAGGGGGCAGAGAGGCAGCAGCCCCTGGCCTTGTTTGCCCATGCTGTTGGATTCCCCTCGCATGTTGCTAAGTGGGATATTACAGGTAGTTGTCCTTAAAATGGCACTTTGAGTGCCCCAACAGTCTCGGGATGCAGACACGGAGTGGGGAGGTGATGTGACTGTCAAGGCAATTGCTGGAGACAGATGGTTAATGGAGATCAGGATTAGGAGCTGCCAAGGCGTTTCCCTAATCACCTGCCCCTGGCTTCTCCTAGTCCCCCTCCCCTGCTGCCCTACCTCTATATACTAGCTCTTCCAGTGTTCAGAGATGAGGGCAGGGAAACCAGCCATTCCCTGTCTGCCCTAGGAGTCCTGATGAATGAGGAGCCAGAAGGGCGTCCAGGTGCCCAGTCTGTGATAACCTCAAGTCCAGTGGGTCTCAGCTCAAGCACACTAAAATTCCTTCCTGCAGCAGAAGTAGAGTACAGAGGAAAACCCACTCAGCCCCACAGAGGCTGCCCAGCTCTGGTAACTGGGGTGGACAGGCTCCTGGCTCTTCAGTCTCCTGGAGGGCAGCACCGGCAAGCATAAAGGGAAAGCTCAGGCTTAGTATTGTCCGAGGGGCTTCCAAATGGACAGGGGGCATGTGTGACAGGCTGTCCTAGGGAGCTGGTGCCCAGAGCTCAACCAGCCTTCAGCTACCAAAGTGGGAATAATAGTGATGATAATAAAGGAGAGAGCTCCCACAAGTTCCTGAAAGCCTACTACATGCTAGGCCCTTTACATAGCTCACCTTTCATCCTAAAAGCCCTGAAAGGTGGTCATTATCATTTGCATTTGACACATGAAGAAATCGAAGTGCCACCTGCATGAGAGATTTGGTCCGGGGGCAGGGCTGGTGAGTGGGCAAAGGATCTGGATGGAAACCCAAGTTCATGGCCTATTTGGGACCACCCTGTGCGCTCCCTCCTGCATACATTTTAGCCTTTGCGTCACCCCATCTGAGAAATGTCAGGTCACTGTCATTTTCTCTCCTGGGGAGGTGTCTGGACTCAATCACATTCAGGTGTTAGAGATTTTATGCTTGGAAGCATGTCTGTTGGAAAAGGAGGGGGCTCCCCTGCCTACTTTTTCTATGGGGTGGGTTGACTGTGTCTGGGGCCTCATGTACCTCAAGAGGCTCAGGATAGATGTTGTAAGACCTCCACCAGGCTGGAACTAAGGCAGATTAAGCCAAGGCATCCACGGGGCTACAGGGCAGTTCTGGGCTCCTACTGTCACCCCCATTCAGTCCTCAACCCTTAGCGAGCCCTTTTGCCTTCTCAGGCTCATTTTGGAACCTAAGGAGTCAGGTGTATGTTTTCCATGGACAGGACCAGAAGATAAAGATTGTCTCTTGCCCCCACAGAGAGCTCCTTGTCCCTCATGAGAAGAGGGGCTACAGAAAACATCACCGGAGGAACTGACAGAGTGTTCACTTGGCTCCCTGGCCACCGTGCGTTGTGATGCCGCCAAGCCATTCACTGGGTTTGGGTTGGCTCCTCAGGAGAAGAGGCTGCAGGAGAGAGGTGTCCCCAACAAGTCTTGAAGGCTTTTCCAGTTCTGGGGTTTTGTGAGGCTAAGGGGGAAGCCAGGGTCCCAACACCTGGGGGAGTGTAGGAGGCTGGGTCCCTCCAGTACTGCGACAGTAAAATGGAGATGTTCTGCCTTACAGGGAAGGAAGTGAGAAGTGGGAGCATTTCAGTGAGGGCATGCTGGAACCTTCTGGACCAGCTCCAGACAAATGGGAAGGCTTCTGTCTGAGTGACCTCAGTTGAAACACCGCAACAGCCTTCCTCTTTTTTCGAGTGTCTGAGACAGCTCCGTTTCCTGCCATTCACTCTTAGGGCCCTGCTTCAAGTTCCCTCTCCCAGGAGCTATCAGAACAGCCCGGTCTGGGTGCCGGGAGCAAATGTCCAAATGGGCTTGTCACAGTGTCAGCCATCCAGACACAAATGGTAGCATACAGCCCTGTCCCCTGCAGGGGTGGGAAGAATGACACCAGATGGTCCTGTCATCTCAAGCAGACCTCAGGAGAGGCTTTCCCTGGATCCAGAGCCCAGAGGATCAGAATCGTTCTCACAGGAGCCCAGCGGGGACAGAAACCAACTCCGTGGCTGTACTTATGTGAGATGGGGTCTGCAGAAGCCTGAGATTGCCAGACTTCACATGGGCTGCCCTCAGAACCCCCCTGGGAGGCAGGCTGGGGATGGGAGGGACACTGAGGCACAAAGAAACAGTATTGGTCCCCCATCACACAGCGGGTCCCAGCAGAGGCTCCATAGAGTTCGGGATCCCAGCCCCAAGTGGACCACAGTACCATCGTCCCTTCGAACCGAACTTCCCCGGGCAAATGCCAACATGGTAAAAATCCCAGTCACAAAGGGACCCTCTCACCAGTCCCATCCCAACAGGCGCACTCGACCAGCTCTGCCTCACAACCCCGAGCACAGAGCTTAAAGAGAAACCTGAAGAACAAGGAAAGGAACAGGTTACCAAGCCTCCTCTGTTTGTCCCTGTGCCACTCTGGGAAGACTTCGCTGACCACTGCTGGAAACGACAACTCTTTTGCTTTGACGAGGTCTTCAGACCCCACTTACTCTGCCCCATTTCCTTTCGTCCCAAAACATACTATGTGATTTATCCGGGATGATGGCTGCTTCTTTGCTGTGTCCTCTTGCGAAAACTGCAAGCCCCTACTTGACACTTGGGTCCCTAAGGCTGAGGATAGCGAGCTCCTGGCCCCTGGCAGATGCTTAGGGAACATATGTTCAGTGAATGCATGAATCACTGGGTAGGCCGGGGTAGTGGTTTACAAAGCAAGAAGGCCCTCGCCACTTGGCTGCTGGCTTATGCTGGAAGGAGCCACGCAGAGCTGCCCCAGCTGGCCCTGCCTTCCGAGGAACCCCGAGCAGCAGGTGGACCCACCTCCAGACCCAGGTCCTCGGCCCCCACAGGTATCTTGTCCAGGATCACAGCTAGGACTGAGTGTGACTAGCTCGTGGGAGTGTCCCCGGAAGACCCACTGTCACAGGAGTCAGTGAAACCACAAATGCCATGAAGGATGGCTTCGGCCCAGACACAGCGCACGTGCACCTCCAGAGCAGAAGCGGGTGTTTGAGGTCTCTGGCTTCCAGGCAGGGGAGGGCGGCTGCGTGAAGCGGCCGAGATGCTGAATCTGCCACTTGCTCCGGGGCCTAGCGAGGACACTAGCCTTGCGTGGGGGACAGCTGCTTCTTCCCCGGTGGGAGGCTGCTCCAGGGCCTCCGAGGACAGCTCAGCTCTGCCGCCTCATCTCCTCATTCATCTGCCTCGCTGACATTTTTTCTCACTTCCCTCCCCTCGCTCTGGCAGGTTTTTATCACAGCAGCTGCGGTGTGTACGGACATTCCCTTGGGAGCACGGGAGTTGTAGTAAATACACACCGTGTACATACATGCAGATCCGTACAGAGCAGGAAGGAGGCCGATGCAAGACATGTGGGCAGGGACAGACGCAGGAGGAGGTGTGTGTGTGTGTGTGTGTGTGCACATACACGTGCATACATGAACACACATGTGCGTGCACACACAGAAACACGCACGTGCACACACACGCACACACATACACAGAGAAACATGCACACAAATGAACACACACATGCACAAGCACATGAACTCACACACACACATGCACAGATGCATTCTATGGAGATATCCAGCTGTACACTCACTCCGACACACCGAGGAGAAGTGTATATGGAAAGTGAAAGCCTCGCTGGGTTAGATATAAAGAGGAACTTGCATACTCCTAATAGAGGAAATAATATCCTGGGTTGGAATTATTCAACTTGCAAAAATCATGGTAGGTTGGAAGTTCCCTCAGTTCTATATGCCGAGCCAAGCTCTTTCCGCAGGCATTATCTCATTTGGTCTTCATCAGTGCCCTAGGAGAGCGGTACCATTTACTACTTTCCCATTTCACAGACCACAAACTGAGGTGTGCGGCATCTCTCCCAGGGCCTCACCTATCACCGTCCACTCCCCGTTCCACGCAGTCCTTCTGGATCCCCGGCAACACCGAGTATGGGTTTGCCTCTCGTGGCCTCTGAGCTAGCCGTTCCTTCTCCCTGGAGGAGGATTTGTCCCCAGCTGCCTCCTGCCACTTGGCCTTATCCTTCTTTCTGCTGGACGGTTCCCTTCTTGGGAGGCTCTCTCTGACACCCTTCTTGAAAAGAGCATTCCCCACCATGTTCCCGGCCACCACCTTATTGCCCTGGAGTCTGTTAAGTTTCTCATTGCATTCACCATCCCCTGACATTCAGCCTTCGTTCATTGACTCATTCGTGGTCTGAGTCTCTACCTAAAATATAAGCACTATGAGGCCAGGGATTTTGTCTATCTCATCCCCCACTGAATCTCCAGTATCTGGAGAGTGGCTGACTCACAGCAGGTGCTCAATATTTGTTCATATTGAATGAAGAAATAAGGTACCAAGAGGGTTAGTAACTTGTCTGTGGTCACAGAGCCAGGAAATACATAACATTGGTCTGCATACACATGTACACACACACACACACACACACACACACACCTCACGCCATTCTCTGCCTCTACTAGTTACACCATCCTTACATTTTCCGACCCTCTAATCACATGACTGGCTCCCCTGACAACCAACAACTCCTCCCCCCTTCTTTAGGGGATTTCCAAAAGTCACCTAATTAACATAAATTCAGCAGTGGTTGGAAGGAGCTTATTACAAACAACAAGACACCCATTTCACTTTTATGGCTCCTGAAGACTTCAGGAACTGAGGACAAAAAAACAAATATTATAAATAAAAGATTCTCCATTGCTCTCATCACTCAGGAAATTCCAAGAGTTCTGGTAGCCCAGTGGCAGAAATGGACATGAAGACCAAATGTATGTTCTTCTTATAAGCCACAATATCACAATTAGGTATGTATGACTGGCACATCAGATCTATAATAGTTCGATTTAAGAGATAGTTAAAGTAGGCTATTTAAGCTTAAGCAGGTTTAAAGTAGGTTATTTAGGTTAAGTAGGTTTACTTAAATAAAAACACAAAGCAAAAAATAGCTCAGGACAGGGTAAAAGTTATAGCAGGGATGAACAGATGACCAAAGTTTGAGAGATACTTCCTTTGCTTGAAGGGTAGTCTTGTAATTATATGTAAGTTTGAACTTAGGAATTAAGAAACGTGAAATGGAATTTGTATCAGTCCCTCTTTTCCAATTCTGGGTCCGTGATGACAATGGGATACAATCAATAATTCATTCATTCATTCATCAAATAATTATCAAAGACCCATTAGGTGAGATTTAGACAGACGAAGAAGACATAGGGCTGCCCCCAAGTTGCTGACAGTCTGATAGGAGAGAAAGACAAGGAGAGAAAGCCAGCCCTGGGTGAGAAGCGTGACCAAAGAGGTGTCTAAGCAGACGTCAGCAATCACTCATTGTAGATGGGGACAGCACAGCTCAATTTTGAAGGACAAGGCAAAATTCGCCAGATGAGAAAGGGAGGTGTCCTCCAGGCAGAGCCCACATCACAGCTGGCCATACAGAGACCAACCTGTAGATTCCACCCGGCAAAGCATCCTGACACAGCATGCCTGACACCTACCCACCGGCTGACAGTGGCAGGAATATCCCTAGTGCATTTACCGAGCTGCCCTTGGCCCCAGCTCTACTTGGTATGCTCAGCCAACAAGGCAGCCTGTGGGTTCTTGATAGGCTTTCCACTGGGACTGAATCCCTGCTCCCAGGCCAACTCAGTTTTGACCTGAACTGTTTAAGCTCCATACCTGAGAGGTCACCCAGAATCTTGATGCCACCACCTGCCTGATTTCAAATATGGCCAATGTCCAGACATCTTGTTGCAATGTCATGAGAATAAGAGCCTCCATTTACCAAGCCCTTACTCCGTGCCAGGCTTGCTTCATGCCTGTTACATGTGTTATGTCATTTGATCCTTGGGACACTATGGGATGTTATTATTACTTCTATGCAGCAGTTGAGAACCTTAAATCTTAAAGAGGTTAGGAACTTGCCTGAGATCATGCTTAGTACATGGTGAAGCTAAGGTTCATGCTGGGACATTCTGACACCAAAGCCTGTGCACTTAACCATTGTGCTATACCACCACTCCCCACAGAGAATGGGCAAACCCACTGGAGACCAGTGTTGGGCCAGCTATCATGGGCCTTTGGACTTTATTTTGATAGCAGGTTGCCCTCCATCTCAGTGAAGAGCAGCCCCAGAGAGGATGAATGCCCTGGCCCCATCCATTCTTACCTTCCTTTCTTTTCTTACAATCCAGAGCTCCCATCATGCCTCATTCTCCAAGCCTGGGTAGGTACTGGCCATGGACCTCTCTTGGGCGAGCAGAATGCGGAGGACAAGGAGCTCAGAATCCCATCTCTGTTATCAGAGGGGGCTCCCCATGGCTTATATTTTCCATCTTTGCAAGTTCTTAAATAAAGTTCCAGGTTGAGAGATCCTGGTTTTCAGGTAAGGTAAGAAATCCTAAAATAGGTCATGCTTTGTGGAAGCAATGGGTCTTCTCCAAAGGAGTCATTCTACCAAGGAAAGCTACTTCCCCTCCATGTCTAGAGCAGGGGATATCATAGAATAGTTCCAAATGGATGGAGATTCCAAACACGGGTCTCTGTAGGCAGGGAGTGGGGAGTGTGGGCTCCATTGAGAAAGTGCAAGAAAGGAGAGCAAAGGAGCTGCCTCAGACCCCATCCTGGCTCCTGGGGTCAAACGTTCCTCAGTCAGCCCCACATCGGGCAATCCCCAAACCAGGGCAGCCTCAATGAAGGCACCACAATGGGTCCCAGTGTGGCTGGGTGGGGAGTCCCACACCAAGAGAAGATGTCATCATGCTCTTAGGGAGGGTGGAGCTGCTGTGGGCTGCCAACGCATAATGCACAAGCCCTGGGGGCGGCATAATGTGGTATTCATCTTTTTCCCTATGCAGAGAGGGGACAGGCGGAACAATCCAGACTCTGTCGGCAAGGTCCTCTGGGGAGTTCAGGCCTCGCTAATGAAGATGAATAAGAGATGGGATCTGCCCCTCATGGCTGCTGCCTGTATCACATACATATTTATGGACTGGAGGGACAGCTCCTGGGAATGACCCACCCCACACAGAGAGGAGAGGGGGAAGGCATGGCGGTGCTAATCCACTCTTGAGATGGGTGTTGGCGGAACACTCTGGGCTGTGAATTAGGGCACTCCAAGACATACTCTTAAATATGTGGAATTTTCAAGGTGATATGTATACCTTTGCTTGCTGTAGATGCATCAGTCCTGGTCTAGGCCAAGGACCCTTGAAGAACTTACTTAGTACTCAGCTGAGTTCCAGAAACAAGCCCAACTTTGCTACTTCCTACTCAGTATCAGTTAACAGTAATTCCTGCACCCTCTTGTTCTGCCCAGCTTGGCCTCATGGAATTTGCCAGAACTTTGTGCTAGAGTTATAGGTACATACAAAGATTCAGAACACATGCTGTATCATCTCATTTCACGGACAGAGACCCATGTTTGGAATCTCCATCCATTTGGAACTATTCTATGATGTTCCCTCAACTAAGATGTTTGGGCAACAAATCCTTGTCCACCAGAGACCTCCAGGGTCTAAGAGGGTGACCCTGGTAGGAGATGATACTTTCTGTAGGAAAATCTGGATAAAAAACTTGGGCATTTGTACCATGTTTCTTCAAAAGACAGTGAATGCTGGCCTTGAATCTATACTCACCCATCACTGTGAAGTTAGTGGATTTGTTCTAGACTCCCAGATGTTTTGATATTTTAAATGTTTTATTCCGCCTTTCAGTGCACTCAACCTCAGTCCCCAAGCAATATAACCAAAAAGATACATACTGAGCCGAAAAAATCCAATGCCCTCTCTGCAGCTGGTCTCCTGTAGGTTTCTACTGAGCCACAGGATAGTCCTTAGCACAAGACAAATGTCTAACAGAGCCCAAGAGCCTTACCTGCCTTTCTGACATGATGTAGAGCTGCTCGTGGTCCTTGGAGAAGGCCATATCCCGGAGGACTGGGCCGGGCTCTACCACCTGCACCGTCTCATACTGGAGCGCGTTGCCCCTGGGCCCATCCACCCGTATCTGCGGAGAAGAGGGAGAGGAGAGATGATATGAGTTCAGATCCTATACTGCCCATAGTTCAGCTTCAGCCCAGAGACCCTCCCAACAGCTAAGGAAGAGGCATCGAGCTCTGCCTCCATGATGCTGAGCCCGGGCCCTGAAGAGAAGCCTCCCAGGGACCTCCTGCTGGGAAAGGCAGAGATAAGGGAAGGCAGAAGACCAAACCAGGCTCCGCAAAGTCTTCAGAGAAGAGGATAGGGTTGGTACTAAGGAGCAGTGGCTGGGGATTGGGTGAACCATGGGTAACTGAAGCTGCTTCAGATCAGAGCGCCATCGTGTAACAGAAAGGCAATATTATTTGCTAGGTTTGTTCTCAGAAAATAAGTGGATGTAAGAATGTAGGCTGATTCTTGGGGCTGCCTGGGTGGCTCAATGGGTTAAGCCTCTGCCTTCAGCTCAGGTCATGATCTCAGGGTCCTGGGATCAAGTCCTGCATCGGGCTCTCTGCTAGGGAGGGAGCCTGCTTCCTCCTCTCTCTCTCTCTCTCTCTCTCTCTCTCTCTCTCTGCTTGCCTCTCTGCCTACTTGTGATCTCTCTGTGTCAAATAAATAAAATCTTAAAAAAAAAAAAAAGAATGTAGGCTGATTCTTCGAGATGGCTACCCAGTTATCATTGCCACACCTTTGAGGGGGAACCAGGCAAGGAGTCAATCCCAGAAGTTTCACACTGAGTGGGCTCATTCTGGCCATTAACTATTAGCTTCTGCTTCAGCCTTAGGAGTAGATGTAGGTCTTCAAACCTCCTGGAGGTTCTATTCATGTCCCCAGGGAAGGGGACGTGAGCATTCCAGGAAAATGCATGTTGGGCATGAGTCATCTCCAAACTTCTGAGAACACTTAGCAGAGTAGATCACCCCTGGTCCATTCGCCGGCCTTTCTAGAACTATTTGGACAACATGGAGACAACCAGGAGAGACTTTTGCCCACACCCCCCCCCCCATAGTGGAGGACCAATTCTAGAAAGATGGGGGTTTCTCAATGCTGCATGGTGCTCAGTTGACCTGGGGTGCTGATTCTAGAATCAGAATCATTGCAAGTCTGGGCTCATAGGTTCGACAGAATCACTGCCCAGTACTTATAATGCCACCCGCCGAAGTCAGAACCAAATATCCAGAGGGACACAGAGAAAGGCAATAGCTAGGGGGTCACCAAACTTGATTAGATGCCCCTTGTATAAGACTCTGTAAGGTACCCACAGTGTAATTTTAGAGGTTTCAGTAATGAAACTAAAGAAAAAAGTTATATTCCATATATCCCCATTATGCATTCCTCTTACTTGTAATTTTTACTATTCAATTTTTAACCCCTCATGATATCAACGAGAAGAGAAGTTATTCAGATAAAATAAATTACAGAAGGGACACCACATTAATACCAACAGATGACATCAATTCATCTGAAAAGTCTGCTGCCTCCCGTTTCTGTTGAATTCACTGAACTCCGACACTAGGTTATTTTGCAGTTTATGTGTTTGCTTTTAGGTTTGTTCCAGGCTCTGTTTGTTTTCCTCTAAAGCACGACTTTTAAGCCCTTCCTAGATGTCAGGCACTAGGAAATGGTTTTGCATGTAATTCCTTATTGGTGTAACCCTCTCAGTCCTGTGGGGTTAGTGGTCATTTGTCCTGACATACATGGTCTCTCCAGCATCTGTTCCACCCTCTGCCACCTTAGAGGCAAGACTGGACCCACCCCCTGCTTCCCTGGGGGCAGGAGGTGCTCCCTGATGGGCAGGAGCAATTCCGTTTTATCTCACTCTGTTGCCACAATGATTAAAGAAAACAGGCCCAAGTCAATCAACATATGTACCCAGGGCAAAGCAGGGACAGACAGTGTTTTGTGATCAGGGAAGAGAGATTGCTCCTCACCCTCTGCACATCAAAGAAACAGCTGACTCCAAGAGCTGCTGGCAGCCCTTTTGTCATAAAGAGGAGAGCTGAAGCCAGGAAAGGTTTATATACAAAGACAGAAAGAACTGGTCTTTGGTGATGTCCCTGAGTCACTGAATCAAAATGATCCCACAGCCTGCCCTCCGTCAGGACTTTCTAGTTACTCAAGTTATTTCCTTACTGTTAAAAGAATAAAAAGGCATTTTTGCAACATCAAAAGTCTTAACTGCTATACTGATACAAACAACGAGGAAAATGAGACAGAAGTGCAGTAAACAATTAGCCTGAGCTATAAAAGTTGGGGACAGAATTTGGATTCAGTTTGACTCCAAAGTCCACGTTTTTCATACGACCCCATTACATGAGACCTCGTTCCTTGGTGGGTTTCACATTCATTGACTGGGGCGTGCCACCTAGATAAAGGCAGGGGGCTGAGGTCAGCGTCTGTCTCTGGTCTATATGATGCCAGAGGCTTTTGCCAGTCATTCCTGATTTTGATGCTGAAATACTCGAGCTTGACCAATATTTATTTTAAGAACGAAAAAATAAATGAATGCAGCTAAAGCTTCCTTTTGCTAATTTCTCATGAAGCTCATGAAAACAAAACAAAACAAAAAACTAATAAAGGCATTGAAAGAGAATACTTTTAGCTCTGAAAATCAAAATGCCTCAGATTCCAATAGCCCACCTGCTTCTGTGCCCATCTCCAAGCCAGCAGATGACAATCCTGGCCAGGCCCTTCCTTCATCTGAATGAAATGAGAGTTCATGCAAAACCCATTAGGATTACTACCCAAGTCTGACTGCGTGGCGAGGGCCTTGGCCCCCAGCCCAGCCCAGGCTGCACCCCAGCTGTGAGTCACCTCTGGAGAGTGACAAGAGTGACACTAAGCACTCTGGCTGGTCTCCAGCCCCTCCAGGCTGCCGGCAGGAGCAGGCTCCCCCAAGGAATTCTGGGGGATATGCGTGCCAGGCGATGCCCGTGGTCTGATCCCCAAGGGAAATTGGATTCAGTGCCTTATCAATCTTCTTTATCACTGGGCCCCAGCTCCCTGCTCTTTAGCACAAGGCGATGTGGCGGATGGCGGTGGACATCAGAGGAAACCAGAGGAGTGGGGGCGGGGACAGAGGGATGGACCAGGGAACACCTAGGGCAAGTTTTCACGGGCCTTCCCCAGGGAGGCAGGATAGGGTTCTTGTGCCCCCTTCCACACTCCGTCTAGGTGGGAAATCTAGTCATTGCCAAGGCAGGGTTCCCTCTCCCCCTCCCCCTCCCCCATCCTCAACTTATTTCAGAAACCAGAAAGGAAAGCATCCAATTCACCCATCCGCTGAAAGAATCTCACAAAGATCTTGGCTAAAAGGAGCTTGTGGTAGGACTGGCTGAATGATGGACGATCACAAAATTTAGGTAGAGCGATCCAGCTGCTGCCTGCTTTGGCCTCACATAACAGATAGCAACAAGAACCGCTAATAGCGGAGTGACGACCGTGTGTCAGGTCTCGTGCTGGCGTCCTACACCTACCAGCTTCTCATTTAAACTACCTAACTCACGCAGTAAGCACTAATATCATCCCACTTACAGCTGAAGCACAGAGAGGTTTAGTCACTTGCTCCGGGTCACGCAGCTAGTGGATGGCATGGCTTCAACCCTTACCAAGGTCTGACGGATTCTGTCCACGCCTCCGTGTGTTTAGGTACTACACCAGTGCCTGTTGAACCAAGTTTCATTTGGTTGTATAAACCCGCATCCCTTCAAGAAGGGCAAGTCATTGATGTTAAGCCAACATCGCCGTGGGAGAGTGGGAGGAAACCTGTCTGCACCTGCTACCGTTCTTGTGGGAGAGAATCATGCATATGAATGAAGATGCTGCTGCTGTAAAGTTTTCAGTTACCCTGCACAGCATTCTTAAATAACGTCGTCCCATCGGATGGTTTTAAGATATTTATGATGTTGACAACTAGCATCATTGTTCTCATTTTGCTGATGAAGAAACTGGAGAGGAGGGGGCGCGCGCTGTTCTGGGTCTTGCCCCAAAATTTAGTGGTAAACCGAGGATAGTCAGGACTAGAATTCAGGTCTCCTGGTTCCTAGCTTGGTACCTGCCTCTTAGCCATTTAGATTTTTCCAAAAGCCTTTGACAAGGTTCCACACGAAAAGGCATTTAAAAATAATGAGTCACTGTGGGACTTTGGGCAGTTTGACCATGGAGAAGGAGCCAGCTTAGAGACAGAAAAAGACACGTTTCGGCACGGAGGAGCGGAGCCAGGGGCATTTCCCTAGCACTGGTGTTATGACTTGTTTTATTTAATATTTTGTGTAAGTGGGCTGGAGGAGGGAGCAAGAAAGTATGCAGATGATTCTGAGCTCTTTGGGCTGGCAAGAAGGCCAGTGGTAGAGATGAATTACAGAAGGGTGATGTGTTCTCAGGGAGCACTGGGGAGGGGAACTGCACAGGGGCAAAAAAGCTAGGACTGTGCATCTCAGCACGGCACCCAGGACATGGCCAGTGCTCACCAAGTTGATACAGACAGGTGTGGGTAGGGGTGTGGCGAGAAGAGAACTCTTGCACACTGTTGGTAAAAATGTAAATTGGTATAGTCACTATGGATAACAATATGGAGGAGCCTCAAAAATTAAAAAGAAACCTACTTTATGATCTAGCAGTCCTACTCCTGGGTATGTACCCAAAGGAAACAAAATCAGTACCTCCAAGAGATGACTACAGCCCATGCTCATAGCAGCATTTTTTATAATAGCCAAGATATGGAAAGTATCTAAGTATCCATTGATGGATGAAGGGTAACACACACACACATATATGTGAATACAGGTACACACATATATGTTACACATGTATATATACAAAACAGATATATGTTTATATTTTAAATATATAAAATAAAGCCTTAAAGAAGAAAGAAATCCTGCCATTTTGGACAACATGGGTGAACTTAGGGAATACTATGCTATGTGAAATCAGCCTGACACAGAAAGGCAAATATTGCATGATTCACTTATATGTGGAATCTAAAAGAGTCAGACTCTTAGAAACAAAGCCTAGAATGGTGGTTGCCGGGGACTTGGGGTTGGGGACAATGGGGAGATGTTGGCCAAGTGATACAAACCTTCAGTTACAAGACAAGTGAGTTCTGAAAACCTAACACAGAGCAATGTGACTAGAGTTAGTAATACTGACTTGTGTATTTGAAATTCGCTAAGAAGGTAGATCTTAAGTGATCTCATCACACCCACAAGGAAAATGGTAGCTATGCGAAGTATGGATATACTAATTAGCTTGATTGCACCAATTATGTCATAAAACATACATATATCACGTTGTATACCTTAAACATAGACAATTTTTATTTGCCACTTATGCCTTGAAAAGATGGGGAAAGATGAGTAGTTACTACATAAATGGTCAATGCCCTATAGGAAAACCCAGCCACATTCTACCAATGGGACCACGGCCCTGAGCGGATCTAGGTGAGACCACGGAATTACTCAAAGTGAGAGGCGGGACCAAGAAAGAAGTGCTCAGGAATCACTCACGACTCCCCATATTCCACAGCAGCCTGAATAGCCAGCAACATGTCAAGCAGCGTTCAAATGGGATTTTAGGGGAAAACAGACAAACAGAAGTCATTCTCCTGGCCAAGTTCACTTGAATACAGAATATCATGTTCAGTCCACCCCTGATAAGGTAGAAACATAATCCAGATGCCTGCACCTGGAGAATAGCCTAGGAAAGATGCCTCAGGCCACAAAGACCCAGTTGAGATCAAAGGAGAGGTGTTGGCCAGTGGCCCTGGTTCAGTCGCCAACACAGGGGCCACCCCGAAGCTGCTGAGGTAACAGTAAGAAGCCATGAGATTTATTACTGTACACATCAGGACAAACAAGATTTATTATTTTATGCAACGCAGATGATAGTTGTGGATCACCTAAGCAGTGAGAAAGGATAAAAATAGAAGTTGATTTTTGTTTTAAGGTAGAAAATATAAAGAAGCTACTAATGTAAATTTAGGTGTTTAGAAGATGTTACTCTCTGAGGCTAACACCCAGGAGAACATCACATCCTGACCCCTCATGTCCCTTGAAAGAGGGACACTCCACATTCATTCATTGTCCACAGGGCATTCATGGAATGCCCTGGTGTTCTAGGCTCAAAGCTAGCTTCTGGAGGAAGAAGTTGGGTCTTTGTCCTGTCTTCCAAGGAAGCCTGTCCTCTGAAGGGCTCAGACACCACACAAATAAAGCCAAGTGGAAAAGGCTACAGTTACGTGTGTTCATGGCCCTTGTTCCCTCTTCCCAGGAAATCTGGTCACTGACTGGAGTACAACCAGGAATTTTCAGCCTAGCCCCAAGTGAGGCTCGAGGGAGCACGCGAGCCATACGACAAAAGAGCTACCAACGTGGCACCTCCAACTCTGAGAGGGTTGAAGACAAAATCTCTTGAGTCCAATAGGAAGATTGATCTGGAATAGTGAAATTAGTGGTAAAACATTTTATAAGGACATACCCATATTGGCCAAGGGAGGTAAGAGAGAGAGAGAGAGATCTGTCTGTCTTCACGCGCTCTGTCCTGAGGAGACTAGGTGTGATTGCTTCTCTGCGGCTGGGTGTGGCATCCCTTCAGGTCTCACCTAGGACTCGATGGAATATTCTTCTAACCAGCACCAGAGAACAGCAATGCAATGCCCATCACAAATGTGGGCCACATGTGACGTTTAGCATCTTCCATTAATGGTTACATGATAAAAGAAACAGGTAAAACTGATTAATTACAATTAATTTTAATCATCTATTTTATCTAGCACGATGTACCCCAAGTATTACTACGTTCGCATGTATGCAGTATAAAAAATTGTCGGTGAGATATTTTACATTCATTTCCTCACACTAGATCTTTGAGACCTGATGTGTATGCATTTTAGACTTACAGCAACCCTTAATAGGAACCAGACACATTTCAGGGGCTTAATAGCCACATGTGGCCCATGGCTGTCCTATAGGATGGCACAATTCTAGATCACTGTCTGTCATCCCTGTGTTCTGATCTGTGCTCGCCAAGCGATCCTGCTGATAATTTGGCTGCCAACTATCCTTCTACGGGTGCTCTCAGTTGAGATCTTTCTCACTCCATTCCCCGGCTGACACCCTTGTGTCTCCCAGGACCTTCGATTTATAACATGATTCATGTGTCCCAGTGTCTTCACTCTTCTGGAGCTTGCAAGCTCTACGTTCCAACAGCTGTGTGGTCCCCGTCAGCCTGAGCAAGTTATAGCGTGCAGCTGTGTGGGCTGGGCTCTGCTCTAGCCTAGCACCCAGCGAGCTTGTTTGATGTACCCCTGCCTTCTCTTTCCACTTTCTTAGGCTGCAGGCAATCTGGGCACACCTCTTGGATGCCAGGTATGCCCTATACCCCGGGGGGGGAGGGTTGCGGGTGGTGGCAGTCGAGAACACTTAAGAACAACTGAGAGAACCAAGCGGTCCGAAGAGATGCTACAGGGGCATAGCCCCAGAGGCTCCCTGCCTTACCAGGCAAGACTGCTGGGGGCGAAGCATGACCTGGATGGTGTGGGCTCTCAGAGGCCTGGGGGCACAGCTGACTACAAATCACAGGGGCGAATTTCAATATTTAACAAGCAGAGAGTTATTCACAATAGCCAAACACGCAAGCAATCTAAATATCTGTTGACAGCTGAATAAAGAAAACGTGATCTATACATCACGTGGCTCTAGTGTGTATATATCTGTAACACACACATAAGTACACGCACACAAACAAGAGACTGTTAATTAATGAAAAAAAAAGGGGGGAATCTTGCCTTTTGTAACACTGCAGGTGACTCTGGCGGGCATCATGCTAAGTGAAACAAGCCAGATACAGGAAGACACATATCGCATGATCTCACTTCTCTGTGGAATCTGAAATAGACTCAGAAGCCGAGAGAGGAACGGAGGTTACCAGGGACTGGGGGGAAGGGGGCATGGGGAGATGTTGGCCAAGTGGCATCAAGTGTCAGTTTTATGGGGTACATAAATTCTAAAGATCTAATATACAGCGATGTGATCACAGTGTACACTTAAAGCTGGCTAACAGGTTGGTCTTAGGTGTTTCCATAATGTAGATGTATTATATAGATTGCAACATCCCACCGAGTCCTACACCTTAAATATATCCCAAATTCATTTGTCAGATATACTTCATAAAGACGAGCAAGGCGACAGTGGGGGAGGCCACACCAGGACGAAATGACTGGGCATCCGTCGTGCCTGGACCGCGCAGGGCCCTCCATCGCAGTGTCTAGCATGCACAGTGCCATTCCCCGAGGAGGCCCATCCGGGACAGGCACGTGTGCTCCCCGGGGCACACAAGGGCACCCCTCCCCCCAAGCCCGCCCCTCCCCCGCCGTCTGCTGCCGGGGCTATTCGCGGGCAGCGCGGCCCCCTTCCCCTCCAGCCCGTCCACCTCTCTTCATCCCTGGCACGGTGAGCGTCTGCGCTGCCAGGCAGAGCGCTATTAAAACATCAGCAGGGTGGCCTCCGCAAAGGTCAGCCATCCGGGGAGCCCCTGGCAGCTGCTTGTTTGTTTACTGGAACATTATCTGGGCCGGGCTGTTGATTTACATCCATTGAAGGACTGAACAATAAATACAGGCTCCCAGTAGCAGGCAGATGCTCGCACTAGACCGTTCTGGCTGCCTTCTTGCTTGGAATAATCTCCCTAATGAGCAAACAGTGCCATTCATCTTTAAAGATGCAGGCAAGCCCCGGTATCCCCCCTCTCCTCTTTCCTTTCCCATCCTCCCCCAGATTTCCTGGTCCAGGTCTACCCTGCCAGATTTCTGGGCTGCGCCCCGCTTGGAGGAGGAGAGGGCGGGGTCGCATCTGGCAGACCTGGGAGTGGAGCCGCAACTGGAAAGGCAGGCTGGGACAGATGTCCCCGGGACGCTCTGAATTCTCCCCTGAGACCCTCAAAAGCCCAAACACAGAGGCCAGTGGAAACCCCCCTGGTGACGCGCGTGGCCCCAAGGGGGGGTGGTGGGCAGGGCTTGTGGAGATGGACGCCCCACCTTCAGGCGGAGCCTCAGCCAGAGTTAGGCCTGTTTCACTTTCAGGCAACTTTCCAAAGTTTCCAGAACCTTAAGGGGCTCCTGTGCAAGGACATGCAGACGGGTCAGTTTGCAAAATGGAGCCCGCGCCGGGGCAGGCAGCCGGCGATGGGCCCAGGGAGGGAGGGCCTGCTCATCTCAAGAGCCCTGAGTACACAACTTTGGCTCTCTTAGGGGTCCTGGCTCTCTGTCCTGGCCTTGATCTATCTCCCACTGAGGCAGAAAGAGCAGGGAGGTCCCTCGGTAGGAACTGAGCGGCCAGGATCTGCTTTCTTGGGACACTGTAGGGCTGTGGTGTCTCTCAGGTGGAAAAATCACGGAACTTTTGGATCTTACTTATACAGTTTATTCAGCTGGCCCCCCAAGACGCTAAGAGACATAACCTGGTCACTGTCACTCAGCATCTTGCCACACAGGCTGAACAGGGGGTGAAAAGGAGGAACACGGCCTCGAGTGCCAGCATCAGGCACATGGGAAGCGCTCCTCTGTTGAATGAATGAGTGAATGAATGACCTGAGAAGCTCACTCCTGGCCCGAGTTGCCAGAGTTAGAACCATTAGAGACACACACACACACACTCACAGACACGAACACACACACATGTGCACACACATGTTCTCTGCCTCTGCAGATGAGGCCATGTCTCAACTCCCACATGGCCTCTAGAAGTTTCTCTTTAGAAGTCTGACACAAGGTGACACAGGGCAGGTGTATGGGGGAGGAGGGACCAGGAATGGTGCGTGGGGACACCAGCATCGGATCTGAGCACTATGGTGATTTGCTGGTTGGGCAGTTCAAAGCTCTCTAGGGAAAGGAGCCCCTACCATGTCTCCATATCCCTGGGGAAAGGCTGCCTGGTTGGTAGAGCAGTGAACAAGAGAACCTCCAAGTTCCAGCCACCCTCAGGGCCTGCAAGTTTATCCTCTGGGCACCAGGCATTCTCTCACTGTCAGTATTCCTCTGACCCCTGAAGACAGAATCTCACTTGTAACTTGACGCTCCCCTGGAATGTCACTTTTTTTCTTCCTTCTTTCCTTCCTTTCTCCCTCCCTCCCTCTTTCTTTCTTCCTTTCTTCCTAGATTTTATTTATTTATTTGACAGAGAGAGACACCGCAAGAGAGGAAACACAAGCAGGGGGAGTAGGAGAGGGAGAAGCAGGCTTCCCGCAGAATAGGGAGCCTGAGGTGGGGCTCGATCCCAGGACTCTGGGATCATGACCTGAGCTGAAGGCAGAGGCTTAACGATTGAGCCACCCAGGCGTCCCCTGGAATGTCACTTTCATTCTAAACTCACCCCCTGCCTCACTGGCATGTCCATCTCTGTTCCCGGTTCCGTTTTTCTTTCTTCCACGGCGCTGGTCAGTTTCTCCCATGCTATGTGATTTATTCATTTATTACAATATTGTTGGGCTCCCTTGCGAGAAGGTAAATGCCACAAGAGCGGACGTCCTTACCTTTCGTGTTCAGTGGTACATCCCAAACCCCTGAGCCATGCACATAGTAGGTGCTCGATCAATACTGGTTGGACAAAAGAATGGATGGGAATGTTCACACTAGTCATCAACGTCTTAATTTGTCTTAATTTGTTCTCCCGATGCAGAGCTCCCTTATTGTACAGCAAGGAACCCAAACGGTGGGGAGAACACCCCAGGAGATGCAGCAGTGGGAGAGGAGCGGAGACTGTCCAGCCCAGTCTCACCAGAGTGGCCTCGAAGACATGTGGCGGCCCCTCCTCCCAGCTCCAAGTCCCAGCACTCTGGATGTGGGCTTACCCCCTGCTTCTATGTTCACACTGCGTAGGCTGCCCCAGAATAGCACAATGAGGGTGCTTTGTTTTGATTTCCTGATTCCAGCCAGGAGGAAAAGGATGCGAAGGGAATGGCAAGAGTGTAAACAGTAATTAATTAGATAAGCCCTGCGTGTGTGTGGGTCCCGCGCTGTGTAACCAAACACTGTTGGGAAAATGGGTCCCTTTGGGTCTCTCGCTGCACACCCACGAAACTGAGTGATGATCTTTGGGTTGCCATTAGGACATGTCACCTTGCACAGCTCCACACGGAGGGATCGGGAGCAAGGGTCTCCATGCTCCCACCCCACCGGTTTGGGTGCCGACACAGAAAGCAAGATACAACTCGAGGATAGAAAGATGTTGAAGAAGTAAGAAGGAAAGTCAATAGGATTAATATGAAGGAAGTGCCAGAAGATGGTTTAAACCAGCATATCTCAAACGCTAAATATTTAAAACCAGCCTTTTGTGTTGCCCGCCCCCTTGCAAAGAGACCTGGGCAGGCATAGAACGTGTAAGTTACATACAGGTTGGAATCCTTGGTGGATCACCTGGATTGTGGTCCCAGAGTCACCACATATGTGAGTAGCCTGCATTCCCAAAGCCTCGGTTGCCATTTCCCACATGCCTCTGGCCACAGGGGAGCCTGGACAGACTGCACCCACTCTTAGAAAAACAAGCCGGGATGAATAGTTGATTCACCGTCTGCCACGAGCTGCGCCATGTGGTTCACACGTATCAGCTGGTTCCGGTGCTTGGCAGACAGGCCAGGCTCATCCATGTTACAAAAGACCAGAGTCCTCTGGCTCCTGAGATGCAGTGTACAAGCCGGAGAGCCTGGGTGTGGGGATCCCAGGAGCAGATGGCAGGAACCCCACCTTTGCCACATACAAACTCTGTGGCTGGAGATAATCTGCCAAACTTTATCACTTTCCATCAAACAGATACTGTTATTCTTCTGCTGGGCGTCTGATCACGTTCCAAACATGTAGAATACTTAGCATCGAGAAAGGGTAACAGTGAAGTTTCCATGAATGTTAGTTGCTAGGGAGGCAATTCACATGAGTCGACCCCCATGATTCCCACTCATTCCCGCTGGGAGCAGCCACCGTGTGTGCCACAGAGAGATTAGGCCCATGGATGGGGTTCTCGACATCTGACGAGGTCAGCAAGGGGTTGCAAAGAGAAGAGGGTCCATGACTCCCCTCTGGGCCACCTGAAGCAGATGAGAAAGGGGGCATTGCTGGACAGAGGGCAGGGACCCGGGTAGAGAAGTGTCTGTGCCCACAGATGGAATGTTCGGACAGGCATTCCACCAATGTGGGTGCAGACACCTTTCCCTGCCTGTTCCGAAGCTGGAGGAATCATCCAGGAAACCTTGAGTCTGGCTCCGCTGGAGTGTGATTCAGAAAGCCAGAGACTTTATGGAGAAAGAAGCAGCTTCATGGTCTGAGTAAGCCACAGGAGGGAAGTGGAGTACCACAGCCTGGCTTCACAGGGGGGAGAGGCATCTCTGAGCCTGATCAAGGGCTGGAGGCAGAGTCAGAGCTGGCAGCATGCTGGGAGGCAAGGACAGTTTCCTAGAGATGAAGCCAGGCCTTCCATGGCATCGGGGGCAGAGTTCTGAACCCAGGACCAGTCAGTACTCCTGATTCTTCATCCACACTCCTCCCTGCCCCTTCTATGACTCAGACAAGTCACTTTCCTCCCTGTCCTCCCACACAGCCTCTGGGCTCTGTGTACCCCCTGGCCAAATAGGGGGCTACCTCCTCTCTTCTACCCACCCCCAACTGCTGCAGTCACAAAGGGGTTAATGAACACGGTACATCATGACAGCAAGGGGCTGATGTGTGTGGTCAGCAGTTCTCTCCTGTTGGAAACCTAGTTCCTCTGGAGTGGGATCCGGCAGATGCTTAATGCAGCTGTACTAGGATGAGGAGAAACCCCTGTCCAACTGGGGCACCCAGGGAGAACGGAAGCAGAGTGAAGACGGGAAACGGATGGACTCTCGCATGAGCTGTGGCAGGGTCGTCAGCATCTTCAGGAGTCCTAACCAGCCAGGTCCTAGCTCAGAGGGTGGACGCTTCCAGCACAGGGCTCAGCACAGAGTAGAGACTCAAGCATCAAGACGATGGCATGAAGGGAGTAGGCTTTGTCCAGTTTTTTCCCAGCTCAGAGGCAGCCCCCCACCCCCCTTCACACCTCCTGGCTACGTCATCATCCTTACCCTGGACCATCCTCTACGTTCTGCCTTTGGCACCTTAGAGCAGAGCCCAAGCCTCTGCCTCCAGGCCTCCCCTCAGACCCTTCCCGACTCCAGGAACACCATGTCATCCTCCTCACTGCCTGGCAACCACCTGACGCTGCCCACCCCAAACCGGTGTTGGTGCAGGATCCCCTTCCCCCTCCACTCAGCCTAGCCCCTCTGGCCGGAGGCGGGGGGAGGTGTTCCTTCTCCCTCCAGGAATGGGGCCAGCCTGCTCACACCCCTTTTCACACTACTTCCCTCACCCCATTCCATCTCCCAGTTTCCACCCTGCTTTCTTTCAGCCACCCCAGGTGCATTTGCCCCTCGGAACCTGGCAGGGACACTCCTCTGAAAGCTTTCTCCATAATATGTGCCCTGCACTGATTAACTCGTGTCTTGTCACCCAAGGCTCCCGCGCTGCCCCTTCTGCTGCCTCCTGTCTCAGCATGTGCGGAGGTCCATCCTGAATGGCCCCCGGGCTTCCAGTGTGTTGATTTCAGCCATGAGTGTCTGTGTCTTGAGGGCAGGTCCGTGGCATCGTGCCTAATTAAACGTGGGACTGTGTAGTCAGCCGGGCTCGCATCCTGCCTCTGCCTCTTAACATAGGTGACCTCAGGCAGAACTTCAGGATTTACTGGATTATCCTCAGCTGAAATATCCAAGTCCGAATCCCAAGCTCATGGTCTCCCGCAGGGTGTGATTGGACGGATTGGGAAGCGCTCTTCCGGAAGTGCCTGCGCAGACGGTAGTGAACACACAGAACTGCGGGCTGTGGCCAGTTAGTATGTGGTTGTGCTCAGTCGGTATGAAGACGAGACAATGTATCCATGGCGCTGATGTTGCATAGCACAGACGCACAGGGAGGCCCCCAACGGCTATGTGAGACACCAGGGTTGCTTATTAGATGTTTGGTAAGTTAACAAACGGGTGCAGGCGCTCTAATCACAATGGGAAAAGATCAAAAGGGGCCCAGCTCCTCAGAGACTCTGCGGAGTACATTTCTTTGAAGTCCTATCCTGAAAGGACCATCAGTGCTCTTTCTAACACAAGGGCAGCAGCCGCCAGCCCTATACGGTTGCCACTTGTCAGACTGTTGGGAGCTGTCTGCACGGAGCCATAGGACTGTTGCTTAGCCTCTAGGCGCTGTTTGGCAATTTCCTTGACAAATAAATAACCCAGGGAGCGTCAGACAAGTGCTTATCACCTCGACATCTGCTCTCTCTGATGAGCTCTGCTCTGGTTCTTTCCCTTCAGCCTCATCAAGCTGCTGGGGCATCAGCCCTTTTGAGGGGGGCCATCCAAGGACACCTGTGTGTGTTTTTGTGAGGCTCAGAACAGCCCATGTTTACTTGGTGCAAAGCACTAAGGTGCTGGCTTCCCAGAAGGTGAACACATTCCTCCAAACAAGGGATCTCAGCCACTCACCCTACAGACCACATCCTACAGGCACCCGCCCCCTGGGGAAGGACTTGAGTCAGAGTGATACCGTCTGGCTCCTGGCCGAATCGCCAAATCTTCCTTTCAAATGTCAGTGGATTGCAAAGTCCTAAAACATGGAGAGATTAAGTTTTGCTCACTTGGGTTCTAGACCAGAATTTCAAAGTAGCACCAGCTTCTGGGCTATCTAGGAATTTATTTTATTTATTTTTTTTTTTCAGTATGGCCAAACTGAGGATCGGAAAGTAAGCATGGGATACACTTAGTGTTTAGTTATGACACCCAGCGCAGCATCACTCTCTCCGAAGCTGCTCCCACCGTCTCCCAGTACAGCTTTGATGCCTCCTGCTCCGGCTCCAGCTGCCCTTCCCGCACGCCCCGATCCCATCACAACATGGGGGCACGTGCGCTCCCCTATGTGCTTCCTGAGAGCAGGGCTGTGCCTTATTCATCTAACCCCAGGACACGAAGCCAGTGGGGAGAGCCCATCCTGCAGCTTAAGTTTGCTGGCATCAAAGCTGTACTCAGCAACAACTGACAAAAAAGTAGGTAGGGTCGTATGCCACAGTGATGGCATTCATTATAGCCCAGTAAAAAAGTCTCTGGGTTGGCGCCTGGGTGGCTCAGTCTTTGAGCATCTGCCTTCGGCTCAGGTCATGATCCCAGGGTCCTGGGACAGAGCCCCGCGTTGCGCTCTCTGCTCAAGGGGCAGCCGGCTTCTCCCTCTCCCACTCACCCCTGTTTGTGTTCCCTCTCTAGCTATCTCTCTCCGTGTCGAATAAATAAATTAAATCTTAAAAAATAAAAAAATCTCTGGGTCTTCTCTGAGGAGCAGACTTCACGCAGTACTGTCTCACAGACCACCGAGTGACTTATTTTGTCCTCTTTTTATCCCCACACATCTCCCCTGGCAGCCACTGCCCACATTTTACTACATTTCTCCCTCTCTTTCTTTCTTTCTTCTTTTCTCTCTTTCTTTCTTTCTTTTATAGCAACTACTCTGAGAAAGAAACACTTGGAACTATTCCAAATGAGAACCCAGGAATTCATGAGGCCTGGGTGAGGCCTGTGAATGGATTGCAGTCAGAAAATCTGCTCCCAGAGACACTGTGGGGAACAGCCTTCCCGGGCTTAGAATTCTGGAGTGGAGAAGGGCGTCCCTGTCCGGGGATGACATCACCAGACAGCGCTGGAATGCACAGATGCAGAAAGCTGAGGGGCCCCAGGGCCAGCGGGCAGTTTGGCTGTGATGCTCACAAAGGGTCTTTTGAGCACCCTTCATCCTAGGAAAACCACAGAGACCCTGCTTTAAGCTGCCCCCACCCTCGTTGGAGGGGCCTAAAGACACTCTCCTCCAGTCAGATGGGTGACCTTTGATCCCAGTGAGGGAGAGTCTGGAAAAAGCATGAGGTATCAGAGCTGAAGGGTCTTGGGAGGAGGGGGGGACCAATAACACCACAAAAAAACCCCAAACAAACAAACAAAAAAGTGACAACAACAAGAATAAGCCCCAGTGCCTATAAGGGATACTCGTTCTGCCAGAAGCTTGCGGAGTTAATTGTAGAGAAATGCATTTGAAAATAAGATATTGGAAAACCATCCTCTCCGTCACTGGCCACTGTTATTATAATTATTTATACAGCATCACCAAAGCCCGTGTTTCACAGCAATTAAACTATTGATCTCACAACTCTGAGGCACCAAGCAAAGCCCACAGCCACCACTCTTGCTCCTGTGGGAGCCATCTCTCTGCGTGCTCCGAGGTGGAAACCGAGGCCAGGCAGAAAGTAACCCAGAGAAGGGAAGTCACTGGTTGGAAAATTAACACAAAGAATCCATACGTTGATAATATATAATGTCATATTAACGTATGAATAGGAGAGTTTCCCTTTTCCATTTGGCCAATACTTACGCTGTGAGGACATTGTTTTCCTGGTTTGGCCAAGAAATTATGTAGTGTAGCGATGAAGCACTTGGGCTCCCAACCCAGCTCTGCCTCGAGCTCACTATGAGACTCCCTGGGCACTGAGTCAACTCCTCCAACCCCTAGTGACCTCATTCATAAATGTGGAGAACTGCATGCCTACCGCATTCGCTGATGGGAAGAATGAATGAATGAACGGAGGAAAAAGCCTTTAGCACAGCACCTGGCACATCATTAGGGCTAGGATTGAAGTTTTTAGCTAATGTCACAGGAGGGCCATAGGATATGCCTAGACACTTCTCTCATAACTCATGTTCCACGGTTACACCACAGGTAAGGGAGAGAAGCTCGGTCTCCTGTGCCCATCAACACTAAGATGCATCATGAGATGAATGACATTCATTCTTTTCTGATGGGCTGAGGGAGGAGCTGGACCCCACCTCTGTGTGGGTAGGGACGGTCCTAGAATGCCCATCCCCCACGCTCTGCCTACCACCTTCCACCCCAGGAACATGTCTTTATAGTCGCATCATTTTTCTTCAAGCACCGAGTCTATACTAAGCCAATAATGGTTACCCAAAAGTCTTACTTATGAAATTCTTTGCAGTATTATTCAATGTATTTTGAAGCTAGATTAAGGGATAAAATGTGCTGAGTGGTGGCAGTCTGGGACCGTATGGAAATAATTCCCCTTTATAAGCCTTCTTGCTGTAGGAAACTGCATGTTCTTGGAACATAACTTTTGTATTGGATGGCGTGAATGGGAGAGACCAGAGATGGGTGACAGTAAAAGACAGTGATAGTCATTGTGGTCTAGCCTCCAGGCAGTGGGAATCAAGGAGAAGAATGGGGGTAGAAGGTGATGGAGCTTGAAGATTGGTGACAACGGTCACACTTAGATGACCAAGGGAATGGTAGGACCAAGGGCAAGAGCACTGGCATGGGTAGAAAGATAAAGAGCAAGTCTGAGATCTGTTGAACATGAGGTGAAGGTGGCATAACCAGTTAACTGTGTCTGGTTGCTTCTGCAAATTCAGAACTGCTGCTTGGGTAGAAGGGAGTTGCTAAGGACTTGCCTTTGGCTCCCCCCATGCTAGAAGTGGACTGTGAAATCGTGACACGATGACGGTTTCCAGAGCCAGATTTTAGGCCACTGTGCCGGACTGGCCTCCTCACCTTCTCACTGAGGTCAGGTCTGGCACAGTTCATGGATTACAGAACACAGCTTGGCAAGTCGGTGATGAAAGGGAAGAACACAGGTCACACTTTCCCACTTCCCTTCAGGTGGCCTCCAAACAACCACGAAGGGCTCCCTCAGTTGAGAAATGAGAACATTCTCCCATTTCCCAGCCCCGCAGCTTCAAGAGGCTCCATGCCTTAACCTACTTAAGCTTACAAATGAATAGGGGAGTCCCTTTGAGGGACACATGAAAAACATCTTCTCCATAGTCGCTGTCACATCCAAATTCTAGCAGCTGAGGAATTTCCTTTGGGTTAAGCATCTTTTAAGATATAAATATTCTGACAAGAGTAGGGGAGGCTGACCTTTAGAGGATCTTCTCCCCAAAGTCTGTGTCATTTTCAAAACCCTTATTTATCTATCATTATGAAAAAAAAAAAAAAAAAAAAACCAAACCTTCAGGGCTTATCCACCTCACTGACCTAAGGCTTGAAACCAAGTGAAGTGTGCTCTGAGGGTTGACTCTGAGGGTAGAGCCTGTGGTTGGGCCCTTCCTCCTCATAGACCTTTGGCTTTGGGTCCCTTTGGCGGGGCTCATGTCAGCGCCTACCACCAGGGGTCACTGTTCCCTGCTGTTTCTTGGGGACTTCCAACTTTTGCCCCAGTTAACAGGGAGGGGGAACTGAGGCCAGAGTGGACGAGCCTGGGAAAGGTGGGAGGGTTGAGAAATCTCAGGAAAGGAGAAGGAGATTGTACAGGCAGTTCCTCTCCAGGCTCCAAGAAAAGCCCCAACAGCCCCCCGCCCAACCCTGCCACCCCACAAAGCCCTGGGTGCTAGGTCAGAAGGTTCCTCCACCCTAGGTCTGTAGATGGAGTCCGAAGGCTGCACCTGCCACTGCGTTCACTGGACAGCAAGCTTTATTTCCTGCCCCTCAAGGTAGACCAGGGAAAAGCAGGACGGAAACACTTCTTTGTTCCTCCTCAGCCCAGAGGACTCTGATCCTGTCAGCTCTCTGTGTTGCACCAGTGAAAGACAGACAAAGAGAAGCCAGCGACAAAACTGTCTCATGTCACTTAATTTCCTCCTGGATTTCTAAGCAGGTAATTATTTCCTCAGTCTTCCAATGCACTGCAAACACTTCAGAGAGTTGTTGTTATTTTATCATTATTATGATGATGATGACAGACACTACCTAAATAAAGGCATCAGATAATTAACAATAATCTATCTTCCGCTCTCCCAAGCATTTTGTTTACTCAGTGGACTCCCATGCTCTTCCTCTATAGCGCTCTATAGCTTTTCTCTATAGCTTTCTCTTCCTGACTTTTTCATTTGGCAGGTGGGAGGATCTGGGAGCAGGGAAGCTAGTTCTGAGACCCAGGCAGGGGAAACTGAGGCCCCACGGGCTCTCACACCAGCCCATGGTGTGCACCCTCTAGGAGCCTTGTTCTCTCTCGGTCATGCCATGTTTGAGCGTGAACTGAGCACCTACTGTATAAACTCCTGCCACAGAAGACGCAAAGGGAATCTTGCAAAAGATCCAGTGGGTATTTGGCTGGTTTCTTTCCTCAAGGGTTCCTTGTCTGAAGCTGCTAAGATACCAAGCACAAGTCAGAAAGCAGTTTCTCATTTTCTAATTCATTCCCTGCCACACACAGCAGGTATATAATAAACACTTGTTGATTTAGTAACAGAGTTACAATTCTCATGAGGTAAGAGTTCTAGTTCTTTTTATTCATGTCTTATAACAGGATAGACCAAGACTCAGACATGCATGATGTCAGATAGAGCTAACAGGTGGAAAATTCAGAATTTTCTACTAGATCTCTGCCAACATGCTTGATGGTCCACACCAAGCTTCTCCTGAGGGATGTACAGTGATAACGGGCTGTCAGTGGCCACAAGAAGGAAAGAATGGTGAGTACAGAGAAAGACACAGAATAGTGGTGGCCTGAGTGGACTTTGAAAGGAGGAATATGATTCAAATGGAAGGAGCTACAAGGAGGAACATGTCCTGGGACTGGCTGGCACACACGGGTGGGGATAGAGGACAGAGCCATGTGTGTGTGTGGCGGGAACGGGCCAGCTATGGCCAGGGCGGATGATTTCAGAGGGACAGGTGAGCAGGAAGCCTGGGATCATAATTTGGATGCAGGTACAAAAGACCCCCAAATTCTCTTCCAAGCCCTGGGCTTTAATCTGCAGGCAAAAAGGAAGCATTGTATGTTTCAGAGGTGGAAACTGACATAATCTGACTTTTATAAGATGAAGCTAGTCACCTGAACACAACTTTCCCAACTAGAAAACCTACTATAAGACCTTGGAAGGTGAGCATTTTCATGACTTTAGCAAAGGTGAGGATCTACTTACTGTCTCAGACAACTACAACAAAATGCTACGTCACCACCAAGAGCTGCCTTCTTTGTGTCGGGAAGTGGGTTATATAGAATCACCCCCATTCTCTCAGTTAACTTCTCGGGTTTGGGTTCTTTGTTTGTGTGTTAAGGGAACAGCATAGGTCTTCAAAACACGCTTTCTACCTGGAGTTTTGGAAATCCTTGATATATTCTCAATATGAATGGAATCAACCAATTTGGACTCATGGAAAACAGTGGACTTAGAAACAGCATTTTATTTTCACCTTCCCTGACTGAGTCACTGTGGGGTAGAAACCCTAGCTTTTGAAGGCCTCCAGGCTAAGACTTTAAAACATGGATTTAATGCTTGTTGTCTATGAAGTAGTTATTCAACTAATGATCGCTTAAAATTTTAAACGTTGAAAAGAGTTTTCGTGAACAGTATTTTGGCGATCCTCCCATCAGTGTGGTTAGTAACATATCCTTAGGCTCCAACCCCGCAACAGATGCAGAACAGAAACCCAGGTGTTAACTGAATGCCCAAATTCGAGTCCCCATTCATCCTGCTTCCCTCACCCCGCTGTCTTGACATTCCCTTGTTATTAACCATCCTGGAAATAAAGGACCAAATATGACCAGGAGAATCTACTCCCTAGTCTCCTATTCCCCCAGTTGCATCAATGCAGAGTGAGATGAGTCAATAAGGTGCTGTAAAACTGCCCACTGGCTGGGCTCATTTTATTTTATTGTGTTCTCTTGTATTCGGCTGGGTTGGGTTGGATTGGATTGCGTTCCTTAGTTTGCATTGCATTGCATTGGGTTGGGTTGGGTTGGGTCATGTTGGTTTGTGTTGGATTGGATTCCATTGTGTTGTGTTTGGTTGGATTGTGTTGGGTTATATTGGGTTGGATTGCGATGTGTTGTGTTGGATTGGATTATATTTATGTTGTGTTGGATTGGATTGGATTGTGTTAGACTGGATTTGATTTACTGGTCTGTGACAAAGCTTGCCCTGATTGTGTAGGCTTTGTGTCATTCAGTGTCCATCTGCTTGCCCTTGCCAAACCACAGTGGTTTGACAATGACCAAGTCATGCGCAGAAGAGCAAAGTAGGGTACCACAAGCAAAAGACAGTACTCCTTGCCTGGACACCCACTTCAAGGACCCTCCCAACCTGTTCCCTCCCTCAGCTGGTTTAGGTTACAGCCAGCCAGGCAGCTTCGGAGATGGGTAGGTAGAAAGCCAAGAGCAGGGAACGAAGAACAAGAAACAGAGCAAAGGGGATGGGTGGGCAATGTTTGCAGGCCAGAATGCAAGAGTCCGTGACTCCTGGGAACAGCTGTGGTCTGTTGACTGTTTTCCCAAAGACTTAAGGTAACCTGGTCCGTGAAACTCAATCCCCAGAGATTTTGATGGGAGACCACGGCCTGAGACAAGGCAAGGTCAGAAGCTCACCCTGAAAGAGTGGGCCTGCAGGTAATCGGACCAGAGGCCAGAAGTCAGAGGCTACACTCTTCTGAGTGGCTACAGGGGGTGGGGGTGTTGGGTTCTGGAGCCCTTCCTAGCTGAACAGTTGATACCTACGCACATTCCTGGCCTTCTGAGCTCCAGAGAAGATCGGGTGTGAACCTAACATTCTGGCAGGGTGTGAGGCAGCGGCACCCATTTATTCCTGCCACAGCCCTGTCTGCTCACAAAGGGGAAACTGAGGCAGACAAGACCACAGTACTGGCCAGCAGCATGCCTCAAGGGGAAGGCATAATAGTCTACACTCCTTTGCTCTGAATAGGGGAGGGCTCGGCTGGCTGAGGGAGGGTGGGGGCTGTACACCCTCTCACCCTCCCCACTGCCTCGGGGGCTGGGACCTGGAGAGCCTCAGCAGCTTTGCCTTTTCCTCCCGCACCCCCTGCTGAGGGCCGTTTCCACAACTTTTTTTTTTAATTTAATTTTATTTTTTCAGTGTTCCAAGATTCATTGTTTATGCACCACACCCAGTGCTCCACGCAATCCGTGCCCTCCTTAATCCCCGCCACCAGGCTCACCTAACATCTTTACCTCCTGTGTTCTTTACTGGGAAACCGGAAGGAAGGAGGAAGAGGAAGTCTTCTCAGAGCCTCTGGTGCTCACCCTGCGCCTTTGCTCTCTTTTTTCCTCCTCCCCCTGCCAATCTCTTCAGCCCCAAAGTGAGAAATCTAAGGCATCTGTGCTTGCGGCAACAGGTGGGCCAGCAGCTGCGGCTGCGGCTAAGCCGGGCCAGGGGGCCCTGGTAGGTGGTGTCATGGTGCGCGTGTGTGCATGTATGCGTGTGCGTGTGTGCGTGCATGTGTGTGTGTGCGTGTGTGTGTGTGTTTTCTGAAGCTGCTCTTTAACCAGCGGGAACTCTGCGTCAAGTTCTGCATCTCCTCCAACAGCCAGTAGGTGGCAGAGCTGCGACGGGCCGGTGATTCCAGTCTACTGGCCCCGAAACAGGGGTCAGCTCTGGTCCCACCGTGGGAGGGACGGTGTGTCCATGGGGAAGCCAGCATGGCCCACACAGAGGTCCAGAGCAAGAGGATCTAGGGGGAGAGCGACCCAAAAACTCCCCTGAAATCCCCTCTCCTCTTTTCCCTTTCTCTCCTGTTCCTTTGAATCCCCCCTAATTTTATCGAGAAATGGGAAAGCCTATTAGCATTTATGAAGCATCTGCAGCGATGGTTTTCAGGGGCATAAAATCTACCTGTGGAGTTGGTGAAAATACAGTTTCGCAGGCCCCGTCCGCTGGGATTCCCACGCTGAGGAGGAGCCTGGGAACTTCCATTTCCAATAAGCATGACTGGCGGTTCCCAGCCAGTGGCCAGGGAACCCCAAATTGAAAACTAGGAAGCTACACCATCCCAGGTACGGTGACGAGGGCCCCATTCTACGATCTGTTCTCGGGCCCTGTGCGACTGCTCCTTCTCACCCCGTTTCCTGCTCTTCCAACACATCGCCACCGTTCTCCTCTGCCACGAAGTTCAAGCTTTGCAGGCCTCGAGACCCCTTTTCTTTTCCCGGATGCTAATTTCTCTGTGCTCGAAGATCACCAACTTCCTGCTCCTTCCCGAGGTTTCCTCGGACTACCTTGCTGTCACACCTCGCTTTCTTCCATTCTGTCCAAACTCCTGAAAAGCCTAGCACCCTCCCCCACCTTGGTGGTCCTGGGGCTCTGCTGAGATTGTGCAGGGAAGGGGCACGCTCTACCCTCCTCCCACTTCCCATCCCATGGCCCTGGCAAAAGGCTGCCCTCCTTGGGTACGCTCCAAGCGGGGCTCCCGAGTCAAGCCGCTGAACGCTGAACAGGGATGTGCTTGGGGAGTAGAGTGTCTCCAGCGAAAGTCAGAGGACATCAGACCTGCCCAAAGTGGTCATGATCACTGCTCCTAAGATCTCACAGTCAAACTCGGAAGACCCCTGTGCATGAGTGCTGAGACTACCATAACAAAATACCACACCCCAAGGGGCTGAAGACAACACACTTACTCTCTCAGAGTTCTGGAGGTTAGACATCTGAGATCGAGGTGCCGGCGGGGCCAGGCTCCCTCTGACAGGTCCAGGAAAGCATACTTCTTTGCTCTGTCCTAGCTTCCGGTGGTTGCTGGCAATCCTTGACTTTCTTTGGCTTTAGCGGCATAAATCCAACCTCTGCCTCCATCTTCCCAAGCCATTCTTCCCTGTGTCTAATTTTAAGTCCAAATCTCTCACTCTGTGCTCTTATAAAGATGCCAGACACTGGGTTAAGGACTTCACCCTCACCCAGCACGACTTGGATTACATCTAAATAACTTCATTACTGCTGCAGAGCCTCCATTTCCAAATAAGGTCCCATTCGCCTGTACCAGAGGTCAGGATTTCAACATTTCTTGAGAGGCACACCACTCAGCCTCTCACGCCCCATACACCGAAGGCGCTGCTCTCGTGTTTTACCTTCTGATCGAAAGAGGAGAGCAGGGTAGGCGTTTGAGGGACACGAGAGCACTCAGTGTCCCCAAATGTCCTTATTCTCTTGTCCTCCCATTCCCGGAATCACCTGCTCCCAGCCACCCTGCCCCATCTCTGTCCTTCAGAGGGTGTCAGACGCCAGCCTGGGAACCCAGAACACACTCACAGGCCAGCATTGTTCTCGATGTTTCCCTCCTCTGGTCTCTTCTCATCTGGCTCTCCTGCCGCCCCCTCCCACACGCTCATGATGCCCTCACCCCCTGCCATCTCCTCCTTCTGACAAAGAGAAGAACTTGGCAGGGTTTAGTTTACTGAACTCTGATCACACACGAAACAAACTGTTATTTTTCTATCTGCCAAGCTGCTGAAGGCAAGGATGTCAAACCCAGGATCTGCGTGAATGTAAAATCTAGTTACCCCAGCATGTCTATGTTCTAGGCAAGCTTTTTTATTTTATTTTTCTTAAAATCATGGCCCAATTCCCACGGAGATACCAGTGACAACCTCTTCGATGCTCATCGCACTGGCGGTGGCAGTCTCTGCACACATCCCCCGACCCGGAGAACGAGCGACTCCCATCAATGGCAGGCGGCGGGTCACCTCTGACACCTGCCCTCCACATTTCGGATCCCCTGGTAGGGCTTGTTCAAAGCAACGCTGCATTCAAGTGTTGGTGCTCCGTGTGTGTTTGCTCTGTGGGCATGCACCAGCAGAGCGCCCTGCAGGAAGGCAGACACACTGGCAGCATGGAGCCCTGGGGAGACACGTGTTGGAGTCTGGTGAATGTTCATGACAAAATTTTGATGATATTTTTTGTGGGTTGGAAGTGGGAAGGAACAGAAAGCGCGTTGGAGAGGCTGAGGCGTGGCTACCGGGGAGCCCTGTGTGCAGGTGTCTGACCTCCCACCCCGGTTCTGAGGCTCTGGAGAGACAGCCCAGCTGGGCACAGGGGAGGAAAGGAAGTCAGTACGGGAAGGAGGAGGGGCAGGGAGCCTTACAGCTCCACAAGCAGAAGAAAGTGGTAATAAGCAGAAGCTGGGCTATGTGTCTATCTACCCAACTGCGTTGACGTCTGGGCAAATTACCCTCCAGTTTCCATGCCTCTTTTCTCCCAGTCGCTAAATTGGGTGCAATTACAGTAGAATCACAGTGGAGAAAAAATGCAGTCAAAATGAATACGGTGAGGAAAAGAGTTTGTAAAAGAGACATGGCAGAGGAATCTGGAAATCTTTGCATGCAGGCACTCTGTTGTAACATGCTATTTGCACTGAGTCTGGAAACCCAACAGACAAAGGCTGGACTTCCAATTCCCTAAAAGGGCTGCCTTATTCAACTTCATTCTCCAAGATGGAGCATTAGAATGTCAGAGGCCGTGTCCACATCCTTTCTCTCCTACAACAAGAAGGCAGCAAGGTTGAGCGTCTGGAACCACAGCTTCCTCCCCACCAAGTGAGTCTGATGCGATTTCAACCTCTCCAGCTTCCCACCCTAAAGAGTACTGGCCATTTAAGCTGTTGCTTATTAGGTTTAAAACATTCCTCCCATCTTCTTAAGCCAATCAAGCACCCTTATACATGTTTCAACTATTATGACTTATTTTCTTGGGGGATTCAGGAGACCATCGGGTTCCTCTTCCAAATAGCCAGAGACACTCGGGAAGAAGAAATGTCACAAACCCAGGTGTGGGTATCACTGTCCTGGGGTTCAATTTCTTGTGACTTATAGATCTGTTCAGACTTTAAATAGAACAGTTGATGCCACCACTTCTTGGGGCACCTCCTCTAGGCTGTACGTTCAGAGAAGCCTTAAGATCAGGAACATAAGGGCTGGTTGGGAAGGGGGGCACATTTGTATCGGTGAATTCTCCTCTGGCACCGATGAAGTACGCGGGGTGACATAATGGAAATTCATGGAGGCAAGAGATCTATGGAAGGAGAGACTCATAACTCAGGTGGCCACTGAGCTGTGATCCCCGCGAGTTCACCTTGTCCAGCACGTCTCCCCTCCCGCCCCCGCCCTGGCTGTAAATCACCTGTATGTGTACACTGCTTAGAGCTGGCGGCTGATTCATGGAGCCCAACAGATGCCCTGGTGGGAACAGGAAGGTGAGGGGTCGAACAGTGTCATCAGGAGATTCCAGGTTTCTAGCACTGTGGTTCCCGCGAACCTCTCTGCATGTGTGGCCTCCACAGGTCTGGCTCAAGAACTGGGGACCTGTATTCTCCATGGGCTGGTTTTGCAGGCTCCCACCTGCTGGGCTAAGTTGGCGGACCACCAAGGCTGAGACTCGCTCCAGCAAAGATAGCACTAGTGTCTCCTCTCTCTTGCAGCTGCTTTCTTTCCCCACCTGACCCCTCTCCTCCCTCTGTCCCAACATTTCTGCCTCTCTCATTCCCTCCCCATTAGGGGAGGGCCTTAGTTTGCCTATGCTGGGGGGTGGGGGGTGGAGCTGATGGCAGAAATAAGTACTCTGTACTTAGTTCTTCTTCAGACAATGTGACCATTAGGTGTGTTGACATGCCAGCAGTCATTACCATGATACCATGCTGTCCGCAGTCCTCCCAGTGATCTGAGGAGGCATCAGGAACCCCCAAGCACTAGGATGAGGCAGCACAAGCAGAGCCGTCAACACTGAAGCCCCAACCCAGAGGTCTGACCTGGTGCTCCTGCCATCTCCCAGGACAATTCTAGGCCGAGGATCTGCCTAGATCCTCTGTCTAGGCAGGGGATCTTCTCTGCAGGGGCTCAGTGCACCAGGGACTCCCCAGGCCATGGGTGGCTGTGTCTCGGCTGGGCCACTATGGCATGGACCACCTTCAGAATGTGACCAGGTTCTGTACAAAGCTCTGAGCCCAAGACTGAAACATGTGTGGTCTCATGTACAGATATGTCCCTTTTGGAAGACTGGCAACTTCCATTTTTTATCACTTTAGTATCTGGGTAGCCATAAGGGAGATATGTCCCTGGCTGTGCCTTTGTTCCCTTAGCCGGAGGTGAGGGCCTCGTATCTCTGAGGTTCCTCCAAGCATAAAATTCTGCAGTCCTACAAGGTCACAAACTCATTCTGGTGCCCGTAATCCCAATGTCTGCCTGAGGACCGAGACACAGTGGGGCTATACCGAGCCCTGCAGGGACAGAGACAGGCGAACCATGGGTAACAAGTGACCAGAGAGATTTACAACTGTGTGCAAACACTAGGCTCTCTGTAAAGCAAGTCCAGAACTGAAGACGAGTATGCCGACCAGCAAACCCCAAACCATGCCCTCAGATCCTCCTAAGAGAAGAGCGAAGGGGATGGCGGGATTGGGAAGAGAGAAAGGAGAAAGAGAAAAATTTGCAAGATCTGCCAGGTTTGACACTCATATGAAAATGTCCCAACAGATTTGCATTTGCTGTTAACAATCATTTCTGTTTTCATTTATTCTGGCGAGGTTTGCCTGTCATGTAATCACTGTTTTAGTTCATTTCCCTCCAATGATAGATTGTGATAAGTCAAGTTAGTTGTTAATAATGCTACAATTTACCTAACAAATTTCGAGCTTGTAGTACAGCTTCATTAATATGTTTAATTTATCGTTACAATTCCTTCCAGGTTAATGGTTTGAAAGTATGCTGGAGTTTAATCTGAGCAGTTATTATAAAGTGCTTGTTTCTCGTTAAAATGTAAAGCCGAGATACCCAAGATTTACTTGGGATAAGCTGGCCAGAATAAATCTCTTCTTTGCATTGGGAAGGGAATGAGTGTTGGCTATTAAAATTGTTCAGAATTGGAGAGCCCTCTTGGTAACTTTAGAGTAATTTTGCAGATTGAACTGCCTTTCCCTGGGGCTAAGGGAAGAGATGCCTAAACCCACCATTTAGGAGTCAGATTTTCTCCGGAGGCTGCAGTGGGGGCAGGGACACTGGAAAATGGAGGAGGACCAAATTCTGCCCAAACATAAGTATCACAGATGTCTGGAAAGATGTCTGAGCGTCAGGTGATGGGTGACAGGAACCAGACTCCACTTAGGAGACTTTCTCATGTCCTTGGGGGAAAAAGATTAACATCAAGAACACAAGCCTTCGGGGTGCCTGGGTGGCTCAGTGGGTTAAGGCCTCTTCCTTCGGCTCAGGTCATGATCCCACGGTCCTGGGATTGAGCCCCCCATTGGGGTCTCTGCTCTGTAGGGAGCCTGTTTCCTCCTCTCTCTCTCTCTCTCTCTCTCTCTGCCTGCCTCTCTGCCTACTTGTGATCTCGGTCTGTCAAATAAATAAATAAATAATAAAAATCTTAAAAAAAAAAAAAAAAAAAGAACACAAGCCCTCCATGGAGAACAAAACAGGATGGCAGACTTTTCTTCTCTACCTGGAACCTGGCAAGGGTGGGTGGTGGGGGGGAGTTCTCTGACTGGCAAACCACCCACAACACTCTTGTAGTGTCTGAGGCACCTGCCCCCAGCCACTTTCCCTCCCAGGGCTCCTCAGATGGGTGGTTCTTCAGGGTAACTCTTACTCATCCCAGGAGAATAACGAAACACTCACACTGTGCTTCCAACTTAACCACCCAACTTCTCAGAGTAGTTTCCAGGGTGTCTAGAACTTCCACTGGATTTGGGGTATGAGCAAGGATGTACCAGAGCTTCAAAGGAAACTTCAGGATGGATGCCTGGCCAGCAGTAGCGGGTTTGTTGGTAACTGAAAAATGGCAGTAGAATTCTCAAAATTTTAATCATCAAGGCCGCTGTGGACAAGTCTCTGGCTCCCTCGGGAGGCTCAGGAAGACAAATGTTATGGGTTGAATTGTGCTCAGCCCAGAAGATACATGGAAGTTCCAATCCCTGGTACTTATGAAAATGGCTTTCTTTGGAACTAGGGGCTGTGCAGATGCGATCAGGATGAAATGAGGTTATTCGTGTGTGCCTTAATCCAATATTCCTTGTGTCCTTATAAAAAAGGAAAATGTCATGTGACAGTGGAGGCAGAGATCAGAGTGATGCTGATGTAAATGATGGCATGCCAAGGACAGATGGTCACCATCAGGAGCATGGGAGACACGAGGAGGGTTCTGCCCAGAGTCTCAGAGAGAGCATGGCTTTGTGGCCACCTTGGTTTCAGACTTCTAGCCTCCAGCACTGTGAGACAATGCATGTTTGGGCTTTCAAGCCACCCCCTTCATGCTACTTTGTTCCAGCGGCCCTAGGAGATGAGTACCAGGAAGCCCAGCAGGGCATCGTGGACATTGGAGATGGTCATGGGAAAGGGGAAGGGTGGACACAGTGTGCAAAGCCCTCAGGGCTAGAAAGGCAGCAGGTGCATGGAAGCTGGCTTCTCCAACACAGCAGCCCTCCCTCACCCCACCAGCCTCTCTTCTCTTCCATAGACCTTGATTTGAGTCATCTTGTATGATGGTTAGTTTCGGGTGCCGACTAGATCAGTCTCCAGGGTGCCCGGATATTGGGTTAAACCTTCAGGGCATGTCTGTGAGGTTGTTTCTGGGTAAAATTAACATTGAATGGGTAGAAGGAGTAGAGCAGATTGCCTTCCCCAATGTGAGTGGGCCTCCTCTGATCTGGAGAAGGTCTGAGTAGAACAAGAGGCTGAGTAAGAGAATTCTCTCTTTCTGCCTATCTTCAAGATGGGACATCAGTCTTCTCCAGCCTTCAGACTCAGGTATGGATTGGAAACAACATCAGTGTTTCTCTGGGGTCTCCAGATTGCTGCCTACAGAACTGGGGACTTTCAGCCTCCATCATCATGTGAGCTAATTCCTTATCATAAATCTCCATCCATCCATCCATCCATCCATCATCTACCTATATCTCTTATTGGTTCTGTTTCTCTGCAGAACCCAGACTCTAGAATCAGATGCCCAGAAGTCCTTCAATAATGAGTACCAGGCATTTCCATGGCCTTCCTTCTCTCTAGCCTTCCTCTACCCTCCACCTCAGTCTCTGCCTCAGGACCACTCTGTCCACTTGGGATGATTTCCTAGAGAGCCTCACGGAGCTGCTCCCTGACTTTTTGCAAGTCCTTGATTCAAATGTTATCTCTCCTCTGAGAGGCCTTCCCTGACACTTCAATTCTAATGACTTTCATTCCTCCTAAGATGTCACCATTCCCTTGCCTAAGTCTCATTTTTCTTTATAACACAACCTGAAATTAAAGCTGCGTATTTCCCCTGCTAGAATGTAGACTCACGGAAGGCAGGAACCCTGCCTGTCCTACTCCTCCTCCAGTATCAGTGCCCAGTGCCTGGCACAAAGTGGGTACTCAGCAAGATTTGTGGCAGGAAGGCTGTGAGGAGAGAATGAAAGAAGGAAGGAGGGAGGTGAGGAGGGGAATAGCCTTGTATGCCCAAGCTCTGAGCCCACACCGTCCACCATCCAAGGAGGGCCCCTGGGGTCAGCCAACCATAGTTTGGCACTCCAAGGCAAGGCAGCAGTCTAGGGTTAGACGTGCTAAGAGATAAGTCAGTTGTATAAATGCACACCCTCTCACACACACACATAGAGATGTATATATATTTATATAGGTATATATTTTGATAAACTTCTATCTGGAAGAACCAAGGAAGGGTAGAGCTACTAATTATCAAATTCTGTTGACTACCCTCATTCCCATGTCTACCCCTAAACTGCCTGAAGTTCTTCCAGAACAAGACCAATATATAGCCTCTTTGCCCTCTGTGGACACATTTCACTGGTCATCCGTAGAACACCAGAGTCAGTCGCTCCTTGAGAAAACAAGCACTGAGGCTCTGCTGTACCCCACGTCCTCAGGACACAGAAGTGAATGCTCTGTGTGACGAAGGCACAGTCTTAACTCAGTATAATTTACTCATCAAATTATACTAAATTTAAATCCTTTAAAAAGACATTCATATAAAAGTTAATACACCTTATAAAGAAGGGACATGCAGTCAGTCCCTGATGGCAGACAACTTTCTAGCAAGTTCTCTGTGGACCAGCCTCCCCACCCACCTGTTGGATGAGGAGGAGGTCCTCACTCTTCCTAACAGGCTCTAAGAACAGGGAGACCTGTCCCTGCTTGGGGACACAGGTGGCCTCTCTTCCCCATCAGGAAGGAAACCCGTGGCTTGGGCAAAGAGAACTTCCGGTCCCCATAGTAGGGACGGGGGTGGGCAGATGTCTTCCCAGTGAGGTGTCTGGCCTTGCTAGTGGGGGGGTTGAGCTTCCCTTCTTCGTCTCCAAGTTAAGTGAAGGGTCACAGGGGTCGGGCGGGCACTGGCTTTTCTTCCTCCTGACAGATCCATAATTAGAAGGAGACAGAGCATTCAAAGAGGAGTGTTTGGCTCCAGGCACATCCTCGTCAGCCTGTCAAGCAGAAGCCTGTTCTCCATGAGCTATTTTGAGCCACCTCCTCAGCTGCATTTCTGATCCTCTTGGCCCATGACACCCTCCCCCCCTCCCCCTTCCTCCCCACCAAGTCTCCATCACGACATCACTGAGGCTCATAGGTTTAGGGGAGGGCAGGACAAAAGGAGCGCTTTGTGCAAGATGCTGGAGCGTGGGCGGCTCGGGGATGGCCGCCCAGCTCGGCCCCACCCCTCTTACCTCTGGTCCAGCGGGCCGTGTGAGAGGACCAGAGGCCTGCGGGTCTTGGCTCTCGAGAGATTGTTACCAGAAGCTGTGAGGTTCAACAGTTCTGGCGTCGGAGAAAGTGAAGGGTAAAGATTCCTTAGGATTTCACGAGAGCCACACTGGCATGAAGAGCCAGAGAAGGGTGGGTTCTCCGCCCAGCTCTGCCCTGCAGAATTCCCAGGGCCTGGGGAAAGCTGGCAGCATCCAGAATAGGAAGCACCCTCCAGGAGTCCCTAGCAGTGGGAGAGACACCCCGCAGAAAAGAACAGCTCCCCTCTGCAGCCCTGCGGGGAAGGTGCTCTCAGGGAAACCTTATGAGTCAGCTCACAGGAGACGGCCACCATGGCCCCAGCTACTTGCTGCAGGTCCCTCACAAGCAGCGGTCCCTGTCATCTCACCCATGCCCCTTCATGCCCACCACCCATCTGAGCCGCCTCGCGCACCCGGGAATGACCGGAAGGGCCCCACAAGGGGACGCTTCGCTCTGCACTCCTGGGATTCTGTGGGCGAGTGGGACAAAAAAGCATGGGCCCCAGAGGCTGGGCTGGGTCAGGTTGAGCTGGGAGTTGGGGGAGGGAGCTCACAAAGCAGAGAGAGCAGGTGCTAAGACAGGGATGTGGGATTCAGACCTCCAAGGCGTGTCCCCTGGCATCAGCCCTAGCGCTGAATCCACTGCCTCTGGCGAGGGATAATACGCCACTTCTACCCTCCCATCGGCTGCCGGCTGCACCAGCTGTTAGGAGGGGTGGTCATGATCCTGCTTGCAGCGGAAGCAAGCCCTTCACCTCTGCCTCCTGCTGACAAGGAGAGCCCATGATGGCTGGGGGCTGAGGGCACAGCCCTCAGTAGGGGTGGCTTTCGATGGGGAGGGCGCACCTCCTCTGGCTACACTTTCCATCCTGAATGGTCCCCGAAGAGGTGTTCCCGTTCTCTTCTGGGCCACCAACCGCCCATTCTTATGAGCTGGTGGACTTAGGGGAGGGGAGAAGAGCATGGATCAGAACTGGGTCTCCCTCTGGACACCTCACTGGCCATCTCAAGCGAGCCGTGCTAGCCGACACAGACAAGAGCCCTCAGCTTTACTAACTGCATTATCTCACATCATGCTCACGGCCACTCTAAGAGGGGGAAACTGAGGCAGGTAGAGAGACATTGTCTTTTCTCAAGATGCCACACCTGGCCAGAGATTCGCACGGTCCTGTTCCCAGGGGAGGCTCGCTGAAGTTCTCAAAGGGGGCTTCTGGGGCCAGCAGCGAATGCTTTATTCCAAAGGCAGGTTCTCAGACCTACTGCAGACCAGAATCAGAAACTCTAGGGGTACATCCAGCGGCGTGTGTTGTAACAAGCCCCCCCCCAGGGGATTCTGATGCACACCCAAGTCTCAGAACTTCTGCTCCAAGGTTCCCTTACCAACAGCCCATTCAAGAAACCTCAAGGCCATGTCTCAGTGCCCCCCTCTGCTGCTCACTGCTGGTGGAGTCTGTCCCTTGAATCCAGCCCCAATCTGATCTTTCCAACACCTACCCCAGACGCGCTCTGGAGTGTCCCCTGCTCTTTGGGAACACTACCACCATCAGTCCCTCACCCCAGGCCTGACTCAGTAGATTTTCATGTCCTTTTGTGTGTATTTCTCTTTTTCACAAGGAGACAGTGAGCTCCTCTCGTTGGTGTCCCCACAGGATTCCACACAAGGGTACTCATCCCCGTGCCTGCCTGTCCTCCTGCTGTGGCCCCATGTCCCGAGGACCCAGGGACTGTCACACCCTGCCTTGATGGAAAGCAGAGGAAATCGGTTAAGCATAACCCTTAATTGTGCCAGCATTGCCTGACAGCCTGGAGCCAATTCCAGCTGCTTCTCCTTGTTTGCATCATGGGCCTCCAGCTTCATGGGTTGTTTTTAATTACCAAAATAATAACAATTCACATCCTTTTGCACCAGCCCTTCTCCAGAGATCACAGGACATGGAGATACAAATGGGTTGGCTGCGGGCCTCTGGATGCACTCTGGAAATGTGAGGATACCAGCAGATGAAGGGGACCCCGACCTGAGAATCAGGGTTCCCAAGTTCTAGTCCCACTGCCCCTGGAACTGTATTTGGTGACCTTCCCCCGATTCCTCGGATGAAAATTTTCTATTTACAAAACAGGGGGGATTCCATCATGCATTCAACAGATATTTTCTGAGCTTACAGGAAGTCCTGTGTGGGGCGTGGGGTACAAATAATGTCTATGAGACCTGACTCTTCTAAGGGGAGGTTTGCATTGTGTGTTGAGGGCTGTTGCTGGAACCTAAGAGGTACTATGGGCTCCAAGAGGCAAGGGGAGGGGGTCACGGAGCAGATGTCCCAGAGTTGAATCTTAAGGAGTGAGTGGGCATTCTACCGACAGAAAAGAGAGGGAACAGTCTAACTTAAGGAACAGGGTGAGCAAAGACCAGAAGTCGGAAGAACCCGCCTTGTTTGGGGTGTTTGGGCAACAACGAGGCATTCAGTGTGGCTAAGCAGAGAATACTGGAGGGGTGGGGGAGGCTAAGTGAATCCAGGAGGGGAGACCTTAGCAGTGCTGGCCACCTCCCATCAGGGCACTGGGGGCAGCCACCGGGATTTAACCAATAGTCTCGTGGTGGCAGCGTACCTATCCGAAAGAAGTTTCACGCTTTCCAAGAATCACCACTCAGACTGAAATACAACCCACTTAACACAGAATGATGCAGAGGGGACAGGCTCAGAGAAAGAGTGGAAAGTGTCAGTCCTTAGACATGAAACGTGCCTGCCGCCCAGGAGCAGTCCTGAGTATGTCTGTACAGCACACTTTAAAATGTAAACATGTCAAGAAGCCCGTATGCGAGGGACTCCCACTGGGGAAATTTTCCGGTTCCAAACGGTGCCTGTGTTTGGCTGTGCAGGGGTGAGCCGTCCACACGGAGACCCTGAGGCGAAGGACAGAGGGTGGAGGTCTGAGCGCCCGAGCTGAGCTGTGGATTGGATCGGGATGGTGGGTCGACGGGCTCCCATGGAGGGATCCGGCCAAGATCACACAGCACTGCTGACCCTGGCAGTGACCTTGCGGATGTGACCTGGTATACCATGCCTCCCTGCGCATCCCCAAAGCAGCCTAAGACACCTGTCATAAAGGGTTACAGGTGGTGCTAAGAGTATAATACATTTTTTTTTTTTTTTTTTTTTGATAAAGGCAAAGGGCAGCCAAGGGTAGTGATTGAGCAAAGCTCTTCCTTTTACTGAGATTCCCTGGCTGCCTTTAGGCTTCCCAATTACTGCCTAGGTCTTAGGATCCACCAGTCATTTTCCAAGATTCAAGCCTCCCCTCCTGTCAAGACAGAGTAGAGCTCAGGGTGGGATGGGGGGAGGGGGAACAACTCTGGCAGCAGCAACAGCGCCTCGGCCATGTTAATGAGAAGCTTTGTTCTGCATCACCTAGCTGCATAATAACAGCAGGAATTAATACAACCACAAATTAATAGCACAGAAGAGCAATCGGGAGGTAGAGATACATTCCTAATGGGCTCAGCTGAGAGTGGAAAGAAGATGGATATGGGGGTCTCTCCCAGCCCCTGCACACGCACCTTGACTTGGCCAAGGACAGAGTGCTTGCCTCTGCCAAGGGTCCCTGGGGCTCACAGCCTCCCTGCCCTCACCCCTTCCTGCCTAGAGTCCCAGGCCAGGGAAGGGGTGACGTGCTCTGCTCTGCTGCTCGGGGACCTGGGTCGTCGACATTTGAGACTTGCCCACGTCGCTCCCCAGCAAAGGTGAGAGCATTTCTTGCAATTGCCTTTCCCTAGATCTCATGGTTATGGAGGGTTGTCAGGACCAATTCTCTGTTAGGGCCAAGTGAACTGCTCACTCAGCCATTAAATCTAATAATCACAATGGTAAAAGTAATAACCTCAAGTTTACAGTATTTCTCTCATCATAATCATGGGTGGCCATTGCTCTCAGGCTTTCTCCTCTTTTCAGGGGCCCCAAAGCACCAGCTCTCCACCCCACAGCCCCAAGCACCACTGATGGCCAAAGCGATGGGCTGTGTGTCTCCAACAACATGCAGTAAGAGTCCCATGGGGAGGGAACAATTGGTCCTGTTCTCTTTTACCTGCAGGAGAAGGAGCAGGGCCACCAGAGCCAGTAGGGACCGTCAGGTACCCGGGGAGAGTAGAAGGAGCATTTGAGCACTGAGGTCAGGGTTCTAGACCCTGTTCAGCCACAGAAATCTGGGCAACTCTGGACAACTCTGGGCAAGGCACTTCCTTGTGGAATTGGGAAGGCACAAACCTCCATCAGCAGGATGTGTGTCTTCTATGAAATATACGTAGACATTCCTGAATTTTCTTCAAGCCCTCACTTTTTTCAAAAAAGATTTTATTTATTTTAGAGAGAGAGAGAGAGAGAGAAAGGGATCGAGAAAGCTCACTTGCCAGCACGGGGAGGGCTAGTGGGAGAGGGAGAGAGAATTTCAAGTCAAGTTCACACTAGGCGTGGAGCTGGTCCAACATGGGACTTGATTCCAGGACCCTGACATCATGACCTGAGCTGAAATCAAGAGTTGGCTACTTAACCGACTGAGCCACCCGGTGCTCCAAGCCCTCACATTTTATTGACAAGCTAAATATGAGTTCAGTGTGAATTTTAGAATGAACTCATTCTAAAAGCCTCTGGAATCCCTGACTCTTCCCTCTCCCTACCCATGAAGAGAGCAGATGGAAACTGTGGTGTCCCTCACCATTCATAACAACTTAGACCCTCAGGCCATGGAAGGCTCGTTCTCATCCTTTATGTTGAGACTTTAGCTCACGTGTGCCTGGGATGCAGCCTTTTCCTTTTCCGTTCCCTGGACCGGGTCCACTCTGAAATCAGGAGGCTTCTCTCCTTGCCTACCATCCTCTGTGACTGCTGGTCTTTATGACTGGTGTTTGAGAGCAAGACCATCTTCATCCCAGCCTTGTTGAACTATAACACGGGCCTCAGTCCAGGGTGGCTGAGATGATGTCAAGAAAAAAAGCCAGTGGCAAAGGGAGATGTCATCTACAGACTATGCGCCCAGTTCTTAACCTGAGGATCTGGGATTTCTAAACTCCTCACGGGGAGAATTTACTCAAGGATCATTAGGTGAAGGATGGTCAGATTTCTATAACCAAGTGAGAGAAATGCTGCTGATTGGTATTCAGATAAGACAGCAGGGAAGAACTTGTTGGAAGTGAGGGACGTTCATGAGACCAGGACAGGCTTGCCAAGGGAGCTGAGGCACTTCCTCCAATGGAAATCTTTGCATACTGGATGGTTCGCAATGGCTCAGAGAACTTGGAGAGAAGTCAGAGCAGAAGGAGGTGGGACTGAGCTGCCATGCCTTTTTCCAGCTTTTTCTTTGAGACTTACCATGCAAATACATCTCAACCCAGGACACACATGCTTACAGACAACTGAAGAAAAGTCCCATTTCTAAGTGACACGCATTCTGATATCTTCTTTTTCAAAATGATGGTTGAGACTCACTAAATTGCTTGAGACTCATGAATGGGTCACATGCCATAGATTAAAAGTCATTGTCTTTGATGACCTCAAAGGACATGATCAGTTTCCATTTTTTGTGGTTTGAACTCAGGATAGGCAGATGTCCTCCTCGTCTCCTTGTTCCCCCATTGAGCAGCCTTCCCTGGGTGTGGCCAGTAGGGTTTTTTTTTGGGGGGGGGGTCTCCAGTATCATCTTGTTTCTAGGACGCCTGTCTGATGCTAATTAGGCAACATGCATGCAGAGTGATAATGGGCTCCCCTAGCTCCTCCCTATCCTGCACCTGCTCCCAGCCCAGAGCTGGCGCTCCCCTGAATCCCCAACAAGGAGGAAGAAGAGGGAAACTGGGGAGGTGGGAAGGTAGCAACAAGCACCAAGCAACTGTGACCTAGGCAAGGGTGAGCGCCAGGGGAGGTTGTGGAAGAGGAGGCTTCGCCTTCCCCCAACTCCTCCCTGGTTCCCTCTGCTAACAGCTCCGCAGGGAGAGCAGGTGTGGCTGGAGCTCACTGAGCTGCCTAATTGTGCCCGGTCCTCAGCTGCTGGAGGGACATGACCACCGTGGGGTGTCTTCAAGGAGGTGTCTGGGCTTGGAGGGGTGAGCGTCAAGACTTGGGGACAAAGCAGTCAGAAGGTAACACATCTCCCTTCGGGGGAGGAGGATGAGCACAGTGACCCGTTTCCCAGGAGTCCCGTAGGGACTTGCTAGTGACACATGGTCCAAGGTGGGGCAACCATCCTGCCTTGTCGCATATGCACTGACAGCAGCACTTTGCAGGAAGGCCAGGTGTTGGCACAGAACAGAACTCACCCCACTGCTGGCCCCTCTGTTTCTTCTTCTCTTCCACAGGGAGAGAACTCAGCTCTCCTCTCTAGGGCCCTGTAAGACCTAATTCTGCCCTGTTTATAAAGTGCTTTGAGCACAGCAGTGTTTTGGACACATATTTTAGTTACTGTTGGTACACTGATTAAATTATGTTTGATTATTGTGATGATTTTATAACATCTGTAACTTTCTTTTTTACACTATGTAACATCTCTTTAATGGAATTCCTGTGACCGGGTATAAAACACGTAAGCTGCAGAGAGTGGAAAACGGTTTTTTCTTTTTCTTCTTTCTTTCTGTCTTTATTATTATTATTTGCCTATAGAAGCCTCAGTGATTACATTTAAACGGAGGCAAATCTCTTGCCAGGAATCGTTCTCTGGTGCTTTATGGTACTTCAGAAAATAGCACCTCAGATTTTGTGACCCGACTGCAAATGACAAGGAAGTCAAGATTTAGGAGCCGCTCATTATCTTAGGGCCAGAATCAGATTTGGACTTCGTGTGTTAAGCAAGAGGGAAAGGGGGTATCCTGAAGCCCTTCTCCCATTCATGTATATAGCGGACTTCAGGAGAAATGCTCTTCCTGATACTTCTTCAAACCCACCCTCAGAGGGGCGCCTGGGTGACTCCGTCGGTTAAGTGGCTGCCTTCGGCTCAGGGCCCGATTGCAGGGTCCTGGGATCGAGTCCCACATCGGGCTCCCCGCTCAACAGGGAGTCTGCTTCTCCTTCTCCCTCTGCTGCTCCACCTGCTTGGGCTCTCTCTCTTTATATATCAAATAAATAAATAAAATCTTAAAAAAAAAAACAAAAACAAACCTACCCTCAGAGACCTTACTGACCAGTGCCTTGGACATCAGGATTGAATGGGAACATAACAGAAGACTCTGGTCAGAGTCTAATTTTCTGATTCTAAAATAAGCCAGATTACAAAACACCGCAAACAAAATTTGATACCATGCATTGCTTATTTTGTCCTATTTGCCAGATCTTTCTACTAACCAGATGTCTGCACATTGGCACTGACAGGTTAGCGTTTGCTCTAAGCACTGTAAAAATCTCTACCGCTTCCAAATAGTTTTAACAAATACATCATATCTGGCTAATGTTATTCTGAAGGCCAATGTGTTGCTTTTTAATAGTTTGAAAATTCATCCCCTGTCGCCCCTACTGTGGTTCAGGGACTCACAATAGCTTGTGCCCTGACCATGTTCTTCACAAATGACCATTTCTCTTTGGCCTCTCCCACGAGTTTTATCAAAAGTTAGGGCTGATGAACAATAAGAATATTTGGAGTCTGGAGGGACAACAGTAAATCAACAGTGTTACCGTTTCTAGAATAAGCAGGTTGGTTTAGGTTGGTTTAGTGATTGCAAAATCACCCAAATCTAATTATTCTCTGATGCTATGAGTCAGAAGCCTGCACCCTCCCCCATGAGAATTTATTCCGCACGCCCCGCCCCCCTCTCCTTCCACTCCCCTCCACTCCCCACTGCCCCACAGCACGTGAGTTAATGCTCTTTAAATGAGTCAGCCTTCTGGTGGTTTTCAAATACTTTCATTCTGGGGCTTCCTGGGCCAAAATAGAAACTTTTTTTTTTTTTTTTAACATTAAAGCTAAAGACCACCCTATATTAAAATGATGAGCTCTGACATTATCCATGAAATGATGTATTTCAATTCAGGAAACAAAAGTAGCATTGTTTGTCCTCTCACCCAAACCATCAGAGAATATAACTTTATGGCTTCTCAGTGTGCCCAGAGCTCTTCTGAGAGAGGACAGGCAAGGAAACTTCCCGAAAAAGAAACTTCCTAAAGATGAGAGACGGAGTTAATGGAGGAATAAAAGCTAGCCCAAGCACCCGAATCTATAAGGCTTTGTTATTCACCTCCTCTGTCAACTTTCTCCCCATTCTGGGAGGGAAACAGGGTCTGCCCCAGCCGGCACATGAGACTCGCACAGGGGCCAACGTGAGCTGCCGAGCTACTGTCTGCTGAGAATGAAGGAGCGACTAGTACAGAGATGAACAGTCTCCCAGCCCGGGGAAGAAGCTGCCAGACCTTGGAGGAAAGATAGTGAGGCTGACATATTCTTTGTCATCTGCTTGCCCTACCATTGGTGGTGGGATCCAAGGACCCAGCTGAGAAGAATAACAGGAAAAGCTATGTTCTCGTGGAAACAGCTTCTGCTCTCCAAGTATTCTAGTCCACACCAACTCTGTTTCGGATTTAAGATTTAATTAGCTTCATTAGTAGTATAAATAAGAATGTTAATAGCTTTGCCTCATTCAGAGTGACTGATGGCATATATCTCAATGAGCTAATGGGTTTCAGTCACATTCGCACTCGGAGGAATCAAGCATTGGGTCCGGGTGGCACCTGTTTTTGGTGTGGATTTTCCAGAATAGACCTTTCAAAGTTCTCAGACCCGTATGTCCTGATGGGGGGGTTCGGAAATTATGGGCATGATCACTTGTGGATTCCCCCTTCTTTCCTGTTTGGTACTCAGTCTGGTTTCACAACATCACCGCTCTGGCTTTCCCTTGCCTCCAGAGATATTCTGGAGCAGAAGAATTTTCCTAGGCAAGGAGTGAGGAAGGAAGGAGCACTTCGTGAACACCCACTGGGTTCCCAGCGCTTGCCTTCCAGGGTCCTCTGAGGGTGGCCGTCACTCTCCTGACTTCACAGAAGTTGGGATTAGATGCTGTGATTCGAGAAGAAGGAGCCGAGAGCTTGCAAAGCTGGGAACTGAACACAGGGTCTTCAGACCGTGCTGCTCTTTTCACCAAAACGTGCTGCTTTTCATCGAAATAGTTGAGTGCATGGTTGTTTTCTCAGAGTTCTGTGAATGTCCCTCTTGATTCCCTGACCAAAATACACACTCCATGAGGGCGGCAGCTAAGCCTCCACTGACCAATTAATTCCTATAGTTACGAAAGTCGAAAGCCAATTAGAGCAGTCACTTTGCTTCTGGTTTGACTTTGTTTCCAACGACCACTGCTAGTTTCCTGCTCTCACTCCCATCACACCCAGGAAATTTGGGACATGGAGGCAACAGAAGCTGCCTCTCTCAATCCACTCTGCTGTTGTAATAACAAACCATAAAATTAACTAAATTTCACCACGGCGTAATGTGCAGCATAAAAGCAGTGGCAATGTGTCTGCAGGGCAAGGGAACATTCCACTGAAATCAGTTTCTCTTTATTGCATTGCCAACATTTAACAATTTTTCCCCCATAAAGGCAGGCAGAATAGCATGAGCAAAAATAGAATGGACATTTGCAAACATACTGCAGATACCTGTACACAGATGCAGCCACGAGTGACGTGGAAAGAAAACCTCAAAAGGGTCACGTGTGCATGTTCAAGCACCCAGACACACACACACACACACACACACACACTCTTACACGTGCTTCCCATGTCCACGTATGTCCCCTGGCTGCGGAAGCACAGACAATTGTGCACATCAATACTCAGATACATGTGCAAAAATACACACCTGGAACAGTGCACCTATACCTGTGATGTGCATATTTGTACTTGCACAACACACATGTGCAAATGGACAGTCCTATGGAAAAGGTGTGTTTTATTCCTTTTTCATATAAACATCACCATGGAAAGGTACAGTGAACTGCACCCCAGTACTGGCAAGTTCAGCCCAGTTTTGAGTAACAAGGTTGGAAAGCTGGAACACTGTGTCCGTGACCTGTTGCTAGGCAAAGCCAGACAAGGTAGCTTCCATCGTTCCAGCTCAGTGGGCTTGATGCAGAATGATGAAACCTGCTTCTGTTTGAAACCTGAGAACCATGAGTTTGAAGGGGTCTGAGGATATGCTTAGAATGTATTTCCAGGCTGGAAATATGTTCCCTGTTCACTAAAGGGGCTTCCTTTGCACTCTGGGAGAACACAGGTGTGCAATGGTGGAAAACCACTCTCAGCCGTGATGAGTCAGTGGCTAATAGTCTGTCTTTGCAGCGACCACAGAGCCAGGAAGTTCTGCTGACTGTCTGCCCTAAGTCCTTCCCTGAGCAATGAAAGTCCATTTCCTTTTCCAGTGAGGGGAAACAGCTGCTCATCCCACTCTTTATGCTTATACTGTAGAAACATTTATTCCCTTCTCAAACTGGGACTTCCTCTCTGAAATTCACTACGACTTTGTTGACTCTTCTCAGATTCCTACCTGCAGACTATGGTGAGGCCAAGTTCTTACAACTTCCAGTTTCTGCAAGGATTGCAGGATGGTCAGCTCTTGGGAAGAACCGGGCTTGGAGTAAGGAGACCTGACTCCGTGGAGGTTTGACCACCAGCACAGGAATCCTGAGAGTCAAAACCCTCGGAGTCACTTCGGCATGTCAGGGAGATCCCTCCGAACTCTGTGACCCACCCCCCCAAATGTTTTGAAATCCACCAGCAAATACTTTTATGGAAAACAGAGCACACCAAAAAAGAATATCCCCAAAGTTATCAAAGCCAGGCAGCTATTAAGTCTGGATCTCACGTAACTGGTAAGAATGAGTTGCTCCACCCTGGTTCAGGACAAATTGTCTTAAAAGTGCTGCCAGTGCAGTAATTACTCAGATATTTACACAGTGATTAACACCCTTGCCCTCCAGAGCACAGGAGGAAGTACTATAGACAGTCAGATATCCTTCTAGTCTAGCTGTGGAATGTCTTATAATGCTCAGCATTCAACAAATAATGACTGAGTGACCACATTGTAAATATTGAGGTGTGGGGGTGGTCTGGCTCTGGGGACACAATACTGAACCAGTCACAGCATCGGCCCTCAAAAATAACCAGAAACGGATGACCCCCACCACACACTTCCTTTGTCTGACACTTAGCTCCTGTCCTCTGGACAGGAAAATAATCCGTTTCTTCCCCGAGAAGATACATTTCTGGGTCCTAGCAGCATCTTAAAAGGGACATTGGGGTACTAGGCTGTCCACGTGCCAAATGAGGGAGAAAGGATGGCTCATGTTGCTGCTAGCAAGATGGCAGACACCCCCCCCACCCCCGCCATCACTGTTTTCCATGCCAGGCATCTTTCAGGGGGAGGGATGGCTGGTGAGGAGAAACGGAAGCCCAGAGAGCCTTCTGTGATGGGACACAGCTTCTCCCAGGAATGTCCAGAAGCCCTGGGAAGAAAAGGACTTCATATGGGCTCTGCCCTGGCTCAGGAGCTTAACCAGCCAGTAACTATAGGGTGAGTGGCATCCTTGGCCTTTTCCTGACCAGAAGACAAACTGGAACAGAAACCAGTGGGAAAAAAAACGTGATTAACACCTGGAATCGTGAATGCTAGAACTGGTCAAAAAGAGAGATCTGCTACCCACCCCTCATTTTGTTAAGTGCAAATTCTCACCAGATGACATGACTTGTTCCCCATCATACCACCCCCATCGCTCGAGTAAAACACATAGGCAATTTCTCAAACAAAATAATCTCTTGGTTTAAATTTAATCTCGGTTCTCAATCATACTCCACAGATCAATTTTCCGTAGTTTATCCCATGAGAAGATGTGTTTTAATAAAATGATTCAACGAGAGATTCCTTCCGTTCTTCCTTCACAAACATCTATTGTGTGCATACCCGCGCAAGCCACTGATAAAAAAGGAAAAAGCAATCCACTTTGTGAAAAGTAGCAATTACAAATGTACTGCTCATGTATAAACAAATAAGCTTTAATAATGTAACTTTTCTCTCTTCTTTCTCTTTTCTTGGATACAGCAATTGGAACAGAGTAGACCTGAGTTTTCCATCTTTTCAAGTTAAGAGAGAATATTCAAAGGCCCCCACACTCGGTCAAGATGCTACATTACACACCATGCCTGCATTCAAGATTTATTGTGACAAGACTCTGGAAGACCGAGCTCTCACCACAAGTTCCTTTGAAAGCTCTGAAAAGAACTTCCAGAGATTCTTAACTGAAAGAACCTAGCACAGAAGCTGAACCTAATAAGGACGACTTTTTTTTTTTTTTTCCCACTAAAGACCCTGTAATATTACATACACAGCATCTATGACAAATAATACCGATCTGGATTAGAAATGCACCCTCAGCTTCCCTGCCTGGCTAGCATGGGAAGAGGTGGGGGGAATGTGGGATTCTGGACCCGACAGATTTCGAGTGGACTTGTTCACTCTCTAGGTTCCGTCCGCAACCTTTGCTTTTGACCAGTCCCAGAGTGAGCCAAGGGACTCAGGGCTCAGTGGACTCCATGGAGAGCCCTCAGTGGCCTGGTTGAACTCAAAGGGTTGAGTGTCTAAGGAAGATCACATCAAACATGACTCAATTATTTACTCAAGTGAAAGCTGGATAAAAATGAATTTCCTAGACTGGTCTAAAGGGAAGCAAGGAGAGGAGGCTATGCTGAGGAAGGAGTGGAAAGAGCAGAGGGTACTGTTGCTAGGCAACCAGCCCCACCCACCAAAAGGGGGCATGGCAGGTAGGGCTTCTGAGTGGCCCGGATGTAGATGAGCCTCAGCTAGTTTGGCATCAGCTGGTGGGACCTCCCTGTTCTTCTCCAACGTCTGCCTCCCTCACCCTGTCTCTGTCCTCACAACAGGTGAGCCATGGATGTACTGTGCCCTAAGGACAGCTCTAGTTGATGGAGAAAAGCCGAAAAGAGGGGCATAAAGAATGGGGGGAAACAAAAGAGATGGGGAAGCACACAAAAGAACCAAAAATTGGAAAACAGTGAAAGATCTCTTCTCCCGCATTACCTCTTCGAAGCGAGACTCGACCCTGGCCGGGGCTGCTCCACTGAGGCAAGCATCGCCAACAGTCGGGAGGGCTTGCATCCTTTACCAGCACCGAGTTAGATCTGGCGCAACGGGGCATTTATTCGCCAGCACTGAACACGCTAGCGGTATGGAAGGGAGCAGCATGAAGCCTGCTCCACTCGGGCCTTGGGTCCCGTGGCCTTTAACACACCTTGTGTCATCGGATCCCAGGTGCCAACTCTACAGCACCCTATAATTTGGGGTACTCCTAAAAAAGAAAATAAATCATGGCCATCCACTAGGACGACCCATTGATGATAAGATGCATTCAGCTTGGAGACACTAAAATGTGTGGGAAAACGTGTGTGTTAGAATTACTAAAATACACTCAAACCTAAATCCCTCGAGATGGCATTCAAGCCCTTCACAGTGGCCTCATTGACACGTCCAGCCTCATGGCCAGGGCCCGTGCTGTGGGCCAGACCTGGCCCTCTTCCATTGGCACGTTCAACCCTTCTCAGCTCTGGGCCTGGGTCGATGCTGCTCCTTCTGGGTCGATGCTGCTCCTTCTGCCTGGAAGACAGCCCTGGGCCCCAGCCTCTCCCCTGGGCCAGTCTGACCCTTTGACTCCTCCCCATTACGGCCCTCACCCTATACCTTCACGAAGCACAGTTCTGAGTATTTCAGGGTTTGGCTCTTTTTGTAGGTTGTCAGCTCCCCGAGGAAGATAAGGCAATAGTTACCATTTACTGAGGATTCACTACATGCACTACACACATTCCATACACAGTGGGTGCTGTCCTATGGAAGGAGGAAGACAGATCTAGGTGGAGATCTGCCCAATTCACACAAGCAACTGACCAGGTCCGGTACTGCATCAAAATGGGATTCAAACCCAGGTCTGGGTGACGCCTCTGCCCCGTTTTGAATCCTCGTGGCTCTGAGTGCTCTCAGCACCAGCATCACACACAGCCGAGAGTGAATACACAGTCAATGCATTTGACCGGAATGATCGATCCATCATGGAATTTTCCTTTGGCATTGATATGGCTCAAGGAGACCATCTGAGCCTTGCTCTGTCCTTTGCTCTTTCTCTTCTCCGTAACATCAGGAAAATCATTCCTGCCTTTGGGGAATTTATGATTATGGATAAAAGACGGACTTTGAGGCATTACTGAAAAGCAAGGAAAAAGGCAACTCCATAAAAACAGTAACACTGGATGAACGTATGTACAACAATGCTGAACGTAACAACAGAATTCAGGAACCAGAGTAATATACTTAGGCAGATGAAGGTTCTAAGAATATAATGAGTTACAAACAGATTAAACTTAGCTGTAAGATAAGTCGCTTCTGTGATTCTTGCTGTGGTTATTATATAAACTAAGCCAGGCTTTGAAGTATCAGGCTATAGACAAGTATATTTTAATAAACCTGAGAGCACCACCCAAAGGCAGAGTCCTGCCTACCACTTCATTGGCTTAGGGATGTGTGGGTACAGAGGAGAGGCTGGCCTTCCTGCTGGTGCCCTCCCAGGCCCGAGTGGGGACGACCTCTGACTTCTGCACATCGGTTTATGGGCAAGGGACCCAGGGTAAGCCTCCCTCGGAAGATGTTTGCAAAATCTCCTGGGGAAAAGTGTAAGGAGAATAGTACTCAATGTTATAGTGTTGGGGATCAATGTTATAGTGTTGGGTAAGGCTTTTTTTTAAAAAAAATTTTACTTATTTATTTATTTTGAGAAAGAGAGAGTGAGAGTGGGGGAAGGGGCATCAGGAGAGAGAGAGAAAGAGAAATAGAGAGAGACTCTCAAGCACATTCCCGCTCTGCGCAGAACCTGACACAGGGCCCGATCTCAGGACCCTGAGATCATGACCTGAGTCGAAATCAAGAGTCAGATGCTTAACCGACTGAGCCACACAGGTGCCCCAAGATTTTTTTTTTTTTAAGGTTAAAAATACATACTGTAAAGAGAAGAAAGGAAGCTACACGGAATGACAAAGAGTAGATGGGGTATACTCTTTTGAAGAAAAGTCCTTTAAAAAACAAATGAATTGTGGTAAAACCCACACCATCGTAACCATGAAGTGGACGGTTCAACAGTGCTGAGCACATTGGCAGAGCTCCGTGACCATCACCACCACCCATCCACAGACCCCATTGTCTTGCAGAACTGAAATTCTACGCCCATGAAACATAAATTTCCCATTCTTCCCTCCCCCCGGTCCCTGACAACCCTTCTTTCTGCTGGGAAAGTCCTTTGTAAAGAAACACTTAATAATCACTATGGCCCTGCTCATTCAAGAGGGAGCCTAAACGTTTGCCCTTTGAAGAGGGAAGGGTCATCCTACCAGAATCCTCTGGCGTAGAGAAACACTGGTCAGAGAGCCTGCGGGAGACTGAGGCTTGCCCCGGAGCAGCAAATAGGTTAAATGCATAGACAGGTACCACCTCTCCGATGAGAAGTGCTTGGTTCGGAATCACAGCTGCTACCCTCTCTCCTGCCCACCCACGACACCCAAAACACCCACTGCCAGTCAGACAACTGCACCTCATCAGGACGGCACAGGGCAGCAGCTGCCCAGAAGCAGGAGAGGAGATTACACGCTTCCTGGAAATCACCTGTCCTTTCACATGGGAGAAAAGTCACCTGGATGAGCGTACCCCAAGGGCAGATCAGGCACACAAGGCACTCACTGGGCCCCCTAGAAATGATCATTTCCTACGCATGCCCTGTTATGATAAAGGACTGTTGAAATATGGACCTTCCCATCCCATAAGACATTCAGAACATTCAGAACTCAGCTCTCCAGGGGGTGGCGGGAGACTGCTGCAGGAAAGGATCATGTAGAGTCTCAACCCCCGTAGCGCAAACACCACGCGTCTTGCCTACTTTCTGCACTCAGAAAGAGTCGGTGCTAGCCCCTGCGAGCGAGGGCCGGCATCCGTACCCTGGCCCTTCCTCTGCGCGTGTCTTCAGCTTCCTCCTTCCTTTATGCTGTTCCATTATCTACATGCCTGGGTTGATGCAGATTCCCAATAGCTGTTCCTCAAAACATCTTGTATTTCTACCTCTGTCCTCAAAGCGCTGTCATGTCACTGTCTGTATTACAATTTAATTATGTGTCAAGGAAGGAGAGAGCTGAGAAGAACTCACTTTCCAGTAGAACAGGAGATAACAATATCTCCAAGGCATGTGGGGATCCTGTATCTAAAGCCCCAGCAACGCACACCTTAGCTGGATGAAACCCTCCTCTAATAAGAGCTGAGGCTCTGCGGTGTCTTACGTTGACTTTCTCATTGGAAATTTGTCCATAATAAATATCTCCCCAACAGAATATGTACCAGCATCAGATAAATGTTGATGCAGTGAACAAATGGGTGAATGCACATATATATTTGGCTAGATCTTAGAGGTTTAAAATAACTCCTTTTGGGGATGGCCCTAGGTGTGAAAGTAGGAAATCCACTGATGAGGGGAGTGTAAATGAATAATCCACAAGACTACGGTGAACTCTAATAATTTGTGCAACTGTGGGGGACTTGTCACGTTAACCTCTGTCTCTTGCTTGTCTCTCGAGGGCAGGAAAAGACAAATTCACCTTGTCCATTGAGCTCTCCTATAGACAGACATGTTAAATCTCATCTACAATGATAAAAACTACCTGGCTTTCTATGAATCTCTGTTGAATGAATGAATGAATGAATGAGTCCAGAAGAGCATCTGTCAGAATCCTAGGGAAGGAAACGAGACAGCCTGTGGTTCTAACACACATGAGTTCAGGCCAGCCAGTCGCTCTGGGAACTGCCCAGCGTCGTGCCCTCTACATCTTCTGGGCTCTGCTCGCCCACCCCATTCAGGAACTTCCCTCCAATAACCATGACTACGGTATGCTCCTGGCAGGGCCCCAGGGGCTCCAGTGTTTGGCCCCAAGAGTAACTTTGCTCACAGTGCCAGAACAGCCCAGCCTCACGGACGGGCCCAGCTGGACCATAAATTGTACGGACAGAGATAAAGACACACATGTTCTCTTGGCTCAGAGACTTCAGCCCAGCACATTACCCTCCCCTCTGCCAGACCAGCATGAGAGTTCACATGGCTTCCCCTTTCCTCTACTTTTTCTCTGCTCCCACTCGATCCCTTTCTCCTCTTTCCCCATCTGCTGCATGAGCCAGAAGGCTCCTATAATTCCTGGTCACTGGGGCTGCATATCGTTCCAGAGCTGGTACAGCAGGCTGTTTGTTGGGATGACCTTGAAATGACCCTCTCTCTGGATCTGAGTCTCTGCGCTGGTTTAGACAGACGGACAGCTGGGGGCAGATGAAAAGCTTGCAAGTTCAAGTTGGCGGAGCACGATCCAGACATTGCCGCTTGCTACCTGGGTGACTTGGGGCAAGTTGTTTGATCTCTCTGAGCCTTGCAAAATCATGCAAACCCCATAGGATGGCTGCAAGCTCCAAATGAAGTATCTCATGGCTTTAATTAAACTTAGCGTTTCTAGCATGCCTTGAAAAGTTCAAAGTATCTTCACACCTTTGGATCATCTAGAGGGAGGAAAAGTAGGTATTTCAACTCAGTTTTTTAGGAAAACTATTTTGCAAAAACAAATTCACAAATATTATGTGATTTAACAACTCAGTAATGGAGGAGGCAGGACACGGACCCAGGTTATCAGGTTCTCCCTCTGGGGCTAATTCCACCCCTGTCTCTGTGGACCAGATCCTGTGGCTTAGAATTTTCGGGATAGGTCTGCTTTCCAAACATACTGGAATGGTCACGGCAGAATCGGGAAACCTCTGTTTTCCCTTTGTGGCCACTAGATTTCAATCTGTTGACTCCACAAAAGGACATGCTGTCCTTCATTTATCCTTTGTGCCTCAGTTTCCCTCTGTCTGCCCACCGCAGCGGAAGCAGGTGTCCCTCTCCTACTGAAAATGGTGAGGGTATGTAAAGCATTTGCCAAAGTCCATTGAGATGCTCAGAAATTAATTCTGGCTAAATCACACACACACACACACACACACACACACACACACATTTTACTAGAAAACTGGACCTATCTAAGCTCACCAGGGTTCAGGTAGATACTATTGACGAGCTGTCTATCATTCAGAGCCTGAATGAAAAGGTGAGGTATTTTTTGGTGGTGTTCTTCAGTGGGTGGTGACGTCTGCTCGGCAGTAAGAAGATGACACGAAGTGAACGTTCAGAGAGGAATAAACTACATTCCTCTGCTGACCTGAGCCAAGATGATAAAATGTAAGTACCATGGATGTTACCCCGATGCACTGTTTTCTTCTCTAATCATCACTTGGGACAATTAGCTGATAGAACAAGGCCATAGAACACCTCCCAGATGTTTTGCCAGCCCTTCGTCCCTTCCCCGGTGGAATGACCTGGACTAGGCAGCATCAGAGCACTCGCAGCTGAAGCCCCTCCCCACAAAGGAGAGATGGAGGGCAGAGCCAGATCTTTCTTTTCTAGTCCAGTAAGGTTTCCGGGAAGAACTCAAGGGCCCGTGTGGGGCGGGAAGCTGGGATGCATCTCCATGACAACCACCCAGGCCCAAGGCCAGTTTCATCACCTGGAAACTAAACAAGACCCAGACAGACGAAGGGAATATTTGTTGGGAAGTTTGGAGTCTCCTAAGGGTGAGCCTGTTTGTACGGGGCGAGGGGGGTGGTATGCAAATTTGTGGAGGAGTGTCTGCCGTGGGATGGGGGAAGGGAAAGAAAAGGAGGGAGAAAAGGGCTGGAAATTGACAAGACCGAGGCTGGTTCCGTGAAGAGACTTTGCTGCCTCCAAGAATAGCCATCCAAGGCGGCTAAGGCAGAACTGATGGCTCGGTCACACAAGGAGAGGCAGTCTGAGGGTCTAGTGCCAAGCCCGGTGCCCAGAGGGACAGGTAGGTGTGTTCTCCTAGAACAGTCTACACACCACATCTGAGGGTTGGAGATGGGGGAAGGCAGTTGTTCCAGATCACGCAGACAGAGGCAGAGCCCAGATCCTCCTCCCAGGCTTCCAACTCTCAGGCCGGGGCGGTCCTAGTTTCTGCTGTTGACTTCCCTTTCTCCTCCCTTTTGTACAGCTTTTCCAGGCAGCTTTGCTCTGCCGAAGCACTACAGTGTTATCAGCGTGTTCATTTTAACCAGACTTCCCCCGCAAGGGAGCACGAACAGGGGGGTGGGGTAGTCAGACACTACAGTTTGGTGCCTTCCCAGGTCTGGCTCTTCTGGGAGAAGCGTTAACAGGGAAGAAGGGGCAAATTTCATTTGTCTCGCAGTTCTTCCTTAGGTGGGTGCTGGAGGCGTGATTTATGGGGTAGGACGTGTCAGACCTACCCCTGTCCTCCTCGTCTACCTGCCCTGAGAGACAGGGGTGGAGGGGCCAGTCTGCCAGGGTTACAACTTGGGCCCTACCATCCGCTAACTTACAACCTTGCCCAGACAACCCCTTTGTCTCAGTTCTCTAATCTTACATACAGGGGTAATAACACTACCCACACAGGCCTATGATGTTGCTAGCAGCCCAGCTGCAGCCTCGAGGGAAGCGTGGTCAGAGGACATAGCAGACCATTCCGAGCACACGAGCACATGGATGGGGGAATGCCCATCTATCCTTCTCCTTCCAAACCTGGTCTCTTCTCACTCAGCGTTTCCCAAACGTGTTCGTGTCACGACACACACAGTGAAGTCATAATTTTGGGAGAGTACGCTGAGGTAAACAGGAAGGTTGCTCGCAGAGGCACATGGATGGGCCCCAGGGGCTCTAGCTGCCTCAGGCTCCTCCTGCCAGCCCCCAGGGCTATGGGGAGCAATATCTAGGCACATGGCAACCAAGGGGGCGGCCAAGAAAGCACCCCCCCAACTAAGAGGTGAGGGGAGCTGGAGGCAGGTTGGAGAGGCTCCAGACTCTTGGACCAGGGAAATTCTGGGCACTTATCATTTAGGATTGTTTGGACCAAACCCTGCCAGACAAGGCAGATAGGATTAACCCCAGTTAGCCCATGCCTACGGGACCCACCTGTAGTCGAGGGGGAAGGGCAGCCCTTCTTCCATTTCCAGCTCACTGTGCTATGGGAGGAAGCTTGGAAGCTCCCATCACACCCACCACAGACAGACCAGGATCCCCCAGGGAAGCACCCAGCCTTGGAGACACGCCCTCTGTGGTCCTGATAAGCTATCTCGGGCACATACATCGGCTCATCGATAAAACGGGAGGAGCAAGCCTGGTTTCCAAGCCCAAGAACTCTGCCAAGGACAATAATGGCCACAGTCTCACCATCTATTAAAGGACCAAATATTTGAGATTTTCTTGAAAGATTTTTTTTTTCCCCCAAATTCAAAGGGTTATTTAGCTCTTTTTCTCCCTCTCTCTTAACAGCACCTTTCAACCCGGGAGCTGCCAAAGAAGTTAGAAGCCGGGGCTATGTATAGAAACCACATCAGTCACCACTGAAATAGAGAGCAGCAACTCCCTGATACCATTTCAGGACAGAAGACAGAGCAGCCAGGTCCAGCCCAAACAGAGGAAGTGGGGAGTAGAGAAATCACTAGAACACTACGTGGTGTGCAGAGGGGTCTTACGGGGCGTGTTGGCAAGGATGGGCACTGCCAAGAGCAGCAGTGCATTTGCGATAGAAGAGAACTGCCTCAAGGCATCACAGTCCTTCTCCGGGATGCAGTTCCTCATATATGGAAAGACCCTCAGGGACAGGAAATTTGATAAATTCCCATTCCAATGTTTCACGACCCTGACAGCCAAAAAGCTCTTCCTGGTCACTAAGCTACAGGCAGCTTCCCAGCATTTTTTCTTCTGACGTCCTTAGTGGAGATGGGGAACAGCTGGTCACCGTCCTCCACATGATAACCCCTCTTATATTGAAGATGGTTATTATGTCATTCCTCACCCTTTGTCTCTCCTCGTTAAGCAAACAAACAAACAAAACTCCAATTTCTTTATCTTAGTGTCAAACGCCTTTTTCTTTGTCCTAACTCATCCCAATCCATTATCACCCTCCCCACTCCCCACCCCACACCCCCCGTTTTTTAAAGTTATGGTCTTTCTCCTGACCTTGTTGTGGAATTGGTGGGGGACATAGAGTATCAGCACATATAATATCAGGCACATATAATATCCATAGCACCATGGAAATGGAGGTCAAAGGATCGGAATGGGGGGAGCCTGAGTCGTGTGCCTTCCCTTTACAAGCTGGCTGCTTCCGCTAGCATCTCTCAGCCTTCATGGCCTGAGGAGGTATCTCAGCTTCAAATCACAGATCTGGAAATGAAGATTCAGAGATATTAAGTCACCTGTTGAAGATTATCTGGTTGATAGTCACCAGAGATCAGATTTTAAGTCATCACTCACTGCTTATGAACTCACAGACCTGTTCAGACTGAAAGCATATTACGTCCATTTGGAGGAAAATGAATCAAAAACACACTAAGATTTCACTTCCCATTCCCTGAGAGAGCTATGACAAGAGACAGACAACCGGTGTTGGCGAGGGTGTGGAGAATGGGCACCCTCCCAGCGGGAATGTCCATGATGCAACCACTTTGGAAAATGGTAAGGGAGTTTCTTAAATGGTTGACTATAGATATAGTATATCATCTCCAAATTTCATACCTAGATATGTATCAAGAGACATGAAAACATAGGCTGATGCAAAAACTTGTACACAAATATTGAAAGCAACATTGTCCATATAGCCAAGAAGCGACAGCAACCCAAAGTTCATCAGATGAGGGCTGGATACAGAAAATGTGCTATACTCCTCTAATGGAATATGATTCAGCCATAGAAAAGAATGAAGTCCTGCCACATGCTACAGCATCCCAAAGGACCACGTATTGTAGGATTCCGTCCTTAAGAAATACCCGCCATAGGCAAATCTGTACAGATAGAAAATAGAGTGATGGTTTTCAAGGGATGAGAGGCATGGGGGCTGGGGAGACTGATGGTGAAGGGTTAGGACATTTCTTTATAGCGGAATGAAAATGATCCCAAATTGATTGTGGTGATGGTTGCACAACTCTGTAATTATGCTGAAGGCCACTGAATTGTATTCTATTTTTTAAATATTTTATTTATTTATTTATTTATTAGAGAGAGACTGAGAGAGAGAGAGAGAGAGCAAGCACGTAGTGGGGGGGGCAGAGGGAGAGGGAGAAGCAAACCTCTCCCCTCACCCCCATCCTGCTAAGCAGGGGTCCAATGCTGGGCTCAGTCTCAGGACCCTAAGACCATGACCTGAGCCAAAGGCACATGCTCAACTGACTGACCCACCCAGATGCCCCAAATTGTATTCTTTAAATGGGTGAACTGTATAGAATGTGAATTCTATCTCATTAAGCCTGTTTAAAAAGGAAAGAGTATACTAAATCCCCAAGCTCTGCTTTTTAAGTTTGGGAATCCTTTACTCTCTCAACTATTGGACCAAAAAACAGGTCCTTGCATCGATTTTTGGACTGTTCTTAAGACTGGCCCATCGCCCCCCAGCAGTGTGAGAATGGTCGTCGGCTCCACTGCGCTGGGAGGGAAGGCTCCAGGCCCAGGAAGAAGGCAGGTGTGTAAGATACATGCTTTGAGGAGCCCCACATCCATCTCTCCCACTGCCAAGGGAAGGCAGCCCAGCAAAAAGCAAGGATTGTCCAGGCATGAAGTGAGACAAGCATAGGACGGAGGACCTAGAGTCTCTGCCACCTTCCCTCGGATGGCAGGAGCCAGGGGCCTTTCAGCCAGAAGTTCTTTTCTTTTTTCTCTTCCTTCCTTCCTTTAGAGGAAGGGAGAGAGAGAGAGAATCGTTAGTAGGCTCCAGAGAGCCTGATGCCGGACTCGATCTCAGGACCCTGAGATCATGACCTGAGCTGAGATCAAGAGTCTGTTGCTTAACTGACTGAGCCACCCAGGCGCCCCTCAGCCGGAAGCCTAAAGAGAAAGAAGTGCTGGTCACCCCTTCCCTCCTGGTCATCCTGTCACTCACCAGAGCTCCAGAGCAAGAAAGAGGAGGCAAAAAAAGAAGGGGAGAAGTGAGCAGGCCGAGGCCCGTTGGAAAATAAAAGGGGGCCAATTCCCTCTTATTAAGCCTGTTATTAGGCTGTGAATCAAATTAAACCACAGGGCTTTCCACTTGCAGAGTGCTATTTTAAGGCTTATTAGACTGTATTAGGATTGGCATACATTTCCACTGACATAGTCCCGGCCTTTAATTGGATTTGAGGGCGAGGAGGCTGCTTTCAGCTGGATGGGCCCCTGCAGGGGCGACTTGGCGTTCTCCTCGCGGCTTTCCCGCTTCCCCTGCTGGCCGCCTTCCGAGGGCCGAGCGGGCCGGTGACCCATTCAGATCCAAAACACAGCTGTCCTCCTCCTCTTCCTCCTCCTCCTCCTCGCTCTCCTCCTCCTTTGATAAACTGCCCAGAGGCCCAGCAGGCCTCTCCTGCAAATATGTGTGTGCCCATCGCTGCCGGACGTTCCCAGAACCGTAGGCTCCCCTGAGGCAGGGCAGCCTCTGACAGGACGTCTGACAGCGGCTTGAGCCCCAGGGAGAGAGGCGGCCTCACCTTCCCTGGTTCCAGGCGGCTGTGGACATAAAGGCTGAGCCACTGCGGATGGTGCTGGGGTTTTGCATTGGGAGCTGATGAAGAGGGTGACTTGTTAGCCTTGGCCTTCAAATCTCCTCTATCCCTTACTCCAAACACAAGGGCTAGACTTTGGGAAATAACTCCCCTGGTCAGCCCTTGATGGCACTTCAGGGGCTGGGGGCTGACTCCTTGGTGGCAAAAAGGTGGAAAGGGGTCCACACAGTGCGTGGGGAGGTGAGCATTCACGAACGTTCACCAAGCATATAGTGGGTCCTTGACACCCAGAGTGGCACTCTACAGGAACTACCTTCCTTTACCCTTGGCAATCTCTGGTGAGGAGTAGGAACAGGAAGCAGCAGGTGCCATGGCCAAGCCCATGGCTTCTGGAGTCAGATAGACCCATGCCTACCATGCGGCTACATGACCAACTTCTCAGAGCTCCTTTGCAAAATGGCAACACCCCTTCCTTCAGCTTTCAGGACTGAGAATCGTGACAACGCAGGTACATGGTGAGTATATGTCTTGATAGCATTGGTGCCTCTCCTTGGCTTGAAATATGTCAACTATTTCTACCAAAAGGCTTCATAACAGTAACAGACCTCACCAGTCAAGTACATTACAAAATAATGTTGGGAAGAGAAATCTCTTGGTACACAGACAAGTATGTATGAAATACCACTTCCCAAAATATTGCTCAAACATGAAAAAAAATCCCAAATTCCTTAAGATTTTCCACTAATATATGTGAACATCGCCTGCTCCCTCTTGCCAAGATGCTTCTTGGCTTTCCTTTGATGTCTTCAGTTTCCATACTTGTTTTTAGCTCTTCTGCCAGAGCCATGTGCTTGTTTATTTTTACTACATTTTTATGACGTTTCTGCTATAGCAATAAGTTTTGCATTATTAGTTTTATCAAATAACAGAATGTCTGGTTGGCTGGGGGAGATTTACTGGCCTGGATTTAATGGCTCCGTCCCAGAATACTTTTTGTGATTACTTTCTAGGTTGTTCTTAGATCCATTCTTAAATATGTGTTTATGCCCTTATTAACTCTCATTGAAGGGCTAATTGTTATAGTATAAACTTAGCAGCAGTGTGATGCCAATTGCTATAATCTTATCATTACTAACTTAATCACAGGTGTGTGCACTCGATTCCATGGAATGGAGTGTGTGTCGGGAAAGTTGCTTGTAGATCTAATATTTACAAACTGAATCTCTTTTTATATTCACTAGGAAGCTTTTTCTGGCTTATACATATTGTCACACCTTAAACTATGTGTTTGGCAAGTGTGGTGTATTTGGGATATTGAATTTCCTGAAACTGAAGGGAAACCTCATTACAGAACAAAGAGAAACAGACAAGCATGATCTCAGCTCTGCAATTTGTAGCTTCCTCTACAGTTCTTACTGAAACCAATAAGTCTATGAATGGCTTGGCTTTCTTTGAGAGGCGGAGAACGTGTGTTTCGCCCTCCCATTAATCAAGGGGAGAAACTAAGGCAGGAGGACCGAAAGTAGCTCGCCTTGGGATGGGAGGGACCTGCTGTCCTGTTCCCTGCAGGGAAGGCCCTCCTCCTCGGGCACTCACCAAGGCTATTGTCTTCTTGGAGGCCTTGCATCTCCTTCGTGTCTGGGCTCATTTCATGTCAGATCTGTCTCCCTCATGGAGCCTGAGCCCAGGGGTTTTCTCTATTTCCCACTCCCAACACATGTCCTCATTGCTCACCGACCCCCAGAGAGTTCCACATCAGTAGGAGTAAGGACCTCCTGGAATGTTCCCCCAAGGGAGCATCAAAGGAGCAACTGTCCTGCTGGGACTGGATTAATGGCATCTGAATCATTACAGCCAGAACCGTGCACGCCTGCGAGCTGGGGGTCTGGGCAGAATGTATGTGTGTGTGTGCATGCCTCTGTGCGTGCACTCAGTACTTGCATAGCAAGGGGTTTAAATCAGGAATGAGCTCAAATCCACAAACATGTATTGTATCATTGTGGACTCATGGACTTCATATTTAAGGCAGGACGAGTTTCTATTTGAAACCCACTGGGATCTAAAATCTTTCTCGGGCTCAGTTATCTGGAGTCGAAGGGCTTTATATTCACATTTTTATGGCTCTGCCACGACAGCTCTGCTTTTCCCATCAGGGAATAGAATATTCAGATGGTGGAAGGTGGAAGGCTAGCATCTTTTAAGAAAAATAACTTTGTATCAGGATACCTTGTCCACATTGTTTGGCACTAACATGTGTAGGTTACTGATGTCAGGACAGGCTGCGCACTGCATAGCTGCACTGGTGTGTGTGTTTGTATACACATGTGTGTGTCCCTAACGCACCCCTGCTCTGCAGATGGCTCTAATTAATCTGGGCAAGGAAAGCTCTCAGAGAGGGATTCTTTGCCTTCTAAAAGGAAGACGTTCTAGCTCCTCCCTCTGCTTAGCAACCAGCACGTACAGATGCGGCAAACACAGAGAACTAGGGAAGTGGTCTGAAGCCCCACAAAGGCCTCCTGGGAGGAGACTTGCTGACAGCCCCAGGAACGCAGGGAGAAGGCGCCCGAGTTCCTTGTCAGCACTGGCGGGTCCTAAGGTGTCTCTCTGAGTGGCTTTGAAACCACGATTGCAAAAGATCAGGCAAATACATGCCTTCCATTACTGGACTTATTTTGGGGGTAGTCCAGGACCCCAGCACCCCCCTCTTTGGAGAAACCCCCCATTAAGGGAGGTCTTGGTGGCAGGCAGGACCCAATGTCCTCACTTGGGAAGCAGAAAGAGCTGGATGCTCCCTCTTTATACCTCTGGCCATTAAAGCCCTGGGCTGGTCAATGGAGTCCTGCTCCCAAGACCTTGGCTCTCCAGCAGGTGACACGCGTGGAAGAACGGTTAGAAACTGTCCAGGATGTCAGCAGTGAGTCCCAGCAGGGACAGCACGTCCTGCAGACTATTCTTGCTGGAAGATGGCTGTCACACTTCCAGCCGCCAGAATGCCCTGATTCCTATACTTCATCCAAGCCTGGTCCTCCAGCCACTCATCAATTCTGGGACGCCCTGATATCCTGCCCCATAAATTTTCCTTTTGATTAAGATAACCGGAGTCAGTCTCTGTTAGTTGCAACTGAAACATCCTAACTGATAAATCCCCAAGACAGCTGACGTCAGATTTCATTACTGGCTATGAGCAAGAAACGCACCGAATCGTCTCCATTTCCATATAACATTCAGACAAATGAGCCCATCAGGTTCTTGGCAGACTCTTTCATTCATTCATTCAATTAACATCTACCTAGCACTAACCAGGTGCCTGGCACTCTTCTAGGTACAAGAGACACAGCAATGATATGAGAACACCCCATTCTCACATAGTTTACATCCTGGTAGGAGGAGGAGGGGAAGACAGATAATCACAAATAGGCCAATAAATAGCTCTCATGTTAGGCATTTTAAAGTGCTATGAAGAAGGGGGGGGGAGGGGAAGAAGGAGTTGGGTGGGGAGGGGGGGAGAGGACACCAGGATAGAGGGATGAAGAGTGCTGGAGATGGTATGGGGTTGCTTTTTAAAGTGAGGCTACAGAATGCTTCTCTGATAGGGAGCTAGTTAGGTGGACATGCGGGAAAGAGTCTCCCAAGAATGGGGAACCAAAAATGCAGAGACTCTGTGGGAGCCTCGGAAGTGTGCTGAAGAAATAGCAAGGAGGTCAAGCATGGCTGAAGACTCTGGGCAAGGGGGAGCAGGATGCGAGGAGCCTGGAGAGAGCAGGCAGCTGGCTGGGAAGGACCTCGAGAGCCACTGTAAGAACACTAGGGTTTACACTGAGCAAGATGGAAGCCACCAGAAGATGCTGGACACTGGGGCAACACGATCCCCCTGCAGTTTCAAAGGGTTTCCTCTCGTACAGTTTCCTCTCGTTGCTGTACTGAGAAGGGAGGGGAAAGGAAGAGGTAAGGAAACCAGGAGGAGGGGTATTGCAAAAAGCTAGGTAGTGGGGTTGCTGTTCACTTCATTGGAGAAGACTGGGAGGACGGTAGGATTGTACAGAGAAACCGAGAGTTTAATGTTGGGCACGTTATTTCTGAAATGTTGATTAGACATCCAAGCAGAGATGAGGAACAAGTATTTCGGTATGAGTGTAAAATTCAAGGAAAAGGTCTGAGGTTGAAGATGCAGTGTTGGGAACCACCAATGTCTAGATGGTGTTTAAAGACAAGGAAGTAAATGAGCCCCCATAGCTAGTGAGAGAAAAGAGGAGGTCCAAGGAGAAGGAGCCCTGGCACCCTAGCAAGGAGGTCTAAGAAGGAACAACCAGTGAAGAAGAGAGGGAAGGAGGAGGGGGGAGAGAAGAAAGGAGAGAAAAGGAGGGGGTGGGGGGAGCATGAGGGAGAGAGGAGGAGAGAGGGACTCCTTGAGGCCAAGAGAGAAAAGTGTTTGAAGAAGAAGGGGCTGAGATTTCCCATAAATAACTAAATTTTCACCTCAAGAAACTAGAAAAAAGAACAAACTAAGCCCAAAGTTAGCAGGAGGAAATAACAAAAATTAGTGCAGAAACGAACAAAAACAGGGAATAGAAAAAAAAAATCAATGAAACTAAGACATAGGTTTTTGAAAAAAATCAACCTTGGCAAACCCTAGCTCGACTAAGGAAAAAACCCTCAATTGAATAAAAAAAGAAATGAAAGAAGAGACAGAACCACTGATGTCACAGAAATACAGAGGATCATGAGACTACCCAACAGGCTGGGTAATCTGGAAGAGATGGAAAAATTCCTAGAAACGTAGAACCTACTATGGCTAAATCATGAAGAAATAGAAAATCTGCAAAGACCTATAACTAGGGAGGAGATTGAATCAGTCATCAAAAAACCTCCCAATAAAGAAAAGCCCAGGAGCAGATGGCTTCACAAGAGAATTCTACCAAACATTCAAAGGAGAATTAATGCCAATCCTCAAACTCTTCCAAAATATTGAAGAGGAGGGAACCCTTCCAAACTCTTTTGATGAAGCCAGCATTACTCTGATACCAAAGCCAGACAAAGCCATCCTAGGAAAACTATAGACAAAAATCCTTGGATGAATAAAGATGCAAAAAGCCTCAAGAAAATACTAGCGGACTGAATTCAACCACACATTAAAAAGATCATACACTATGACCAAGTGGGGTTTAATCCTGGGATACAAGGATGGTTCAACTACGAAAATTAACCAGTGCAGTAACATCGCATTTACAGAAAGAAGGTTAAAAATCTCATAGTTATTTCAGTAGATGCAGAAAAGGCATTTGGCAAGATTCAATGCCCTATCATGACAAAACTCAACACACAAGGACTAGAAGGAAACTACCTCAACATAATAAAGGCATATATATGCCCATATATGACAAACCCACAACTCACATCACACTCAAGTAGGAAAAATTGAAAGCTTCTCTGCTAGCACCAAGAACAAGGCTAGCATGCCCACTCTCACTACTTCTCCTCAACACAGTACTAGAATTCCCAGCGAGATCAACTAGGCAGCAAAAAGAAATAAAAGCACTCAAATAGGAAAGGAAGAAGTAAACTATCTCTATTTGCAGGTGACATGATCTAATATGTAGAAAACCCTGAAGATTCCACCAAAAAAGATTAGAACTAACAAAGCTTGCGAAATTGCAGAATCAACAAGAAATCAACATACAAAATTCAGTTCTGTTTCTATGCATTTTAAGAAAAAAATCCCACTTATAACAGCATCAAAGGGAATAAAATACTTAGGAATAAATTTAACCAAGAGGCAAAAGACTTGTGTGTGTATGTGCATATGTACACACACATACACAATGGAATATGAATTGGCATAAATAATTACATCTTGCCATTTGCAGCAACACGAATGGACAATTAGGGTATTACACTAAGTGAAACAAGTCAGACAAAGACAAGTATCCTATGCTCTCATTCATGTGAAACCTAAAGAAAAACAGGCTTAGATACAGAGAAGAAATCAGTGGTCGACAGACTGAAGTGCAGAATGGGCAACACGGTAAAGGGAGATAAAAGATACAACCTTCCAAGAGAAAATAAAAAAGTCACGGGGACATAAAGTCCTAAGATGGAAACTAAAATACAATTCTACTGCATATGGGAAACTTGCGAATACAGTCAATCTTAAAAGATGTCATCATAAGAAAGAAATGCTGTAACTATGATGATGAAAGAAAGGCAGACTTAGTGTGGTATACTCTAATGCAAATTTGAGCCACTATTTTGTATACCTAAAGATAATATAATGTTGTCTCTCAATTCTAGCTCAGTCTAGGAAAAAAAAAAAGGTGGGATATGCATAAAATGGAATATTATTCAGCTTTAAAAGAGAAGGGAAGCCTGTCCTAGGCTTCAATGTGGGTGAACCTTGAGGACATTACACAAAGTGAGATAAACCAGCCACAAGACAAAGACTACATGATTCTACTTCTCTGAGCCACGCAAAATAGAAGCAGAGAGTAGAAGGGTGGGGCCAGGGGCTGGGAGCAGGAGGAATAGGGACGTGGCTGTTCAATGCGTATTGAACTTCCGGTCACGCAAGATGAGAATGTTCTAGAGATATGCTGTACGACATTGTGCTCACAGTTAAAACACTGTACTGCACACTTACATATATATTAATAGGGTAGATTTTGGGGTGCCTGGGTGGCTCAGTGAGTTAAAGCCTCTGCCTTCGGCTCAGGTCATGATCCCAGGATCAAGCCCCACATCGGGCTCTCTGCCCAGCAGGGAGCCTGCTTCCTTTCCTCTCTCTCTGCCTCTTTGCCTACTTGTGATCTCTGTCAAATAAATAAATACAATCTTTTAAAAAATAGGGTAGATTTTATGTTACATGGCTTTTTTTTTTTAAACCACAATAGAAAGTAAAATTGAACTTTAAAAGGAGTGGGGTACTTGTCTCGTTTAAGTGGTCGAGTAGCAGCGAGGTAGAGTGGGGTACGGGCTGACAACGGACCACAGCACAGGGGCAGGTGAAGGAGGCCGGGTGTGAAGGGACGAGGGGGCAGAGATTTGGGGACAGGAGAGCAAAAGGGAGACATACAGTCCAGGCGAACACCCTCATTAATGAGCACTCACAGAGTCAAGATGTCCAGTTCTGGAAAGAACCACTTTACAAAAGGAACACACTTTAGCAATAGTGGGTGAAGGTGTTTTGAGCTGGATCTTCTCAGAAGCTCTACCTGACGGAGATGTGTTCCATTTTCTTTCCCAATTGTGCCTCCCAATGGGCTTGGGTGTTTTCTACCCCAGTGCTCGAGTGTGAAGGCTGGAAGCTCAGACTTGGCTGTTTGTATAAATGGTGAAGTTGGGTTTATAGCAATTTAATCAGCAGCATTAATAATGTCACCTAAGCTTAATGATACCAATTATAACCACGGTAAACATTGCTGAGCGGCTCATAAACAGTGATATTAAAGATGAACTTCCTGTACTCGGTCAATGCTGTTTTTAAGAAACAGAAGTAGAAGGGTTCAGGTTTTAAATATTCTTCTATTCTCACTCGTACTTGAACCAAGAACACCATGTAAGGGCAAACCCTTGCAAGGGCGGAGCCCCATTCTTTTTTTTTTTTATTTATTTTTTATTTTTTATAAACATCTAATATATTTTAAACCCCCGGGGTACAGGTATGGGAATCGCCAGGTTTACACACTTCACAGCACTCACCATAGCACATACCCTCCCCAATGTCCATAACCCAACCCCCCTCCCAACCCCTCATTCTTTTCTTTATCATCCGTAGCTGTTTGGGCTGTTTTGTGAGGACAAATCTAAGTGTACCAATGGTCTACCTACCCTCATAAGCGAAGTAAGACCCGGGTGAGGGCATTATACAAGTGATCCCCAGGATCAAAGACTGTATAATTTTTCTGGCCCAGGAAATATCGTTTCCACATTCTCAGCAAGTCCTGAGAAGCCCAGAGGCGAGCGAAGGCTATTTTTAAAGGTCAAACAGAGAACCTACCTAAGCTCTAACCCAAACAAAGCATCAGGAGCAGGACTTATCTAGAACCGCTGATCTCTAGGTGGGGCTCTACTAGGAATGATGGTAGCCAACCTTCTTTTTCCTTCTAACACATGCTGGAGAGTCAAACGTGCTCCAGGATGGATTCACATTAGAGAACAAAGACGACGGACATGGCAAAGATTACCGAGGAGAGTTTATGAATCCACCTGTTTCCAGGGGCACTAGTCTTACAGGCATCATCCCTGTTTACAAGAGACGCAGGGTCCAGGTGGACAGACAGGTGGCAGGAAATGCGTTTTTGTCACCTAGAAGCTTCAAAATGTACTTTTGTTGGGAGACACCTTCATCTCAAAAACAGCAGAACTCCCCAGACTTTTTTAATGCGGCCACTGGGAATGATGATCTCTGTAGAGCACGCAGGCCCGGGGGGTCCACAGGGGAGGCTGCTTGTGAGCCAGCCCTGCCCTTGGAGGGTGCTGTGGGCAGGCCTGTGTCCCGCCAAGGTGTGCTGGGTGCCAAGTTCTATGCCCTGCATTTTCCCTGGCCTCCTTCTTTTCTTCACCTCCTTCTCACCTTGGCAATCCCCTTCACAAATGGCTTCTTTCACCTCTTCTGGGGGTCAGGAGTATAGGATTAAAGCAAAATAGCTCTTCTCCAGAGCCCCAGCCCAATGGGAGCGACTCCAAGGCCATTGTGTCAAATAGTTCTTGAGAACACAGTTTTTTTTTGTTTTGTTTTGTTTTTGTAAATGATGCCCTCTGGAGTTGTGCAATAGTCTGGCTCTGAATCCACGGCCGGTTTGGGGATCTCAGGATACCAAGACCCCCAAATCCCTGCCTCCCCAGGGTGTTGTCTCTCCAGCCGGGTTACTAGGAAGCCATCAACATTTCATCTTAGGCATGTGTGGGGATCAGCCACACTTCCTCTCAGGCATGTGGGGGCAGGCGGAGCCCAGAACGTTTCCCAAGAAAGAATTAAGGGCTTTACATCTCCCTCCACATTTAATTCATAGAGAGCGGGTCTCCTCTTTGCCTCTACGTAGGCCTTTCCTGTCTGAGATCCCCAATGAAAGCGGACTCTTTGGGGGGGGGGGTTACTACAGTGTTTGGAAATTGCGTTGGGTGTTTTTATAGATTTGCACATAGGCCTGGTGGTCTTGGAATTCCGCAGGCAGCTCTAATAAATAAATAACAGTGCTGGGCTGAGCCTTCGGCTGAATTAAGTACAGGATTTTCTTAGGCCAGAGTCGGGGAGAAGAATTAACAGAGAAATCCACACCAGACAGCAGGAGGTGGCTGGACACATAGCGCGCCACCCACAGGGAAGGGTGGCTACCTCAGAGGAAGATTTGTGACCGAGATTCAAATCCACTGCCACCGCGAACTTTCTCTAGACTCCGAAACAAAGTCTTTCTGCATCTACAGGGCATCAAGCATCTGGAAGGGGGATTGAGAGGTTTATTTAATTATCCAGATATTTTGACATATAGGAATCTTTTTTTTTTTTTTTCCATTTCCAATTTAACCCAGATGTTTGTCATCTGTAGAGAGTGTCTGCGACTCAGGTTTCTCGTTTGAAAACTGGGGCGGTGGGGGGAGGGCGGAGGGGAGGATTCAAGCTCAGTCATCTCATGGGATGCCCTTATATTAACAAGACATCCTGAATCGCGCTGTCCACATACTCTGAGCAGAAGGAAACTTTAAGAAGATGTATTAGATGGGCAGCGGGATCTCTAAATAGAGTAGCAAGTGGCCAAGTAATTTGGAGGAGAGTTGGTGGGGAAGAAGACCGAGCAAGGAAATGACTGTGTTTTACTAAATGCTCTGGAAGTAATTAGCTGGACAGGAGCTTCCGGTGTGACCATTTCTGAGCCTCTAGACCATTAGGTAGTCACAGTTCCTAACTCAACACATGCGTTCATTCAACAACTACTAACTCGGTGTCTGCTCCAGAACGGGAACCCTGGTAGGTGCTGGAGATAAAGGGGTGAACGCGTGTTTTTCTTTTTAACTTTTACAAACAAGTAATTACAATGGTGTAAATTCAGTGAAGCCAAGGTAAAAGGAGCCATGATAACGCATGGATGAGTTACGAATGGGTGACCTTCCTCCAGGACAGAGGGGAGCTGGGTGAGGGTGCCCCAAGTCACGGCCCAGAGTGGCCAGGATCTTGCCGGCTACATACGTGGCGTTTGGTTTTAACCTGAATGCAGTAAGAATCCACTGAAAGATGCAGAATCATATCAAGGACGAAACACTAGAATCAGAAGGTCTAGACGCAGGTCAACATCTTAGACAGCTAGGTGGCCCCAAGAAAGCCACTGGGTGCCCCCAGGTTCCGTCCTCTCCTGTATACAAGGGTAGCACAGATAGACTCAAACTTGGAGCTGGAAGGCACCCATCCCAGCATGTTGTTGTTTTTCGTGGTTTTAGTCCAGTTCCCTCCTAGTCTGGAAATAAACAACACAAGCCTTCCAATATCCGTTCTGTCTGCCCTGATGGTGGCCATGATCAAAAGAAATAAGGTGCATAAATAGATTTTGTAAAATAAAGGATAATATATGCCTATTTACTGTATATAGGACTATACTTACATTCCTATGCCTATTACTACGATCCTTTCTGACCTCTTCCACGGACTCCCAAGTCTCGGTGTCCCTAAGTACTAGGACGGGAGAGAGGAAGAATGGAGCCATACCTGCACGGTATATGTGTGAATTTATATATCCGTGTCTGGGTCTCTTTATCTCATTATCTCGATCTGGAGAGAAAAGAGGAAAGAGAGTTGGAAGCCAGGCTGCAGCTCTCTGGCATTATTTACAGGGAGGGGGCACTCCTGAAAACTGCTGTATCCCCTTGGGAGCAGTGACCTAATCAAGATGTATAATTATCTGCCTTATCTAAATGAAAGCATCATTTGAGGAACAGTAATGGGCCTCGGTGTGGCTTCAATTGCTACATAGTTCTCAATTGCTTTTGAGCTCTCATTTGCCATGGAGTTCAGCCGCAGAAGGGTAATTATAATGTTTAACAAATATATTCCCTTTGGGGACCTGATGTTAAAGACACAACACCCCTTCTTTCATCCTACCAAATTACACAGCTCTCGGGACCATCACTACCTACCCCCCAAATCATGGACGGGTGCCTTCTCCACCTTAGTTCGCCTCTCTGCAGAGTCGACTGCTCAGGATCACATGGGCTCAGAGGGCACAGGAGAAATCAAGGTGAGGACTTCCAGGTGCATCTGCCCTTCACCCATCAATAAACAGGAGACCTCCTGCTGTCCCCCAAGCCTTCCTAATGAACCCCGAGAAGGCTTGGGAGAATATGTTCTGTCAGTTGTTTCCCCAGCCCCAAGTTCGGGGGATCATCCCTTCTCTGCAACACCGAGCTCTAAAAGACTGACGATCAGAGCAGAGGTAGGGTTCACGCTTAGCAATGGTCTTCAGAACTAAACGATGCGTCTCATAAAAAATAATACAAAAACGAGCAGATATGGAAGACGAAAGCCAAACCTGCTACAGACCTGTTGCAGAGGGGACAGTGCCTCTGTCCACACTGCAGCTTAGAACATGGCACAGAGGTCCGTCTTGAGAGGGGTGTGGTGGGTGTTGCCCCCAATATTTGGCTGAATCTGGCATCCACAGTCCTGCACACCCACATTTGTTGAGCCCCCCGCCCCTCTAAGTCAGTCTACTGAATGCATAAGGCTTGAGGACAGGGGCCACACCTGTCATATTTGTCTTGTCTCCCCGGCGGCTGGCCCTGTTCTTAACCCTGCATAGGTGCTCATTAAGTGTTTGCAGAATGAACGCTAAGTGGAGCAAAGAGGTGAGTGAATGCGTGACTGCAAGCCGCCTGCTGGCCTGTTTGGAGAACTGGCCTTCATATGGATGGTCGTCCGTGCTATCCCCTTCCCCAAAGAGTCAGCCATGATGAGCCCCAGAGGGTAGGTTGCTGCTACACTCTAGAGAGGGATGCATAGAGTACCTTCCAGGGAAAACTGGGAAGAACTGGGAGAGAGAGAAGTAACCCAAGTGGGCATAAGGAAGAGACGGAAGCCATGGGGCTGTTCACTGTGCCATCCAGGGAGGGAAGCCAGCATCTCTGAAGGCCCTGTGGGCCCGCGGTGCTTGATGTGAGCCCTCACGGCCGTGAGCACAGAATCCCACTCGTGTGCCCACCGCAGGTGCCTGGTGAGCTCAGAGAAAATGATGGATGGATTGATTTGTTTATTGGGCCTTATATTTATTTTGCCCAGAGTGATGGATGAATTTAGTAGAGAGGGAAGGAGAGAAGGGACTTGGGCATGGGGAGCAGTCTGTCAGCTGGAGAGTGCCTGAGCCAGCCTCCACTTATTTTGTTCCGAAAATAAAATTTCTCTCCGGTCCTCACTCCTTTGTTGGGAGAATATATATATTTTTTCCCGAACCACATTAATAAAAAACAATAACGGCAAATGTGGAGAGCAGGGCAGGAGCAGGAAGGTTTGGGACAGGGAGAGCGAGTGCTGCAAGGACCTCGTTTAACAGAATCAGTTCTTTGCCCCCCGAACACTTTGATTAAAGCCATGGGACCTAAATCAAAGCTATTGAAAGGAAAAATAAAAAGATGTCTGAGAACAATTTCGTTCGCTGGAATTTTCCCTCCTGTATTCTATTATGATGGGGAGGGTGTAAGAAAGAAAAAAAAGAATTTCTGCTTGGCCCTCCTTTGATCTTTCAAAGGAAAGAAGAACATTAGGGAAAGAAAAAGAAGAAGGGAAATTGACACCAATCTTGTTTCCTTTCTTTCCTTCACTTGCAGCAATAACTCAACTGGAAATGAAGTGGGGTCCGAGCTGTTCTTGAGCCCAGGCTTCTCACAAATAAAAACCAGGCGCACGTCACAAGAGGGAGTTCAAAAGGCCAGTAGGTCACTGAGGACCCTCTCTCAGTCATGGGTCCTGTCCCCTTGCCTGGTCCCTAGAGAAGGCATGAGACTATTAGAGGTCTTGGTAGCAGGGTCAAGTCAGACCACAGGGAGGCATGGGTGATTGACAGGACTTCACATTTCCATCTCCACTGGGTTCTCTGCAGCGCCACCTGCAGGAAGGGGTGCCTCTATGAGGTAGGGCTGCTGCACTGGTCTTCAAGAGGTGGCGGGAGGCAGCCATATTCAAATACGACAGGGCTGCCAGCACTTAACTCATTTCTGAGCTGGGAACCTGTATCATGAGCCCCACTGCTCTCCGCAGAGGGCCCTGGCCTTTCCATACCAGTCTCATGCATCTGCAAGCTTCCTAAAGAAAGAGGGGCACTCGGACTAAGCAATGAACACAAATGCTAGTAAGCTGCCCCTTGCAAGACTAACTCTGACTGATGGATGGTAACTGCTTGGAGGGCTATGATAAGAATGATTCTGAGGTCCAATGTGAAGTTCATCAGAAAAAATGTGTAGTGATCAATGAACTGATGTCTGCCATAGGAGGAGAAACAAGGACTGGTGCCACACGCCAGGTATAAGCCACCCTGGGGACACTGAAAATAGCACTAGACATGGAGTCAAAAGCCCATGAGCCATGACCTTAGGAAAGACAAATTTCTGAGCCACAGGTGTCCTATTGTTAGAAATAATACAAATGACATGAAAATTGACATTTATATATGGACTTTGCAATTTGTGAAACATGGTCAAATATGTTATTTCTTTTTTATTATGGTAAATTATAGAGCATAAAATTGACCATTTTAACAAATTTGTAAGTGTACAGTTCAGTGGCGTGAAGTACAGTCACAGTGCTGTGCAGCCATCCCCACCATCCACTTCCGGAACCTTCTCATCTCTCCAAACTGCAACTTGGTCCACATTAAACGCTAACCCCCCCTGTTCTCCCCACCCGCCTACCAGCTCCTGGCAACCACCATTCAGCTTTCTGGCTCTATGAATCTGACTACTCTGGGTATCTTATAAAAGTGGAATCACATGGGGGCGCTTGGGTGGCTCAGTGGGCTAAGCCGCTGCCTTCGGCTCAGGTCACGATCTCAGGGTCCTGGAATCGAGTCCCGCATCGGGCTCTCTGCTCAGCAGGGAGCCTGCTTCCTCCTCTCCCTCTCTCTCTGCCTGCCTCTCTGCCTATTTGTGATCTCTCTCTGTCAAATAAATAACTAAAATCTTTAAAAAAAAAAAAAAAGTGGAATCACATGGTATTCGCCCTTTTGTGTCTGGCTTATTTCACTGAATAAAATATCCCCAAGATTCATCCATATTGTAGAAGGTGTCAAAATTTCCCTCCTTTTATTTTATTTTTTAAAGATTTTATTTATTTATTTGAGAGAGAGTGAGAGAGACAGAGAAAGAGGGCACAAGTGGGGGAAGGGGCAGAGGGAGAGAGAGAAGCAGACTCCTTGCAGAGCCTAGAGCTCAACACAGGGCTAGATTCCAGCATCCCAGGACCCCAGGATAGTGACCTGAGCTGAATGCAGATGCCTAACCATCTGAACCATGCAGGCGCCCCTAGAATTTTCCTCCTAATAAAGGCTGGATACTATTCCGTTATCTGTATACGCCACGCTCTGTTTATCCATTCAACTGTTATTGGACACCTGTGTTGGTTCCACCTATTGGCTCTTGGAATTGTGCTGCTAAGAACATGGGTGTACAAATAATCTGTATATGGGGCACCTGGGTGGCTCGGTCAGTTGAGCGTTCAACTCTTGGTTTCAGCTTGGGTCATGGTTTCAGGGTCATGGGATGAAGCCCCGCATTGGGCTCTGAGCTCAGTGGGGAGTCAGCTCGAGCATTCTCTCTCCCTGTTCCTATCCCTCCTCCCCTAACTGGTGTTCTCAATCTCTCTCTAAAATATATAAATAAACCTTAGGAAAACAACAACAACAACACCCATAATAATCTGTTTAAGTCCCTGTTTGCAAGTCTTTAGGGTACATATCCCGAAGGAGAAGTGCGAGATCATATGATAATTCTATATTCACTTTTCGAGGAGCCACCCTCCTATCACCATTTCTTTTTAAATTTCAATTAGTAAAGCCTGTTTGGAACATTTCATGGACAGGCTGAAAGACCACAAAGAAACAAAGGTTGATGAAACTCAAGATGAGGCTGGCCAGATACGGCCTGGGCCTGGCCAAGAACATGTGGCAGGTTCCCTGTCCTTACTGCTGCCGGGCTGCGGTTGGCAGGCCATCTCGCTCCAGCAGAGTACGGGGATGGAGAGGCACCAGCTCCATCCCATCCGCTCTGCCACCTGCTGGTGTGCAGAGGGCATGTGGTCCCTGGGCCAGGACCAGCGAGCGCACGAGTGGGAAAGAACATTCCGCTCATTGGCAGTGATGTTTCCCTTGGCAGGGGGGATGGCTTAGAGAATGCCTCCTGGAACACACACCCAAGCGTGCGAAGGGCAAGGGGGAGGGAAAGTTGGGGAAGGATGGGCAGCCATGGTGGGAGGAAGCCATTAGCATTTTGGTTGTGACATATTTATGCTCAGATCTTGTCATGTGGAGCAAATAACAGGATATTCGGATAGAGACGCGGCTCTCAAATAATGGGCTGAAAAGAAAGAGATGCACTGCCTTTCTTTGTTTCACAAAGGCCTTGCAGCTGGCGAGATCAGAGCCAGCCTACCAGAGTACAAAGCTTGCGAGTGCTTGTCCTCCCTGTGATGGGGCAGTGGTTTAATGCCAGCTCCTGGCCATTAAGAGGCTGAGCTGCCTGGACACGTCCCATCTCAGGATGCCATTGGCATCTGGGAGTGACAACCAGCTTCGGGGTCTCTTTCTATCTCCCTAAAGTTGTCTAAAAGTCACTGGACGTAGCAGGGCCCACTGAAGGTCGCTGAGCCCATAGTCCTGCCTAGAATAGACATTAGCGAAGTCATCGCAAACCAGCAGGAATTTTTCTTACTGCCCATTCTGTGGCCTTGCTCTGGGGATGCAGAGAGAGATGGTTTTTCTTCTGCACTGTCTTCGTAGTTAATGGCTATGGTGAAACAGGCAGGCTCTGGGAGATGACCAACTCGGGTTGACTCTCAGGACTGATATTTACTAGTTTATAAATTTAGGGAGTTACTACAATTACCGCATTGCTTAATCCTCACATTCTTCGTCTGTAAACTGGAGATAAGCAAGAATGCCTGCCTTATCTCCCTGAGGGATGTAAGGTCCCTGGCACAGGAGAGCACATAGGCAGTGATACGGGTTGTGTCTCTCCCAGTGGAGGTGACCTCCATCCCCATCTGGGGAACAGAGCCAGAGCCCCTTCAGTGGACACCCACCTACATGGCTATGCTTCCTCACACACCCTCCGTGGGAGCTCAGTTTCCTCATCTCTAAAATGAAGGTTTGCCTCGATTAATTTCTAGAAGGTTCTGTAGTCTTATGGAGCTACAATTCTGGGACTGTGGTGAGGGCTACAAGTACCAGGAAGGGAATGAAGGTCATGTACATGAGGCAGAGGGTAGAGATAGAGCCCAAAGCCAGGCCTGCTGATACCCAGGCCATAGAGAAGAAGGAGACTCAGAGGGAGAAGACGGACAGCAGCAAGGAAATACTTTCTCTGCCAAGTCCTCTTAAATAGAAACCTGTATCACTAAGGAGACTGTTGAAACACTATTCCTTGGAGAACTTAAAAAATGAGTTAGCAGAGCACAATGCAAGGAAGAAAGCTGGGTGTCCTGCCACCTCTCCTTTCATATCACTAATCACAGGAGGTAGCTGCCTTCAGCCTCTCAGTCCCTCGGGTGCCTCCTTATCTCTCAGGGAGCTTGGTGAAACCTGGAGAGAAACACTGCGATTAGGTAGAAGCCATGAACTTGTCTCAAGGATGGCTGTCTGGTTACAGAGAGCATCACACTGAGAGAAATTGGAAGAAACCTATAATCCAAGGACGAACCCGGAGGAAATGGTGAGTCTGACCCCTTACTGGTTATGTTCATGGCCCCACAAAATATAGCTCAGTACCTGGAGAAGAAGGTCTCGGTGCTTTTTGCACTTTCAGGGCTAGGAGGGACTGTGTTTTAGGATAATAGACCCTGTGCCTTCTAGGCCTCAGTTTTCCTACCCCTATCAAAGAGAGAGAATTAAATAAGTATCTCTTTCTTCTGTCAAACTCCAGCTTTCCAGGGAATCAGGAGTCACCATCTGGGAAGAAGATGGCTAGCTGTCTAGGATTCCGGAAAAGGGATTCCAACAAAGGGCCACTTACGTTCACCTTGGAAAAATTAGTTGGAAGAACATCGGAGAACTGTTGACTGGATATGGAAGTGAGAACTTTTTAAATAAGCGAAGGAAGAGATACCTAAAATCCCTAGGAATGAAATTCTCGCTAAATACGGCACTTTACCCGTGGGTAGAGACCAGCTCAGGAATGCAGTCGGCCGTGTAGAGGTGGGGAGGTACAAGCGTGCTGAGTGGTGGTGGGCCAGGCTCTAGAGATGGCACAGACCCCCTGGCCTGGGACCAGAGATGGCTCAGGAGGCTGGGCCGGTGGCTCTGCCACAGGCAGAGATCAAAGAGGTACTTCTGCATGCATGTTGCCCGCTCTTGGTGGGGGGAATCCCATCGCCCTCAAGAAGGACACGTGGGCTGGGAGCAAGACGGCAGGGAAGGAAGGAGATGCAGAAGCAAGAAGAAACAGGGGCGGAAGTCTCAGGAAGGGAGGGTGGAGGGTGGCCGGGCACGAGCGGGGGGGCCTGGCGGAAGGAAGCGGGGAGGGACGAAGGGACCCGAAAGAAGCTGGAGAAACAGACAGGTGGAGGAAGGAGGAAACCAATAATGAACCCCCAGGGGCAGGGAACATCACAGATGACTCAGTCTAGACGAAGGACCTTCCTGGCTGGGACCGATGACCACAGAGGGTGACAGCACGTGCCTGGAGAATGAGCCTCCCTGGGGACCAACACAGACCGGGGAGGAAGGAGCCAACAAAGGACATAAGCAAGGACACGATGGCCAAAGGAAGCCAAGTCCTTCAGCCGAACGGATTTGATTTCAACACAACAGACCCGCGGTGCAGGCTCGTACTGGATAAGAAAGCCAAGAACCAGAGGTTAGAGGGCTGGCCCATGGTCCTCCAGCGGTGAGCAGGGGAAGTGGAAGCCCACCCACGTCTGCTGGCCAGAGCCGTCTTCCCCTGTGGCACCTTTTCTCCTAATCCTCGAGGCCCGGAACATAGAGGCCATGGCGGGGGTGGAGGTCATGGCAGAGAGTTTTCTGGGATGACCCAGAAAACCACCCGCACAAGGAGAGGGATGGCCGAGGGAGTGCGACGTCTTGGAAACGGGCTGTAGGGCAGGGCCTTGGCTGAGCCAAAGCAAACACGGCTAGCGTGAAGGGGGGTGGTCAGCGTCGCCTGGAGAAAGAGGGGGGGCCGAGGAAATGAGGGGGGAAGGGAGCAGAGCAAGATAATCTGGGACGACTCTATTCCAGTTAGCTTTATTTAATTATTTATTTATTGGAGAGCGAGCGAGCAGGGGGGGTGGGGGGAGGCGGAGCGGAGAGGCAGAGGGAGAAGCAGGTTCCCCGCTGAGCAGGGAGCCCGATGCGGGGCTCGACCCCAGGACCCTGGGATCATGACCAGAGCTGAAGGCAGACACTGGACCCACGGAGCCACCCAGGTGCACATACACACCCCCCAGTTAGTTAGGGGCAAAAACGATTTGATCTGTCATTAGGGTGTGAGAAAAGAAAAGCTGCAGGGAGCTACGGCGCCAGGAGCAGAGAGTAGAGGGGAGGGGAGGAGGGGCGAAGTGGCTGCATCCACAGGACTTGCTTCCCTTTATTCTCCTTCCTGCCAGTGGCTCCGTGGGCCTGTCCCAAATCCAGAGGAGCAGCTGCATGAGCCCGGGTCCAGCTGGCCGAGAGCCCCACTGACCCCGGGGCCAGGACCCTGCTCTCTCCTGCTACCCCTGCCCCTGCTCCAGCTGGCACGGGGAAGACTCCTCGGCTGGGACCTTGGCAGCAAGGGGCTGACGGCACAGCCCCTGCCTGGGCCACGGGGGTGCTGGGCACCTGTGCACAGGTGTGGCTTGTCCTACGTCACTCAAGGACTCCTTGCTCTGTTCTGGGCACCGTGCCCACCTCAGCCAACAGTTGCAGACAAGGCCTGGGCTGAGAGGAGTTGACACAGATGCATCTGTGCGGAGCCAGGCCCAGCCCTGAAGGACCACAGCCCAGCCCCCAAACAGCGAGGTTGCCAGAGTGAAATCTGCAGTCGCCAGCCGCGAGCCGCAGGGTGACATTGGATTTCAAGCACTGACCTTGGGACCACATCCACAGTCGCCGACTTCTGCATTCACCTCGCACACCCCTCGACAAACGTCTGCGGCTCTCCGCACAACCCCGGGGGCTTTCCTGGCCGGCCTCATTTCCAGCCCCTGCCCTGATTCAAATCTTCCTCCCTCTTCATCCGCACATCCGGCTCTCCTCGGCATTACTGTCTTGGGTCTATGGGTCTGAGCTCGGCTGCCCACAGAGACACAGGGGTTCTCCAGGCCCCTTCACAGGAGATGAGAGCATTCCTGCCCTGCCTCTGCCATTCAACCAAGGCAGCTCCTTTCAACTTCTGTCTTCCCCTCGGGCAAAATCAGCAGCAAAGACAGCACTAAGCCCAGTGGCCTAAGCCCCTCCTTTGATTCCCAGGCCCCCAGAGCCACCCAGGCGCCAAAGCAGCAGACCCCTTGCTGGTAACATACACATTTTCCCCTTCTCAGCAAAACTGACAGAACAAGGCTTTCGGGAGCTGCGTGAGCAGGGAACTCCCCACACCTGGATCCCTGACTCCTGTCCCTTAACTGCCATTTGGAGGAGACTTCCAAGGGGGACAGGCAAGTGATCCCAGGGCTCTGCTGATTGGAGAAGCCAGGGGGCTGGGTGGAAAGAATGGAAGAGCCCCGGTGGGTACAACCTTCACCAAAAAGAGCACACCTACCCATGTCGACAGAGAAAAACTTCCCACCAAGGTTTCCGCCAACAAGCAGGCACTTTGTGTCTGCCCTGAAACCGTTGCTTCGAACAATGAGCTCATCAAAGAAGGGGAGTTTTTATAGACTCTGTAGAGGAGTGATTTTGACGCCTAATCTGTCCCTTACGCGCCCCCCCAACCCCCCCGCAGGAAGTAGGTACAAAGAGGTATAAGCAGTGAAGCCTGGAACCGTGAGTTTGAGGCTTGGCTCCCCTGCAGGAGAGCCCAGATGTTGAATGTTGGAGCCTCAGAGTCAACCTGGGTGTCCTTCCTTCCTAGTATCTGGGTCGGGAAAATCCAGACCCAGTCTGCCCCAAGTGCCGTCCCGGCAGGATTCAGAGTCTCCACAAGGCCATGGTGTCCCAGATAGTGTAGATTCTGGCGGGAGACCCCACGGAAGGAGCGGGGTTCCAGAGAGCCCACTGGGCTCCCACGGACTCTCAGCTCGGGTGCAACCTCTCCAGTGCTGGAAGACAGCCAGCTCCTGGCTTTTGGTGATGCCCCCCTGGGGACCCTACTTAGAAATCTTGACTCTGGAAAACATCTTTTATAAAATCGTCCATTTGGTGTTTTAAAAAATTGATATTTAGTAAAACCTGCTTTGTAGTGCCTATACTTGGCAGCGCCCATTCTCCCAGACTCTGTGTGTCACCGATTTCTACTCCTCTCCTACCACTAACATAAGAGAACATAAATAATGTCAGCGAGTAGCAGATTCACTCAATGGAGCCGGGAGCAGGGTCTTTTCTTGGGCTCTGCTGACTCATTCTTTTTTTTTTTTTTTTAAAGATTTTATTTATTTATTTGACAGAGAGAAATCACAAGTAGGCAGAGAGGCAGGCAGAGAGAGGAGGAAGCAGGCTCCCCGCTGAGCAGAGAGCCCGATGCGGGACTCAATTCCAGGACCCTGAGATCATGACCTGAGCCGAAAGCAGTGGCTTAACCCACTGAGCCACCCAGGCGCCCCATGCTGACTCATTCTTAGAGCCCTTTCTCCCCACCCTGCTCCAGCCCCTGGGTGCTATGGCGGTATAATTGTGTCCCAGGAGCTGAGAGCCCTTTTTTTTTTTTTTTTTTTTTTTTAAGATTTATTTAGTTGAGAGCAGGGGGAGGGGCAGAAGGAGAGGGAGAAAGAGTCACAAGCAGACCCTGCCAAGCGTCATCTCACAACGCAGAGATCGTGACTTAAACAAAAACCAAGAGTCAGCCGCTTAACCGACGGTGCTCCCCTGATGGCCCTTTATTGCCTCAAGGGTCCGCAGTGAGGGTACACTGCACCCAGACAGGGAACGGGAGCTGACTTGTGGGGGCACCTGAATGTGTGGAGATCCCAGAGAAGAACATGGGGTAAGGGTGGGGGGTCTTGACTGCTAATGAATGCGCCATGGGGGTTGGGGGAGGGGAAGTAGGCGAGGACAGAGGAGGTGGGGGTGGGGACAGCGACAACAGCATCAAAGGAAATGATGAACCGAGTTTTAAGTTTAAGCCTCCATGTCATGTACGCAAGAGTCACAAAGATAAGGGAAAGTTGGGAGGCGGAGAAGACGAGGAAAGGAGACTGGAAGTTAACCCAAGAGCCATTTGGTTGGACAAAAAAAAAAAAGTTTATCAAGAACCATCACTCCAGGAACCCCTCGGGGACAGCCTAGGAGCCGCCATCTTCAGCTGCTTGTTGGATAGCCTCTAGGATCTTAAATCACTTCTTGTGAAACTTCTCTCCGAAGACCTCACTTCCTCTCCACTGGGAGAGCCTGTTTCTGGACCCAGCTCTCTGTGAAGGAAGTGCTGGGATGGCAAATTCATCCGTGTTTCATAAAACTAAGGCATTGAGAGAACTGATGGCGAAAACCAAAATGGCAGTGAGCGTCAGGAGGGAGCTGGTTAGGGTATGCTGGAGGGGGCCGCGGGTGAGAGACCATCCTAGCAGTCCTTGAAATGGAGGAAGCAAGGAAAAAATCACAGGGACGGTGTCCCTTATGAGAGCTCATGGTTGGGCCCTTCCTAATCTGTCACCCCCCCTCCCAGTCTGCACAGTCTGCCCCCGACATGCACACAACATCTGGGACACACCCAGCCCCTAAAGAGAGCTTTTGTCCATGAAAGCAGCTGAGAAATATCCCCAGGGAGACCTAACTGGGGAGGTAGGAAAGTCACTTTGGACCGAAACCCTCCTACTGTGCATTCCTAAATCCAAACCGTATGGTCTTTTCATTATCTGGGTCACCACTTGGTTTAATTACTGTTGATCACTGCCTCTAGACTGACACGCATCTGATTTGTGTCCTAGCCTGACTCTTACCTCATGGCAATCAACTCACAGTGTTACATGGTGACCAGGCACACACGTCTGCTTTGCAAAAAACTTATATTCTTGTGATACGCTATGTGGGGCCAGAAGATGAGCAAAAATTTAAGTTCCTGCCAGTAAAGAGCTTAAATTGTCCGGTCCAAAAGATGCCAAAGTAGAAGAGGATTAAGAGGTACAAACTTCCTGTTAAAATAAGTCAGTCACGGGGATGTAATATACACAGGGAATGCAATCAATAATATTGTGATAGCGTTGGTGTTATCACAATTTGGTGGGGAGCATTTCCAAATGTATAAAAATATCCAATCGCTGAGATGTACACCCGACCTAATAGGATAGCTTATGTCAATTAGACTTCAATAAAAAAAAAATGCAGAAAGAAATGGCCAAGCCAAGGTAGAGAGGAGAACCCTAAGTGGTGGTTCTGCCATTTTCATTTTTAAATTTCACCTGTACAAACCGCATAGCGTTCAGTATCCCCCCCCCCATGCCTCGCACACGCGATGTGGTCTGTGCCTGTTTCCATAAGCAGCTCCTTCTTCATTGAAGACCTCTTGGATATCCACGTGGCTTCTTTTTGGGTCAGCACTGGTCTTTCAAAAGAGGTGACACAGGCCCATGGCGGATCCCTCTTCTTAATGACATCCGCTCAGCTCCTCCACCCGGTCTCAGGCAGGAGCAGAAGCTCTACACTAACCCATGGGTCTTCTCTATCTTTAAATACATCCCAGGCCAGGAGATGCTGCTTCTCATCTCCTGCATTATACAGACTAGAAACCAGCATGGTGAGTAGGAAAGACAAAGGCTTTCAGAACCAAACAGGAAGCTTTAAATCCCCAGAGCCTAGAATTGAGCCTGACGCACAGTACGTACTGGATAATTCCCTGATGAATGAAATTCTGACTCTGCCCTCACCAACAGTGGGGTTTTGTGTAAATTCTCACAGCCTCAACTTTCTCATCTGTGAACAGGGAAGGTTAGAAGGCTTAAAGAAGATAGTCTAGGTTTGTGGGTTCAGGAGAGGGCCTGGCATGGAAAGGAAGGAAGCATTAAGGAAATGGGCATTTTTATTTTTATTTTTTTAAAGATTTTACTTATTTATTTGACAGAGATCACAAGTAGACAGACAGACAGGCAGAGGGAGAGAAGAAAGCAGGCTCCCTCCTAAGCAGAGAGCCCAATGGGGGGGCTCGATCCTAGAACCCTGGGGTCATGACCTGAGCCGAAGGCAGAGGCTTTAACCCACTGAGCCACTCAGGTGCTCCAAGGAAATGGACATCTTTAAAGTATCTGCTAGCAAAATCATAAAATACTTTAAGGCATTGCTAATGATAACATACTAAACATTTACTATAATATTTACTATAATTAGAATCCATTGTCCTTTTTAATCTTTGCTATAGTGTGTGACTGGTAGATAACATGATCTCCATTTTGCACAGACGACAGACCCAAGCTTCAGAAGTGGGCAGGACGGAAGTAATGAGGAAGCTAGTAGGGCAGGCCGAGGAGTCCTGGCTCCCGATGGGTCCTCGCTGAACTTCACTGCGGAGCTAATCCCCGGTCCTGGCTACCAGTGACCCAGTCATTGGCCAAGCCCAGCCTTGCAATGCCCTCCCCAGGGTCTACAGGACAAAGAGCAAGGGTGGGTGAAGGAGACCATCGCTCACAGGCTAGGCTGCTGAGTTGAAAATGCACGAAGTGTGAGTTGCTGAGACCAGGTGGCAATTTGGCTTGTTTGGGTCATGGACCCCCTCCTGGAGCAGGAAGCCCAGGGGCATACCACCTTTCTGGCTTGTCTTACTCCCCACCCCACCCCCACCACCCCCCTTACCAAATCCAGACCACGTGAGGGCTCTGAAACTCAGGAGCCTTTTGAAGTCATTGTGTTCAGACTATAAAACACATACACACAAAACCACTGGCCTTCATTAGGGGGAGGAAAGGCTGTTGGATGGTTTGGCTACGAACTGCTTTTTGGCTTTTTAGCAGTGGCTTTAAATAATGAGGCACCCGTGGAAGGAAGGAGGTGGAGGAGGGGCGATATGGCCGCAACAAAAGGGAGGAATCTGGGAAAATGGGAAACTTTCATCCAAGATAAGAAACCCTTACGGCTCTTATTAGGGTTTCTGCTCAGTCAGGGAGGTCCCCTGGCTTTAATAAAATCTCATTTTCCCCTTAAACTGTCCCATGTGGTAGGGGCCCAGAATTTAATGGGGATATAAGAGATGATTCCAACCTGCGGCTCAGGTGGCTGGGCCCCCACACACCCTCTGGCCCAGCAGCTGGGACCGACTTCAGGGCTGCGGTCCGACAACACAGCAGTCATGGCCTATCCGAGATCATTGAACCTTTTCATGCTGACCTGGACTAGACAAAGATGGCACCTGGCTCCCCTGCATTCCCGCATTAAGAAAGGAGAAACGCATCCTGGTCTTTACTAAGAGAGAACCAAAGAGAAATTCGACCAGTTTCAACATGTGATTTATTAGGGGGCACATGCATTCAAAAGACTTCATGGCTTTAACCCATGCCTGATTCCTTAGGGCTCCCATCAGCATTGGACGGCTGTGCTCATTAGGAGCTGCCGGTTGTAATGAACCCATCTCTCCTGTCACACGCAATTCTACCTGGGGGTCTCACTCTCAGTTCTGAGGGGCTGATCCTCCATGCCTAATGCCGCACGACAGACTCCTTCCCCAGACGAGCAGGACGTCAAAGGCAAAGCTGCTGGGAAATGCCAGGCCCGAGCCGGTGGAGGCTGAGGGGAAGATAAGCACGAGCAGCTCGTAATTAGAAGTCACCGGCAGATATCAGAATACATCCATCAGAAACCTGTACAGATGAACATGTCCAGTCTTCGACGGGTGCTGGTGTTGGTTTTGGGCTTTTCTTCCACTATGGTAAAAAGCACACAAGTTGCTAAGCGCTTGGACCCTAATAACCCAAAGACAAGCAGAAATGCAGCGACTAGCAACATGGTCTTTAATTCTAGGCAAATCTGGGCGAAGCCCCTGCACCAACAGAGAACCCAGAATTTTCATCTCGCAGTGGATCAGAAAGGACTTCCTGGAGGAGGTGACATCTGATCTGAATAGGGGCTTCTAGAACAGTCAAGAGAGCAGGAAAGATGCTATAGACTGAGAAAGCAAGTTATGCTCAGTCAGAAGGGTGGGAAACAGCAGGGCCTGCCAAGGAGACCAAACATAATTAAGAATCGCAGGAATAAAAACAATGTGGAGTAGGGGGTCCTTGCATGGAATTTAGAAAGGGAAGAGGTTCCTGGGACCAGAGGGGGAGAAGGCAGTATTTCTGGCCAGTTCACATGCTAGAAAAGGGTGAATGGTAGGGTGTGTATCTCAGTTCCAGAGGCGTGACCTCAGACAAATGCCTGAACCCCCAGCACCTTGGTCTCCTCCTCTGTAACGTAGGAGAGGACACCTGCCTCCCAGTGTTGCCATGAGAATGCAATGTAGACACGGCCATAGAGAATGGAGCTATCCAAGCGGCTTTATTCCTTATTCCCAGGCATGTCAGCATTGGCCCAAGGGCTGAACCAGGCTTGTTGGCAAGTCCTTGGAGTGGACATGCCAGGGGGAAAATGGTGCCCAGCGCAGTGAGGCAGAGCACAGGACCGTGGACGTGGGGATGCAATGCAGGGGTCCCCTGTCCACTGCCTCCCAGTCGAGGGCACCCAACCTGGCTTCCCCAAATATCTTCTTTTGAAGGGTCTCTTTTCTTTTTTGGAAGGCCCTTCAAACTCTGTCCCTGTAGACAGTGATGTCGGGCAAGACGCTTTCAGCGAGAAGCAACCAGAAGGAACCAAATTGCTGCTGTGAAATCTCCGTTTGCAGGAAGCGATTTGCTCAGTGATAACTGTTCCTCGGGGGCTCCGATCAATCACTGTTCAGACAGGAGAGGCCTCCCAGCCTCCTAATGTCTCCGTCCCACAGGGGAGGCAGCCCATCACTGCTAATTTCATCACGCAGGTCCTGCCCAAGACTTTGGTCTGGGCTTGGGATCAGGAGACGTTGTCCCCACGTGTGTGACTATCCTAGAAAAGATGTAAGCGGACTGTCACCTTGCTCTGACATGGCCCTAGCCGCACCCAGGCTCGCTTGTGCATCTGCCTCTCCGGGTCAATCTTCGGCTTTCGGGGGTGGGGGGAGTGGGGGTTAATCTTCCCCCCCCCTACCCCCACCGCCGCCCAACCCAGCTTCCGGTGCGAAATGCTGAATCCTGCCGTGGGCTATGTTTGCTTACAGAGAAACTTCTCTTGCCTGCATTGCTCTCTCTTCATCAAACATGAATGCCAGCAAAAACCTCCTCTCCCAGCCTCATGAATTTTGTAAAAAACAAAACACAGAGAAAAAAAATTCTACACGGTATTCCCCAGATGTTCTCCACGAGACAATGGGAGCGTCTCTCCCCAAGTCTGTCTCCAGCTAGGCAAGGCTCGTTAGGAAGAGCCAGTGACTGGGAAACGCTTCTGCTACGGAACAGCAGGCCGGCAGCCTTGTTTACTGGGACCCAGTTGGACGGGAGCCAGGTCCAAAAATACCTTCTCTCCTCTTCCTACCGCCATCGTGGCAAACGATTTCAACCCTAAAGATCGTTTTTCCAAGACGAATGCCCTCTGCTTCCTGTTTAGAGATGCTCCTAGGATGGCACTTACAGAATGTGTTTCTCTGATAAGCACAGAGCTTTTCTAGACTCAGGCTTCTTCGAGCTCAAAATAAAAAGAGGAAAAGAAGAGAGACAGAGAGAGAGAGAGAGCGAGCCGGGGTGATCACCTGCTCGTGGGGAGGAAACCCGATGGGGCCGCTCCCCACCTGCGGTATCCACACGTCTGTCCGGCAGCACCCACTGGGGGCTCCCGTCTGGGGCCCAGCCTCTTCCCCGGCTCACCTCAACGCTTCACTGGTGGGAGAGACTTTGATTTCCTTCCGCCCCTCAGAGGCCACCAGCACAGAACCCGCAGAGAAAGTTCTGCTTTCTACTGGGCAATCCCTTTGCTCTCCAGGGGAGCCTGCACGTGTGAAGGCGCGGCCGGTGGCAGTGAGAACGCCAGCGACCCCGTGCCGAGGGGAGGGAGGAGCTGAGGTGGCTGGCGTGACAGAGTGCTGCGCCTCCTGACACCGTCTTGGAAGAGAGAAAAGGAAAGTAAGATGCACTCGTGCTTTGGAGCTTCAGGACTGTGCTTAGAGGAGGGGCAGAGGCCATGAGGACCAATGGCCTTTGGAGCAACGGTCCCACCCGTGTTAAGGCTGCACCACTCTCCCGAACAGGAGGAGAGGAGGCAGGAGTGACACCCGGGTGACTCCCTCTCTTGCCCCCACCATCACAGGCTCCGGATAAAACCGTCTATGCTGTCACTGGCGTCCTCCAATTATCTCGTTTCTGTCAGAAGCGCCCAAGTTCCTCTCGGGTCGCGACGCTCCCTGCCAGTGGGCACTAATTGTTACGCTCAGTGTCTTACACGGAGCAAGCGATTTTTCTCTCATGTGCCTGGGGCCGCACGTTCTCGAGCCATAGAAATGGGTATTCTTCCCATTTAGAATTGAAAACTTGCTTTAGGGCAAAGAGGAAGAGTATTAAATTCTGAGTTCTCCCTGCCTCTGGCATAGGCCTGGCATATAGTACGTTCTGGGTGACTGTCTCTCAAGATTTTGGTTGAAACCAAACCTCTCCAACGTGGAGCCACCACTGCAGATCAGGGTGGTTTGAGGAGGAGGCCTGCAGCGTTCTGGGGGCGGGGGTACCCCTACTCCCCAGCAGTGGCAGATTTCTGCAGACTCGGCCCAACCCTGGTGGCAGGAGGCCAGAAAAGTACCCTTGCAAGCTCCCCGTTTCCTGAAAACTACCGGACATTCCAAGAAGTTTCATGGATAGCAGCCGAGGGAAATCATTAACTTGGATCAGTCGTTTTACTTCTCTGGATCTCAAATGTTCATTTGTAAAAGGGGGTTTAGGGAAAGAGAAGAAGAATGATCCAGAATTCTCCAAAGTCCCTCCCACCTCTGATTTTCTTGGAACCACTGAGATTTGGAATTCCCCTCAAGGGTGTCAGGGTATACCTCTAGCTGAGATGTAGTCTACTTGAAACCAAAATGGCAGCCAACACCACTCTGAAATGGATATCTGTCCTCTTGTTTAAAACTCCTGAAATGGTACTCACGTTGGCAGCACATACACCATAACTTCTGAAATGGCCGTTAATTCTCTTATTTGTAAAAGAGGTCCTTCAAATGTGGGGCTAAAAGTTCCCCAAGACTGGAGATGTTCAAGGGTAGACTGGGCTGTAATCCAGAAACTTGGCTGGGTTCTTACATGTGGGCAACGGTGTATGTCTACTCACACAGGAGTGGGTATATAAGCATCCAAGGAGTGGTTAAACTAGGCAACTTTTGCTCTCCTTTCTCACTCTGGGAGCCTACGATGCAGAAGAAAGCCAGGACCTAATTCATGTAAACTGTACCTCAGGGGAGGAAGGAATGGAGCTAGCATCTCAAAGTTTTTGTCTGAGAGGCATTCCTCTCTCCAAAGCATGCATGGCTCTGTCCTCTAGCTTCCCACCGGACTTGGAGAGTGCATCCATGGAAACCCTGCTTGTACCCGTCCTTAAGACTATGGGCTCCTGGAGAACAGGGATTGTGCTTTTTACCCTTTCCTGTTTCCCCAGGTGACTGACAGAGTGCCAAGAACATAATCACCATTAATCCAAAGTGGGAGGAAAGAATAAAAGAATAAATGAAGAAATAATCTTGCCTGAATCACAAACCATCAGAGCCAAAGTCAACATTGGATCCCAGGCTTTTCGAAACCCCCGGTATCACTCTTAGTGCTAACTCTGCAAATTTCACGAGCGATGAAAAAAATAACATCTATCTTTAGATGTCAAGGCCTTTGGGGTCGGGACCGGTCTTCAGTTCTTGCCTGACCTTTACTACTCGCACACATGACCTTGGAGCCAAGCACCACCAGCTCCGAACTCCGCAACACACGCACACGAGGCAGGACTCACGACGTCACAGAAAGGTGCTGACTCATTTACGGTTTGAGAGTTGCCGGCAGGTTGCCGAAGCTGGCCCCACATGGGATTCCAGGAGTAGAAGCAGCCTCTCCCCTTGGGGCTTCTGGGAACCACAGACAACTTTTTTAATGAACCAAAATACCAGAGAAATAACCCTCTGGACAGTTGTTATCTATTGCTCAACTCCCCCACAGAAAGCAGCCTGTGGAATTTTACGGTTCCGTGTAAAGTGTGGCACAGTAGCAACCTCCATGGTAACAACCGGGAGACGCGCTTACCCGACCTTCTCTCCCGGGAGCTCGCGCTTCCTCCAAAGCTGGCTGACCCGCCCAGGTCTCTGGAAGCCGAACTGGCCCCGGGTGCAGAGTGAGGCTTGGAGGGAGTAGAGGAGGTGAGGGTGCCTTGCTTCCCTTGTCTGTTGTCTAAGTACAGAGAGCTGCCCCCCTCGAATAGCATAACCCTGATTTTAAGAAACCTATCACCATCCCGAGAACCCCGGAAGTAGGCAGCAGTCCTCCGCAGGGAGCTGCCAAGGAGATAGGACAGGTTTTAAGTTTCAGGGGAGGGCCACGTGGGAGGGAGATCGGACGGGGTTTGGCAAAGGCAGCCTAGATGATGCTTTAGCTTGGCAAGCATCAGCGTCACCTGGAGAACTTGCTGCGATTCCGATGGCTGGTCCCCATCTCTAGAGCGCCTACCTCTGTAAGTCTGGGGCCAGAACATGCTTGTTGAACAATTTCTGGCTGATGCTGTGTCCAGGAGCCACAATCATAGGGGAGAACGGGGTTCATTCAAACTGGAGGGATCTAGGCAAGAGAGAAACCCAGAAGGACCTCCGACAGCCAGGGTTAGGAATGAGGCAGGAGCTCAGGTCCCGAAGGCAGGTGGGAAGTCTCCCGGGCAGGAGGCTCATGTTTCTGCAATGGGTCTGAGTTAGTCCTGCTTTGTTATTTATGGCAGTTTCATTTGCCATAGGTTCTATTTGTATTCACTTTCCATACGAGACTAGAGTCTCCTACGTTCCAGGACTGACAGTTGCTATTATATACAACCACACATGGGATTTGGGGGTTGGTGGTTGGGTTTTCCTCCTGTGATACAGATGAGGAAGCCAAGATAGGACTCCTCAGTCGTCCCTCAGCTGCTCTGACATAGGGAAGGACTGCAGTGCACATCACCTCCAGTCTCACCAAGTCTTCTTCTGGGTATGAGGCCAGGGCAGAGCTTCACAGACCAATACTTTCCCTCAATTGCATACTGCGTGATGGTGTCCTACAGATGTTTAAAAAAAAAAAAAAAGTCATCCCAAATGTGATCCTGTGGTCAAGTATGTTTGGAAAAAACAAATGCAAACAAACAATTTACTGATAGACTTCTCGGGTATTTTCATATACTAAAATGTAGACTGAATCTCGAAGAGGGGTCTAGACAGCATTTCTCAAAGTTGATCTGATATTTTTTTTAGAGAGAGAAGAGGGGGGCAGAGGGGCAGAGGGAGAAAAAGAGAGAATCTCAAGCAGGCTCCATGCTCAGGGCAGAATCTGACTCGGGGCTCGATCTCACGACCCTGGGATCCTGACCTGAGCGAAATCAAGAGTCAGGCGCTTAACCGACTGAGCCACCCAGGGGCCCCTGATCTGATCATTTTTATTCAAAAACATCTATTTTAATTTCCAGTGACATTACAGTTACGCAAAACACAGTCTGTTAACATCTGGTGTCGATATTAATAAGGCAAAGAATTTATACCAGGAGCCCATATTCTGCTTCATACACACAAACACACACACACACACATATACACTTGGGGTAAACATGTAGAACATGTCTGATGTGACCTAAGGCAGAGTAGAACAGAGGACTTTCCAGAATCCTGCACCATTTGCCCAGGTCACAGACTTCTAGTGGGGGGCCCAGGCACAGCCCCCCTACCACCGGCAGCCCCTCCAGGGCACGAGGAGGTGGGGCCCGGCCTCCCTCTGGATAACCTCCCCTCTGCACCTCCCCAGGCTGCCTAAGCCAGAGATTCCAACTAGAACCATTAGTCACTGGAGGTTCTCTCAATCAATTACTCACACTTCTATCTGTTTGCTTGCATTGAGGGAGGAAAAAAAAAAAAAAAAGTAAGTCACGAGGATGGGAAACGTGAGGGAGAAGGGGGAAAGGGAAGCCAGGGTCTTGTTTCTATGCAGCGTGTGAGGATTGACCCATCGCGGGTTTTCTACATTGTCTGCATTTTGCTGTCTCCAATTAAGCAAATGGGGTGGAGGTTCCTTCATTCCCTGAAGCCATGAGAAGAGGACACAGAGTTAAGACCACAGCCCATCTCTGAGGTCTCAAGAATGCCGTCCTGGGGTCCAGGGAGAGCCTCCCGAGGTTGTTTGCCACGCACGCCTGCGGGTCCCGTGTCCATCCTACGCCCCGCTCCATGGTGTGCAAACTCACCCGGAGAGACACTGGTGAGAACCACATGTGGGATCTCAGTGCCATGGCCTCCCGAGCCTCCGAGAGCCTTTCGTCCTGAGCGTGCCTCCTCAATTTTGTCCAAATGATCAAGATTTTAAATTGCTATGTGTGGCATTTTGCAAAGGGGGATTGCTACGGCATCAGCTCATTAATAACAGAGAGAGTATTGGCACGGTCTGTAATCATGGTTATTGCTATCAAAATTATCTGCGATGATATGCTGTCCTTTGTATTCAAAGACAATGCCGCTAACACAGTACAATAAGTGCTTATTTTCCATTGCACAATTATCATATATTGTCCGAGCTACTGATAGATTTGAGAGTGTTTGCGGAATGTATGTGCGTGTGAGCGTGCACATGTATGTGTGCACATGTTATATATATACACACACACAAATATATACACACACAAATATATATTACATGTTCATGAGCTGTTTCTGTATATGCTCTTGTCTCTGTTTTTCCCTTTTTTCCCTAGATAAGAATGCAAGTTCTTACGGGCAACAATGTTCCTTTGTACGTCTGTATGATCCTTCATTCAAAACTGGGGTCATCTTTCACAGGAAACTCTGAAGAAATCCTAGCTGGCTGGTGGATTTCTCCCAGCAGTGGGGGAAGGGCCATGCAGATTCCTCCACTCACACATCCTCTCTCTGGGGCCCACTCCTGGCATGTGTCCTGCGATGGCCCCATCACCAAGCAAACCCACTGACCCACTCAGGAAAAGTTGTCCTCACCACCGAGTCCGCTGGCTGTCTGACTGTACACCATTGGGCTGAATATTGCTATTTGAAAACCTGTCTGTTCTAGATGTCCTAGACCTAGACCTAAAAAATTCTCTGGGACTTTTTTTCTGCTTTTTTAAAATTTTGTTTTTTCCATTAGGAAAGCAGTTAAGTACTCGTTCAAGGAAACTTGAGAAAATACAGGTGAACAGAGAAAATAAATTACACCTCGTCCCATTTCCCAGGCATGACTATTGTCAGCAATTGGCTAGATTTCCTTCTAGTATGTATTTTGTGCATTACAAAAAGTTTTCATTGTAGTGTGCTTTATTCTTTCGTTTATTTCATTTATTTCATTTGTGCTTTCGTTTATTGCAGAAGAATTGGTTACGATACTGGCCTTATAAACTAAATTTTTAGTGGCTGCATAACATGCCAAATTTACCCAACCATCCCGCTCTATGTGGTCTTTAGATCAATTCCAACTTAGCCAAACAATGCTGAAATACGTATCTTTGTGATTAGCACCGTTTTAAAAAAAATTTAGAATTGATTCCTATAAAAAATCATTACAGGTTCAAAAGACCTGAGTATTTCTAATATTCTTGCTAAATATTTACAAATTGTTTTCCAACAGTGTTGTACTAGTTAGAATTCCCAAGAGCCATGCTCCAAATGCAAACAGCCAGCTTCATATCTAACTCCTGGGACTTGTTTCTGAAGAACTGTTTAAAATGCTTTCAACTCCTTCAGAGTCTCTGTTTACCTGTCCCTCTGCAGCTCAGATGGCCTGTTACAGCCTTGGCTCCCCCAGATACAGATAGTCTGACACAGACAGGGTACCACCTCTCCCAAGAACACTCTAGCTTGGGGACTCATTTCCAATCCCAACTTGGGAAAACCACCCAGACAGAGAGCTTCGCAAGGACCCTTCTGCCCCATCACCTCCTGTGGACCGGGGGCTCTGGAGCCACAGAGCCAGCGTCCCAATGCTGTGCCTCCCACAGGGATCATCCGGGACTTAGTGAGGTGGTGCTTAGCACAAGAATGAATCACAGTGTATTCCACTGTTTCAAGGAATCTGAGTACTGCACTGGCCTCCAACTTTACATTTTACCTTCATATATTCTTCTCCTAGTAGCAATGACGGAAATTAGGGAAGCTTATGACACCAAGCATTCTCACCTTCTTTTCCATGCCCCTTCTCCTCCCCAGCTTCCCTGCCCAAGCATTCTGGAACTGTACTGGTACTGGTCAGGCAGGAGATGCAGTCATGCCCCGCTGTGGCCCCTAGCATCAAAGAAAAGAGGCCGGATGGACACGGACTAACTTTTCAATGGCTGCTTTCCTATTCCAGATGCCAACAGAGCTTTGGCACATGAGATCAGCTTTAGCATGTGCTTATTGCTGCCTCTTTCTCTCCTCCTGCAAAGGGTGGTGTGGTTCTGAGCACCGAGGTAATTACTTCATGCTACAGTGAGGCAGGGTCCATCCTCCCTGCCCTCTGCACACGTGAATACACGTGTGCACATGCATACACACACACACACACACACACACAGTGTCAGGTGCCGTGGGCTGCAGAAGCAGAGAACATCCTGTCCTATCAGGAAAGATAGAACGCAGGTCGAAGAGCTGACCGCATCCTGATGGGGGAGTCCGCTTTGTTGAAACATGCAGTGGCAGCACAAAAAACCGACCATCCCTGAGCTCTCGCGGCCGGAGCACCCGCTGTGCCTGGGGCAGGGAAGAGAGACCAGCTACCTAACCTGAGCACAAAGCTAAGCAGGGAGACCCTCTCAGAAGTCTTTCTTCCCTGGGGATGCACGGCAGCAGAATACGAGTGTTGTGGTCACTCTGTGCAGAGGCTGGCTCTCTATGTCCATTTTCCAACATCCAAAGCAAACAATATGCTACGCAGATCCACACGGCTTGGAAGTTTTCCTCAGTTTGGTTACAGCTAGAGAGCACGATCTCCAGAGTGACTGTCGCTCTAAGGAATCTGGGATCCATCCATAGTGGGGGGTGAGGGGGCCGGTGTAGGGAAAAGCCTAGTCCCAGGCATCTAAATAAGGTGAATCCTTTTAGTGTCTTCACAGACTTGGACTATGGCGCACAGATGTGGCCATAAAGGCCCCTCTTCCCCTTTCCTTTCTCATTTTCAGTAAATATGTGTACAAAAGTTCAGCTTCACAAAATAGGTTAAGAGCCTCGTCCGCCATAGTCATAACAAGGCCACAGTCATGGGTCCAAGCCCTGGATCAACCAAAGAGCTCTGCTCTTGTTCCTTGGCTGTGGACACCACCCTCAGCCCCAGGCACCTGCCTGGGGAAGAGATAGGAGGGTGTCTGTCTCTGACAGCCAGGGGGACCAATCAGGGCAGGTCAGCTCATTCCCGTGCCTGAAGGAACAACTCAAAACCCCACCTTCTCACATGCCTCCTTTTATACAAAGGCTAGCACACACACACGTACATTCTCAATGATGAGTCCTCCTGTGGCCAACCTAGAACATCATTAGCAAATGACACAAATTGAAAGGTAAAGCAGCTTTGGGTCATCTAATAAATCACAGGCACAAATAAAAATCTAACCACTCAATTAAATCCGGCTTAGCTGAAATCATCTTTTTGAACACTGGAGTGGCTGATTTCCAAAGGATGTAAGAAGATCATTCAACACATGGTTATTCAATATCAACCCCTTTTCTCTGTGATTTTCAAACCTAATTAGCATTTAGTGAAGATGGTGAGATGTTCTGTAGGGCTTCTATTGCTGAGGGATTACCTCTAGCTCAGAATCGGGGAGCGTTTAAAATCACTCTGTGAAAAGGCATTGGGGGAGGGGACCTGTGAGCTGCTGCCCAGCATGGGGCCGGGCACCAAGGCTGGGTGATGGAAGAGAGAAGGCGAGCTTTGAAATAAATCAGTCTTGCCTGCCCTGCCCCCGCCTCGGGTCATCCCCACCAGTCCTGGCCAGCATTCGGGACAGCCGGGAGTGGGCCAAGTACAACAGAGACTGCGGCTCCAGGAAGTAAACTGGCCTGTGTTTTCGTCTATGACCACTCCCCCTGCTGTCCCAGGCCTGCCAGATGACCGCAGGTCAAACATGGGCGGGCTCCAGCTGGCCTCATTCCTGTTGTGACGGCCCTCAGGTTCATTAACACCCAGCCCTCCCCTGTGGGCATGCCGGGCAGGGAGCCTTGTCCCTGGCTTCTTTCACAGTCTGGCTTTTTCTTTCTCAGAAGTGGGGCAGGTGGTTGCCGCAGTGGAGGCCAATCCTGCTCGGGGGCTGCTCAGTCCCAGTGTGGACGTCAGCGAGGCGGTGTGTTCAGAGGCTCTCGGGCTGCCAATCTCTCTTGCTCGCTGGCACTTCCTGGCATCATCAGAGGCTGAACTCCCCTGATACGTTAAACCTTTGTCTGAAATACCCAGAACTCTGCCTGGGAAAGAAAACATTGCCCATGGAAAACAGGCGAGGTGAGGAAATGCCAAGGACCTGGCTGGGGTGTGGGGTCCTCTGCAGGGATCACAGTCTACCAGGGTCAGTCCAGACAGACACTTTTGTGCACAAGCTGCAGAGTATCAGAGGATCTGAGAGACTGCAAACATGCCAGAAGTCATCTAGTCCCCTGCTTCTCACATTATCAGCACGGAAGAGCTATTCTGTAACATTTCCAACCCACTGTAGATGGATACTTTCGTCAAAAACCACAAAAAAGAAATTACTAGAAAAATGAAATTTAAACACACAAAATGCAAACGCACCCACCACATTCTGGAATGTTGCAGCGACGTTGAATTGCTCTATAAATTTCCAAGGGCTCGCTCCGGTGTCCGTTCCCATCCTGTTGCAGACCATTAACAAACAGTCCACACACCACATTCAGAATAGCATTGACCTAGACCCTTGCTCCTCAAAGGGTGGTTCAAGGACCACTGCTATCAGCATCACCTAGGAGCTCTTCAGAAATACAGACGCCCCCACCCCAGACCTGCTGAACCAGAATCTGCACTGGCATGCAATCCTCGACTGATTTAAGGGCACATTCAAGTTTGAGAAGCATGGGGGCAGCCCAGGCTCGTGTGTTAATAGATCACAAATATTCTCCTCACATCCAAGCCTTACCACCCTTACAAGGATCTTTGAATAAGACACTGGAGGTCTTTACTGTTGAAGCATCTTGACTCAGCTGGCAAAGGACGGGGTAGAATACTCAGTAGAGTCTGCAGGCTGAAACAGTCCAAGGGACTTAGGGCACTGAGGTAAGGGTAGATGAGAAAAGCGGAGGGTTCCACAGAGTCCATTTGTGGCTGGACAGCATGTGGGCTCAGGAGCCCACAGAGAATGAGGGTGTATGCTTGCTAGATCTACAGGGAGCCCTGAAACAGTGAGCACAGTGGTGGTGGTGGGGAGGATGCCAAGGCATCTGACTTTGGAAAATCTGGCACTTCGCCAGAGTCTGGCCAGGAGTCCAAGGTCAGGACATGGGAAGAGACAACCTGATTCCACAACCGAGAGGGGGGCCCGCCTGACTGGAGACAGAAGCGTGTTTATCGAGATCTTGTCTGCTTGGCTGCTTGACTGACCGCAAGGAGTTTGATGAGCATTCTCCGGGGCTCTGTGCCCTCATCCAGAACCATGTTCCTAATGTGCTTGGCCATTAAGGGCTCTCTGCACCCCGCTCTGTCTCCAGCAGTGTGCCAGAGAGGCCGGCGGCCCCCAGGGACCAGCTTTCTGTTCCCCTCCTCCAGCGCGTCTATGCTTGCATCTGGGGCTGCAGACTCACTTCAATCAATTCCCACTGAGGAGCAGCCCTGGTCCTTAATTAAACATTGAACCTGCACACAAGGGAGGAGAGAAGTCACAACCCCATTAGTCCAGCCCCAGGAAATCACGAGGGACGTGCGCTGAGTCCCGAGAGTCCCCTAACTCTGGGGCCAGCGTGGGGGCAGCCGTTCCTGAGCTCTCTTTCCTGGGTGCCACCCTGTGCCTCCACAGCCCACCTGCACAGTCACTCTCCCTTCAGTCTGACCCTCACAGGACTCCTCTCCCCTTTCACCCGAAATCATCAGTGCATACAGCTGGGGAGACCCTCGGAACCAAGGTCCTCAGGGGCCAAGGGTTTTGCTCACGGTCCCCCAGCTGGTTTGTGTTGCTGCCTAAGACAACACAGGAAAACATGAAATTAGTGAGTCCCTCACCCATGCTGACCCCAGCCCCCAGATGGTCCCACTGCACTGACAGTTCTTGTACCCCATATTTTGTCCTAAGAATCTACCCCCAAGTCTCAGTTTTGATTCAGAGAAAATGGGCTCCTTATTAACGTATTTCCTCTGGTTCCGCATCTGGCCCTTTGGAGAATACGTCATAAGGAGTTTCGCCCAGAGGGGTCTCCAGCGGCCTCAGGGCCCCTATTAGGGCCACACTGGCTTCCGCAGTGGCCAAAACAGGAACTGTGGTGAACTAGGGTTGTGGGATTCAGGACCCACTCAAGCCTGGGGCTCATCAGATTAACCTGCTTCTCTCACTCCTTCTGGTTCAGGGAAATTCTAGGGAGCACGGGTCTTCATTATTCTAGATGCCTCAAAGTGGGGCTTCTTCCCATTGGGTTCTATAACACAGAAGAAGAACCCGAATCATGTAAGCAGGGACAAGCTGCTCAGAGCTAAGGTGATGGCCTTCCCCAAACTCCGGCTGGAAATGACAGCCTTCTCAAAAGCTGTGGATACACCTCTCGTTAACTTTTCCCTTTGAAAGAGAGCACCAACACGTGCCGTACCATGACCCTAGACTCTCTGCCCCATGCGTCCTCACAGCCTTCCTCACCAACATCCCACCCTCAGTGTTTCCTAAGAAACGCTCATTCCCCACCCTTCCCCGCCCCTAGCATTTTAGCACACTTTTGGGATTTCTAGAAAGTTCCAGTTAGCTCTTCCTTCCTCACACTGGTTGGGCATAAGATGGGCAAAGGCTTTTCTTTTCTCCTTTTGTGCTTTTAATCTTGGAAAAGGGTGTCTGCCATAAAGAGCGAAATTCTTTTCTGGAGACTCAAAAGTCAATGGAAGAGAAGACCACGGAGCCAGAAGGCACGTGGAGAGTGAACTCAAGTAATTTCTCCCGAGAACCACAGGTCTTAGGGTGTTTCTCTTTGGCCCCACGCTTCTCCTTTCAAACAAAGTAGAATAATGACAGCACACTCTGATTGTTTCTGCTCCTCTTCAAAACACAGCATCATGGAAAGGGGATTATGTCCCAAGCCAGGAGCATGGAATAGCACCAGGGGCTGGTACGAGCAGGTGTGTGTGTGGCCGTGAACCAGCATGGCATCAGTAGACAGACCATATGCAGGAAATGCAAGGTGCCGGGAATGTCCCCCATCAGGGCTAGGAAAATCCACTTTTCTTACTCGAGCTTCCCCATTCTGGCTTCCACATCAGTACCAATGAGACTAGCAAGGGATGTTGAAGAGGACAGTGGAACCTCCGTGAGTCCATCTTCTGCTAGTGGGGATGACATGGGCTGATACATTTCAATTAATTCCCCGACTCCCAATATGAACTAAAGGGAAACCTCATAGGATGGTGTAGTATTCTGGGGCTGGCAATGTGAGGGACCCTCCCCATCCTTGAACCTGACGGAGAAAGCAATGGGGAATGGTTCCTGGAAGTTGAAAGATGAAAGTCTCCCACGGCCAGCTTGAGAGAAGTGATCATAGGTAAAGGAGGCAGCCAGCCCAAGTCTACCCAGGAGAGAAGGGGAGGACGGGGTAGGAGTGAGGACCTGGGGAGTAAATCCCTCCGCCTCCCTTTTTTCCACCCCATTGTTCAAATCAACCGGCAGTCCAAGGCAAGGGGGCCCACGGAGGTGGCCTTTACAGTCTACAGAAGCTGCAGAGGGTCTGGGGCACAAACAAGACAGGGACGGACATCCAACACAACATGACGTGGCCATCACTTCCATTTCTGTCCTCTTTCTAGACCACAAGTTCCTTGAGGGTAGGCTCCACGTGCCCTGTGCTCAAAGGACACTCAATAAATATTTATCATACTAACAAGTGAAAGTCGGAGGAATGCCATCAGGCGTGGAAGCACAGCTAAGTAGCCCTCAGATAGCATCTAAGCATGAACCTAGTTCTTATGACCTCTACCTTGTATTTCAGGTTCCCTCACCAATGTGTGGCAGAAGCTGCCGTTCCCAGCGGGTCCCCTGAAGCCTTACAGGGAAAGCACTCCTCCACGTTCCCGGTTTTTCGCCAACCAGAGTCATGATTCCTCCAAGCTGGGGAGCCGATGCTCTGGCCAGGTGGTCACGTGCCCCACACGGAGGCCCTGGAAGTTACCATCTGAACTCAGTGGCCTTTGCAGGGAGGTGGGCCGCCAGGCGTTGCTGGTGCCACATGCCTTGCTCGGCAGTTACTGTGTTACATGCCGGGGCTCAGCCTCCTCGAGACCGCCCAAGGAGCCCTGCGTGGGAGGCTGCGGCAATCCAGGGGCCCTGAACCAGGGGCACGCACGTAGCCTCCGGCACCCAGCTGAGCTCAGAGCCAGTCAGCGCACAAGACAGGACCCTTTATAAGACCCTCCAGAGCCTGGGATGTGCTGCATCTCTCCCTCCGTCTGAGCACGCATGCCCCGGGGTCAGGTGCATAGAAGGCACCCTTCTCCCATGGGCGTGGAGCACCTCACAAGCTCTTTCCAGCCAAATAAAGCCTCGCTGTTCCTCATACAGGCTGTCAACCAATATACTCCTCCGAGTGTTTCCCTCCTCCCCTACTTTTTGTTTGGAAAGTTTCACTGATCCCTCACGCTCCCCTTCTCTATCAGCCTCCTTCCCAGGGCCCGACCCGGCCCCCCCACCCACCCCAGGAGGCTCTTTCAGTCTCCGTCCAGGCTCCCACAGCAGGTGGTGAATCCTTCCCCTCGATGACAGCTTCTAACGGGTGGTTTCGGTGCTGTACTCTCCTCCCAGACCGTGATTCCGTCAAAGTCAGGAAACCCATCGCTTTCTTCTTATACCAGCCCAGGACCTTGCACGGCACCTGGCCCCTGGTCCTTGAGTGCACGGGCTTTAGCCTCCAGGAGCCACACATCGGAGGTTCTGGCCCGGGCACCAAACCAACGAACACGTGGACAGCGAACTGTACCACATAGTGGCACTGGACAGGGCGGATTATTGCTGGAAGCCCCCGCCAGCTCATCTCTCTGGTCCTCATTTTGCTGCCTAAACATGTCTTCATTTGTTCATCCATTAATTCACCCGTTTGTTCATCCATTAATTCACCCGTTCATTCATCTGAGAAGTATTCATTGAGCACCTGCTAGGTGCCCCTGGGCTCAGCACTGGGCATTCCAAGGGGAAAGAATCCCAGCCCTGACCCTGTAGCAACTGTGGGACTGGAAGGAGAGAAGGAAAAGTACACGGGGTGGGGGGGCGGAGGAGAGGGAGGAGTAGAGGGGCTGTCGGACCCACCAGCGAGGCGCATAAGAGCCATCGGGAGCTGAGGGCGTCCAGAGAGATCAGTTTTACTGCAGCTAAGTAGGGGAGACACTGCAAGGGCAGGGTGCCACCAGGACACTGACCCACGTCATCTTCAGTGTGTGGCACCAAAGCCAGGGCTCGACTCAGAAGGAGGGTTGTGTCATCGACTAGAATCCCCAGCCACCGTGCGATGAGGCCCATTACAGATTCTAGGCACAGAGCCGCGGAGACACAGGCCACTAATTTACACCCATCCTCTGTTTTTTTTTTTTCTTCCTGCTAACTGGCACCCCTGTCTGACCTTCCCCGGTCCCCTGACAACCTGGGTGTCTGCCTGGCTAGCAGCCATCCAGAATTTATTTCTTTCCAAGCCCTGGCTGAGACCCAGGACACATGGGGGGTGGGCACAGGGGGATGGGAGCAGGGTGTGCTTATGCAAAGCCTGCCCTTCCATTCAGCCCGGGCCCCGGGATGGGCCCGCTTCCCTCTGAAGTGCCGCCCAGCCAGGAGCGCCGCTCTGCCCTACCCCCTCGAGATACCCAGGCCGATTCCAGTGCAGATGGTATCAGCAGAAGCCAAGTCCTGGGAGGACCCCTCCTCCCTAGCTAATGAGGGGAGCAGGTGAACAAACCAGCAGAAGTGATCAGAGGTGGGAAGTGGCACCAACATTAGATTAAGAATTAGGAGCACTGGGTTCTAGTCCCAACCCTGCCGTGAACGAGCTGGGGGGCACTGGGCGAGCGGCATCACCTCTCTGAACCCGAGGGCTCCTGTTGTCTGAGTGTGAGAGTCTAGCTGTCAGGGCGGCATGTACTACTTTCCGAGGAAAGAGAACCTGGTCCTTATTTCTATTCCACCATTAACCTGTTGTACGACGTTAAGTCAATTCCCGGTAAGGGGTAACCTCTGTGCTGAAGTCAGCACAAATCTGCAGGTCACAGTGCAAGCGGCATGGGATTAAACCTGAGTGGCCGTGAAGACAGGGTCCCACTGAGCCCAGAAAGACATCCTGAGGATCCATGAAGTACTTTCTCCCACGTGCTTCCCACTGCCCCTACCCCAGGATTCCAGTCACCAGGAAGCCCCTGCTCCATCTGCTACAGTTTCTGCCCTCCTCTCGACTTCTGCTATTCCTCTGCACTTACAATCTTCCTCTGCTTAGCCAAAGTCCTCTATGGCCATCCATGACTCAGATCTGCCAGCCCAGTGAGTCCGCAGCTGGGTGTGAGAATTCTCAGCCTTTGGGGACCCAGGTCAGGTCCTCACCTTTTACAAACATGGCGCTGCCTTGCCGGAATGGATGGGACCAGATGCACTCAGTGGGGGTGATGCCCTGCTTCTCCTTGACCCCACAGCAAATGGGTAAAAACCAGAGTCACTGATAGGAGCAACGAGGGCTACTGATCATATAACCCTACTCTTCACTCCTGGGAATAGGGGAAGAAACGCGCAATTAGGTATTCAGGTCTGGACTGGAGCAGAGACCAGCCACAGGAGCCCCTCCAGCCTTTTAGAAAATGCACGTTTGTCTGCTGCAAAATGACAGGGAAACGGGTTTTCCAGAGGCTGGTGGGCATGGCGGAGGATCCGGGGCTGCTTGGCGACGGTCCAGGGAAATAGGAGACTGTGGGGACGGGGCAGGATAGGGAAGAAGTTTCTTTAGACTCAGAAGCCCATCAAAGGAGGATATAAAGAAAAGAAAACTTGAGCGAAGATTCCAGAGGGAGCCCTACTGAGGAAGGGTGCCAGCCAGGGTAAAGGTGAAGACTGCAGCTGGGAGTTGGGGCAAGGAGTTGTTTTCCAGGTACTGTAGGGTGTCAGGCACTCCCAAACCACATAGGTCATGTCTGGTCATGTGGCTGATGATACATTGCTAGGGCAGAACCAGAGTGCCTGGAAATGGAGATCCCATGGAAGGGATGGGGAGACTCAAGGGTCCCCAGATAGCCATGGAAGTTTCTGGAATAACTATAAGAGCAGCACCCTCATAAAAACACTGGTTTTCACAACAGCACTGTAAGATAAGCACGATCATTTTCCAAACTTTACAGATAAGGAATAGAAGGCACAGAGAGGTTAAGAAACATGCCCAAGGTTAACCAGATGATTAGGGCCAGAGCCAGACTTTGAACTTCAGTGTCTTCTTCTAGAGCCTGTGTTCTTAAGCACTATGCAGCCTCTCCACAGTGAACCGGGAAGCTGCCTTCTTCAGGGCAGAGACCGGCCTCTGTTGGGGGGTGGAACCTGCCAGAAGGGCTGGGGACTCCAGGCTGGGGGAACCTGGGGGAGTCCAGCCCCAAGACCCAGCCCCAGGCGCCTGCCACTCTCACAGCTGGCCCGGGGCTGGGGGCTGGGGACCTTAACACTCCACAGGGACACCCAGCCATCCGTTTTAGGCTAAAACTCCCCACCGCAGCCCAGCCTTCCCCAAACTTTTACAAATGCCGGAAGATAAAAGCGCACGAATGGAGTGGGTTTTTAAGAGACCGTGTTTAACATCCAGATCCCTCTGATGTGAGTAATTTGGATGCTGATGCATTTCTGGATTGTTTGTTGAATTATGCATCAGCAGCTTCTGGGGCCATAAAAAGCGCCCCCGTCACGCGGCTGCTCTGAAACCCGCAGCAACGGAGACAGTTGGGTTCACAGTTTGGATCCCGAGATCTGCCTTTGATGATCTCGAACCGGCAGAAAGAGCAGAGCGGAGAGAAGCCGACGGGAAGATCTGGGGAAAGGAAGGAGGGAGAGGAGCTCACTCCTGCCCACGCACCCATGAGAGCCTGTGCCAGGGAAAGACCCAGAGAGGCGGCGAGCAGACAAGAGCTTCCTGGAGGTCCGGTCACCCCCACGGCACATGGAAAGCGAAGGAAGACAGACAGAGCTGGGAAGCCCCCCCCCCCCCCGGTGATGGAGCCAACATCACCCATCATCTCTACTGCCTGAAATGGGCCACTCCTCCAGGTGGGTGCTACCGCGGCGGGGCCTTCCTGCTGGGCCAGGGGCAGTGGCTGCTGTCATCATTTACTTCTTGCTAAGGGCTTTCACCTTGAGGGCAGCCTGGCATCCTTATTTTCGAGGGCAGTATGCCCGTCCGGCGGAGGGCACAAAGCTAGGAGGTGATGACCTGACATCCATGGCTTCTCGGTGGCTGGACTGAAACCGCGCTCTCCGTTTCCTGACTTCCAGCCTCTCTTCCATCAACCAGGGCTTCCCGTCTACCGTAGAGGCTCCCGGCATCTCTGACACACGTCAGACTCATTGCTTCTGCGGCTAATTCCAAGCCCTGTGCCTGGGACAGCTGAAAGCAAAAGCACCAAACCCCTGAGCCAGGCCTCAGCCGGTCCAAAGTTGAGCTCTGCCTCTCGGAAGGTGTAGCCTGGAGCAGGTTATCGAACCTTCTGTGCCTCCGTTTCTTCACCTGCAAAATGGGCCTGGTACCAGTTCTTAAGCTTCATCGAATGAGATAAGAGACCTGAAGCCTCTGCTCGATGTCAGGGGGACAGGAAGCTGTCAGCAGATCCCGGCTGCTGTTGTCATTATTGTGACGCTCCCACAGAACGTTGTGAGTTCAGAAGGCTGATCCCGACGCTGGCCAGGGAAAGCCAGGATGACCTTCCCGCCTTCCCGAGGGAACAGTGTCCTCACCAGGGCCGGTTCTGCTACGTCTCCCAAACCAGGAAGGCCAAGCCGGAAAGCCTCAGAATGTGCTGGAACTGGCCCTGTAGCACTTGCCACCGTGCTTCGTGACTTCACGAAGTCAGCGAGCCAAAACCACCCTCCTGGACGGGCCTAGTTTGGGAGCCTGGGCTCCAGGGACGCAGGAGGGGCCTTTCAGCCCAATTATAAATCAATCTAGCGGCTCTCGCCAAGCCTCTGGCCATAAATGGCTCTAAAAGCTCAGCCTCTTTGGGCCCACCAGGCTCAGGGCTCCAGGACTAATGAGCATCAGCTGTAGGCAGGCTGGTGGGGACAGATGCCGACCTAATGAGCAGGGTGGCCCAGCCTCCCTGCCTCGAGGTGGGCGGGGCTCATGAGCAGGTGTCATTGTCCTGCTGCCCTTTTGCAGAGTGTCGCTTTGAAAAGCAGGGCTGCTGTTATCAAGTGGCATGTCATTACCCCAGCCCGGGGTGTCTTGGATGGCTCGGAAGACCATCCACAAAGACCGGGTACTCTGAGCTCATAACCTTCCATCTCTTGGTTGTGTTGGGGACCAGGCTTCTCTCAAGGTCTCCCAAGCGTGGGCCTGGGAACAGGCTCTAAAGTCCTGGAAGGCCCTCCTTCCCCATGCCACCTGGGTGGTGCTGCATCTCAGTGCAGAAGACTCTGCTAGAACTTTCCTCAGTCACCTCTGGTGTAGTCAGATTCACCAAATACATGGGTTTAGAGTTACCCAAAGTGCACACACGTCAGTGAGGAATTCAGTAAGCGCAAATATCCAGTGTGGTGTCAAACCCCACAGCACACAAGCCAACCTCCCCCAACCCCAGACTTGTAGGTCAGTCAAGGACACAGGCCCTCAGGAGACTGACCAGAAGCATAACTATAACAATGATCATTTATTGAGCTTTATTTTGTGCCAGGAACCGTTCTGAGCCTTTTCGATGTACTAACTTATTCAGTAAATAAAATTGAAATACGCTCAGTAACCAAGGGTCAGATTATAGGAAGGCAGTCAAAGTAGGTAAAGCAGAAAAGAGAACGGTCACATAGACTCACTGGAGAGATTGAGAAAGGCTTCATGGGGAAGGTAGGACCACCTGTCCCCTGCTGGAGTGTGGGATGAATGTTCCAGAAGCAGAAGCAAGCAGACCCAGGCCAGGGGTAGAGCCAGTCCCCTAATGGGCAGATGCTTGTGCTTCACGGGGTAGAGTCTTGGGGCCACATTGTCTGATCTGTGAAAACGTAGGTAGGATGAGATTTCAAAATCAGGGTTTTACTCCTGATTCAAGTTTTCTTCTCTTAACTGTAGCTTCACTGTTTCTTTTTGATTTTCTGTCTGGAAAGTGATTTTTTTAAAGGTACGAGTTATACGCAGTGAAAGGTACAGATCCTAAGTATAAACTCTGATGAGCTTTTAACAAGCGTTCACCTTCACCTGTGTCAAGATCTAGAACACTTCCACAGTGCCTAAAGAATAAGGAAGGTGACTCTTAAAATCTGATTGCTCTGTCCTTAACTCTTCCAGGCCTTTGTGGACTGGAAGAGATCAAAATAATCAACGTCTCCTCTCGCCCAACTCTGGTTCCCCTCCCATTCCAGGAGAAAAAAACAAAATAAAATTAAGCCATATCCAGAGAGACAAACGTCTAGTGTCCCCAGAACCAAGCTTGGTGCGTGGTGGAGAGCCAATGATCCCGATGCTTCTTAAATAAGGGAAGGAATGAGTATCGTCAGATTAAAGTCTCCCAAGAAATTACAGACTCCACTTTCTCTAAGCTCGCCTCTGACATTGACAGTCACGGAACTTTCTGGTCCCTTCTCTTGCAGTTGGAGAGGAGTCCCCAGCAGGAGGAAAAGAGCATTCATTTTCTTGTTAAAGCACCAACCCCTACACTGGACTGTGGTTTCTACAGCAGACCCACGCCAGACTCCAAATTCCAGGTTCTTTGGGAAAGCAAAATGGGGCCTCAGAGATACCCCTCTCCTCCCCAACCCCTGCCGCCCGGCTATTCAGTGGCAATGTCTGTGGTCAAATATGCCCCCAACCTTGGATGGCTTCAGTCTTCCTTCCTTCCTAGCCCCTTCCCAGCGCCCATGCCCTGGGCTGAAGCTTGATCACTCTCAGGCAAAAAGCATCCCAAAGCTTCCAGGAAAAGACAAGCCCCAAGAAGGAGCACTCACGTGCGTGTGGGCATTTACTTCCTAGCCTAATCAGCACCCAGCTGGGGCTGTAACCCACAACTCGCCAGCGCCTCCCCCCACCCCCACCCTGCCACTGAGTCCCTGGGAAAGTTCCCTCTGCACAGCTTGCTGGTGACTGCAGCTTATAAACAGCATAAACCAGCGTTCCAATCAGATTATTTCTCACTTGCAGCATTGCACAAAGAGAAAGAAAATAATGCTGAACATTCTGTTCATGAAAGAAAAAATAGCAGCAGAAAACTGTCACATTGTTTGGTCTATTTTCAATTTCATTCTCGAGTCCTGGAAATAGCTCTTGGTGCGGGCAGGCCAGAGGAAGACTCCAGCAACCTGACACATGGGTCCCGAGTCGGGGTGCCAAGGTCGGGGAAGAGGGAGAGAGGGGTGGGGGGAGCTGCAGCAGTCGGGAGGGTTGCCGGCTCCCAGAGCGTCAGGTGTATTAGCTGGGGAGAACAGGCTCCAGATCAGAAAGGAAACAGAGACCATTACCTGGGGGGCAGGGCTGGATTTGTGAATGGGGTGTGGCTCGCGAAGCTGTGGTTCTTAGCCTCAGTCACATTCTGTGATCGTCTGGGAGTTTCGAAAAATAATGTGATTACAGGGTGATTCCATGAATCTCTGCATGTGGTTAAATTGTGCAGCTCTAAATACGTGTGCAGGGGGGATGCACGCAGGCAAGTACACAAAAAACCTGGCGGAACCTGAATGAGTAGGTTTGGTGGGTTGTATCAGGGTCAATTTCCACTTGTGATATTGCACTACGGTTACGTAAAAATGTGGTCATGGGTTGGGGGCACCTCTCGGTGCCACCTCTTACAACTGCATGCAAATCCACAATTACTTCAAAAGGAAAAGTAAAAAAAAAATAAATAAATGGTGCTGGTGTCTGGCTTAATGAGCTGAGGGTGCAGCCTTTGCGTCAGGGTTCCCACGGCTGCGCAGGAGATCCGGTGGGCGGGCCAGGCTGAGAACGCTGTCCCGGAGCGGAGATGTGGGCTGAGAAGTTACAGCCCCAAGAGCTGCCGGAATGATCTGCATAAGCTTAGGCACCAAAGGCTTAATTAATACCGGTTGAATAAATAAACCAACTGCTATCTCAGGTATTATAGGCATTCAAGGAAAGGGGGAGGAGGAGGAAGGCACCATGGGAGGAAAGGGATCAAACCCGGACTTCACAGAGGTGGGGGGCTCAGAGGTAGGAGCGGGGGAAGGGCACCGCAGGTCAACAAAGAAAGGCTTGAAGAAGGTGTGGTCAGTCCGGGGAGGAGGAGGACGAGGAAGATTGAACTGGGGCATGGTTGCGGAATGAAGGTAGACAGAACCGTGAATAAGAAACTCGCTCCCTCCCGGCCGGCCTCGGGGTAGGTGGATCTCGCAACCACCTGAATCAGCTTCGTGTCCTTGCAAATGGCCAAAAAAAGCGATTGTCAGCAAAAGACAGTTTTCCAGAAGACACTGAGCATCTCTCAGGGAACCCAAATGTGGAGAACTTGGAGAGGCTTCAGAATAGAGCATGCGATGTGTATAAAAGTAAACCAGCCCCCCGCAGGGCTCATAAACCCTCTGCCTATCTGCACTCAGCTGCCTTAGGTAACTCCATCCAGAATCCCACCAAGCACTAGAAAATACCAGAAATGACCTGGAAAGAGTTAAAATAGGAATCCTAGCACCTACACACCAAAGCCAATGCCCTTGACTCCGCGGGTCCCTTGAGGACTCTTTCAGAGCCTCGTTCTTCTTGTTTTACACACAAGTCTAATAAGCCGGATTCTCTATTTCCAAGTTCATGGAAAATTGAAAAGGAAAAATTAAACAGGAGATGCATCAGACAGCATTGCTGACAACAGGGACAAGGGAGAAGTGACAGACAGCCCAACAGCAGAGGGGAGACATGAATCTGCATAAAGCAAGCTGGGCACTCATCTGCAGAAGGCCATCGTACGTAGTAAGGCAGAGGGGCTCCTCTGTGAAGGCGGAGAAAGAGCATTAGGGTGCCCAAGCCCATGTTCCAAACGTCCCACAGAGCCTCTCCTTGCTTTTCTTCGCCTGTTATGGATTTGTCCAGTGTATGGGCAAAGGTGAGCGGCCATGTCTTCATGCAGGCTCCCAGCAGGTAAGGGGCAGCCGGCGACCTTTCTGCTTCCAGAGAATGCCCTCTGCCAAAAACATCAGTGCCTCTTTCCAAACTTGCTTTCTTCCTTTGGAGCATCCACCACTGCCCTCCTATGGCATGCCGAGCAAAGGGCAGGCTGCTCTCAAACTGCGCGGTCTGTGGGGTCAATCGGGCTTAACCGGAAGGCATCCCAGGACCAGGAGAGGCACCTCCCACACCCTGTCCGTGACACCGTTGCTTTGCGTGCGATGGGTCTAGCTGTGAACTCCAACAGCAGCTTGGCCGGACGTGCTGTGTGTCCTTGACCCGGGTGCTTCATTTCTTGCGCCGAGCACCCCTGTCCGATGACCCCTCGCATCGAGCGAGCTGGTGTAGAAGAGCTCGTTAACAAAACACAAATCACGCAGCTGACCCAATGCCACTGCGCCCATGCACAAAACCCACAAGTCTCCTCCCCTTGGTGCTGACCCTGAGCATCTCCTTGGTCAGCTGCATTGCCTTTGCCCTCTGTGTGCTTCAGAACTGCCACACCCACACCCCAGGAAACAATACACAGAGGGGAGATGAGGGAGGACTGGCTGGTCTTTCCCGTGTGTCTCACCCCCAGGGCAGAAGGGAAGGGGACAGAGGCTCCGGACCCCAGGCATCCTGCGGTGTGGCCACGTACTGTCCTCACTAGCGCAACACCTGATCGTGGGTGCCGTGTCCTGTGATCACCCGAAGGGGAGAACTGAGAAAGATAAATTAGGCAGGGAAGGGAAGCTTCTGGAAGCCCCCAGGCACATGAGAGTAAATGAAAGCATCAGCCGAAAACCAAGTAGGCAGGAAGGGGCCTGGGGCCTCAGGACAATGTCCCGCTTTAACTGCTGCGGAAGACTTCTGGGCGGCCTGGTGACACCTGGAAGTCTTCCGTGGGTCCTCAGGCATAAAACATACGCATCTCCCGCTCACTTTTTACTCATCTTGCTTTCTTGCTGTGTCAGCTGGATTCCCGCATCGGCCTGGGTTTAAATGGGGACTTTTGTTCCCAGCTAGCTTCTCTTCTTTCTCTCCTATTCCTCCTCCGCCCCCATTTCTCCTGAAAGTGATGACAGAGGAATACTAACTCCAAAAGGTAGGTCTCTGACTTCACTTGGTGGGGAGGGGGCGTGGGGATGGGAGAGAGAAGAAAGGGGGAGTGTGGGCCCCCGTGTGGGGGGCAGAATTTGAGGGGGTGAGCGGCGGTGGTCACCTGGACCGACCCTGCTGACTTTCAGGGTCCAGGTGTCCAGTCCCCCCAGGCAAAGGCAGATCCGCTTGCCTCCCTGCTGGCTGGTCTCAGGAAGCCACGGGGAGGCTCAGGGCTCTATATTTGGCTCTGTCAGTTCTGAGCAGCAAGGATGGCCCTAGGCTCTGTGCGGGCAGAGAGAAGGGTTTCTTTCACTTCTTTGGTTGCCTCGGGTCCCCAAGCACCTCTGTGATGCAATACGGGTCAGATCCCCTTGGGGAGCTCACCTGGAGGCCTGACCCTATAGAGCTCCATGAGAAGCCTGCACCTTACATAACCCTCAGGAAGGCTGAGAGGAGGCTGTGCGTGAGGCCACATCATTGCAGAATTCCTCCCCGCAGAGCTCCAGGAAACACCCCCAAAAATCTTTGGGAAGACTCCTATCCATCAGGGCCATGGGGAAGTCACCCCAGTAACTTCACCATCGAACCCCATGGGGGACGAGGTGCCTGTGCCTGGCCCTCCCGGGGGCAGAGGAGGCAGCTGGAGCAGAGGACGGTAGCGGGACCGGCGACCGCTCACCCTTTGCCGCAATCCAGCTCTTCCGGGCTCTGAGCCCGGGAGGCACCGGGCAGGCATCACCTGTGACAGAACTGGGACACTGCACGGACAGCGAGGCTGCTTGGGCCCTGTGGGCTGCACCTGGCTGTGAACCGGGCACCAGGGCGGCCACGTGGTACTGGGCCGTGCTTGACAATGGGGCTGTGGAGCCAGGCCGCTTGGTTGGGATGCTAATGAGCTGTGTGACAATGACTTATGTAACTTTCCTGTGCCTGGTTTTGTCTGTCGTGAAAAGGGGGTGATAGCAATAGTGCTACCTCACAGGGTTTGTATAAAGATTAATTGAGATAATCCGTGTAAAGTGCTTGGAATAGCGCCAAGCCTGGATCAGTGCCCGTGGAGGCTCCGATCGCTGCTCTGATGACCACGGCTGCTGTCTGTCCTTCCTCTCTCTTCCGCCGCCTCCTCTTCTCCTTCCTCCTTTCATTCTCCCTCCCCATCTTCCTCCCCGTTCTGCTTCTCCTCTCTCTCAGGGCTCAGACCAGGGGCATGGAAACGTGGGAAGACAGGGCTGCAGAAGGTGAATAATGCAGAGGGAGGGATGCTAAGGGTCTCCCTGACACCCCCATTATCCCCCAACTGGCTACTCCATGGATGGTCCCGCTTGTCGAGCTGAGACCTGCTCCTCCCCTTCTGCTCAGGGAGGTCACTGGAGTGGATTATTTGCACAGAAGACAGAAGGGGCAGCTGGGGACGTGTGTGTGTGTGTGTGTGTGTGTGTGTGTGTGTGTGTTGGTGGTGGAGGGGGTGTTGGGGGGGGGGTGTTATACACCTTCCCTTCTCAAGGATGCATGTTTTCACCCCAAAGCTCTTAGAAGTTATTTGCTAAAAGGTGGTGCTTCCAGCAAGATGAGGGCAGCATGAGATCTGCTGATTGGAGCATGAGATCTGCTGGTTGAGAGCTTGGTTTTGAAACGGGCCCCTACAAGGTGTTTGCCCATAACTTCACGGAGTTTCAGGATCCTTGCACAATGACGGGGTAGGCTGAGACTGTTCCTCCAGCTCCTTCTAGTTATTAAATTCCAGGTACTGGGGTTCCTTTCCTGCCACAGGGACTCAACAGGAGACTCTGAGCGGCCACTTGTCTCCAGCTTAATTACTCCTCGATTCAACCTCCTGAAAATAGCCAGAGGAACTGGGACCTGGGGAAGGGGAAAGGGAAATGGAGGGTCCCAGCTGCCTGCTGGCCTGGAGAGGATGGGTAACAGGTATTTGTCATTCCGGGGTCGGGGGTGGGGGGGGGGCGGGAGGCATTGGTGTGCAAGATCCCTGAGTCAGGAGCCCGGACCACAAAGTCAGATCCAGGGGGATGAGCGGCCACCCCCAGGCCCCATGGCCCAGGTGGTGTTTCTGACTGTCACCACACAAAGCTACGTGGCCCGGAACATACACTGTGAGGACACAGGCAGAGCCTCCAGGGTCCTTTTCCCTCAGCCTCTCCATCCTACAGAGTCATTTCGAGGCTTTGATTGCGACCAACCCAGGAGATCTTGTTCACATCGCAACGCAGGATAAAACAAAGCTTTTCATGAAGACAAGCCTTGCCCTTGCTACCTGCAATGCACTCTATTTTCTTACTCTGTTCCATGATTTCAAATGTGGGTCACAGCCCAGTAACCAGACTTAGCGGCACACGAAGAGGTTGTGACCCCCCCGTTTGGAAAGCACTGTTGGAGAGGCAGGGAAGTGACAATGACTTTACAAGGCTACAATGCAAAGACTCCGTTTTGCAGTGGGACAGACTGCCCGACAAATGCAGAGACCAGATGTGCCCAGGGCTAAATTGCATGGTGAGAAAGTCTCTCCTGCCGCCTGGGCACAGACAGGGGTCCGGAATCACTCTGATGACTAACTCCCAGCGTGCACGTGACCTGGCTCATTAGACAAGGGTAGCACGCATCTCCAGCCACACGGTAGCCCATGGATCCTCTTTGTGGGCCGTGGATGAAGCAGCCTTGGGTAAGTCATTGACGTTCTCCAAGAGCGTCTTCAGAACTGCAGTCAGTCTCTAAACTGTTGCACTTGAGGTTCTTCCCCTCACTTCTGAGATTTTTAGGACTGTACTGACCCAGACCCTTCCTGATTTACCTGCTGTTCACCTTCAGCTCTTCTTCCCACTTTTTGGTGCTAAAGGACACCTGAGAGCCTCCTTGACACCCAAGTGGCTGGAAGGACCACTCCTCCGACCTCTTGGATTCCGAGAAACTGCTCTCTTCTTGCCAAAATGTCACTCCTTTGGGCATACTTGATTTTTTTTTTAATCACATTACAAAATATATAAAACTTTAGGCAAGGGCTTAGTGTTCACCAAATCCAGATTCCTGCTTTGCAGGTGACAAGAGGATGACCAAGGGAGGCTGGTGACGTGCCTGGAGCCACACAGATCACTCGAGTCAGGGCCAGAATTTAGCTGGTCCGTCTCCCAGGCCCCGGCATCCCTCACAATTTCCCCATAAAGGACAGTGAGAAGGGTCACCCACCCATGTACGAGCAGGGAAGGCTGAGGGTTTCCCAGGGGAACTGAAATGGACCGAGTGATGATTTTGAGGGCAGACCCCAACCTTCTCATTGTCCCCTTTTCTAACAACAAGGAAAACAAGCCCAAGCAGGATCTTCACTTCCGTAAGGACCAATCATCCCAGTGTCCTCCTGTTCCCTACAGAGCTGCAGGGGACAGGGGGCTTTAGAAACATCTACACTGACAGGCCTACATTTGTGGGTCTGGAGAGACGGACATTAACATTCTCATTTGCTCTGAGAGGTCCCTGCCTGCCAGAACGCCCTGCCGTGAGCAGGGGCTCATTATCTCAGCCGGCCTTTTCCCCCAGCCTGGCTGAGATGGCCTGACCCTTGCTGGGAAACCCACCCCCAGGACTGGGAGGACTTCTGAACAGCAGGGCTGAGAAGGACTGACGTGATCTTTCGAGAAGCCAAATGAGCCACCCTGGGGACTGTCACAGAATGGTGCCTCAGCCCCATTTTCCATCAAGAGACATGTGTTTATGAGTCCACTGATCCAACACCCTGGTTTCCCCACGGTTGGACGTGCTTTGCATGTGCACACGCACGTGCACCTGTCCATGCATGCACATAACTGTACATACACACACATGCATGTGAGCACACAAATGGCTCAGGTCCTACATTCTAGCAGGCCCGTCAGAGATCAATCCACCCTGCTTTATTTGTATTCCTTGGGCTATGTCACTATATCTATCCCTGTCTGGGGTGTAGACATCACTTTTAGGGTCTGGTCCTAGCCAACTGGGTTACACGGGGCCAATTCTTTGCTTTCTAGGATAGATCTAGTGTTTCGTTGGCTTTTCAAACATGTTTAATGGGACTATTTATTCACATCAAAATCTCCATTGACTCACAGCTATACCTGAACTTAGAACACTGAGATTTTTCACATCAGAAATGAGAACTGTCTACCGCATTAACAAAGATTTAATAAAATTTCATAGCCTTCTAGTGGAAGCATAAATTGGAACAATACGTTTGGAAAACGATTTAGTAATAGATCGCCAATCCTTAATGTGTTTATACTCTCTGACCTAGAAACACCACTTCTGGGATTCTAGCCAAAGGAAATAGTTGGAAACACAGGGATTTTTAAAAAAAGGAAAGCAAACCTTTCCACGTAATTATTTTCCTATTAGCATTGTTTATAATTTGAGAATGAGAAGTGACTTAAATATAAAACAATATGGGAGTAGGTAAGTAAATCATGGTATATTCGCATAACAGAATTTTAAGCACATGTTTAAAATTATGTTTATGAAGAGTTTGTAACAAGTGGAGAAACTACTTGAGTTACAAGGTTTTGCTAAACAGGCCAGACCAAAATTATACAGGTGTGTGTGTGGGTATATATGTACACACAGACATGATACATACATATATGATCTCATATATGTCTTTACACACACATATATGATTTTCTTTCTGGACTTTTCAGCAAATGTATATATGTATACACACACACATAGAATAATATCAACTATGGGGAGTAATTAATCTAAAAATTGAAAGGAAGTATTAACAATGATTGTGGGTGGTAACATCCTGGGTACACATTTTCTTTGATATTTTTCTGTATTTTCCGAGTAAAACCAATAATTTTTCTCTTAAATTCTTTTTTAAACTCGAACCAGAAGAGACGTTAGGGACAGGAAGGGCCGGTCACGTCCTTGCCACCACCCCTGCAGGTGACCTCAGGGAAGTTATATGAATTTCTCGCCTGCTTCACTCACTGCGGACTCCCTTTCTTTATCTCCACAGGGAGCGTGTGGGACCCCATGACCTCTAAAACCCTCTCTGCTCTAACCCTCTGTGCCTTGAAGGATCCTCCTCCCGTGGTTGAGAATGGGATCTCAAAAAGCGGACCAAGAGGCGTCACCATCTCACGAGTAAAATACTATAATCACGCTAACCAGCGGTGGACTTGGAAGGGTTTGCTAGAAGACGCAGCTGCTCTCACCCAGTCAGCAGAGAAACGTGCTGACATGGTGTCCTTGGGGTTGGACATCTGGAGACAAACACCCAAATGAAGGGGGTCACTGGCAGCTGTGCTGCAAAGCCAGGAATCGCTGTTGGGGGAGACACATTTACAGCACTGGTTCTCCATTGGAGAGCCCCCTGGAAGCGGATCTCCAGGGCTTGGACGAGGTGGCAGGGTGACCCATGCGGGGACAGAGGGACAGAGCTCACACTCAGCACTTGCCCCGGCAGCTCTAGACCCTAGGCTTCTCCCTTTGGCCAGCCTCCATGGATTTTTTAAAATATTTTTTAAAGATTTTATTTATTCATTTGACAGAAAGAGAAAGCACACAAGCAGGGGAAGCAGCAGACAGGGGTGGGGTGGGGGGAAGCAGGCTCCCAGCTGAGCAGAGAGCCCCATGCAGGGCTCAATCCCAGGACCCTGATTTGACCTTAGCCAAAGGCAGATGCTTAACCAACTGAGCCACTCAGGCGCCCCACCGATTTGGGTTTTTTTTTGCGTCTGTTTTGAGCACGAGGGCACCTCCTTAGAAGCAATGTGTCATGTTTCTGAGTCCTGGGACCTCAGCGGTATTCCTGGCCGCCCTAGAAACCTGTCCCTCTCTTGATGAGGCCACAGCACCTGGAGAGTTCACAGGGGAGGGGAAGTGAGGAGCATCTACATCCTGGACCAGCTTTCCACCCAGGATGAGAAGACGGCAGGATCTCACAACCGTCTTCTGAGGCAGAATATTCAACGTGCCTATTTACGTGTAATTGTAACTCTCCGTTGGACCTGGGCCATCTTTCCTGCAGTTTGGAGGAAAAACGTCTCGTTCAGAGCTGACATTCAGCCAGTTATGCACGAGAAAGTTTACCTAGCGAAATATTTCCCCAACTGGTTGGTAGGAGGCCGCGGCCTTCCGATGCCTCCCTGGTTGCCCCAACCGCCCCACCTCCTCCCCCCAGGGCAGCCCCCAAGGACCTCCCTAAGCTCCATCTCCTAAAGTGCTAATGCCTGACCTCGCAGGAGACTTCATGCCCTTCGTGGTAAAATGTGCTGAAGGTCACCTCTCCTGCCCCCACTTCCTGAATTGAGCCCATGGGTTGACAGAAGCTAGGACTTGAAATCCTCGCAGGGAGAGTTGGGTTTAAAAGTAATAAGGACACATTTTGGTTTGGCTCACCAAGCTGTCTCTACTGCCTAGGGGAGAGAGCACGGGATGGCAGGAGGGATGGGCAAAGGGGTGGTGGGGGGTGGGGAGAGATGGGGTTGGGGGTTGGGTGACTTCCACTGAGCCCTTGCCCCATCCCCAGACCCGCTACCATTTTCTACCCTCACCAACCACCATCCGGAGGGCCAGAGGGTGCCAGGGATCTGCCTGAACTCCTGGCCTTTCCCTTTCTGGCCGTTCATCTGTTTGTCTACCCCCTCCCCGCGGGCTTGCCTCGCGGGCTTGCCTCTTTCTCCTGAACAAGGAATCCACTGATAGCCAAACATCAGATGTGAGCCCCCGGAGCTAACAGCCCCGTCCTCAGCAGTGTCTTCTAGAAAAAGTCCCGGTGTCTCCACTGTCACCCCAATCATGTCTGTTGGTGATATGATCTAGCTGCCACAAACGAAAGGAACACAGGGGTGTTTAAGGCACAGAAATGTTTAGAAATGGAGAGAGGATGAAAGCAGCCAGGCTGTGCCTGTAGGTTTTCACATGAATGTGTTCAGATCTGGCAGAGAAAGGAGGACCTTTAACTTCTAATTAACGAGTTGCTCCTCCTGGGCAGACAACCCCCTCCCCCCACCCCGCCACCACTACCATTTCCCTCTCTGCAGACGAAGGCCCAAGTTCTCCCAGAGCCGGGCGACTCTCTGCACAGGCTGCACTTCCCCGGGCTCCTTGAAGCAGCTGCCACCAGCTGCAGTGCGTGCTGGCTCCTCTCCACCCTGCTTGGGCCTCAGCCCTGAAATCGCTCATCAACAACTTGTTCCGATGCGTAATTGACAAGACCATAACCTCTGAAGGACATTTTATGGGCTTGGCTCTCACCATCGAATCTATCTCAAGTGAAACTGCTTTCCGTTTACTGACACCAAAGAGCCTGGAAGATAAGAACCGGGGTGGATGATGACGTTACAAGCGCGGTGGTTGTTGAAATCTGTCTTATCAACAGGTTTTGGCTAGGTTCTGATTTCAAGTTCTGCCCCAATCGCAGCAAGAGCCCTGTGAGTCCAGATGCCCTATTTAGAGCTACATCATCTCAATAAACACAGAGGAACAGAAAGACACAAATTAATGATGTATCAAGAAAAACATGAGCAGAAAAGGAGACCCAGAGGTTCTGGCATTCAACCCACTGCCCCAAACCCCTCATTCGGATTCCATTCTTCACCACCTTTACTTTCTGTTTCCATACCACAGTCTTTCCAGGGGCTTCATCTCTGGATCCTCTAGATCTTTCTGTTTGGACTATGAAAGAGCCCAATTTCTACCCACCAATCTCATCCCCTAGTGCCTTGACCACCTGGACATTTCTGAAATGGCCTCGCTCCTTCCTACCTCTCTAAAGTCAACAAATGCTCCCTTTCCTGAAATTCCCAGGCCCTCAAGGGAGCTCAGCTCTCTCTCTACTTCCCAGACCCCAGAAGGGGACCCCTGCCTAGAGACCTCCTCTTTCCACCATCATTCATGGCCGTGCCTTGTCATTCTTTAGGTGTCAGAGAGGATATTCCTGCCTTTCATTTGACATAGACCCCCAAGCCCGATTAGCTTCTGTTTCAAAGCCCTATTTGTACCTTTCGGAGTTCTTATACCTGCTTGTCATTATTATTATTATTATTATTATTATTGGGTTTTGTTTGTCTGTTTCGTCTCCCCCTCTAGACCTTGACTCCACTTGTTGAAGGAATAAATGAATGAACCGGACAGATGGAGGAAATCATGTGCCTCCTGTGCACGTGCCTCCTGTGAGACCACATTGAGCAAGACAGATGCCCTCATGGGGCTTAGCGTCTTGCCAACAGAGGTCCTGCGGGAAAACGAAATCTCGAGAGACACCCGCAGAGGCTAAGGACCAAGACCTGGGCAGGAGGAAGGGGACGGCATTGCACATGCTGATAGCTAAGTCTGGGATAAGTATCCCACAAAATCTATTAGTGTTACCAGCAGAGAGGGCAACTGCTTTTTAATAGAAGAAGATCTTCCTTGGAGGCGATTACGAGGCCCTGATAAGGATCAGGTGACATGTTGAGGTTTTGCAGATGGATTAATGTCTGTTTTCATCTCGTTGCTTGCGGCATGTGGGAGTTCTTGGTTTTCAGGGAGAAGATGGGAGAGAGAGTCTCTGCAGAAAGCAGGCTGGGCGGGATTCTTGTGGGTGCTACGGTGGGAAGCCTCTGCCTGCCATGGGTCACAAAGAAAGCTGGAAAGAAAACCCGGGCAACTGGGAAGCAACCTCCATGCGGAAAACACCAGCCAAGATTCTGGTAAGACCCTCCCCTTCCCTTTCCTCCCAAACCTCAGGAGTTTGCCAGCGGCGCAACAAATTATTACTGCTATGGAAGAACCCCTGGGGAAGAACAAGGGTCTGGGGGTCTTTAGAGGTCAAGTCACTTGATAACACAAAAATATTGCAGGGATTGAGGGGCTGGAGAAGAAGGAGGGAAGGAAGCAGAAAAAGAAGGTGCATTTCTCTGACACAGCTCATCCCAAATGCTGTCTCAAACCTGAATACTCTTGTTAGAAGATACTATTCATCCCTTGGTTTCACGGAGAGGTAAACTGAGGCCCAGGTCAAGTCAAAGGTAGACCCAACCACAACAGAACAGAGTCTGTCTCCTGCCTCACTGCACTGTGACCCGGGACGCACACACAGTGAACCTGTAGACCGTGACTCTGAAGATTCCCTGGGTCCGGTCGGTCCCTCCGAGGGCCATGAGGTTGCAGCCCACAGGTTTGCTAGCCCGTTTTCCATCCTGAATGACACAGGGTTCCCGGAGAGGGTACCAAGGTCTCTCAGGTATCGAGACATGAGCAGGCAACCAGGGCATCTCTAGAGCTGCAGCGATGAGCCTGGGGGAGGGTCCATGGGCTGCTTCTCCCACCAGGTGGCAGCAATCAGGCCCGATGCCAGTGATTTTTATGCTCTTCACCCCTCACCCCTGCCCAGGCAACCCGCTGCCCACACCTCTAAGTTCTACCTCTTGACAGACTCACTCTCAACATAAACCGAATGGGAAGGGTCAACCTCAATGGAAAACGCACCTAAGTGATTTGGTGGTCGCTTGTCCGTGGGGTTACCACACACCGTTGGTCGCCTGCAACAGTCCCGGTTTATGTGAGCGGTCTAGACAAAACAGTAATAATGCCTCCTTTTACTTGCAACACTCTTCCAGTCTGGACAAGAAATGCTTGGGTCTTCCTACTTTTAATGCACCCGGACACTCAAGTGTTATATATACACCCATAGAGATGATGTTATTTTAACAAACGGATACCCATTACCGTGAACACCCCTCACTTCCATGTCCTGTATCAACCACCCACCCAACACAACTCTCACCGTGCCACACACAGCGTGCAACCGTCAATGCGACACCCATAGACACCCACAGACAGCATGCACCCAGCCACGAGCCACACTCTCCTACTTCTAATCACACCAGAGTCTCCCAGCCACAGCAGACATGGCTTTCTCCCTTCCACCGTTCAAGCCTAGACATAACCACGCGTATCTCGTAATTTGGGGGAGCACCAGGACAAATGCTCCCGTGCGGGCATCCATCCCAGTCAACTAAGCCTTCAGGGATTTAAAACAGAAAGGCCCTGGCTGTTATAATGGCTACAACCTTGTAAGGACATGAGTCCAAGTTCATTAAGAAGCTCCGTGCAGATGAACCCTGTTGCCGCTGTGATTAATAATCATAATAGACAGTCAGCTGGAGGGCTTCCCAGCTGCGCCTCCCAGGGCCCGGTTCTGGGATCCCCTCTCTAGCCACCAGTGAGTAATGGTTGGGTTTATTGGAAACTCTCTTTCCATTTTTTATGGCTTCAATTAAGTGATGGGGAGAATCCATCATGTAACCTTCTTGCTGCACTGTTAAAGACTTCCAGAGGGGAAAATATTTATCAAACCCCAAACCATCAGAGGAGAGACTGCGGTAAACCTAACAGGAGGCTGGGGTAGCAGAGAGGTGGCTGAGGTGGCAGAGAGAGGAGACGAAAATATCCACACAGAGGTTTCCTGCCTGGACAAAATCCACACTACAAAAACTCTGCTCATTTCACAAACATCAGGCTGCTTTTCCCGCCTCACCGCCAAGTCCATATCCCCACAAAGCATTCCATGAAGTACCCCAGTCATGTGGACTCCTGGAGCCCAACAGGTTGAAGGTGGCGACAAGAACAGAGACACTGGTATGAGGGGTCCTCATCCCAGGAGGGAACGGGAAGTTCGCATGATGGGAGGTTCCGGGCGCTGCACTGTCCACAGAAACATGGCGCCCGCTTGAAAAACTGCCCACATTTCTCATGAAACCCATCCCTGTATTGATAAGAATGCCAAAGGACCCGTTTTCTGGTTGTAACTACAAGTGCTTCCCAATGCCAAGGACAACAAATCCTTTCCCAATCAATTCGTTAGAATCCACAACCTCCTATCCTTGGCCCGAAGTTGGCCCTTTCCCTCTCCCTGACCTCTGCCCAGGCAGCCCTCGTGGTAAACGGAGCTGGCTCTTTTTTCTTCCCTTTAAATTATTCACACCCCAATCTTGGCCACTGGCATTAATCTTTCATTTGCTATTTAGACATCCGATTCCTGGGGCAGGATTGAGAAGCGTCGCTTGGGAGATGGCGTTGGCCGGAGGGGAGGACTGAGGGGAGTGGGAGGCCTGCAGAGTAACAAGGGTCTGCCTAGGATTAATGGGGTCATCACCCTGTTCCCCATTGCCCAGAGGAGGAGAAGCCAGAGACAGGAGACACAGATGTGTCTGAAGGAACGAAATCCCAGTTCCAACTGCTTTGCGAGGAGTGTGTGCGTGTGTGCACACATATGTGTGTGTGTGAGGACGGACTAACTCCCTCTCAGCTCGCAACAGGGTGGGCGCTGTTAGGACACTTGACTCTGGCCTGGTGCAGAGCACAGAGGTACAGGGAGAGATGGTAGCTGGGCAGGGAGAACAGGGATCAAATACAAAAGGACACCCATGTGAGCCCAGGGAGACACACGATTGTCTCCATCTGCTACGTAGTAACAACAGCAGGTTACATAGTATTCGTTCTTAAGTCTTCACTCTAAGAGAAGAGAGAAGATGGAAACGAAATTCCTCTCCCCTCTTCCTCCTCCTTCTCCTCCTCCAAAGCTAACATCTACAGAGGCCAGACACTGTGTTAAATGCTCTGGGTTCATTATCCAGCTAATACCCACAGCCATGGTAGCAGGTGGGCCCCTCGGGAGCCTCCGTGAACCCTCAAGGAAACTGAGGCTTGGAAGAAGTTAAGTAAATTGCTCAAGGTCCCACAGACCTCATGAGTGGTCAGGAGGATTCGAGCAAAGAAGTCAGACTCCAGATAGCAAGCTCTTAACCAGAGATGGAAGAAGAGATAAACAGACGAACACAAGAGTGACCCAGGAGTGTTGGCAAAAGCGGTTAGCGATATGCAGTAAGGTAGTTACTAGACACATGTGTTAAGTGAAAATTAAATAAAATTTAAGGTCCCTTCCTCAGTCCCATCAGCCACATGTCAAGGGCCTCCTAGTCGCGTGTGGCCAGTGGCTGCCTTAGGGACCAGAGCCCACGTGACTCTCGTCATCATCCCTGAGGGTTCTACTGGCTGGCGCTGGGTGGGAGGACCTGGAGAGATGCCGGCAGTGGAACGGCCTTCAGGAGGAAGAGCTACAGGAAGGATGGTGGACAGGGGAGCTCGATGTAGAAGGGAAAGGAAACGGGGCAGCAAGGAAAGGAGAGAGTGAAGCAGCAAGACCGATCAATAGGTTGGCGTCATTACCAAGTGAGACCTCACTCAATGTCACAGAAGGAAGAGTCCTGAGGGTCTGAATGCCAAACCCCTTCTCCTCACCACCGAGCCCACTTGTCCTGGGTCACATGGTCAGCTGAGGCCCGGGCTCTTCCCACCCAGCCTGTCACCCTGGGCCCTTCCCATCCACCCTCATTCTCGAGTGCTCGTGAGACGTGGACCCAGAGGCCGTTGGCGTCATCATCTCACAGCACTCGGACTCCTCACAGGTAGGTTTTGTTTGGGAGAAATAACTGTCATTACCCCTCTTGCTGCGTCTTCCCTTGTGATGGCACAAGGCTGCCCAAGAATGACAAGTTGGGTCTTCGTGAACGAGCAGGCATTGGAAAGGGAAGTGGTCGACTTGGAGGTTGGGAAGCAGCCAAGTAGGACTCTGTGCTCCACTCTGTCCCTGGGGTGGGACTCAGGGCATATGGCGGGCCGTCAGTAAATACTTCTCAGGTAAACCAGTGACCGGTTGGTTGGATAGATGACCTCTGTCACAAAGTCCCTGAACCACTGTATAGCCTAGTGCCACACCCCCGCCCCCCACACACTGCCTTTCATGCACGCCCAGGGGCTTCTCCACAGATCACCGAGAGGGGACGATGGCTCAGAATATAGGACAGATTCAAGTGCAATTCAGAGCCCAATATTAAAGAGTGGGTGTACCCTACTGATGCCTGGACAAAAAAGGGGTTGGTGTCTCTGCAAAGGAAAGTTGCCAGAGGCTGTGTTGCTTGCACTAAAATCCACAGACTATCTCTTAGGGTAGGTTTATAAGTGTTCTCCAAGGACCCCTGCTTCCTTTCTGGCCTCGGAGATCATTACCCACCTCACTGTGCGAGGCCAGCCCATCCTCCTGACCTCTCTCTTACGGACCAGGGCTGTGGGGGAGCCTCTGACAGTCAGAGATGAGACGGCAGAAGGTGGCCCTCATCAGAAGGCATTATTGGGCATCATTTTCCTCACCACCCAAAGAACCTGGTTCTCTCCCCTCCGCAGAGGGCCCGCACTTGGGTCTGGGGCTGCCTCCTTTGCCTGTCTCTAGACCCCTGCTCCACAGTGTTCCCTTAAACTCCATATTCGGCCATTCAAAGGATAAAACTGTTTTGAGACAAAATGAGAAATGTCAGGATATAGACTCTGTCCGGTAGATAAGGAATGAGGTAATGCTTTAGCTCACAAATTCCTTGAGGGTGGAGATTTTAATTTTGTATCCCTTAAATCTTAATCGTGATGTGCAGGAAAAAAAGCCAGGGCAAGTCATAAGCAACCAATATAAGGATGAATAGATAAATAAGACAGACAGAGACAGAGACATGGGGAAGGAGGGACCCCATTGGCACCAAACCTATTGCTCCGGCTCATACCCAGTCTATTGTATCAGCTCTGGGAAGGCTGACTTGCTCCTTGGTTCCAAGTCTCTGTTCTCCTTCTGGAGGTCCCCCATCTGCCTCCTTCAGCTCTGTGGGACACTGCTTTCTCTTGAATTGCTCTGCTACTCATCCTCTGAGCTCAGTCTTCCTTGGTCATTTTGGTTTATTTGGATAAAATTCCCCTAATCCATGGTCCCTCGTGTTTGAGACCTTTTGAGACCATTTAGCCATGGGAGATTCTGGGTGCTGAAGGCCTTCTAGTGGTCATCCACAGTCAAGCACCAGCCAAGCCTGCCCCCAGAACTCGTGGGCCCCCCAACTCCCCCACAGCCCCGGAAGCGGCCCTTAGCTGCCCTTTTGCTCCTGTTGCTGCTCGTTTTATTACATTTTATGAGAGACAGACCATACCCTTTCTCAAGATCCTAACATGACTTGAACTTTAAAAAGAGGTTCTCCTCACTGTCCATCCAGGTTCATTCATCCTTCCTACAAGATCCACCATCCCAGAGGTCTACACCATCCCAGAGGTCTACATCCTATCACAGTCACCACAAATGCTTGGACCCGTCACCTATCCATCGCTCCTCATTTAAAGAAGAGTGCTGTTTTCTACCATGATGTGAGGGTTGGAAGCCTCCTGATGAACATGCCTCTTAGGCCTTCTAAAAGTTTCAGTAATCAGGATGTACCCAACCCAGCTTAGCTTTTAAGGCCTGGAATAATCTGCTCCAGACAAAACATACTGTATTACAATGACCGTTGTCACCTGGCCCTTTAAGGCTGTCATGGAGAGAACGCCTATGGCTAATGACACTGAGGATGTGAAGTTTGGCTAAGCATTCGGTCACAGACGCACTATCTGAAATTCAACAGACACACTGGGCACAGCTGGGAGGAGAGAGGAAAGCAGGTAGCCTCATTCTCATTCTGCCTCTAAGACCAAGGCAAATGCTCTCGCACGAATCAATGTTTTCCTTCCATTGCATAAAGAAAAATCGGCAGTGATGGGGGCGGCGGGTGGAAGAACAGAAGGAAAGGACAGGGACAGAGTGAGGTTGGGACGGGGAGAGGAGTGGGGGAGGGGAAAGGTTCTACCAGATTCTTCCCCTTCACTTCCTCCATGCCTGAATTTCTGTTCCTTTCTAATGGCTGGGGCCAGTGATGTGCTCCCATTGATTGCTATTGATGTTTTTCAATTATATCCGTGACACTTTTGGCAATATGTTTGTCCACACAAAGCCTTCTCGGATCTTGGCTCTTGTCACCTCGCACAAAGAGCTGTCCCTCATCCCTCCGTATCAGCTGTCAATCGAAGGGGTCAGGGAGGGAGTGATGTGTCCTTGGTCCTGGGCTTGCTTTGTTTCTCTTTTTCCACTCAAGAGGGTACAGTCCTCACTCTTTGCCCCCTGGGGAGATGGAAACCTCCCTCTTCAAGGGGGAGAGAACTGGGTGGAAACAAGGGAACGGCCCCACCTGAGGTCAGGTGTCACTCACTTCGCAGCCCATGGTGACCGTTGTTGACAAGAGTGCTCTGTGGGGAGAGATGTGGAGAATCCTGGCCACCAGCTTAGCCTGATCCTGGGCTGTCGGAACAGACCCTTATCCCCCTGAGCAGAGGTCAGCGAGAGGCCCTCAGCCAAGTGTTATCCCTGATACCAAGGGGAACAATAGTAGATCTCCTAGGTTCACATAGACCGATAGCTTTTCAGCATTTTTCACCAAAACCCCTTACTAAGAAAAACAGTTCTCCTCATGACTGAGTGTAAACATGCCTATTTAATTGAAATAAAAGCTTAAGGAAAGAAAAAAAATGCGTGAGGAAAAATTAGCCTTGCAACAAGTGATGGACTCTGGTGTTTTCTGTCCACTGCTCTATTTTTCTAGACTTACTTTTAATACGGATCATGTTCCACTAAGTTGATTCACGACTGACTTAGGGGTTATGACCCGCAGTTTGAGAAAATACTAGACTAGACTGGGGTCAACGAACTTTCCTATAAAGGGCGGATAAGAAATATTTTCAGCTTTGCAGGCTGAAGGCAGCCACAGACAATAAGTAAACAAGTGTGACCATGTTCCAATAAAACTTTACTTATGTGCACGGGAAGGCACATTTTATTTAATTTTCAGGTGTCATGAATTTTTTTTTTTTTAAACCGTTAAATAACATGAAAACCAGTCTTGGCTCACAGGTTATATACATCAAGAGGCGATCCAGACTTAGCCTGGGGGGCCGCAATTTGCTGACCTGTACCCCCACAACGTCACCAATGTCTAGGGCATACTGCCAGTTCTCTTCTTCAAGGGCACTGGCTTCTATGAATAGGTTGGGGTGTAGGGAGTTCCCGACAACCTTGCCATTGCTGCCCACAAGTCAAGGTCAAGCTCATGTTGACCTACAGCCTCTGTGTTAGTCTGATTTATAATGTACTTAATTATTGGCCCTGGTTCCCCTGAATGGTTTCTTCAGAAAGAAGGTGTTTTCTGTGTCATTGGTTTCTCATACTTCCTTGAACTGTCTCTTTGCTTGCTTATCTTCTCCACGAGACTCTGAACCACTAGTTTCCAGAAGCTGCTGGCCCAGTGGAAGGGGAGAGAATCTCTATTCTTTTCAAGTCTTTTTTTTTTTTTTTTTTTTTGGCTCATGTGTGCAGTCTATGCCAGGGACTCCTCCCCAAGTGCTCCTCAATGCCTGCTCCTGGGCTTTAGCTGGCCAAAGCCCTATTACCTAACCTAACGCCATGTGGTCCCGAAGTGTCCCCACAGATGCTCCAGACAACCAAAGGCTCCTCCCTTCCAAACACCTGGCTAGAAATAAGAACACTCGCTTTTTTAAAAAATTGGGGTAAAATACACGTAACAGAAAACTTATCATCTTAACCATTTTTAAGTATCCATTTCAGGAGCGTCAAGATGCTCACATTTATTCTGCCACTGACCTCCAGAATCCTTTCCACCTTGAAGAACTAGAATTCTGTACCCGTTAAATGGCAACCCCCCCACTCCCCCTTCCCATCCGCCCCCGAAACCACCCTTGCAGTTTCTGTCTCTAGGGATGGAATGTTCTAGGTATCCTACAAGTGGAATCATACAGTGTGTCTCCGTTTGTATCTGGTTTAATTCCCTTAGCACGAAGCAAGCCCAGGTTCGTCCATGTCACAGCATGTGTCAGGATTGCCTTCCTTCATAAAACTGAAGAAATGAATACTCACTTTTAAAGGAGGAGTCCTCAAGTTTCCTAGGAAGTCAGGACATACCTGGGCCTTTCTCAGTCTTAACACACGACAAAGTTCAAGATAAAGTCTCCTCCTCTCCTTTCCCCAACAATATCCATCTCCTCATCAGGACATTCCCTAGTCCTCAGAATATTCCCTAGTCCTGCTCCCCTCTGGTTCTTGGTTACTGTGGAGTCAAGGACGGGGAGCAGACTTTATTTATGGAACCCCTGAATTTAAATCTTACCCGTATCTTCCCTTTATTAGCTGTAGGTTTTGACCGGAGCTTTATCGATACAATGGAACCATTGTTGTAAAAATGAGTTGGAAGATACAACCTAATCTAACACAAAGCTTAGAATTCAGTGCTCAAAATGATAATAATAATGATTATTATTAGCCTAATTAGTGATATCCATGGCCACAGTCTGATTCCCTGCAACCCAGATGACCCCTGGAAATCCCCCAGGAGAATCTCATGAACCTCTTTTTTGAGACACCAGTTGGTTTACTACAAAAAGTACGACAGTCAGGGCCTGGGACTCGGATGTCAAATACACCACCGTTTCCCTGTGACCTGGGCAGGCCATTGTCTCTGTTGCTCAGCCTGCTCTTCTGTGAGGGAGATCAGATAATGCCTCTAAAATCCTCCCAGCAATGAGGCAATGTCTTCAAAGGGCTCTGAGCCTTTCACAGGGAAGTCACTGTTAAATCTACACTTGTGGTTTCAGACAAATGCTAATAGTTTGGGAACCAATTCACTCCATTGGTCAATGAATGCTTTGAGCCTTCGCCATATGCAAAGTCCATCTGAGCAGCTAGGAAACAAGGGTAAACCAGTAACCCCCATACTCATCACCATGCATGGCTGGGCACTTACGGGATCTGAAGACTTTGACTTTCCCACAGAACAATGGGAAACTTAAACAGACTGAAAGGATCCCAACTCAGTCAGGAGGAAGGGGAGAAAATTAATATCTCTTGGGGGTCTGTTCTGTGCTACCAGTTTTCTACATCCACAAGGATACTGAACCCTTCTCATATATGGACAAAGATACAAAATCACACAGAGAAAATGTGATCAGCCCAAAGTCACACAGCTGGTATATCATAAGGCTGAGATCAAAAACAGATTCATCTCCCTGTAGAATCTATGAAGCGCCCATGCCTTCAAGCAGCCTTATTAGTAAGGACGCATCCTAATTGTCCATCAGAAACCCATTTGGAGATGGATTCATATTGGTCCTATCTAAAGGGCCTGGCTCTTGTTCCTTTCTGTCTCCTTTATGGCTCAAGCTAATTAGTGATGTGCATGGTCCTATATCTAGTTGCTGATTAATTGGTTATTGGCTTTGCCGAGGGAAAGGAAGTAGCATTCATTAAGTACTTTCCAAGACCCCAGCCCTGTTCCAGGAGCTTTGGGCCATACATTAGCTCTCTTAATCCCCATAATAACCCTATAGAGTGGGTATTATTATCCCATTGGACAAAGGGTCTAAAAGGTTAAGTATTAATAGACCACCCCAGAAGACAGATAAATTGGGTGGCCCAGCACCTTGGGAAACTACGGAAGGTGGAACCCTCTTATAGCCAAAGGAGTCAGGCCCCTCCACCCCATCAGCCTCAGAGAGGCAAGGGAGAGTAAAATGGATCTTGCGGTGGGTTCAAATTAGGAACATTTCTCATCCTTGCCCCTCCGGCCCCTCGGGGTGGCTCAGGTTTCTTTACACGGCTCCTGAGCTACGTTCACCCTCCTTAGCCACCCCTGAGCACACCGCACAGTTATCCAGAAAGACTCAGTAATAGGGTAAAAGCTGCACTGGGTAGGGCTCCACCTTCCCAGCACTGAGCTAGATACCTTGTATCCATCTTCTCCGTTCCTTTTTGTAACAGTGACATCAGTTTATACTTGGATTTTGCACAATTTGTGCATTGCATTTAGTTTTTCCCCAGAGACTAAAGCTTACAAGGTAAAGCGAAACTCCGCAGCTCCCCAGCTAGGAAATGCGAGGCAGATTCACCTGCCCCGGCCCCATCATCCTGCTGCTGTGGAGATAATACGGAGGCTTCCCCCTCCCATTTGACAGATGGATAAACTGAGTCCCCGAGCAGAGATTTGGGGCTAGACGTCGGTCCCACTTCCGTTTGCCTTTCCTAATGGAGCCAAAGAGAAGAGGTGAACTGTGAGAGATGCCGGATAAAAGCTAGTGTTGAAAAATAAATGCCGTAATTTGTTTAATTGTTTCTCACTCCTCCCTACTGCAATAGCACAGGGTTTTAAGGAATTCTGCTCCTCCCTGAAATGATCCAATAACAAAATATCTGACTGTCTCTGGGCCCTCCCTCTTGTACCCTCTCTGCTGCAGAATGTTTTCTGTTTACCCCTGTTCTATGTCTTCACAATTGTATTATTTGCATAGCAACGCACGGGGACTGCAGGACGAGAACCACCAGCATCTGGGCCAAGGCGAAAATGTGAGGGACTGTCCAGGGCTACGCACCACTCATCCCCAGGCCCCTCCATGCGGGGCAGGGTAGCACCCAGGGCACCCCTCCCCCCAGGGTGCACGGTCCCCCACTATCTCCTGAGCCTGGCCTTTGCTGCCTACGCCACTTCAGTTGTCCAGAGGAGAAACGGAAGGGAAGAAACCCAAACCTCCTCTTTAGCAGGGTCTCTGGATTTCCTGGCTGCAAAAGGAGGAGCCTGGGCCCTACCTTCCAACTTCACCAGGGCCACGCCTTGGACATGCAGGCCTTGTGGATTCACACACTGCATCCCAGGGTTGTGTGTTGCCCCATCTCTGAGTGCCTTCTGGAGAAAAGGCAGGTCTAAGAAGCCCAGTGCCAATTCCCCAGTCCTGAGGCCAGCTGTGGTTGGACAGGCAGAGGAGCGAGCTCAGTTGGGGAGCTGCTGACTACGCAGCTGGGAGAGGATAGACCACCCCCTCTAGAGGACACCCAGTCAATCTCAGGCCTTTCCCATCCCTCCATGGGAACTCAAGTCCTGGGGAGCCCCCACCCTGCCTGGCAAGTCAGGAGGGCAGTGGTACCCACCCACCAGGTCCTCAGAGTTCCTGCCCCGAGGTTCCTTATGACATGTCCCCTCTCCAATGTAAGAACACCATATACAGATTCAATTTGCAATTATCCTTAGAATAGACCGTATTCCCCAAATGGTGTGTTCTGCCAGCGTGTTCTTTGGCAGCTGTCCTGTTCTGTCCTAGGGCGGGGTCTTGGCTGGGGTGCGTGAGTCCTGGCGGGGGCGAGCCCTTCAGGCACCCTCTGCAACCCACCCATCCTCCCTGGAAGCCACCGTGGAGGCTTCTCTCAGGCCCGCCCTTGGGCCGGGGGTCTGAGCACCCCGGCAGCAGGGTAGGTGAAGCTCTTCTGCCCCTGTACCCCAGCCGCCCTCCTCAGAGGCCCCGCGCTGCACCGCCTTCCCCAGGGAAACTGTCTGGAACACGGAAAACCATGCTCCTGGCCTCTCTTTGCCGCCAAGCCCATCAGAGGCCCGGCACCAGGCCCCCTGGCCCTGCTCAGGCTCTGTCAGTCTCCTCTGCATCTCCCCAGTGCCAAGATAATAAAGGGGGGGACGGTTTTTTTCTCTTCCTTCCAGAGTGTAGACCAATTAGCATTTTTTAAATTACCACTGGAGAAATACACCTAATTAGCCACTATAAAGGAAAGCTTTAAAAAAAAAAAAAAAGTCATAAATTTTCTAACTGGCCACAGTTCGGAGACACTTTTAAAGCTAATTGTGTGTTTCTGTACTAACAGGGGAATTGGTAAAAGTTAGAAACGGATTTTATGACCTTGGTGGGAAGAGGAGGGAACTCGCGGGTTGACCTCCTCAGGCCAAGGAAGGGCTAATTTCTCTTTGCTGGACTCACTGGACCTCCCCCGCTCCTCTTCCTCCACCCCTGCCCCCCCCCCCCCACCTCACCACAAGTCCTGGCTTGGTCATGGGTACCTGCTTTTAAGTGGAGTGGGGGAGGCAGGCAACAAGCAGCCAGGCAGCCGGGCAGTAATGCAAGGAGGCAGAGAGGGAAGAGAACCGAGAGAGAGAAGAACAGGAGGGAAAGTAAAGAAGAAACTCTTGAGGAAACGGAGAGCTGGGAGTCAAAGCCAGATTCCAGAAGCCTGCTTCTCATTTGCGTCGCCCGTTAAACTCTGCATCACGTGACTGGGCTGGGCCCCTGGGCTCTACTTGCGCTTGGTCTGTTCCAAACTGGGGGCCAACAGGCAGCCCTTCAGCTTCCTGCCCAGGTTCACGCTGCTCGGCAGCCCCAAACTCCCTGCTCCTGAAACAGAGAAATGTCATAAAGTGCAGACACAAGGCTCTGACGGGCATCATTTTGGACAAAGGCGGCATGGTGGAGTTTTTGGTTCCTGCAGAAGGGGCAAGAAAGCCTCCTCTGGAGGGAAAGCTGCGTAAGAACGGGGATGACTAAAAGGAGACTAAGGAGAAGACTGCAGAGGGACTGCAGTGTCCCCCGACCATCCTGAAGACCCCACCTGCCAGCAGTTCCCTGGCTCTTTGGTGCCCCCACAGGGACACATCAGAAGAGCTACCAAGAGGCATGCCTGGGTGGCTTAGTTGATTGAGTGGCTGACTCTCGGTCTGGGCTCAGGTCATGATCTCAGGGTCCTGGAATAGAGCCTAGTCAGGCTCTGTGCCTAGTGCAGCATCTGCTTGAGATTCTCTCCCTCTCCCTCTGCCTCTCCCCCTGCTCACGCGCACATGCAGTCTCTCTCTCAAATAAATAAATGAATCTTAAAAAAAAAAGAAGAAGAAGAAGTATTACCAAGAGGGTGAGCACGGGGTTCCCCACCACCATAAGTACCGCTGGGTGGCTGGGTGCTGGGGCAGAAGCTAAGGGAAGACTAGGATGCTATTGTTATCTTGCCCTGTGCCAGGTCCCCCTGTGAGGTGCACATGTGCAGCCATGGTCCTGCTTGCCTGACCCTAGCTGTGGCCTCCTAGTTGGTTGAGGGCCCAAGAAGTAGGTGCTTGAGTTTTATAAGTAGAAGCAGTGAGGTCCAGAAATGGGAAAGCATTCACTCCAGTAAAGGACTCCATACCAAATTTTTTCTTCATTCACTAAGACCTTGTTTCTGTATGTTACAGAAGACAATAGAGAATTCACACACAGTTTGGAAACATGTTCTGGAAAGCCTACAATGCGTATTCTCAGTGGGGGCAACAGCATCCCCCAAGAGCATGAGAATTGGAGGGTGTACAAAAATCCTAGATATTACACTGGTCTGTGGCTCTCCAAAGCTCAGCCCTACCTGGAGAATTGTCATACCTCCTCATTTGGAAGAATTTAAATTGAGTTTATTGTTCTCTTAGTGGGAGAAGGTGATAATGAGAAAGAGTCTGAGAAACTCTGGCCTAGGGCAGTGGCCCCCGCGTGACTTGCCATGGCCACATGGGCCAGAGATGAAACCATTCATGTTCATCCCCTTGACTGAACAAGAAATTAGGCATAGGAGTAGGCTCTTCCCTGGGACAGTGAGCCCTATATGTCCCAATGAAGGCAATGAAAGGCAATGACAAGCTTTAAAAGGGTTAATAGATTCAGTCTTGGAGGCTGAAGTAGCACCAGAGCCTGTATGTTCTTTCAGCTCAGAGGAAGGAGCTTCCAGAACCAAACTATGTCAGGAGCCCCTTCCTACCCCTCAGCCCAGACCTTAAGCCCAGAAAGAAATGGGATGCCCAATGGATATGCTCCAGGCAACCTGAAACAGGAATGAAGTTTGGGGCTGAGAGGATTCAGGGTCTTAAAAATAGCCAGTGGAATGTGGGGGTTCTGGGTGGAGGACTGAGGGAAAGCAAGGGAACTTTGGGTCCCCAACACTCATGGACACCCCCCCAATACCCCCCTTGCTCCCCACTCCAAACAGAGGCTCAGAAGGAGGAGAGAAAGAGAGAGAGAGATACCCAAGAGGTCAGTCACTGCCCCCACCGTGCCGCAAGTGACCCCAGGCTGAATCCTCCCAGCCAACAGTGCGGCTTCCGGCCTGACCAGACTCAGCCTCCACGGGCAGCTCTGGGTCTGGCAGAACAAGCGCTGAGCCGCATGTGTCTTCAAATGCCGGCTCCAGCATGGTGGAGACATCTTTGGGAACTTACAAGTCACGTCCTTAGAGAAGGGCTGTCTGTGTCCAATGCCTTCTCTAGGACCTGTCACATGCTAGGAGCGTCACACTTTTGTGAAATGGAATTCAATTCTTCCTAAAACGTTTTCTCGAAAGGAGAATAGGAACGATAGTCTCCCTGGTGTGAGAGAGGCTCTGTGAAGGGTCAACGAGAGGAAGCTGATGGCGGCCCGGGAGGGAATCATCAAGCACTAGGCAAGGTGGGCGTCCTTGCCTGGTCCCTCTTCACCTTCTCGAAGACCCTCAGTGCTCTGTGCGAAGCTGATTCACATCATTTCCGCAGAGCAGGGATGACGAGCAAAGCGGGAGGGGAAAGCACCATCATCCTCACAGAGACACAGATGAGCCCCAAAGCAGATCTTAGGTGACAGTGATGGCCCCGAGGGCACCCCACGTGCCCTGTATGCACCATCTGCTGCCTGGCCCCTCTACTGGGGTGCGGCTCGAGGATGGAGGCCCCGCTGCCACTCTCCCAAGGACCTGCTACCAGCCGTGCCATTTTAGCCACTCGGGCCCAAATCAACAGAAAGTCCCCATGTTCTCTCTCCACGGGCCCCTCCCCAGCTTTCGGCGGGGGGGTGTTAGATGGCTCAAGAGTTGCATTTTCTTTTTCTGTCAAGAAAGCACAAACAATTCAGTCCCAGGAGGGAAGGGCCCTGCTCCCCCGGTGGCCACTGGCAGGATCCCCAGGGAGCTCCGCCAACGTCACCGCGGCAGCAGAGAAAGGGAAAACAGCCAGGCCTGTGGGGCCTCAGAGCAGGAGGGAGATTTGTCATTTATGAATGATTAAACCAATACTCCCACTACCTCCATGAGTGCTTCTCCTAGCCACCCCCCACCCGGACACAAGGAACCGTGAGCGGTGGTCTCTCTGTCCCCACCTTGTGCCTGCCCGGCGCGGACGACGCAGCCTCCTGCAGACAGCCTGGCCCTGGCTGGCCTCCAGGTCCTCACTTACCTCCCACTCCATTCCCTGTCTGCAATTGTTTCCAATCAGTTTAGGAAACGGCTCTGAGAACAATTAGAAAAGATAACGAGAAGGAATTACATAATTACAGTCCGTCTAGATCTCAGGCGCTTCAAAAAAAAAAAAAAAAAAAGGCTGAGCTGAGTCCAAACAGGGATCGAGGCAAGGAAAAAGCCAGTGTTTGTGGTGAGCAGTGGGGTGCCAGGGCTGGGGCCCTGCAGGGAGGGGCACTCCTGAGTGCACCGGACTGGAGCCCAGGCCACAGCCTCAGAGGACAAGTCTGCAAGGCGCAGCACCGTCCTCATGCAACACAGACTTCTGCAGAACAGGCAGGTAGACTAGAGACCCGTGCCTACCTGCAAGCAAGACAGGCCTTCCTTACACACCATGCGTCTCAAACTTAATGAGAACGGTTCACCCCAAACCACACAGAACTTAGGATTCCACCCCCCACCCCACACCCACATGCTCTGTGTGCACTTACAGGCTCCTTAACACCAGCCTGTCATTCCAGCAGCTGATGGGCCCTATGGACTGGAAGAGGTGGAAAGTCCTTCATTTCTGACCAAAAAGGCTAAGTTACGGGAAGAATTCTGTCCTCCACTACAAGGCTCACACACCTCTCCTGTAAAGGGCCAGGGAGCAAATACTGTGGCCTGTGGGCTGTGTGCTGACTGCTGCAAAGACTCAGCGGCTCCTATAACACACATCTTTCTAGAAAGATCTGCCATATTAGGATGTTCCCTCCCTATCCTCACTCTACTCAACTGAGTAGTCAGAGAAGGGAAATGAGAAATAAAAGTGACCTACAAGCTAGAATCCAGGCTAAAGACACACACAGAAGGAAATGCTGAAGACCTAGAGCCCGAGAAATGACCAGCATCACCCAAGGGACAAAGATTCGTTCTGCACCTTCTAATCTGACTACTATAGAATTGCTCAGACCTGAACCTTTAACCTGGGCTGGTCTGCCCACCACATTTTTGACCACAGACAAAATGTGCACGGCTATCTGCCAACAAGACTTCACTTACGGACCACTGAAGTTTGAACTTCCTATCATTTTCACATGCCATTAAGATAGACTTCTTCTTCTTCTTCTTCTTCTTCTTCTTCTTCTTCTTCTTCTTCTTCTTCTTCTTCTTCTTCTTCTTCTTCTTCTTTTTTATTTTTTTTTTAATTTTCCCCCCAACCACTTAAAAATGTAAGAACTCTTATTGGCAGGCTAGATGGAGACAGGTAGCCCAAATCTGGCCTGTGGACCAGAGTCTGCCAGCCCCTACTCCATAAGCTGCTGGAGGACACTGCTTCTCTGAGTGCTTCACACACACAGCTTTGACACAACTCTATGGGCTCAGCCCGGCATGCAGAGTCTTGATGGTCAGTCTCTGCCGGGTGACTCTGGCACGACAGCCCAGGCCACCCCCAACCATGCAAAGCCCTCAGGACATCTCCCTACAAGGGCGAATTGACATCACCACCAATGTGAGCAAGCCGGGCAAGTAGAGGAGAGGTGTTCCTAGCCAGGGAGGCAGTCACCCAGTGAAATGAATGGAAGAGAGACTCTGTCCCGATTCGCCCCTCTCTAACCAGACAGAGGATCTCCTGCCTATCGGGCAATGAAGGGCCAACCTCCGGGCTTCCCATGCAGAACACCCCAGCTCACCACTGTGTCCTCCCACGCCCTCTCCTCTCCCCATCAAGGAGTACAAACGTCTACATTCATTTAAAACAAATGCATTGCGTCGCACGCCTTCTATGGCACTGTGCCAGACGCCAGTTGGGCGCAGGATGCCATACACGTCCTGATACCAAGTACCCATTCAGGGAGCACCTTGCGCACTGGACCCTCTTATTCCTCTCATCCTCAGCACCCAGCACTGCATAGGACATGCAGGAGAGGCTCCGGAAATGTTGATTAAATGAGTACGCGGATTTCTGGGTGAGATGGAAATGATTAGGGGCATAAGAAAGATAGATCAAATCCTACAGACGTGGAGAGGAGGGAGAACGTGTGCCCAGTAAGGGAAATCAAGAAAGGCCCCGTGACCGTTGAAGCAGTTGAGCCAAGACTGTCAAAAATGGGTGTGTTTGGGGCCTGTGGAACTGGGGCAGAGAGAGAGAGGGAGAGAGACAGAGAGAGGAGGCATTCCAGCTAGAAGGATAACCAGCAAGGGCCTCAGGCAGGATGGCGTCTCTAAGAACACTGGTAGGTTAGCTTGCTGATCCATGCATGTAGCTCAAGGAGTAACAATGAGTGTTAAGAGCCCAGAGTTGAACTCTATCCAAATCGCTGAGGGCCCAGAATGTCAGACAAAGGAGTTTAAATCCATGTAGGTGGTGGGAGGTGCTGGGTTTTCTGAACAGGGGTGGTTGGGTGCTGATGAGATTAGGAAGATTAATAGGGCAGCAGAGTGCAGAAGGACTGGAGTAAGCAAGGAGTCCTTTTAAAGAAACCCTGAGCCAGGACAGAAGCAGGCAGGTTCAGTCCCTCCGCTAAGGCAGGAAGAGTGGCCTGGGTTATCGGTAAAGGTCAGTGACTAGCACGGTAGAGCCTGGAGGCCAAGCCCAGGAGTCAGCCCCAGCACTTCCTGGAAATGGTCCCTCCTTCCCGGGAGCCAGTTTCCCCGCCTGCAAAATGGAGTGAATTTGCCAACAAGCCTGTTGCGAAATCAGGTGAGGCTGTCCGTGCAAAGCGCTTATGCACGTTCCATCAACATTAGTCATTATTGTTATTCTTATACCCCAATAAATGTTACTGTAGTAGGGAAACACAACTAGTTAACCCCCTCTTTGAATGCTGTGATAAATACCATGTATTTCTATCTACTCGGCGGTCAAATTGTGTCCCTTGGTCAGAAGTCACTTTTGAGCCAAAGCAGCTTCTTTGGGTTGGGGGGGTGGGGGTGGGCATTTCTACAATCCCCATTCGCCCCCTTTCTCATCCTCCAATCCCCGGATGGCGGAGCCCTGGTCATATCCTTGGGAGCGGACATATATTCTCCCAGGCCCCTTCCCGGCATCAGCGGGGGGCAGCCAGCGACAAGACATGTACAGCGCCACATGGCACTTTGTCAAGGAAGTCAGTGTGCTCCGCAGAAGACGCACAGCCCCCAGCCCTGTGGGAGGGAGGGAGGAAGTCCTGACCCAGAGGTCAGATGCCTTCTTTCTTAGAACATAGAGGCATCACAAAGGGATTCAAGCCTCCAGCCAGTGGGCAAATACAGGGGGCTCTCTGACACCCAGACTCTCTTGGGATCCCTCCTGCTTAGCCTTAGTGAGCAGACACTTGTGAATCCTCTGACCAGCTGGGGAAATGACCAGCAACAAGGCATGAGGAGCACAGGCCTTGAATGTAGGCTGTCACGGGTTCCAAACCTGACGTTGCCCCTCCTTGGCCCTGTGACTCTGTGAACGGGGACAGCAGTTAAATGCGGGGACAGGAGATCAGGTATCTTCAGCACACACCATAGCGCAGCACCTGGGACTTCCAGCGTAAAGGCAGAAGAATCTGGAATTCAGTGACATGACAGGTGTGCTCACCGTCTGTGATGAGGTTAGAGCCTCTTTTAATCGACACCTTGGACCTGGGAGAGGGATGTGGCTTTAACCGAGCCTAGAGCATCCCTGCAGGGCCACTGTGGGGGCCTCAACTCACCCACTCTAAGATGGCCCCCAATGTCCTTTGTGGGTCCCATGCTTCTCTTCTCTTCCCTGGGCCGGCGCCTGCCTGCCCCCTTCCCCAGCAGCCGGCTGCATCTCCCGTCTCTGCATCCAAAGGGGAAGCCTCTGAAGGAAGACTCACCGCCCCCCCCCCCATGGCATTGCCCAAGAGGCCCTTAGCCCACTTCCCGACTCCGTTCAAATCCTGTCTCACAACGGACCATGTCTCCCAAGAGCAGGAATGCCAGGCCAAGGGAGCAGGAGAGGGGATTTCAAAAAGAAGAAGGAAAGAAAGGTGTTCCCATTTACAGAGAAGCTCTCTACACAGTACAGTGCAGCCGCTTCCTCCTGCATTGCCATCTGGTTGCTACTGGCAACCAGGCAATCATATTTTTCTAGACCCAGATATAATCATCATAATCAATATAGGGTATTTATCCCACTTCTGGGTTTCAAGGAGCTTGAAGTTCTTTCACATCCATTATTCTTTCTTCATGAACACAGGGAAGACATGGGGAGGAAGAAGCATGTGTGTTGGAGGTTGGTGGGGAAGCACCGTGAGCTACTGCCTCTATTTAACAGACGGAAAAACTGAGGGAAGGAGTGAGACAGGGAGCCAGGAAGGACTGCTCACCAGAAACGAGTATGATTAATGTAATTAGCAGGCGAGACGTGTGTTTTTACAAATAATTGCTCAATTACTTCTCCCCAAGAAGTAGGCTCATTTCACTTCTACGGATGAAGCCCCAAAGATCTAGTGATTTGTCCAATGACACACACCTAGAAATGCAGTTGCTGAAACTCAAACGCTTTTGAGTCCTGCTTCCCGTGTTGTTTGCCACGGTACCTCTGCTCAGAATCCTAACACACCATTTGAGTTAGCCTGCCGCTTCCGTGCGTGGCTAACACATGGCAGTAAATGCTTATCATTCTACCACGGGCTCTTACATATGTAATTCTCTCGAATGCTGGTCGATGCTGGTACCAAGTGGGCAACAAGAACAAAAATAACAAGTCTGAAGCATTTGAGGGGCTTGGCAAGCTTAGAAGATGTATTTAATTTCCAAATTTCTATGGACATGCCCTGGCCAGGGTAAAATTTTTGAGGGGGAAAAAAATCCATCTTTTTGACTTGTGAAATCATTTATCGCTTTGACAACTCTGGGATGTTACCCGTTACTACAGTGATTGGTTTGATGTCACGCTTTTATTGTAGCAACCAAAGTGATGCTTGAGCCGTGCCTTGGGGGTCCCTGAAGAAGGGGTCCACCCTAATCACCTTCCATCCTCAACACCAGCAAAGGCTCCACTTCGCTAGTTAGCGAAACACGGGTGGCCCGGGGTAAAGGACAGCCAAAAAACTACACCTGAAAGAGGAAACATGTGACCATGGGCAGAGCCATTCTAAATAGGATGTTTTTCTGAGTTTTATGCTTAGCATTCATTTCCCTTTAAAGACAGCAAAAACACCGCTGTAATAAGAGGGCGACTGGCTTGCCTCTGAAGCTTCCTCTCTGTTCTCAGCAGAGAATGAACTGGCTATTTTCCTCACCTGGGATGAGGCATTTTACTCCTTGGAAGGAGGGGCCCCCACACAGAGGTTTCCTCCTGTGGCACCCCGACCTCCTAGAAGGAGATGAAAGGAATCTGGTCACCCCTTGCCTTCCCATCTAGCTCTCCCCATATGCTAGAAAGATCCGCCATATTGGGAAGTTCCCTCCATACCCTCACTCTACTCAACTGAGTAGTCAGAGAAGGAAAATGAGAAATAAAAATGCCCCCACAAACTAGAATCCAGGCTAAAGACACACAGAAGGAAAAGTAAAGACCCAGAGCCCTAGAGATGATGACCAGTGTCACCCAATGGACAAAGATTTGTTCTGCACCTACTATATAATTGCTCCAACCTGAACCTTTAACCTGGGGTGGTCTTCCCAGCACCACGTGCCCTTACCTGACTACAGGGACACCAGCGACATTTGGTTTTCCCTTCCCTTCTGTTCTTATGTCTCCTTAGCTCCTGACATTTTGCTTTTGTCTCCTATTGCCCATCCCCAGCTCCCTCAACGGAACCCGACCAGGCGCTCGCAGCATTGAATTTCAGTGTCCTTTTTGCCCACAGCTTGCATTCAACCCCCCAGTTCCATGGTTTTTTGGCTACTCAGGGTGCCTGTATCGTTTGTCCCGGGGGCCCAGCCCACCTTAGCCAGCCTGGCTGGCATCTCTACCATACCCATAGCCACTTCCCACAGTGGGAAGCAAAGAGAGAGAACATGAGGGTGAACATGTTGTAGGCACTTTGCACTCTCTCCCAGAAACTTAAAAACTCAACATTAGAAATTCAGTTTCTCTACAACATGGGTGAGGTTGGGGTCCTTCTCAAGCCATGCTGTTCTGACTCTGTCTAGCCACCCATTCCCAGAGGTAAGACTTGCTCCCTTCTGAGTAGCTGGCCACCTGTTTTCTCCTTTTAAGCCTTCCAGTATCCTTAAGATGGATGAAGGGATATGATCACACAATCCCTGCTTTGTGGCATTCAGGGACACTAAGACACACACAGCCTCCTGAAGGCAGGCTGGGCTGGGCTCTGACCATCTTCGGGGGCATGACCATGAGCCTGACTGGTACACATATAGAGCTGTTAGAAGAGGAGTCTCTGGTGTAGATGGAACCCTTGAGCACACCTGTGTCTCTGGCCCTGCAGGTGGCGATAACCAAGGTCCCACTCTGATTTTTCACTCAGCATGGAGATCCCAAGTTCACCTCCTCCTCCCGGTTGCCCTGGGGCCACTACAGGGGAGCAGGCAGAGCTGAGGTTCAGTTTCCCAGGCCACCCAGGCATGAAAGGCACTTCTCAGGACCTGTCTACATGTCTGGCATCCAGACCCACCACCTGTATCTCTGGGATTCTAGCAGGAAGTGTGTGTGCCCTGCCTCGGGCATCCTGGCCATGCAGGGCCACATCCTCAACTAGGAGAGTGGCCTCGTGGTGGAGCCTGGCTGAGATCCGCCATCCTCTTTCTCAGTCGTGGACCCATAAACTCCTGCCAAACATGTAGCTGTAGCCTCGGGGGAAAAACAAGGAAGGAAGGAAAATAACCAAGGTGGGGAGAGGGGAGAGATTCTGAAATCTGGACAACATCAAGAGCCGGTTTCCATGACAACCACCCCTTATTACGGTTGCTCAAACCGCAGCCTGTTCTAATCAGGGTGGACTATGGAGGCTTCGGTCCCAGGCCGTGACTGCCCCCACCCGCCTGGGCGGAAGGACCCCTGACACTCTCCGAGGACCCTGCTCTCGCAGGAATGGGGAGATCTGTTGGGGAAAGGAGTATGGGGATGAAGAGTATGGAAAGTGGAAGAAGACACAGTCGGGGGCCCAGGATGGCACAAGTGTGGGAAATGTGCGTGCGTGTGTATGCACATGTGCACATGTGAGTGCATGTCAGGGGATGGTTATCTTGGCACAGGGGAGCCCTGAGCACCCAGCCATCATGCCAGTGTGGCCGTCTGTGGGCACGCCACCTGAGCCTGTCTGCATCTCTCTCCCTCCTTTCCGACACCTTGGAATACTCTCGCTTCTCTCCTCTCTTGCAAAGCTCTAGGCTGAAGGCCACAGGCTCATCCCCATAAGGCAAAGACGGGGGTCGGAGCCCAGCAGAAAGCAGGCACTGGCAGCTTTCTCAGTGAGCTGGGATGAAGAGAAGAATCGCACGAACACTCTCTAGAGTTACACCAGAGTGGGGGGATTATGGCTTAGGGACGCCTAACCCAGACTCCAGGCTCCTCAAGTTCCTAGAAAATGATTGGTGACTTCCAGGTTTTCCTCCAACCCACAGATGGGGCCTCAGAGGTGAACAACTTGTCAAAGTCACCCACTGGGTCTGGGGTCGGCCTGGAGCCGCTGTCCCCAGAAAACTGAACTCTCCCCTGCTCCCTTGGAGAGAGAGCTGCTCTCTCCCTCCTCCTATGCCCGTCTGGCAATCACCCAAACACACTGCAAATCAGATGACATATGACACACCACACTCCGTCCTGCTCTGGAGGGAGTCCGTCTAGGGGGACAAGGGATCTGGTTTATATTTTAAGCAGCTAGAGTAAAAAATGGGGGGGAGGTGGGGGCTGGTGAGGTAAGGCCATGGCAAGGAACACTGTGAGGCTGTCGGGGGTAATTACTTGGCCCAGCCATCCTGGAGTGGGGAGAGGGGGGAGCCGGGCACAGGGGACGGCCTGCCCCCTAGATGGTGAGTGTGTGGAAAGAACCAGTCAGCATCAGGAACTCCAGGCTTCCACCTCCACCTTATCTGCCGGTGTCACGGCCACTGTTGGAGACCCAAGAAAAGGATCCAGCAGGGGGACAGAGCCCCATCAGACAAGGAGATCTTTCCCTCAATTTCCACCCTTTAGAGAGTCTCTGAGAAAACCTTCCATTCAACCCCCGACCTAAGTCACTACAGGGCAGAAACTAATGGCCTGAGTTTCCCCAGGAGACAAGGGGAGACCAAAAATCAGCATAGGACAGAAATTAACAAAAAGGTCACTGACCAGGAGATTGGGGGAGGATGAGGTTTATGTGCCACAAACTAGGAATGACCCACAAACAGCACCAGCCCCTCCTTCCAGCTGGGAGGTGGTTCCAGGCAGTGGCTTCACAGCTGCCACACTCCACAGCCAGGTGCGAGTTTCAGGGCCTAACGTCACTTGGGCTGTTGGCCTCTCAGAGACCACCCCTGCAGGAGCTTGGATTTCCACCTGGCTTGGATTTCAGTGGGCTTGCTGGCCACAGAGCCCCCTAAATGCTCCATCTTCTGCAAGTACTACTTGTTCAGGGATAACGCCCATTGAGACTTTAGACCCAATGTCATGACTGCAGAAAGGCATTCCTTCCGGGTTCCTTCTTCCTGTTTCCCTGAATCCTCAGGTGAAAAAGACTACTAGCTGTCACTATGGAAAAGAGAATCCAGTTCAAGTGACCCACCATTTGTTTTTTTTGGGGGGGGGGGAATCTCTATGCCCAACGTGGGGCTCAAACGAACACCCCGATATCAACAGTCACGTGCTCTACTGACTGAGCCAACTGGGCGCCTCTACTGCATGTCTGTTTTGCTCTTCAAAGATAGTCTCCATGGGACGCCTGGGTGGCTCAGTGGGTTAAGCCTTTGCCTTCAGCTCAGGTTATGATCTCGGGGTCCTGGGATCGAGTCCCACATCGAGCTCTCTGCTCGGCAGGAAGCCTGCTTCCTCCTCCTCTCTCTCTCTCTCTCTCTCTCTCTCTCTGCCTGCCTCTCCACCTGCTTTTGATCTCTGTCTGTCAAATAAATAAATAAAAAATCTTAAAAAAAAAAAAACAAAAAAATGATAGTCTCCATAAGCAAAAAGGTCAGGATATGGAGCATAAAAAGTCAAATCCTGAAGAGTACAGGTCTTTGCCAACAGCCAGAAAGGAGCTCACTGCCTCTCCCCTTCGGTGGTTGAGCTCAGACGGTTAGCAGACATGATGAAGCTGACGTCTCAGGGGCAGAAATCTAGCAGGGGGGATACGAGCGCGGTGTGTGTAGGTGGACGCACACACACGCACACGTTCTCACAAAGGAAACCACGATCATTGGTGGAGTGTGGGTGCATATGTGAAAGTTGAAGGTCCTGCCTTAGCAATGGCACAGAATGGGAAGAGAGCTGCTTCTGAGTCAAAACATCGCCCCGCCCCACGCCACCCGTCCCGGATCTGTGCCTCCACACCCTTAGCCTGCCAGGTCCTGCTGGATCTCTTCACACTCCTCTTGTTCTCCTCTTACTGGAGGCAAAGCTTGGATCTGGAGAGATCTTCATCTCTCCCGCCCCAAACTGACCCATGCCACTACGTACACACATCTTGCAAATATAGAAAAACCCAGAGGCCTCAGCCGGTACGACACACGCACACCAACAGTTGCTGCCATCTCCCCAAGCCACGTCTAGGGGAGCACAGAGAATAGCCTGATAGCGGAGGTCACTCCATCACGTTGGGGACAACCACTGTCGCCTGGAGAAAGGGAAGTGGAGAGGGGTAAGGAGCACAAAGGGGACTGGGCAAGAGCGAAGACAAAGCCAAGGGTTCAGTGAGGGCAAGGCTGGGGGCGAGACAAAGGTTGGTGGCTGGAGCCACAGGAGTATGTGGTCGCCCTTGCGGGAGCATGAAAAGAAGCCATTCTTCACCTGGGGCCCTCCAGCGGGGAGGCCACAGCTTTGGTGCACTTTATAGGAAGGTCTCAGCCCATTCTACAAACACACAGGTATATACCGCACCAAGAGCACGCCCTGGTAACTTGAGATTAAAAGTTGTTAAAGCCACCGACCCTGGTTAAATCAAGAGCACATGGAGCTTTGATTTCCTTACCCAGGAGATGCAGGCACTGCTAAGCCACTCTTTCCCAGAGCTGCTTTTATGATATAATCCACAGATAAAGCACTGGGCACAGTGCCTTGCATGTACTAGGTGTTCAATAAACATTCATTTGTTCTCCTATTTTCCAGCCCCCCCATCCAAGGTCTAAAACAAGGTAGCAAAACTGGGGGAGTAGCAGATACATAATGTCATTATTTGTAAAGCAGCTATGCATTATTCAGGTAGATGCGCAGATGGGCCCTTCACGACCACACAAGGAATATTCCCATTGGACGATAACTGTAGCCAGATAATTGCAATGTCAGTCCAACACAGATTTCCAAGTGTCATGTAGTCCAATGGTAAAGTGAAGACTCCAACGTCAAAACTTGACAGCAACCCCTATGTACCACTTGCCAGCCATCAGCCTGGCTCCGTCCAACACCCAACATCAACCTACAACCTGAGAGATGCTTCAAAATTATATAATTCTCTAAAGCTTTCGATGTGCTCAATATTGACAACTCTATTCTTGGTTTAATTTTTTTTTTTCCAATCTTCCTTATGACTGATTGTCAGGATATCAAAACAAAAGCTCTGTTCCAAATCAGCTGGCCACCACCGGACCGTAAGTGGTCGAAAGGCATTTACGGGAGGGTGTCTGAGGTTTAACGTGCCATGACTCTCGGAAGCACGTGGACATATTCATTCTTCAACCAGCGTTGAGAGGAACTGGCATGTCCATGTTAAACCCTTTATCCCCAGCAGCAAGCTATAACCTGCAATCATTACCAGATATATAACATGCTTCTCCACCGGCAAGAACGTTACCGTCTCTGGTGCCTCCAGCCGCCCTGGTGTCACGCAAGAACCGCAGTTCTTGTTTTAGCTTTGGCCTGGAGAGAACGGAGAAGCATGAAAAAGTCTCCACCTGATGCAGCTGCCCCGACACTTGAAGCTCGGCTGGCAGGTGTCCAGACACACAGCCCGCATGTGCAGGACCCCCTTGCTCAGGCTCAGCTGTTGTGAAGGCCAGCCCCTTCGAGGGGCATTCAATTCTGGATGCCTCTGAAGGTCCTCCAGACAGTCTGCAGACAGGTCGCCCAGAATGTGTGACCGTCCTTGCTTTGGAACACATGGATCAATTACGTGTCTGGCTACTGTGACACACACACACACACACACACACACACAGACACACGTCTACACACATACATATAAATACATATGCATCCGTCTATGCATGTGCATACATGCAACGCATGACTACCCTCCTTATTCACCTTGCATGACTCGTTTGGTAGAGACATTTGTGAGGGGAATAGAGGGGCATTTTCTGCTCAAGCAGCTTCTGGAACCCAAACATTTGGAAACCACTCGTGAAAGAGGCAAGCCCTGAACTCAGGCTCATGCAATAGGCGATCAACCACAGTCTGTGGCAGTAATTCTTTCTACTCTCTGCCCTTTCCCTAAACCCCCCAGCAATTTAATTCATGGGGCTTTTTTTTTTTTTTTAACCTGTGGTCTTCCAGGCCCTACCAATTGGGAGGTTACCAGGTGAGAAGCATCTGGTTCTTGGCCCCAGAAAACATCCTAAACCTGAAGGAGCAGTGTGCTGCGTTCTGAAGCTTTATGAGATTAGGGTAATGTGCTTCTGGCTAGCTAATTGGAAAACCTTACTCTGTGAGTGTGAGTGTACGTGCTCACGCACACGCACGTGTGTGTGTGTGGTATGTGTGTGCATGTGGCTGTGTGGGGTTGTACACTGCTGCCACAGAACACACTTTTATCTTCATAGGAATCAGTTACAACCTCCCATTTCCCCACAACAACGCAACTGTGAAAATCGTGAGCTTCAATCTGCAGGAAAATGCCAGGATCTCTGTGTTTCGAAAGGGAGGCTTGGCTTCCTTTCCCTACTGTCTTGCACAGACATGTGTTGCACAGACAAACACCTGGAGGGCAGTTCACCATTCTTTGAGGTGGCTGCCCCTCCCGTGCGGCTGTCACATTGCACCAGATCAGCACGACACAGCAAATAACACTATGACACGCGCCCGTTGACTTTTGAAAGGGCGCTCCCCACCCCAAGCCCCGCCCGCCTTCCCCAGCGCTGCTGCTGTCTTCAAACTAACCATCCTGAAACTGCTTAAAAGAGCCTGACAGGTAATTTATTCTGTGGCAGAGGATAGCAATTTCACTGTCCAGAGGCAAGATACCCAACTGCATCAGAAAATCCATCCACTCAGGGAAACAGGCTTAATATGATAACAATTCCAAGGGTGTGTGGTCATAATTCTTTCTGCTCCTTCCTCCCCTTCCCGAAAGCTGCTAGCAAATGTTTTTACACAGTGTCCGTTTTTAAAGGCCCTCCAACGAACCTCCATAGAATAAATCAAATATTTCACCGTGAAGGGTGATTATCAGGCACTTGTTTGTGGAAAGAGCCAACTACATTGGGGTCAGGGCCTCACGGCTGCGACGGGATTTTTGCCCATAAGTAGAATGTTTTTAAAATTGTATCGGACTCTCTTTGCAGGAGCCCTGCTGGGCTCTACGGGGCTTCACCGGACACCTGGCAGAGAAGGGAATGAGGCACAACGAAGGCTGCTGAGCGGGGCGAAGCTGGTGTCCGGAGGCAGAACCAAGATGGTTAATATGCCGATTTTTCCAAAATGTTCTGACCGCCATTCTCACATTTTGTTTCCTAAAATCCATGGATGGTAAAGAGGGTGAGCATTCCACTACTATTTCTATTTTATATATGCAAAAATCTAAGGCTTGGGGGTACTGAAGACTCACCTTCTTAAACCCCATCACAGGAATGGTGGACCCAGGCTTCTTGCCAGAATGAACCCCAACATCACGGCCTGTCTACAGTCCCACGGTGAATTTCCATCAGGGATAGAGCTGGGACCTACGTCTCCCAGCTCAGTCATAGACATGTCCCCCCGCCCCAGCCTCCCTCAGCTAGCTTCTGCCCCATGAGATGGAACCCAACCTGCCTTGTACAAAATGCAAATTCTGCAAGTGATTTCTAAACACGGCTTTGCCACTGGGCTTGCTGTGTGATTTTAGACGAGATGCTTCCCTTCACACCGTTTTAGAAGACCTATCTGTAAGTGGGGCTCCTCAGGTCATGGTCAAGTCTTTCTGAGTCCACAGCGCCCAGCACAGTTCCGGGTCTACGTGTGTCCTCCCTAGGTCCTCAACTGAACTGAACTGAGAATACCGACAGAACTCTCTCACCTCCCACCGACAGCCCCGGGGGAGGAACACATGCTCAGAAGCACCATGGATCCCAAGCTTGTAGAGCGGTAGCATGGCTGAGGCACCTGGTGGCTCAGTAGGTTAAGCGTCTACTTTCAGCTCAGGTCATGATCCCAGAGTTCTGAGATGGAGCCCCATGTCAGGCTCCCTGCTCAGTGGGGAGTCTGTTCTCTCTCTGACCCTCCCCCACTTCTCTCTCATTCTCTCTCTCAAATAAGTAATATCTTAAAACAAAACAAAACAAAAAAACGGTAGCCTGTCTGTGTGCTCATGCCACAAACTCTACCTTTTTAAATAGTAATGATTGCAATTCTTTTCCAAGGTCTGCTTTTGGAGCTTATTTCATGCTTTTTTACATTTCATATCATATAAATATTTTATATATATATATATATATATATATAAATATATATATATATTTATATATATATATATAAATATATATATATATTATATATATATATATATCTCCTGAGTATATTACTATGTTATCCTGAGTTTATATATACATATATATATGTATATATCCTGACGATACCACATTTTAAAAATGTATTCAGTCAAATAATAATCCTATTGCTTGGCCACCACTCAGGGGAACAAAGGTCTCTCTACAAGTGACTTGCCCAAGGCCAACAAAGCCTCAGTGTCAGAGACTGGAGTTCCCGAAGGTAGACCCAGCTTAATGAAGCCAGAGGTCTGACCGGGCTGCGCTCGGAGGGCCCTTCAGGGCAAGGAGTGCCAACTGCTTTACAAAGCAGCATGTCACCAATAGCTTGAGAGAGTGACATTCCTGGCCTCAAGTCACCATCTATCAGAGACAGAGGTGAAAGGAGGCTCCAGCCCCTACGTGGTCACACATGGCCTTCGGGGCTGGCACAAAAGTGAGGATAAATCACGGCCCGAGGAGTGGAGAAAAAGTCAAAGAGTTGAAGCTGAAAGGAACGTGTGTGGTGGCACCAACCTGGGTGTCGGGGCCCAGGACCCCAGAATTCCCAGGTGACAGTGGGAGAGGTGAATCTGCAGGTTCTAAGACTGCCCAGAAGTAAACAGAGAAACAGAAAACAAAGGGCTTAAAAACCTGGAAAGATGGGATGAAGTACTCCCCCAGCACCCAACCCATTCTCATTAGTTATAACAGATGTCCCCTCCACCCCCTTGCTTCTTGGGAATGCCTCAAGATTTTTACTTTTCGCGAATGGGCAGCTTCCCCCTGCCTCCTACATTTTCTTTCTGGATTCTGATCTGCTGTTTCTCCACAGGATTCTTCCTGATCTTTTTTATTTTTCTTTTAGATGCTGACCTTTGTCCTCCCAAATGCTGTTGCTCAGAGAAGTCACCCTCTGCAAACTCGTCTGATGCATTTAAGAAGCACGTGCCAAGCTCCCATGGCGCCCCAGGCGCTGGGCTAAATCCCAGGCGTCCAGAGCTTATGGTTTTGTATGAAAGACAGGCATTAAGCAAGGAACCGAAAGCAATGCCTTTTGCCTCTTGAAACTTCTGGGTGGCTTCTTCTCGGAGCTGCTTGGATCTACCTCGCCCTGGTCTGACGAACTTGAGGTTCTAGGTTGTTGGGACTGGTGTGGTCCTGAGAGGTCAAAGTCCTGCTTTATGTCCAAGGCTGGCTGACGTTGGGCAGAATGGTACTGCTAAGGTCCTAGTGGCCGTTCTGACTGGCTGAGCTTGGGATATCCCATGTGTACTCCTAACCACCACCCCATCACTGATGAGACCAACCAGCTGAGGCCCAAAGTCCCAGGGACAACAGACCTCTATCTGGCTTTTCACGCCTTTGGTGTCTCTTGAGGCCCAGGGTCCCCAAGTCCTTTGGTGGAGCAGGAACTGTTACCTTAACCAGAAGACATTCTTTTGCTAATACTCAGAGCCTGTCCTCCCTTTGTGGTTGTTTTCCTCCAGAAAAGGCAAATCCAATCAGTGGCATCATCTGTTCTGTACTGTGTTCTCTTTGAAGGAGCCCTCGCGGCTGCCTGTGAACACATTCCGAAGTCCCAAGGCTTCACAAACAGGAGTCTTGCTACCCAAAGTTAAAGTCAGCTGGCCATTTTCTGCCCAGAACTCAATTCTACTGACTCTCTGCATATTATTTTTTCCCCTCTGAACGGTAAGACAGACCGATGGTTTCATGACGGTGACTTCCGTACCCTCTCTGCCCGGATGTGTCTGCTGTCGATTTCTAGCTGCCGGGGACGCGTGCTCTGTTCCCCTGCCTGTGCTCAGTCCATAGAAATCAAGGGTGGTGACAAAGAGGCTGCTGGTGGTCACGGCCACGTTCCCCCTGGATTGCTCTGCACTCAGCCTTCCTTTACTATGTCCCTCTTAATTAACCTCATGTCTATATCTTTTCTTCATTACACGGAAGGGAAAATATTGTCACTGAAGGATTCAGCAGAGAAAATTTCCGAAGACCAACCCTGGAGCATCTCCAGGGTTCCCCTTCATTTCCTAAATTGGCACTTCTCGCAAATTAAAACGAATCTGGTTTCGCTTCTTTTTTTAAAATGCGTGCTTCCATTCCAGGAAACACAATAAGAGACAGATCCTATCAATGAGCAGAGAGACGACCACGGACCCATTCAGGTCCCATTGTTCCAAGCGCCGAAACAGGCATCCACTGGGCCGTGCATCCCTTTGGTGAACTCCAGGGGACCCCCTTACATTTTTCCTTTTCCCCAAATGCCCTGCTTCCACACGCAGCCAGATCTAAAACCTTCAGGTGAACGTAAGCATTCTCTTGCTAAATTTCAGCCCTCGTTAACAGATTTTTTTTTTTTTTCCTAGAATCTGAAACTTTTATTTTGAAATTCTCTCCCACGCATACTTTCCTTCTTCAGTTTGGAGATCGAACCAAACACTTACCTCACCCTCTTAGCAATGCCCTTTTTCTCAGATATATTTTCAGGAATTAACTCCCTTCTGGACAACGAGGACCATATGCTGTATTTTGAGCATCGTGAGTGACAGGTGGCATCTGGTAAAGGGACATAAGTTCCAGGAATCCCAGGTGGCCTGGTGCACATCAGTGTGGAGGTTTACATCGGTGTGGGGTGAGACGGATTGCTGGGCTTCAGTGAGGCAGTGCCGAACAGTGGGGAGGCCTTGATCACTGGACCACACACATATTCTGCCTTTCCCACATTTGAGGACTCTGTTGGTCCCCACCTAGAGCATGTCCACACTAATCCATTTTTCTAGAAGTTCAGAAAAACCTGACAATCACCATGTCTGCTCCTACACAGTGAAAACTATCACCATCAGGCCCTTTAAGGACTTTAAGGGACCGTTCCCTAAGCTGGGTTCCCATTAACTTCCTGATCCTGGCCAACCATCTCAACTCAGGACATCCACCCTTATACCTGCAGTCTCATAACCCAAACCGGCCACCTGCTCCTTCTTCTATACTTCTGACGCAGATGAGAAGAATTATGTCTGGGGTCATTCATACCAAACCATCTGATTTTCTCTCTCAAGTTTCTGGAGCCCTCTCTCCACAGCTGCTGAGTAGACATGCCTGGCTCAGTGTCCACTCATTCAGCTCTCACCGGACCCCCTGAGGGGCATCCACAGAACACACCTTAGACACACAGACACGTCTAATTGCCTACTGCAATGGGTGACAGTATATAAATGACTTACCCCTGTGGTGTGAAGCAGCAATTATTGCATTATCTCCATCTGTTCAGGCTACTATCGCAAAATATCATAGACTGAATGGCTTGTAAGCAAAAGAAATTTATCTCTTGCAGTCCTGGCTGAGAAGTTCAAGGTCAAGGCATTGGCAGATTCACTGGTGAGAGCCCACTTCCTGGGTCATAGTCAGCCCTCTCCTTGCTGTGTCCTCATAAGGCAGAAGGGGTCAGGGAGATCTGTGGGGCCTCCTTTATAGGGACACTACTCTCATTCATGTCCGCATGACCTATTCGCATCCCCAAAGCTCCAAGTCCACAAACCATCACATTAAAGACTGGTTTTCAACTTATGAATTTTGGGCTGGGGCAGGGGGACCCACAAACATTTATTCTACAGCACATAGCAACCCTTCAAAATTGGGGGCACTTACTTCTGGAGAGAAAAATGGCATTTTTCACAGCCAAAATCCTTCAAAATGTGTGAAAAGAAGGCAAATATATGGTTTGGAAAATCTTGCCTGACTGTGTGGCCAAAACATTCAAGTACCTCACGTCTCTGTCTATGGGAAAGAAAGAGAGAAACATGGAAAATGAAATTCTGGGGATCTCTTCAGAGTTTCTGCTGACCCCATCCAGCGAGATGGAGTACTCTGAGTGGTGCTGAAGAGTGGAGGGAAGTTCTTCTCACTGGGAGCTCTGCTGGGCTCTCCCTGAGTCCTCCCCTAGGGATTCTGCCTTCTGTTATGGTTGACGCAGTCTCTCAGGCTCACAGTATAAGCTGGTAAAACTCGAGGCCACATTTATAGGGGGAAAACTTACAGGTAGGTACCTCTTGATGAAGGAGACTGTTTGCCCAGCTCTGAGAGCTGAGCCATCTCCCTGATGGGTCTGCCTCGGCCCTGCACCACGTTAAGAAGAGCACACCAGCTCAGATGGACGAAGAGAAGGCCCCGGGGAGGGCCACCACCAGGGAGAGGCCAATGTGGGCAGGTGGAGGCTCAGCCATAGCTAGTCCTACTAACTCCCCAATCTCCCTGAAGCATAAATGAACAGCAGTGTGTAGTCCTTACCGTTGTTAACAGCTCAACGAGATCACGCACGTAGCCCGCTCAAATCAGAGACTACACTTCACACGTGTCCGTAAAGGTTAGGTAAGAAAAATGAACCTTCCTAGAATTCCTTGCATTTCTGCTCCTACCCCCACCGCCACAGTCTGCTGAGCTAGGCACCATCGCTTTACACTTGAGGAAGTCCAGACCCTGTGCCATTAAGTGTCTGTCCCCCGCCGTACAGCAGAAGGAGATTTGAAAGCGGGATTAGAGAAGACTGGAACGTGTTGGTTCCATCTGAGGGGCCCAGAGAGGAAACCCAGGGAAGGCCCTGGCGTGGCCTGGACGGTGATATCCGGGCTCCAACCTCTCTGTCTTCTTCAGCCTTCAGTCGGCCCCGAGGGGCAAAGGGAGTTAACTTGATGCAACAGGCACGATGACGGGGGTTTTAAGTAAGAGAAAAAGTAACAGCTGTTTCCATTAACTATACCAGTTACCTCATTTTATCCCCGTGAAAGGCCTACCTGGTGGGTGTTCCTGATGGCCCCCTTTTACAGAGAAGGAAATGAGGGAGCTGGAAGGTGAGGCAATGGCTCCACGGCCACACGAGGTGCAAGTGGCAGATTTGGGTGCCCTTTCTCTTGGCAGCAGGATCACGGCGGACACAGACGCCTCCGCATTCCTCCGCAGGACTTTCCCTCTCCACCCCCCTCCATCTGCCCCCAGCCATCGTGTGCATTTTCATGAGGCACCTTTGCCCGGTGATCTGTTGATTTGTTATATTCGAATCGCAAACAAATGCTCTCATTTCATCCTTCCATCCTCCCTCTCCTGCCTGCCCTCCTGGTGTCTGGAATTCAGCATTGATTTTTCTGGTCCCGCTCCACTGCCTGACTGACATTTCTGGTTGATTTCCCCCTCGGAGACCTGCAGCTGGCTGGCCAGGTTCCCACTGGAGCCCAGGACGGGCTAGCTCATCACCTGGAGAAGCCGAATTGGACTCTTCCCCACCCTTTCCCTGCTCGCAAGTGCTCGGCACCCGCTGGACGCATTTCCCGTTATCCAGCTGATGGCTGGGCTCTCCTCCCCAGTCCTTCAGGGCTCTCAGCTTGGAGGGAGAGGAGGGGGAAACTGCAGGAAACAGGTGTCCCTGTGAGGTGGGACCAGGTGACTTTCGACATCCTAAGTACTGACGTTGTCAACCAGACCTGGTGAGTCTACTGGCCGTACTGCCCTGAACATGCCGGCCCCATCTCAAGCAGACCTGGTGGAATCTGATTTCTTGTGGTTGAAGAAGGAGATTATCCTGGAGCAAAATGGATTGGAAGGTGTGAAGAAGATAGGCTCAGTGAAAGGGGTGGGAAGGTGACCAGGTTACCATCTTGCAAACAGAGGGGCCCTACTCCCTTAGTCCATCAGAAGATTTTACATAATTAAAAAGTTTTCTAAAAATGGATTTAATGATTCTCAGAGGTCATCTAAGTCAGTCTTCTGTCCAGGCCATGAGGCATATTTCAAAAAGATGGGCCTTCCTCCTAAGTTTAAGGACCCAAACAAGCACACAGACTCTCTCTCTCTCTCTGTCTCTCAAAAATTCAGTTTCTGCCTCTGACAATTATGTGGAATTATGAGGTACCAAAGAGCACTCCATTTTCTTCTCTGAACTCCCCATTCCCATCGGATGCCGTCCAGCATGTGCTCAGCTGGTATTTTACGAAAGCTGCCACTCTTCCAGTAAGAGCCGGACCCAGGGCTCCACGAAGTGGTCAGTGATGATCCGACCCACGGGGTGATGGGAGCCAACAGTGGTGGACTGCAGACTTGCCATTGCTGGCTCAGAAGAGCTGATTATTACTTGTTTAGGAATTTCATGATCTGGTTGTTAAGCCAGCTTGAGCTCACTGCAGTGGCAGCATTGACACCACAGAAATTGGCATACGCTATAAATGAGGCCTTTCCCCCCACCCTCTGGAGAGCGGGAGGTTTCCTGAGGAGGGTGTTCAGTCATGGTCAGCTTAGACAGAGGCAGAAGGCAGAGGCAGGGTGGAACAAGGTGGAGGGATGGAGGGAAGTCAAGGAATCCACACTCTTTGATCTCTTGGAAAGAGCAACCTCCAGTCAGACAACCACACCTCCTCATCTCCTAACCAGACACAACCTCACTCCCTCAGCCCCATATCGTACTGACTCCCTGATGAACACAATCATCGGTCACGTTTTCAGACCCAGAATGGAAGGAGGTGAAGAGACAGGAGAGACATTGGATTCTCTAATTTCTTAGAAACTATGAGCTGGACGTATGTAAGAAAAGCGAAGAGCTCTTAACCGGACACTGAATTCTTGATGAACGTTTATACACGCCCATCCACGGTTCTCTCCCGCTATTCCTTCTACAAATATTTATTCTCCTCATCTAACTGATGAGCTCATCAAAGCAGAGAACGTGCCTTTTATTTCTTATGGTACCTTGTAAGGTACTGAAGACGCAATAGGTAATTCACAAATATTTGGTTTATTCATTGAATTGCTTTGAACTGAATTGTCTTGGTGCCAGACCACTGGCTTATTATCAGAGGTCAACCCCGCTCAAAGGCTTTTCCTCCAACGAAGTGAAAAATCAGCTGCTGGATAGACAGATACTTGGTTAAGCATAAGCTTGACCTTGTCACTTCATTTGGGCTTATGCCTAGGGCTCCCTACCTCATTGCTAGACTGGGCAGTTGACTGTTTTCCTTCTCCATAATTTCCCAGGCTTCTGGTCCCTTACTCAGAGCCATATGGTTTGAGACCATGAGTCTTAGTTAACCTGGGAACTTGGTCGCTGCCGAGGCTCAACTTTGCACCTAGAACAGCCAGAAAAAAGGACAACACAAAGTCCAGCCAGCCAAGAATGGTTGCCAGGTTCACATCCAAAGTGGATCTGAAGCTCGGAGGAGCCATCACCCCAAAACTCCTGCCTGGTTATTATTTCTCACCACAGTTCATCCATTTCAGGGAAACCAATGCCCAGGGAAATTAAGGGACACCTGCTGGTCTCATGGCCCCGGCGCTGGTCCTATCAAGGTGTGAGAAGGCCAAGCCACCTCATGTGGAAATCTGTCCTCCTCTGATTCCCCTGTCACATGTGACTGCCTTCACAGTCATGCCTCTCCATCTTCACTAAGAGCTTTACCCAGAACCAGAAGCAAGGCTTTCTCCACCTGCTGGACAAGAGGCCAAGTTTGCTGGGGGGTGTGTGTGTGGGGTACTGCCTCTAAGGGGAGGCCTGTCTGTCCTCCCCAATCTAGTGGCCAAAGTCCAGGCTGCTTGCACACAAAGCTGCCAATGGGGGTTCACTTTGTAAGGGCTAAGACCTTGCTGAGAATCTTCTCAGAAATTCTAGGAAATGCTCACTCCTCCATTGTTTTTTATGGACAACTTCACAGAGCTCATCAGTCAACATCCCACAGCCCAGTGGGGGGCCCCAGGCCGATGACCCAAGATCAAGGACACCGGATGAAATTCTTCTCAGTCCCATTGCCCATTTCCTTCCCGGACACCTGCTCCTGTTTTTCATCTCAAATTCCTTCCCTCCTCCAGGAATGAAGATGACTGTTCCATAGGATACCTCCACATTTCAGATGGACAAACCGGCATCCATAGAGGCTGTGTGAGAAGATCAGGCTCACACAGTAAGTTACTAAGAGACGTGGGGCTGGAATGCAGGTCCGGGCGGCTGTGGTTCTCTCTGGCACTCAGAGCAGCCATGCCACGCTTCCATGTAATGTTTCTGGACCATGCAGCTCTCACAGGCCTCAGGAACAACCCTGGCAAAACCCTGGCCTTCCACGTCTCCCCAGTGAGGGCTACACACTGAGGTTTCAGAGGGGAGGGAGTGTTCCTTCTGGGGAGCACGTAGGTCTTCCCACACTGGCTGGCAGGACAACTGAGCAGCTCTATGTCTGTCACGGGATGACATCTGGAGGACTGATGCCCTGAATGCCTCTGACACACTGACTCTGCCGTTAATGGGGCAGCTCTAACTGCCCGTTAATTTCATTACTGTTCTGTCCACAGCCAGTGATCAAGCTCTCTTCACCCCTCTCCCAACTCTTCTATCACTTGGCTGCTGCGGAGAGTTGCTCCCCACAGGGTGGCTGCAGGGACCCGAGATAGCTGGGGGACCAGAAAGGATGGCCCTCCCCTCAGTGTCGCACCCTCAGGGCTGGAGGAACCTGCTCAGCCTGCCCTAGAGCCTACGGTCAAGGATGCAGACACGCAGTCCCCTTGGACTCGTAACCTCCATGGAGAGCCTCTCAACCCTCTCTCTGAAATTCCAGAATGATCTCTGCATGTTCCTGAGTTAGGATTCTATTCCACTCTTGCCTGGAGCTCCTCTGGGCAAGTCGGAAAACCAGAGAGGCCCAGGTGGGCAAGGTCTGATCCTTGCCCTCTCAACAGGGACCCAGTCTTTGAGCACCCTGCCACCCAAGGGTGGAAGGCCTCAAAAATGAGATGGCTCTAGCCTAAAGGTTCCCAGCCTAGCTCTCTTCCGTCTCCACGTGCTCAACGTATGGGTTGTCTTCGTTGCTAACTCAGGGTAGGTCCGGACTCACCAACACCCACCCGCCTTTCTTTGTAAATGGTGGTTGACCAGACCTCCAGGAGACCATGGGTGAGAAAGGCAAGTGGGAGAGCAGGTGGAGTCAGGGCTGACCCTTCACAGCCAAGACCCACCAGTGCTGATCTGCAAGTCCTCGCCTGCTGAGCCGGGGTGGGAGGATGGGGGCGCATCTCACCCTTCACAGCCAAGACCCACCGGTGCCGATCTGAAAGTCCTTGCCCACTGAGCAGGGGTGGGGGAAGGGGGCACAGCTTGATTCCACCTCCAGGTGCTTTTGGCCAAGGTGTTGATTTAGGCTCCCTTTCCACTGCACCCCTGCTTTGAGGTTTCTGGGGATCACCATGGGAAGGAAGATGGAGGCAGTGGCCATCACCTTCCCGGTCAGCATCACGTTCCCCCAACAATAACTGACGCACTGAGCAGCTTATGGGCTGCTTGTGGAGGAAAGTCTACAAGGACAGATAGTTCCAGCCCTTAGACAGTCAGGGGAAATGTACAGTGCATGGGAGCACACATGCATAGAGCAAATATTAAGCAACACAGAAGCCTATTCCCAAATCAGAATTTTAAAGAGGGCTCCCTTGCACTGATCTTCGGCAAGAAAAAACTTTTTTTTTTTTTTTTTTTTTTTTGCAGGGGGATGGGAGGCTTATATTTTGTTGTTTGCTGTCCCTGATGTGCCCAATGTGGTGAGAACAGTGGGGCAAGCAGTCAAGGACATATCCTTGCCTGTGGGAAGTTTTATAAGAGAAGAACAAGGGGACAGTGTGGTTCCTGGACCCAGGGGGGCTCCAAGAAGGGAAGGTCTCATGAGACCCTTTAAGAGAGAGCGAGAATGAGCTCACACACTTCACCTGCCTCAGTGGCCTGGTACTGACTGTGCATACCAGGCCAGGATCTACACCCACACACAGGGGTACGGCGCAGGGCTGTGCAAGTTTCTTGTAGCAATGACCTTCCTAGAGATGACAGCCCAGGAGCCTCCTTTTCTTAAATCAAGAAACCTTCTGTTTCTCTCAGGCTTAATGTGGACCTTCCTCCAAAATGAGGCTCAAGGCACCAGACATCAAAACATGACATCACTTACTGCCCACTTCCTTCCTCAACAGCCCTCTCCCCATCCCAAAAAGGCATGCTGGAAGGACACCCAAGAGATTCTTGGCCATTTCTCTTGGAGTAGTCACAGGTTTATTTTTGTCTCAAGTCTTGGCTTAGCTTGGGGAGTTAGAGTAGAGGCAAGAAGATGTTTTCCTCCCTTGCTTTGACCAGGGGGAACGCTTCCAGAAGAACCTGGAATGCAGTTACCCGTCATCATCTCCCCCAGCAAGGCATCCTGGCACCAGCAGCCAGAGACGGAAGAAGCAGGAATCAAAGGCAAGGCCGCTGCTTCCGGCTGTTGCATCCCACCCACCACAAACACGTTTCAAGCTACTCAGGCCTTCCCAGCCCAGGAAGCGTAGAGAATGCCCACCTCCCCCCAGCACACATCGCAGGGCTCCCAAGGCACGAGTAGAAGAAGATGCAGTAACAATAAAAAAATAAGGGTGGCCATGGTGGTGCCGGGCAGTCCAGAAAGATACGGCCCAGGCCATGTCTCTAGTCTCAGATCCTTTCTGGAAGGAGTCACGAGAAAGCACGCACGGACTCCTTTGGGTGGTGTGAAAAGTGTGAAGGCCACGCTCCGGGCTCCCTGGCACCGGACGGTCTGCCCTCTCCCTGCTCTGGGGAAAGGCTCTGCTCACCAAGAATTCTATTTCAGCCTAAGCTCTCCGGTCTGTGAAGGGGAGCATGAGAGAGGACATGAACATCAGCACAAGGCATCAGAGACACAAGTATCAGCTGGAAGACAGCTCCCCAAATGGCCGGAAATGAAGGCCCTAATTACATTCCTCCATTGGCTCTGACCCTGGGTCACGATGCACAAGCAATTATTTACTCTGGCCAAGTGATTAGGGAATTGGGGCCAGGGAACTAATGTGTTGGGGTAGAGGCACACAGGGTAAAGGAGATGAGGGTGGTGATGAGAGAGATGCTTTTTTTTTTTTTTAAAGGTGTTATTTATTTATTTGACAGAGAGTGAGAGAGCACAAGTAGGGGGAAAGAGAGAAGCAGGCTCCCTACTGAGCAGGGAGCCCGATGTGGGGCTCAATCCCAGGACCCTGGGATCATGACCTGAGCCAAAGGCAGATGCTTAACCTACTGAGCCACCCAGACACCTGGGAGAGATGCTCTTTCTTTTTTGCCTCTGCCTCCTCCTCCTCCTCCTCCTCCACCCAGGGGTCAGCACAGGCATCAGTGAGGCAGCTGTATGCCGTGGTCTATTCCTCAGTCACAGTGAAATATCCAGAGGCCCAGACGTGAAAGAGGGGTAAAAAGAGAAAAGGAGAGAGGGCAAAGAGCCGAAGAAATCGTTGCCTTTTACCAAGTGAAAGTCCTGCGCACATCAGGGAGAGAACGGAGAAGTTTGGGGAGGCCTGCCCTCCTCCCCGCTCCATCCCCCAGGATGAGCAGAGAGAAATCCCATCAGGCAGCCAGGACCGCGGCAAAGATGGAACAGACCGGAGAAAACAAGGTGATACGGACCCTAAACCGGGGCTAACACTGTGCGGCCATGCTTCTCCAAGTGTGGTCCCTGGACCGGCAGTGTCCGCGTCTCCTGAGAACTTGCTAGAAAGGCGACTGCTCAGACCCCACCCAGAGCCTCCCAAATCAGAAACCCTGGGGGGTGGGGCCTAGCAATCTGTGTTTTAACTAGCCTCCCAAGGTGGTTCCAGTTCAAGGTCAAGGCTGAAGGGACGCCATTCCTTTTTGTTTCCTGACTTTGCCTACATGGGCTTTTTTTTTTTTTTCTTCCAAATTTGGTGTTCAAAGTTCCCCTTGAGACTGGGCTTGCTTTCAGTGAAAAATAAATAAATAAATAAATAAATAAATAGCCATTTCTGCACAAAGGTTTTGTCTTTGACGGGCCATCAGCAGGGATGACTTCTGAGTGTGGTTCATTCAGAAGCACCAGAATTAGGTCTACCCCTCGCGCTTGGCATCCCTCGTCCCAGCTCCCTTGCGGGGACAGCAGGCATTTGCCGGTAGCTCCTGGCGTTCAGCGCCTGTCACACTATCCTTTCTACAGGAATGGTGGGAGCACCAGCACCATGACTGAAAGTAAAGGAGAAGAAGGACTTCTGAGCACCTTCCAGATGCCAGGCGCTGCTCTGAGCAGTTCATACACACTAGCTCACATCTCGCAATAGCCGCGCCGTGTAGACTTGAAAACATGTTCAGAGAGGCAAAGGGAGTTGGTTAAGGCCGCACAACTATGGTCTCATGTTGCAAAGTTGTTGATTGTACCACTAAATTGCCTTGCCTTCTCCCCATCCAAAATTATTAAAAGAATACCTCCCCTCCCCCCAACAAAGCCACTCTGTTTTCTTTGCAGCCAATTTGTAAGCCACCAGACCCAAGAGCTGCCTTATGGGCCATGCAGGAGACAGAGCTAGGGTTCTGTTGGCGGGGCTCTCCATGGCTCTAACGCCAAGCTAGCTAGGAGATGGGCCTACAGACAGGAGGCAGAGTCATCCTCGTGATGGCTAGGACTGTGTCCCTAAAATTCCAAGGCTGAAGTCCTAACCCCAGCTCAGAATGTGACTGTGCTTGGAAATAGGGTCTTTAAAGAGGTGATTAAGTTAAAATGAGGTCATGAAGGTGGCCCTCATCCAATTTGGCTGATGTCTTTATAAGAAAAGGTAATTTGGACACAGAAACATGCAGAGGAGAGGCCCCGTGAAGACACAGGGGGAAGAGAGCCATCTATGAGCCAAGGAGAGAGGCCTTGGGAGGAACCGACCCTGCCTCCACCTCCATCTCCAGCCTCCAGCCTCCAAAACTATGAGAGGAGACATTTCTGTTATTGGATCCACCTTGCTCTGTGGGGTTTTCGGACAGCTGACCTCTTCCCATCCCCAGGACGAGCTGCTCCCCCTCGCACAGCTCCTGCAGCGACCCCCGGCGCTGATCTGGCCCACAATGCAGATTCTCTGCGTCTTTGCCCCGGGGAAGGGCCGGAGACGACAAAGATGCCCGCTCCTAGCTGCAGGGAGAGCAGGACCTCAGGGAGCCCAGCAGTTCTGAGAGGCGGCTCTGGCGGGCCGCCTCCGAGCCGCCTGCCTCCAGTCTCTCACAGGCTCTGTCTGCACAAGCAAGGCAGGCACCCACCGCCCCTGCCGCTCGGTGTTTGCCTCGCTGCTGGCGGGTGCCCAAAGACAGAGCGTGAAGCCCCGACGGCTGAGAAAGGAAAACTCCAGAGCTGAGACAGCACACAGACTGACAGAGAACGGGGTTGCCTGCAGGAGCTGGGAGGGCATCTGACTCTCCGGATGGCACGAAGGGAAGGGGAGGGAGGCAGGTTAGCAGCTGCATCGGAGAGCAGAACCCCAAGATCTGGGAAGAAGGGCCAGCCTGTAGAAAAGTGTCCCCCCCCCCCCGCACATAGCACCCCCACCAGCGGGGGGATGTTCACATTTACACCCAGAGACAGGGCGTAGCTCAATGCACTCCCGCCCCCTACACACACGCCAGGTACCATCTACGTGTCTGGTGCGGGCACCCACCGCCCCCCCCCATCTGCAGAGCGAACGTGCCCCTACGAGAAGTCCCTCTTTGCATTCTCCACATCTCCTCTCTTTCTGGGCTCCAGAACTGTGCCTCCAGTACACAGCTGCACGGAGGGTTATACAACCCCAGAAGCTGCCAGGGCATTCCATGGGGCTTGGCACAGGGGACGAGAAATGTGGCCCAGAAATTCCAGAGCCAGTTTCGGGGTGTGGGTGCATGAGCTCCAGGTGAGCTGACTAAGAGCCTCCTCTCCCCTGCCCAGACCTGTCTGTCACCCCCTCACCATTTCAGGAGACCAAGGAGGAAGGCAGGGGGCACATGGCGTTTGTCAAGGGCACGGAGGTGAGGCCCAGCCTCTGCAGCTCACAGCACGGACAAGAGAAGACACCCCCTTTTCCTTCTGTCCCTCATGGGTCTGAAATGGGGTAGACCAGAGGGCAGGAGGAAGACTCAGCCATTTGTATCTAATAATTGCAGAATTATTCGTGGTCCTGGTTTGCTGCTTCTGTGTTCTCTTTTCATAGGGCCAGGAGCTCTCTCTGAACTCGTATCTCTACCAATTTCCTCGGAAGAGGCTGGAGGTACAGAGCAAAGCCAAAACAACCAGAGGGGCTAATCACCGGGTCTGGACAGTGATGGGATTAAAGTCAGTGACAAATTTTATTAGGAAGCTCTAACCGTGCCCAGATAAGTGTGTGCGGGAAGATAACAACTCAGCTGTGAGCTCGCTGGCCACTGGGGAGCCCTTAACAGACTGAGCCCTGCGCTGGGCCAGGATGGGGGGAGGGGGAGGAGGGAGGAGTTGATAAATCAATCAGAGGCGGAAGGCTGGACTCTCTCCATTCACACCCAAGCAGCACCCTGGGGCCCAGCTCCAGCTCCCCCGGGGGCACACTGGGGAGGTGTGACTAACGACCCACGTGTTTCTGTGGAGATAACAAGCACCATCTTACTGGTTCACATCCACTAATCTCCATTCATACTTCAGTGGTTTTATATATATATATATATATATATATATATATATATACTTTAAGATTTTATTATTTGAGAGAGAGTGAGCATGCGCACAAGCGGGGGTGGGGGGCAGAGGGAGAGGGAGAAGCAGACTCCCCAATGAGCAGGGAGCCCAACAAGGGGCTTGATCCCAGGACCCCGGGATCATGACCGGAGCTGAAGGCAGACACTGAAGGGACTGTGTCACCCAGGGGCTCCCACTGCTTATATTTTTGGGAAGTCTCATCATCACCCTTTGGATCTTCTAAATTCATTCTACCAACATGACCTATGTCACATAGACAGAGAGAATTTGAGCTTTTCTACGGTACCTGCGTGGATACCTTGCATTTTTGTCTAACCTTCTATTTTGAAGTAATTTTAGATTTAGAGAATTACCACGATAATAGAGTTCCCGCATCTCCCTCACCATGTCTCCCCTGAGGCTAACATCCTGCATAACCGTGGTACCATTCCTGAAACAAAATTAATTAGACTATAGGCTTATATTTGGTTTTCACCAGTTTTTCCACTAATGCCCACTTTTTCTATCCCAGGATCCAATCTGAGATCCCACATTGCGCTTACAGAGTCCTGCATTCTGATATTTTTCTTCCTACCCGTTTGAAAGTCTTTATTACGGTGGAAAGCAAATTACAATTCGATGAAACAAATGTTGTCATCTATCCTTTCAATACCCTTCTCTGGTCCCACCCATCAACCTTTTCCCACAGTGCAGTGACAGTCACTGAGAGGAGCAGAACCACGGGGCAGCTTTGTGACGTGGGAATCTGCCGCTCCTCAAGGCAGTGTCTGCAGGGTGGCATCTCCCTGGGTGGGGGGCTGAGTCGCGGCTAGGTCTCTGGGTTCTAATCCCGGGAGCCTGTGGATGGTGCCCTTACAGAGCAAGAGAGACTTCACAGATCTGACCAAGGATCCTGAGGTAGGGAGAGTATTCTGGATTATGTGGGTGGGTCTGAAATACATACACAAGTGTCCTTGTAGGGGGGCGGTGGGGGGGGGAACTTCACTTCTTTACTCAGAGGAGAGGACGATGCAGAGACAGAGCAGAGTGGGAATGGGAGATGCTACGATGCTGATCTTAGATAGAGGAAGGAGGCATGAGCCCGTGTAGCTCTAGAAGCCAGAAAAGGAAAGAAAATGAATGTCCCTCCACGGTCTCCGAAGGGAGCATGGGCCTGCTGATACCATGTTAGGCTTCTAACCTGCAGAGCTGTAAGAGAATAAATTTGTGTTGTCTTAAGCCCCCAACTACGTGGTAATTCGTTATAGCAGCCGCTTAAAACCCTGGACACTCAATAAACACTTGTTGAACTAATACCAGGTCTCTCTCCCTCTGAAACCCACTACTCCGCACGCTCTGAAAAAGCTACCCCTTCCTGTTATTTTCCAGTGAGGAGATTAGCCAGTCTCCCGAAACTAAAAGCCCCTTTAAAAATTTCTAGTCTATATTTGGCAGCATCTACTAAAGCTGAAAGCGTGCGATGACCCCTCAATTTCACTCCTAGGTACATTTGCAGGAGCCCCGTGAATCTGTGCTCTCCAAAGGACATACACGAGAGTATTAAGAATACCACAGTTCGTAAAAGGCAAAAATTGGAAACCATTCAAATGTTCATCAACAATAAGATAGAAAAGTAAATTTTAGTATGGTCGCACAACGCGGAATGCCGTACAACCGCAAGAATGAACAACCTACTTGCAGTGATACGGATCGATCTCGTAAACATAAAGCGGAACAAGAGAAATGAGACACAAGAGGGTGTGTGCCACCTGACTGCATCAGTGGAAAGTAAAAGCAGGAGAACCTGATCTCTGCCCTGAGAAGTCAGGAGGGTGGCTGCCCTTGGGAAGGTGGGAGGAGCGACTCGATGGGGACATCAGGGGGATTCTTGGAGTGGGGAATGTTCTAGATCTTGATTTGGGTACAGGTGACAAGGAGGAGTTCAACACGTGACATGTCACCAAGGCACACACTTTCAATAAACACGCTTTCCCACATAAGTATGGAGGTTCAGTTCCAAGTTTACGCAAGGAAGCCAGGCTGGGAAGCTGTGCCAGCGCCAAGCCCATCCCCTCATTGCGCCGCCTGAGGCAGAGGGCCGCACAGCAAAGCAGGGGCCGCGCGTTAGCGTAATCACATCTCTAGGAATGTGCAAAGCCCTCATTTTCCCTTCAGGTCGATAGTGTTGTGGGTACCTGGGATGCAATTACAGCCCTGAAATATGCAGCTTAGGAAGCGTAAATACACGTGTCTATGTGGGCCCAGATGAGGCCACGCACACTTACAGGGCGTGGCCAAATCAGGGAGCTTGGCACAGCTGCCACCCGCCTCCTGCAGCGGGTGCCTGGGAAGCTTTCGAACCCTCTGGGCTGCCTGTCTGAACAAAGACAGCAACTCGGAAGTTGTATTCTCCTGAGCAGGCAGTTTTCTGGGACAGAGTCCATAATTTAAACACTGCATGAAGAAGCACAAAGTAAGAACTTAAATGCGGCATTGCTGTTGTTTCCAACACAGATAAGATTTTTTTGTTTGTTTGTTTGCGAAAAATGTCCCCACTTTCTGTTATTATTTGCAATTCAACCTCCTTGGTCATCACCTACGCTTCAGGAGAACCCGGGAGAGAACTGAATGGCGGTAAATGTGGAATGGGCTGATCGTATATATCGTTGGCGGTACAGGGAAGAGCGTGGGACAGGCTGGAGAGCAGCGAGTGGGCTGGAGGAAATCTGATGCGGTGACGTTCTTCCAGGTGAAGCACAAGAGGGTGTGAGTGATGCTCCAAGAAGCAAATGGGTAGGGGTCCTGTCCTGAGGCTCCTTGTGGGGGTTTATTCCCCTGGGGCACTTGTAATTCCTGTTGTCACCCCTAGAGGTCGATATTCAGGCCACGGGGCAGCAGGTCAGAGAAGGTAGCCTGGCTTTAACAGCCCCCCCAAGGAAGCGGCAATCTGTGAGAGGTAAGGGTGTGAAGTGGCAGGCTCCTCCACACTTACTACCTAGTACCCCAAAATAAAGTAGAAGTATCGCGTGTGTTACCTGCTGGTTTCCATCACTGGCACCACATCTCCTTTCCAGAAGTGCAGGTAACGAGCTGACTCAGTTATGAAAATACCTGATTTTCGAATTCCCATTTGCACAAAAAACGTGCCCACAGCCTGCTCCTTCTCTTCCCTTTCCCCCCGTCGACAAGCACGCTCACACACACACACCCTGCTAGCCAGTGAGAACATATGTAGTGAAAGGAACCGTTTTCAAACAAGATTTTATGTTCACGCAGGAGGGCAGCAGACATACGCGGCTTCTGCAGGTAGACATTCTCACCTTCTGCTTCTGGAAGTCCAGGTGTGGGAATTACTAGGTAGAAACCCATGGCAGGAGCGGACGCAGATGGCCATGGACAGTTCAGGTACAACATAATAAGAATTCAGATCATAAATTCTCTGAATGCTTTCAAAAACAGCCACATGGAACACACTAGCCATGTTGCCCGCCTCCATGCGGGCCGTCCCTGGAAGGACAGAGTTGCAGCTTTCCCAGAGCCACAGGTGCCAAAGAACCCCAGGGAAGGTTTTCCCAAGGCGGTAACCACGTCAGGTGAGAACAGCTGGAGGTGAAGCTGCCACCTGGCAAGAGGGACTGAGGGCAAAATGGATATTAGAGTCCAGAAAATAAAAATAAAAATAAAAATAAAGATGAAGGCCCACACAAAATATCCTCCTATGAGATAGATTTAATGTAATGAAAAAGAGAAAGGGAATGTTGGGAAATTTTTCTTATTTGTTTCTTAGGATGATTCCAGAAGACTTTTGTCTGAAAAAAATCAGACTAAATAGTATCTATAGCAAGAGCCAATGAACTTTCCCTTTCAAAGAGCACAGAGTAACTATTACGTGCTTTGGCGTCCCCGTGGTCTTTTCTGCAACTACGCAGCCAGGCTCCCCAAAACAGTAGGCTATATGTAAAGAACGACCGGGACCAGACCCGGACATCAACCCTAGTTCGTCCTCCACCGCTGATCGAAACGGAGGGCCATGGAGTCAGGGAAGTTTATGGGGATGATGGCAGTGAAAACCTCACGGAAACCAGTTAGCAGCAGAAAGCGTATGGCAAGAAATTAACTTAAGATGTAAAGATACACTTGAAAAGCTTTCCCAGGACTTGAATGATAGTGATGCCAAAAGAGAGGCCTAGACAACAAAACCAGGGGACCCAACACATGGGTAGAAGAAATCGTTCAAGAAGAGAACAGCCCAGAACAGAATTGTCATCACCACATTCACCATCCCCGTTATCACTCCCGCATTGAAAACTTGAGGCTGCAGATTAAACGAGCATTTTTTAAAAGATTTTGTTTATTTATTGGACAGACAAAGATCACAAGTAGGCAGAAAGGCAGGCAGAGAGAGAGAGGAAGGGAAGCAGACTCCCTGCTGAGCAGAGAGCCCGATGTGGGGCTTGATCCCAAGATTCTGGGATCACGACCTGAACCAAAGTCAGAGGCTTTAACCCATGGAGCCACCCAGGCGCCCCTAAATGAGCATATTTAAATGCAACGCAAAAGAAATTAAATGAACATGTATACCTATACTTTTTTGATATCTAGAGAAAATTCTAGAAACCTCAAACGGGGAAAAGGAAAAGAAACCCTATGAAAGAATCAAAACCCAACTGGTCTGGGGTTTCTCTCCTACATTCACTGCTCAGAGACAATGGAAAAATGTCAACAATTTTGAGAAAAGGGAAATAGTCAAGTTGTTATATCAATAGTGTCAATAGAATGACACTCTTAAACACTCAAGGGTTAAATAAATTGCATTACCAGTACTCCCTTCATGGCTAAAAGAAGAGTCTTAAAAGCAGATGCTGATCCACTGAGACACACAGAGCAAAATCAAGAGCCCACAGGTGGGGGGTATCCAGGCTAAGAGAAAGACGAACAAGGACAAGCTATTCGAGCTGACTGAATGCTGAGTGTAATTTTAACTGTAGAATAGCAGAAATGCCAAACAACATTTAAAAGGGATGAAGGAATATTGAAATGATCATAATATAAAAAATATTAGCATGGATCTTAAAAAAACCTAGCATAGAGTACCCCAAATGGGGAAATTAGGGAAGGGAAGGCCATAAAACTGTTCTGTTTAATTCTCAACTTTGATGCTTATGGGTTTAAATACGCTTTCAAAAACTTAAGTGTAATCACTATTAAGTTTAAATGGGATGAATGCTTTCTAAATCACCAGGGGGAGGGAAAGCAGAGAAAATCCAATCCATAAAGCAAAAATTAACAGATAAAAAGGAAACAGGAAGTAAAAGCATTACAAAGAAAACCAGAAAGCTTAAAGATAAAGAACAGAAGAGCAGGAATTGCATTATGAAACACTAGGCTGTCTTTAGAAATCACATTTGAAGGATATCTAATCACATGGGAATATGTTCACAAAGAAATGTAAGAAAAAGACATGCTATAAAAAATATATATAGTATGTATATTATATTACTTCAATTTTATATATATTTAAAGTACATATTTATTTTTTAAAAAAGATTTTATTTGAGAGAGGGAGAGTGTACTAGCAGGGGGGGCAGCGGAAAGAGACAGAGAAGCAGGCTCTCTGCTGAGTAAGGAGCCTGATGTGCGGCTCGATCCCAGGACCCTGGGATCATGACCTGAGCCAAAGGCAGATGCTTAACCAACTGAGCCACCCAGACGCCCCTAAAGTACATATTTATAGAAAAAAAGACACAGAGGAATATACTCAAGTGTCAATAATAATTCTCTGAAGGTGTGGTGTCTGAGTCAATCAGTTGAGCATCTGACTCCGGATTTTGGCTCAGGACATGACCTCAGGGTGGTGGGACTGAGCTCTCTGTAGGTCTCTGTGCTGAGCGTGGAACCTGCTTGAGATTCTCTCTCTCCCTCTCCTTCTGCCCTTCCCCTGCACTAGTGTGGGCAAGCGCGCATGTGTATCAAAATAAAAATGATAATTTTCTGAAGGTAGTAGGATTTGAGGTAATTTTCATTTTCTCATTTATTCTTTTTCCATATCCTCCACAAACAATATATATGGCTACAATAACTTCTAAAAAACAATCGCATTATAAAAAAGAAGAGTGTTAGGGTGCCGTGAAAACAAGCTGAGCAGGGATAGGGAAGAGGCACTGAGAGGCTCTGGAAGACATGATGGGCTATGGGTTGGGTCCAAGCAGTCAGCAGACAGCACCAGGCTGGAATCTGGATTTTTCCATCTCCTGCTGCTTCTGGCACACTTGGCCCTCAAGAGTCTCTGGGCACGTGAGAAAAATCTCACCATAAAAGCTTCACTTTTCCAAATGCTTACTGCATGTTGTGGGCAATGTGCTTTCATCCCCATGACAGCCCTGAGGGCCAGACACACTGGCTCCATTTTACAGATGTGGAAGCTGAGGCCAGAGAGGATGAGATTCTCACTGGAAGTCCCAGGGCTGGGAAGGAAAACTGTCAGGATCTGAACCCAGGGAGCCAGCAGACTACCTGTTCATCGAATCCCTTCCTCTTCCTCCTTCTAGAAGTGAAGCCAAACTTCCAAACTTGACTGACTTTCATCGCTATTATTTGCTAAAATCTGCTCATTCTGCGCTCTGGCTTAGGAGGGCAGGACGGGGACTGCACTGCGAGGGCTGCTATCTCTCGCTTTCAGCTGGGCCATGAATACAAATGCCCCAGATTCTCTCACAAAGACCCTGCAAGCTGCACCCCAGGAGAGCTCCCTGAGCAGACACACTCACCCTTCAGTCTAGCTTCGGTGGATCAAACAGAACCAATTTCATCGCGGCACCCCCACCCCCACATCCTTCCCTCAGAAGCGCACTGTGGAGTGGAGGCCCGGCTGCAGGTCCAGGACAGGTCAGTCCTGAATACTTCTTTACCGCCCCCCCACCACACCCCGGTCCTCGCACCAGCCCGAGGAACCTGTGCTGGCTGGCAGCCAAATGAACAAAATCCTTACCTTCGCCAGAGAGGCAGGGGAGGGGAGTGGAGAGCTTACCTCTGAATTGCAATGTTACTAGGACCCGGTTTGCTGTAATAATACCAATTAACATCTCTCCCCCTCTTAATAGTTTCTAGTACAGGATAAAAATAGCCATACACGTGGTGCTGAGATGCAAAAAATAACAATGGGAATATGAGCTACAAGAGCCCCACGCTATCTCGCCGTGGGAGGAGGGTGAGGCGAGCAGGGGGATTGTGGGAGATTCGGAGGGGGCTGCAGAGAGCCCGCTGGTATTAAGGGCCTCCCCTCATCTTGCTCCTCTCCCAACCTGAGCTGCCAGATGAGACAGCTGAGAACACCTGTGGAAAAGTGACAATGGCATTGGACTCGGGATCTGAGATTTGCTTGTTGGGTGGGAACCTGCGCACCCGGCCATGGGCTACTTCCGTGGCCTGGCTTGAGTCAGGTAACCTCGTCAAACTGATTCCTTATCCATAAAACCGGAATCGGGACACCTGCTTTGCAGGTGGGGTGTGCCATTTAAGTGTGGCAACATAGAAGAGGGCTTTGCAAATTGTAACCTGTGATTCAAATGTTAGGACCGTTCTCTAAGTATTGGCAGCTATATAGTGAGGCAGGTGACCTTGGCCCACACAACCATTACTGAGTACCAAAATGAAAACTGCCATGAGTCAGTGCCCTTCTCAGCAGGTTAAACCCTGGGTTGGCAGCTACCTTCAAGGCTGTTTCTCAGCTGGAAACAGCTCATCCTAAAGACCAAGGGGGCTCACCAGAAGCTGTTTTCTTCATAGTTCTGAGATACTCGGCTAAGAGAGAAGATGCATCATCATACTCAACACATTGCTTGGGGGCTGACTTCCCTTTAAGGACCATCACGTCAGGTCTGACACAGTCCCGGGGAGGGGGCAGCTGCCATCCACTGGGAGAGTGCAAAGGAAGTGGAAGGTGCTTTCTCTCTCCCACTCCTTTACACGAGCCTGCATTCCCCAGGCCTCCCTCCAACAACCCAAGACACACAGCTCATACACCAGGATGACTTCATGATTCAGTCTAGACCACCCATAAAGCAAATGTGTAAGGTGCGACTCCATGAGCTCCACGGGGTGCCCTAGGATCTTGGGGGGGCATCAGGAAGACAGAGAGGGAAGCTCTGGAACCATACCCCCTCCCTTCACTTCCCCCAACCGTCAACGTCAACTTGACCTGATTTATATCAGTTTTATGTCTGGCTTCCATATAAGGTCTTACTTGAAGAATGACTTCTCTGCCTAAAAAGCTTCAAAACCTTTGCAGAATGATGACTGAAGCTTCAGAAAAAGGGATCTTGGTCCCTGGACTGGCGCGAAGCCACCTAAAGCCTCTTCCTCACCCAAATAACGGCAACATTTTCTTTACGGAGAAAATATAGTTCCACAGTAACACCATGCAGAACTTCTCTACTTCTCTGGACAGGAGAGTTTCTGAGGACATGCAGCTGCCCCTCGCATTCACAGAAAAGCCCTTCTTCCTCCCTCCAGGGCCGCGGGGACCAGGCGTGTCAGCCCAGGCTGCATGAGCCCAAATGAGCAAAGCGTGATCACACGCTTGGCAGGGCCGTGGGCAGAAGGTTTGAGGGGAAGGAAGGAAAGCAAAAAGACCAAGAGAAGAAAGCCTCTCCCTGCGGAGCTGGGGGGTGGGGTTGGAAGATCATACGTAGACCCATCTGCTGCTTTTGAAAAGTACATTTTTGGAAAAAGAGGAGAAGAGGCTAGGGAGGCAGAGATGCCGGTTTATAGACAGAGCCTCCGCTTCTAAGGGCACAGAAAGCACAGAAGCCACACCAGGCCACAGTTCTCGGGGTCCACAGGGGCCACAGGAGGCCCAGCCACAACCCAGGAAACTCGGGATGTCAGCAAGTGGAAACCGCTTGGCCTTTCTTCTCTCCCGGGGAGAAAGAAGCCATCACCCAGAGGCCACCAACAATCTTAGGGCAAAGAAAATGCAAGCCCGGGCATGGGGCCGCGTTAGCCCGAAGGGGAGAAGGGGAGCTCTGACATCCCAGACACCGCAGGCTTCCCTCGGGCATTGCAAGTGACCACACTGTCCAGCCGGAGACCAAACGGCATGGGCTTAGAGCCAGCCCCTGCTTTGCGGATCCCGCCTCCACGGCTCTAATCACACAGTCTTGGTCCCAGCTTTCCTCAAGTGTTCTTGGCAATCGCAAGCATCTCTACTTTGTAGAGCAGGTGGGAGAATTGATTGGATTAATAGAGCCCCACGACCCAGAGCAGGGCCCGCACTTGGCAAGCATGAGATCACTGTTGGCCAGAGCAGGGCTGGCTAAGTCCCCAGTGGGTTCCCCACACGAACCGAGGAGCACAGATGTGGGTAAAGTTGGCAGCAAGACAGGAACGGCACCCCAACAGCAATCTTCTCTAGGCACACCCCCTCCCATGGGGAACCTGGCTCTGCTTCTGTCTCTCCTATCTTTTCCTTTCCCTGATCTCTCCCTGTCCCTCTTTTGTAAATTTTTAGAATACTTCCTAAGTTTCCCTCCGTGGTCTAGCGGTTTAAAGTCAAATGGCCGAACCATTCATCAAGAAGCCCAAACAAGAATGACCCCAGACGCGGCTGCCGCTTCACAGATTCTTGGCTTTGTGGGCAGCTGGCAGGAGACTTCTGCTGGGGGAAGCTCCCAGGCTGAAATGTTTCTGAACCTCTCCGGGAGACATGCAGTGTCGCCGTCTCGTCACCAGCCATCAGGACCATTAGCGACTCTCTAAACAGCTACGCACTACTTGTTTCACACCTGGAAAAGCTTCAAGACAGGCTGAGAAGTTATCGGTGGGGAGAGGGGTTGAGATCCCTGGGGCCTGGATTTTCCTGCCTGCCCACTTGTCTCCTGACTCAGCAAATAACTAGGCAAGAGAAGGCGCTCTCAGCCCCCTTCCTGGGAGTCACCCCACTGCTTTGCAGAGTGGCTGGTCTTGGGGCCCAAACAGGTGGGAGGCTGCCTGACCTCCAGTGGGGAGCACCTGGGGCTTGCATTATTCCTCCAGAGCTGAGTCAGTCCCGCGCTCTGGTGGCCAAGGTGACCCATTAGCTGAGCGCTCAGGGCTCTTCCACCTGAGGCCGGTGTCACTTGCTGTCCTCCTGCAGGGGTCACGCAAAAGACCTCGGGCTTGTTACACGCCTGCTTCAGTCCACGTGACCCACCAATCCCAGGCTCTGAAAACCACTCCCACCCAGGCTGCTCTCAGCAAGGACATCCCCAGTCTGTTTTCTGGTCTGCAACAGACGGGCGGGGGGTGGGGGGGGAGTTGGGAAGTAACATGCAGGGAGGATAAAGTAATTGGCCATGATCACGAAGGAAAAAGTGGGGAACCAGGGATCCAGACTTCCAGTCCCTTCCTGTGATGGCCCAAGAGAACACGCTCCTAGGTGGTGTGGCAGGACCCTGTTTCCTCCTTTCTAATACTTTAAATAACCACATTATTCAGGACCGCGGCATCCAAGTGGCAAAATACGCTATCCTTGGATAACCGCACTGCTGAGAAAACCAGCCTCTTGGCAGCTGGAACCTTGCTTGGTCACTTTGGAATGCCAAGATCCTACCAACCACGGCAGATCTCTCCAACTTAATGAAACACCTGTCCCCCGAAGGCAGCAGGTACCATCAGAAGCAATTACTTGGGGCTCTCACATACTGGCACACACGCTTATACCCAGACTCCACCTGTCTCTTTGACTGCTTCCCTGGGCTGGGTATCTATCTGCATCTACTCCCCCCACATCTGTCCTGGTGTCCATGAGCTGGAAGAGCCCCTCCTAGCTGTTCACTCTCTGGAAAACACTCACCCCCAACTCTAGTCTGCTATCCACTGGGCCTAAGATAAGTTTAAGGTGATCACACCAGAGATAGAAAAAATCTTTACACTCACATGGTCAAAGCTGCAACTGACTAAGACACATATACAGAGCACTGTTGGGAATTTAAAATATAATTGGCCTTTAGAAGACTCTGTTTAGAAATCATCCCCCTTTATTCTTTGCAAATTGATGTTTATACACATGCCGTCCACATTCTACACAGGTGACTTTTCCTAATTCGTCTTATTTATTTGTACATTTGATCCCTGGAAACCTGAAGGCAAAATTTCTCATCTCTACAGTCCAAGAGCTGAGGTCAGATGGGGAGGTCTGTGCTGTGTGCTGACAAAGTGGAAGAGGCAGGCAGAAGCCCGGACAGTGTTCCTAACATCCCTTACCATGACTGCCGTTGGCACTGAGCCTTCTCTCCCTCTTCCTGCAGAAGCATGGAGAGGAAAACGGAATAAGAAGACAGGCAGAGGAATACGTTAGAACAAGTCATCAGAAATGGCAAGCAGGTCCTCCTCGGCTTTTCCAGGAACAAACCCCTCCCCCCACACACATATACACGCACTATATTTATACACATACTGTTACACACACATTTGAAAGGGAATTATATAACACTTCAGCTGTTCCTTTTCACAAGCCCAATTGAGATCAGTTCTGTAAGTACAGAAGCTTGTGGTGAGAGTCCAGGGATTTCAACAGGCAGCGAGAAAAAGGCCCACTCTCGCTGAGACTCAGGACACAGGCCCTGAAAGTCTCAGAAGCTTCCAGCAAGGAGAGACACCCAAGATCAAAGACCATGTTTTCCTCTCTGGAGCCTCAAACTCTCCGCCTGCCCCAACCGCACCCTGGCCTCACAATTCTTAGTGAGGACACCAAATCAACCTCTAAAATATGCATGGGCACATGTACCCCAAATCTTGTGCATCCACAAAAGGAGAGGAAACACAAGGGTGTGGGTTCTGGGGTCTGGATCTAAGTCTCCTCATGAGAAACCCTGGAGCAAACACATTTACCACACAGGGCTGTTGTGAGGGCCCTAGACTTCCACAGGTAAGGTTTCGGTAGCAAAGGGCCCAGCATGTAGTAGCTGCTCACTTTTCCCTCCCCAGCCCTGACTGACAAAGCAGTGATTTTGCAGGGGAGTCAGCTTTCGCTGCTGCTGAGGCAGGTAAGCCTGATCGGATCCCATGTGTCCTTAAAGCAGAAAGTCTTTCTCAGCTGTGGCTAGAAGGAGATAAGACTACAGAGAGGCAATGTTGCTAGCTTTCAAAATAGGGGAAGAGGGTCCTGAACCAGGGAACATGGGCGGCCTCTGGGAAGCTGGAAAGGCAAGGAGACTGATTCTCCCTGAGAAGCTCCAGAAAAGAACGCCGCTGTCAGACACTGATTTTAGCCCAGTGAAACCTACATCAGACTTCTAACCTACTGACCTGTAAGAAAATAATCCATGTTGTTTTAAGTCCCTAAGCTTGTGGCAATCTGTTACAGCAGCAATAGGAGACTCATAGACTCATATACTCGTGGCTGGTCCCTGGGGAGGTTCCTGGGGCTCCCTCCCCTCATTCCTCCACCGTGGACTTGTCCTTGCAGTGGGGAAGCTATCTACCCCCTCCCCACTACTTCAGTGGCTCACCCTGGCCCAGCTCCCCGGCCAGGAAAGCCCTCTCCTTCGGTGTCAGAGGACCCTGGCTCCTGACGGGATTCCCACGTCTTGTTCTGAATTCCTGGGACCCTTCGAGCACTAGACTCATTTGTCCGCAGACACACGGGAATGTGAAGAGGAGAGGGGCTCTTTCAGGCACTGGGACCCCACTTCACCCCCTCCCTGCAGGGAGACTTGCACAGCACAGAACACCAGTGTCCTGCGATACAAGGCAACTGTCCATGCGCAAGGAGAGACGGATGCTGGGCACGTCCTCCAACCTGGCTTTTTTCTTTTCTTTCTTTCTTTCTTTCTTTCTTTCTTTCTTTCTTTCTTTCTTTCTTTCTTTCTTTCTTTTTTTTTTTAAGATTTATTTATTTATTTGAGAGAGAGAGTATAATAAGGGGCAGGGGGAGAGGGAGTGAGAGAGAGAATCTCAAGAAGCAGGCTCCCCACTGAGCAGGAGCCCAACACGGGGCTCCATCTCACGACCCTGAGATCATGACCTGAGCTGAAATCAAGGGTCAGATACTTAACACACTGAGCCACCTGGATGTCACCCTGACTTTTTTTTTTTTTTTTTTTTTTTTTAAAGATTTCCAACCTGGCTTTATACCGGCCCTTTAAACCTCCAGGAACTAGGTGGGGTGGTGGGCACAGAGGCAATCTTTAGAACAGGGAAGCTGGGAAGCCAAAATGGGAAGGGAGAACAGACAGAGGAGAAGGAAGCCTTGTCAAGAGACAGCAGTGATGGCAGAAGCTGGGGCCCCCGTGGGGCTCACCCCCAGCCGACTCCCTCCCAAGTCTGCCAGGAACCCTGGAACCCAGTTCCGGGCTGTCAGCAAAGACAAGTTTAGCACCAATGATCTCATCTTACAGAACTGCCCCAGGGCCTCCCAGTGCTCTGGGAAGCATCACTTTGACAGGCTAGAAAGGAGACGTCACTGCTGGTCCCATCACGTAGGTGGCGGGCACAGGGGATCCTTCCCTCAACTCATAGAAGAGAAACAGGTGCGGGAGGTGGTCGGGGTTGGTGGTGGACAGTAGGCTGCGTGAGCTGGGGCTCTCGGGTGAGTCCACAGATACCAATTCTTAGTTTGAGGTGAGTGGCAGGCAGGAACGAACATTCTAGCTGTGAAGTGGTGGCTTCTGTCCCTGTGAAGCTCCCTAGGACACTGTGTGACTAAGTATTTATAAATGCAGCAGCAGACAGAAGGTGGGGGAGGGCTGGAGCGCCTTCCCTCTGTTGTTTACTGCAAATAAGACTGAGACCCTGCAAAGGGGGTGGGGGTGATTGGCTCTCATCCCTGAAAGTGAGTCAGTAGCAGAGAAGGATGAGAATGTGTCACCAAGCACAAACCTAAATTCCTGCCCGGCTCAGGATGCCTCTCCGGGGCACTGAGATTGTTTTTCTGGCTTCTCTGAGCTGGTGATTTTTGCTGGCTGGTTCCCCTGAGGTCTTTTAGTAAGTTTCAGGGACAGATTTTCCCTCCTTCTCTGGAACAAAGAGCCCACAGTGGCTTCTTCAATAGGGCCCCCAAATCGCAGCAGGGTTGTGGCAGGAGGGTCCTTGGGCTGGGATGAGGACCCTTAGTTTCTGCTTCTGTAACCAATGGTCAGGGCCCCCACAAACCTTGCTGGCAGAGAAAAGGATGAAAATACTGTGAATGGACCTGGCACATTCTCAAATAGAACTACACTTCTAAATAGCAAATGAACAGCGGCATTTCGAGAAGGAAGGAGCCGCAGGAAAGGGCAGTCTGTATCACATCGCTCGAGGTGATGGGTAGTGATGGTAAATAAATGTTGTCACGTAAGAAAGGCCAGGTTTGCATCCAAGCATGTGGGAAGCCACTCCCGCATCAGATTCGGTCCTGTTAGAGCAGATCGACTCCCAGCGAACAAGGGCTGCGAGTCCGGTAAATTCTCTCCTGGGAAGTGCCAAAGGGATGTCAGGAGGGGCTCTCAGGGAAATCAAAACATCCTGAGAATTTGGGGTGACCACCAAAATAAAAGCTCTTCTGCCCCAAAACCGCATAAACATTGTCATGATGGAAGGAAGGAAAATTCTACAAGCAACTTGTAGACCAGAACTGACAGCATCTCTTCAAGTAAAGATGCTGGGAAAAGCTACAAAGAGAAATTGTCACCCAAGGCATGAATGCACACCTGGAAGGGGGTGTTAGGACCACACGGCAGGACCCAGGAAGGAGAGGCAAGGTCAGCCCTGGGAGCAAAGCAGTGTTAGAGGGGTCAGACCAAGGGTCCCATCACACCTATAGGCACACACTCCCACAGCACTGGTCCATTTGGAGAAGAAACAAAATCGGTTCGGATTGTGAACCATTTATCCTACAGCGGCAAAATGAGATTTCTTTTCTGCTCTTCAACTTTTAATTAAAAGTCAGCGCTAAAGACCTTGTTTCCAGGCTGCCAGAGGTGGTAGAAGGGAATCCAAGCTTAGAGCTGAGTGTGCCCTACCTGTGCCCCCTTCTCACCCTGGCTAGTCCCCCATTAGACAGCCTCACACGTGCTACCAGCTCAGTGAGTGGCCAAGGGTGGCTCATCTGAATTACGCCATTCACCTTCCTCACTGGGCTTCTGAAGTTCTACCAGAGAGATCGTGAGCACAGGTAAATCCCACAGGGACTGGTTAGTGCACCTCTTTGGAGCCTCTGGGGTTTCCCTAGAGACCCCATCTCCGGAGACCTTCTACACACCCTGCCTGGGTACACATGGGCTTTTAGATTCATGGATTTTGAAGACTCTTTGTAGAAGTTTACTAGGCACAGAAAGTCCTATGATCCTTGCCGTCCTCCTAATTTTTATTACTTTTTTCCCTCCTGGTGAGTCAAAGAATGCTCTATCCTCAGCTCCTTCGCAAGAGAGGTGGAGGGCACATGTATCAATATACTCATTGCTCAAATAAAACAATTTGTCCAAAGTCAGAGGTGCTGCCAGCCAACACAGTTAAGATTTCCCTGCTGTCGATTCCAACACTTCATGTGCCCGGCGGGTCTGGTTCCCAACCACTGAGAGGCATGGGTAACCCCAGATACACGCCCAGATAAGTAGGTACAGACCCGGATGTGAAGACTGCAGGGGTGCTCAGGAATGGGTGTGAGGCACAGGGCGGCATTCCGTGGCTCCTTTTGCTCCTTCTCACCTCTCTCTGGCTTAAGAGAATGGCTGCCGTCACCACTGAGGAAGTGTACTCTTCTCCCATTTCTTTTTTAAATTTTATTATTATTTATTTATTTATTTGACACACAGAGAGAGAGATCACAAGTAGGCAGAGAAGCAGGCAGAGAGAGAGGAAGGGAAGCAGGCTCCCTGCTGAGCAGAGAGCCTGATGTGGGGCTCGATCCCAGGACCCTGGGATCATGACCTGAGCTGAAGGCAGAGGCTTTAACCCACTGAGCCACCCAGGGGCCCCTGTTCTCCCATTTTTTAAAGAAGATTTTATTTACCCATTTGGGAGAGAAAGAGAGAACTTAAGCAGGGGAGGGGCTCCCCATAGAGCAGGGAGCCTGACACAGGGCTTGATCCCAGGACCCCAAGATCATGACCTGAGTCAAAGGCAGATGCTTAACCCACTGAGCCGCCCAGGGGCCCCTATTTTCCCATTTTGGAGCTGGCCCCCACCTAGGCACCCTAAAGTGCTTTGTGTGCCCACACTCACATGCTTTCATACTCCGAAGAGAAATAGGGACAAAGAAAGGGAACCCCTTACAAGAGGAGGGATGAAAGGAGAATCACAGTCCCCACCCCCACCCCAACCCAGCAACGCCCCTGCGCTCCTGCCCCCTGACAGAGAGAGTCCAGACAAAAGCAAAGGTCCCCTCTCCCCTGTCCCCAGACCCAAGTCCCTCAAAGACAATCAAATTTAAAGCAGAGAGATTAAATTATCGCTAAGCTAATTATGGGAATCACACTTAGGCTGGCTGCCGGGAAGCGAGGTCAGCAGGCAGGAGGCATTAAAATGAAAGGCAGATGCAAGAAGCACTTAAAAAAGCAACTGGGAGACTCATTACCTCCCCACACACATGGAGGAGAAAGAACCCACTCTGATGTTTGAGACGCTGTCCATCTGGGCAACAGTCAGCACGTGTGACAGCTAAATAGCTCCGCTCTGTCATCATCTCCAAGCCAAAGTGGGCGAGTCAGAGGTAAACTGATTAGAGGGTGTGCTGCTAATTTCCCAGCGAGAACACCAGGGAGGCGGGGCTCAGCCAGAGAGGAAGGCACAGGGGAGGAGTGGCCCCAGGCTTGAGTGCAAAGAGAAGTGACTAGCTCCCAAGTGTGCATGCACGGGCGCCTACAGGTACACGTGGGGATGAGGCACGCATGCGTGTTTGTGATGTGAATGTGTGTGTGAGTATGGGAGGGGGCAGACAGTCATGGCCGTGTGGGTGTGTGTCTTATCTACCTGGGAACAGAAGTTGGAGAGGTTGGCCAGAGATTAGAGGAGAGGACCCCTCCTAGCACATTTGCAAAAAGGCAACTAACTCCTCGAGAGCTTTCTGGGATTGCCAAGGTCCTCACAATGGCTGCCACGGTCTCAGCCATGAAAATACATATCATTTTCCCCAGTTATGGATGCTCAATGATTCTCATGCATCATCAGTTCGATGAAAGTTTAAGTCATATCAGCCAAAAAATTGGCAGTCGACAAAATAAGTTAGAGAGCTAAAAATCAATGTTGCTCAAAACAATCTGCAGGACGGCTTCCTTCGCTCAGAAGTCCTGCTCCACACTTCTCCTTTCTTTTCCAGAAAGCAGTGGTCGGTGGGGAGCCCTAATAAGGAGGTCCGTGAACTGGCCTGGAGTAGGGGGCTAGTGTGGGAACCAGATCGGGTTCATTGCCCAGAGGAATGGAATTCAGGGGGCAGAGGTCCTGCCCATGTCCAGAACGAATCTTGGGATTCACAATTAGAAAAGCAGGTTCAGAGGAGGGGAATGGAGGAATCTTTGGGGGTTAAGTTACTCAGGGAAAATTAATTTGGGAAGCTCTATTTAATTGCAGGTAAGAGAAATGATTTAACAAATTTGGGTAATTTAATTATCCCCGGAGACATCGGCTGAGCACAATCTGATCCTTGGGTTTCAGTAGAAGAGTGTCCTCACTCTTATGGAAAACTGAATGCAGGGAAATACAAACATACGGAACCTGACTAATAGAAGGAACTGAACAACTCTAGCTTTGGTTTTAGGAGAAAAAGCAAATCACAAGAAAATCAGCTGGTAGAGGATTTAGTTTAAAAAATCTCTTAACACGAAGTCTGGAGTTGATGATATGAAATCAGCCATATCCTATATTCCTCACATGTTTTCTCCAATATTAAGCCAGAGGAGACCACAGCTCTTTAAGTCAAGAAACATCTAGCACATTCAAGATGACCAAGTTGATATTTCTTGACTAAATGTTGACAGTCACACTAACAGTCTTTACGGTATCGACAAAAGTTTCTCTGCCCCCCCCCCTACTCTCCCCGTACATATATACACCAGGCCTCTTCCTGCGGCAGGTGTATATTTCCCACACCCTTCACCTTGGTTTGACCAATAAAATGGGAGTGGCAGGAACGGGTGCTACTTCCAAGAGGCAGCTCTCACAGTCATCAGCTCTGCCGTCTCACTTTTCCTTCTTCTTCTTTTTTTTTCCCCCAAAGCTGTTTTACCATTTGTCTCTCTTTTCTTTTTTTTAAATTAACATAGAATGTATTATTTGTCTCAGGGGTACAGATCTGTGAATCATCAGTCTTACACAATTCACAGCCCTCACCATAGCACATACCCTCCCCAGTGTCCATCACCCAGCCACCCTCTCCCTCTCTCCACCCCCAGCAACCCTGCAAGGTTGGTTCAACATCTGTAAATCAATACACAATCTGTAATGGGATACAATACATTAATAAAAGAAAGATCAAGAACCATATGATGTTCTCAATAGATGCTGAAAAAGCATTTGACAAAGTACAGCATCCTTTCTTGGTCAAAACTCTTCAAAGGGTAGGGATAGAGGGTACATTCCTCAAATATCATCAAAGCCATCTATGAAAAACCCACAGCAAATATCATTCTCAATGGGGAGACACTGAGAGCTTTTCCGCTAAGGTCAGGAACACGGCAGGGTTGTCCAGTATCACCACTGCTATTCAACATAGTTCTAGAAGTCCTAGGCTCAGCCATCAGACAACAAAAAGAAATAAAAGGCATCTGAATCGGCAAAGAAGAAGTCAAACTCTCGCTTTTCCTTCTGATGGAAGACTGGCATGTCCCCAGACAAAGGGACTGCGCTTCAGTCTCCGTCCCAAATACAGCGTGTGGAGCACAGCCACCACCCAACCAGGGTGCACATGAACGTGAGCTGGAAATAACCTGTATGGTGGTAAGCTACTTAAATTTGGGAGTCATTATTGACCACAATGTAACGTAGCCTAAGCTAGCAGATAGAGTTCTACACACACCTAGATACTATAAGCCTCAACAGTCAGTCTTTGGATACATTTGTTACCATCAGACAGCACCATACTGGGCACCTGCAGGCTAACTGGGAAGGTTTAGATGCACTGGGACAAAGATCCAACTATATTGATAAACTCCTTTCTATAGAGAGAATAAACTGTTTTCAGAAGATATTCTCAGCTATGGGGTTTGAAATATCTGATTGCCTGTGATTTCTGGGCAATCTGAGCTGAGCTGAAGGCAGACGCTTATTCAGGACTGAGTAAAAACTCAAACTGATGAAATGGATACATGACATATCCTTTTTGGAAAAAGATTCTTCCATTTGGAAAAGGATTCTTTGGCTTCCTTTGATGAACTCGTATCTCTTCCGCCAAAGCCCATGACCTTCCTGTTGGAGGAAGAAAACCCACAGCCTAGTTGAGGCATGAGTTGGTCAGTACCACCAGCATCCCTGTGGTCTTGACACTGCCCAGATTACGGTGGGGTCCAGCGTCCCAGCTGCCATGGTCAAGGTCAATGATGTGCAAGTTCAGGTCCACCCAAGGCCTAAGCTGATTCTGCCTGAAAAACCTCGTGGGATCTAAAAGAGATTCACTCTGTAAGTAAAGTTTAAAATGTGCTTTCCTGGGCTTCCTGGGTGGCTCAGTCAGCTAAGCATCTGACTCTTGGTTTCAGCTCAGGTCGTGACCTCGGGGTTATGAGATTGAGCCCCATGGGGGGCTCTGTGTTCAGCAGGGAGTCTGCTTGAAATTCTCTCTCTCCCTTGCCCCTCCCCCCTAAGCTCATGCTCTCTCTCTCTCTCTCTCTCTCTAAATGGACAAATAAATCTTGGGGCACCTGCAGTCTATTAAGTGGCCAGCTCTTGATTTCTGCTCAGGTCATGATCTGAAGGTCATGGGACCCTCAGGGTTGGGCTCCACACACAGCAGGGAGTTTGCTTGAGATTGTCTCTCCCTCTGCCCCTGCCCCTACTCGCACGTGCTCTCTCTCTTTCTCTAAAATAAAGGAATACGTCTTTAAAAAAATAAAATGGATAAATAAATCTTTTTAGAAAAAATGCATTTTCCTCTCCCATATCTGGTATGTCTGAGAAGGCCCAAAACAACTGTGATCATAAAGATGAAATAAGATATTTTACATATGCTAATATGAAACATTTAAAATATAATTATATACAACTTCTCAAAAAACTTGTGCACCCATTGTGAGACGTCCCCATAGAGGAGTCCTGTTTCTGGTAGAAACTCATGGATAAATGCTACGATATTTTGGGGGAGGCTGAAGAAAATGGACAGAACTGAATGATCCCTGGAGGAAACACTGGTGAGTCAGCAGAGAGACTTAAAGAATTAAAGCACTTACAGATCTTTAAGAAGAAACCAAAGCTCTCTAACCATCTTCACTGTTATCAAAAACACAAAGAGCATGAGATGTCCATAGGATCTTGGGCATAATTCCGCCTGAAAACCCACGGACCTCTGAGCCTCCCAGTGGGAAGACCTGAAAAGCAGGAGCACGTGGGTGAGGTTCTGGACGCCGTGATGAGAGCAAGTCACACAGCAGCTTCAGCGTCCTTCTGCCATCTCAAGTCCAACAACGGGGACACACTCAGATTCATGCTGCCCTCACCCCAGCATGCTCACATCTTGGCGGGAAGGAAGGAGCGGTTGAACAGGAAGATGAGCCGTCCTCTTCGCAAGAGCGAAAGGGAAACCCTTCTCCGTCCTGTTCTCCTTCCCTTCTGCTCTCCTTGCCTCTAAGGCCTCCTCAGGAGACTTGGGGGGGGGGGACAGAAGGGGCTTCTGAAAGATTCTTCTGGAAGCCAGAAAAACTGGGACCAGGGGAGGCCCTGGGGATGCCAGGTGTTTTAGCAACCTGAGAATGGCCTCAAGGAAGGAAGGGCCTATGGAATGGGGGAGACCCCTGAGCCAACACCCACTGTTTTCAGACCCATTCCTTGGCACCTCTTTCCACCCCCCCTAAGGTTTTTATTTATTTGTTTAAGAAATAGAGAGAGAGCATGAGTGCGGGTGGGGCAGAGAAATAGACTCCCCATAGAGCAGGGAGCTCGATGTGGGATTCAATCCCAGGACTCCAGGATCATGACCTGAGCTGAAGGCAGACGCTTAACGGACTGAGCCACCCAGGTGCTCCGGCCCCCTTTTCCTAATGTGACTCATGTGGACAAAGCAGGTCAACAGAGTAGACCTGGGTCCCCACCCAGCTGTGCCAGCAACATGGCCCGTACCTAGATGGGCTCCCACTCTTCATTGTCCTGAGCCTCTGCAGTGAATAATGGAGATAAGGCCACCTGGTGATGGGCGTCAAGAGGTGGCTTTGGGGGAAAGGGTACCCCTCAAGTCACTGCCCCTCAGGTCACCAAATCTAGAAAGAAACTGTGGAGCCAGGGCTGGTCCAAGTGTCATTGGCCTCACAGTGGTCCTGGGTGAATGGGTCAGGATGATGTTTGTGAGTACACAATACTACATAATGACAGGAACAGCAGGCAAGAGCTGAGAGGTGGCAGTGGACAAAAGCAAGCAAGCACAGGACTGAGGTCATGGCCCAGAAGCGCAGGTTCAGGGGATGGGCATTTGGGGAGAAAAAGAAGGCCGGCTGGATTGGTGGGGAGAGGTGCTCCAAACAGCCAGGAGTGGTGAGGAGACGGTGTAGCTAGATCTTCAGCTCCACAGAGCTTGCAAAGCAGTTCTGGGATCTAAGGAGAAGCAGCCATCTCCCAAATGAGCCAAGACAGGGACCCCAGATGAACTACAATGGGAAAAACCATCAAGAACCATGACACATAGTCCCGCGGGCTGTTGGGAGAGAGCCTGCGGGTAAGAAGCTGAAGACAAAGAAACGCCTGATTGTGTCCTAGGCAGCAGGTCAGTGGCAAGTGGAAAAGCACAGTCTGTCTGCTTCCCAGAAAAGCTCCAGCCCTCCCCAAGGCCACCGCCCACTCTGCTGCAGGATGGGCCTCGGGCATAATGGCTCCTCCAGAGGGAAATCGTGGAGGAGGGAGAGCAGCCCTGTAGGTGGGAATCCCATTGTTTCTCAGGTGGGAGCCTCTTCTTCAGTATTTAAAATTAGCCAGGGCCCCCCAGGACCCTGTGCGGGGCCAGGGCTGAAGGGCTGAGCGGGAGGAGAGTGTGGCTCGGGCCATTTCCACGCAGGGCGACTGGCAGGGACCGTGGAAGCCGGGATCAGTGACTATTCTTCTTCTTCTTCTTTTTTTTTTTTTTTTAACCTAGGAAACATAGGATTGGAGTTGCTTTGGATAGATGAATCTGGCAAAATTCACAGGACAATTAAAGAGAGGAGCTCCCAGAGATGGGCAATCAGTTATAGCCATCCAGGCTTGAGCCCAGGGTCCTGAGCCAGCGCAGGGGCAGAGGGAATGAAAGGGAGTTTCTGGCCAAGGCACACAAGCCAGGTGTGGGAGGACGGGTGACCACCTCCTCTCACGGGTGTGGAGGTGACCTTAACCCACAGCCTGAGAGCACAACCTCAGCAGAGCCCCGGACTCGAGCCTATACACGAGTCAAAGGGCGACCTTAGATCAAATCATGTGACCTCGGGGAAGTTAGTCAGTCTCTGGTCGAAGGTGTAAAACAGAGGTTGTAGAACGTACCCCAAAGGAAATGCTGAGGATTATGCATGGAAAAAACCCAGAACAGTGCCTGTACTTACTGGGCATTCAATCCCTACAGTTCCCTTCCTGTGCTCTGTCCTGCCAGATACACCACTAGGAAAGTGACCCCTTCCTAAGGAAGGAGATGATTTGCCATGGAGGCAAAGCCAAGAGCCACAGATTCTCCAAGGCCGCGCAAAGCTCTCCGCAGTTACTGACTTGACCTATGTCCCTCACCCACCATCATAAACCATCACATCACCATTGCCCTAAAATTAACTGAGCACCTGGGACTGCCTCTCTAAGCTCCCAGGCCTCCTGCTCAGGGACGGTTCCTCAGCCTCTGGCCCTGGGCATGGCAGGCCTCACGGCCTCTTTCTGTTTCGCCCCTAGATTCTCTGACAGGTCTGCATGATCAAACCCTGGGGAGCAGGAAGCCGGATTCGGTGCTCTGGCCACATCTGTCCCTGAGCCGTGTTGTGCTCCTTCTCACGCTACTAGCAGTTAACAGCAAGTTTAAGAGTATTGGCTCAGGTGCCCTTGAGGGCCCAGACACAGAGGTCTAGTGTGAGGAGCAGCGTCTAAAAGGGGCCCCAGGCACCCTGCCTCCTGGCATTCAGACCCTTGTGGAGGTTAGAAGCCCCTCGTCCTGCAGGTGGGCTGGGCCACGTGACCAACAGTTCTAAGGAATAGAATACAGCCAAGACAATGAGATGCGACTTCTGAAATGAGGTTCCAAAGGGACCGTGGCTTTCAGCTTGCTCCTCTTCCCTTGTCCCTCTCTCGGCTGCCGTGTGGTGGGAGTGGCCATCATGGAGAGGCCCACGTGGGGTGTCCAGCGAGGACCTGAGGCTGCCCACGGCCACGGGAATAGTTCCCGAAGAGGATCATCCCCCATTCCAGCCCCAGATGACATCTTGGCTGTGGTCCGTCGGTAACCCCGAACCAGAACCCAGCTCGGCCCATGCCCGGATTCCTGACCACAGAAACCATGGGATAATAAACGTCATTTTGTTTAAGACTCTCCATTTTGGGATGATCTGTTGCACCACAATTGATAACGAATCCCCCGCGTCACCGGGGCCAGGATGGAAGCCATGGAGTGACGACGGTAGACTTGAGACAGCTATTTCAAAAGTCCCCGTGAATGTCGCTACGAGAAGCCAAAGCTGTGGGGGAGAAACACCGTGACCCCCCAGGGGGCTGGCCACGCGGCCACATTCCCAGATGTCACTGGCCAACAATTAGGAACTCTACACAGACACGCCGATCAGAGCTCCAGCCGGTGGGTCCGGAGTCGGTCCAGCTGCCGCTGCCGACCCCATCAAAGTCGGCAGAGTTAGTGCAGTGATTTCAGGTGACAAAGACCTCCCCTGCTCCTCCTCTGACCCAGAGCCTTCACCGCTAAGGACAGAAAGAGGCTCTTCTCTGATGCGGGTTCTATCAGATGTGAGCCTGGCAGTACAAGGCCATTTGCTGCTGCCGCCCCCCCACCATCCTTGTCTTGCCTCTGCTCCTCCCTCTTCCTCGGGTACACCAAGTCTTTCATCCTTCCCCATCTTTGTTGTCTTGGTTACATGGCCAGACTCCTGATATGCTGCTAGTTTTCATTTTAATGATATGTTCTTGTAAAGCACAATATTTTACTTCGATTGCATGTGTCACTGGATAAATTCCTCCAGCGTGTCTGGCATCTGAGCATCAGCTGACTGAGTGTGCTCGATGATTTGGGGGTGTTTCTGTAGCACTCTCTTCAATTTTAATGTCTCCGCATTTTAATTTATGATCAGGATCATTCGACACAAATGTATATATATACACACACACACACACACACACGAGTCAAAAAAGTGGCACACATGTATCAGTAAATCTTGAATTGGCAAAACTCATTTAAGACTATCTCCGTAAATCATGGGCACTACTAATGATCATTTGGAAAATAAGATGACAAGTGTTCCCACGATGATATTTTCTGGGGATCTCAAAGTGTGTTTCTAGAAGGTGACAGGAGGAGAAGGAGGTGATGCCCCAGCATTCGGGGTCAGGCTGCTCTGAGTGGGGCTGATGCCACAGCTCCATCATGAGGACACTTCGCCAAGCCTGCTCAGGTCGGCTCCGAGCGACCACTTGAGATCCTCACCCTCAACCAGGAACCTGCGGGGACCATGGGTGGGCCCAAGGACAGAGTGGTGAAAAGTAGCGAGGGGCAAGAAGTAAGAGCCAGTGGGGTTACACTAGCGTAAAAAGGACAATTGAGTGGGAACTTCATAAATGGAAGATATGTCTACAAGGACGTTGACTAGCTTAGGCTGCTCTCCACCACCACCGGATACAGCACGGACTAAAAAGCTTATACCCCAGCGCAGGCAACTGCACAAGGTAGGAAATGGACCAGAAGTGGGCAGTTGGCGTGAGGGGAGGTCCGTCTGAAGACCAGCTCTGGTGTCCCCAGGCTTGAAGGACTAAGGACAGAGGGCTCCACCCCGCTGAGATGTGAGGTGAGTGGAAGGAGCGAGCCTCCCGACCCCGTCCACCCTCCCCGAACATCTATGGTGCTCTTCTGTCTTTGACACCTTCAACCTCAGCTCCTCTCCACCTACGCCACAGCCTCACATGCCCTCAGGCTCCAAACTTGCCAAACCAGCAGTGGGAATTGCAGAAACGACTCCGCAACACAATCAAACAAAAATGCTTTGATGGTCTTTTTCCACAACAGAAACTGTCCAGCATCGATTCTTCCGTATTTCTTTTCCTTCCTGCTTGAGTGTCTAACCACATGCAAAGCAGCCAGCAGCTCTGTGTGAAGAGACTTCTGGAAGAGTACACTGACCAAATCCTGTACCAGCCAACACACCTCTGCTCTAATCTCCGTGTCCTTGGGCAAGTGGGACTTCCAACATGACATCTCCATTTGATTTCGTGACGCCTTCACTCGTTTGGAGTCCTACCGATGGCATAAATTTCTTTTTTAAAGTTGATTCAAATTTCCAGTGAGTGTTAAGAATTCTCAGATACATTTAGGAAGCTGCAAAGCAGTAGCTACACATCTCTGATCTGACATGGTTCTGTGGCTTGAGCATTGCATGAGCACGTGTGCGTGCACGCGCACACACACACACACACACACACAGAGAACATCCATTCCTGAGAACTTATGGTCAAAAGGATACAGACCCAGGTGGGTCTCCCTCTACCCCACTCCACTCCCGTTTGGTGGTCCTTCTGGACCCGTGGTCAGGATATGGAGGTGGGGAACACAAGCACATCCATTTCAAAATAGGTTCAAGGAAAAGAAATTGGGCAGCTTATGTCAATGTGCATAATAATTCTCAATACGAATGATTTCCATGGTATCCACTCCCGTTGATGCTCCCACCTGACATGCACTGAATTCCTATCAAGAGAGGCTGGTAAGGCGTGGCTCATCACGCACTTGGGTATGTCTCCTACCACAAGTCGAGGCTCAGACTAGCCCGAGTTCTGCTTAACCAGTATCCACAAAGCACTCCGCCCCTTCCGTGTGAACAGTTTAACCTAGCCGAATGCTCAGGAATGGTGCAATCACAAAATGAAAGGAGCAATCACACCTCAAGTGGGAGTTTATGATGTTTTGGCTCATGATGAACATTAGTCTCTCCCACTAATGTCAGGCGGTAATTCACCGCGGAACAGCAGCCATAAAGTATGATCACTTAGTGGTAGGAGTGCAAGAGGCAAGGAGAGAGGGTTCTGGCCCAAAGAGTTAAGCGGAGATTTCTGTTCATCTGAGGCAACGCTGGCTTCATTACCCCAACTTGGGGCAAAGATTTTTAGGTTTATACAGACACCCTAAGCAGACTGGGATGTTTGTCTTTTAACCTGGAGTTGACATTTTAACAGTCTGTGGATTATATCTAAATTCTTAAGTATTTCCTGGTGACTGTAGTATTTATATGCCACGTTTCTTAACAGCACTTGCCTAGAACGCTCGCCATGGAAAAGCTGCCCATACCGCCATAACACACACACACACACTAGAAAACATAAAAGACATCCAAATTGGCACTTTCCTCACCTCCTTTCCCTCTGCCTCATGTGACGTGTGCACGAAAGGAGTGAAATTATGGTCATCAGAGGTGAGGTTGCAAATGACAAGGACCCACATCCTTCCAACAAAAGGAAAAGTCAGTAATTTCGAGGGCAGCCTATGGATCGCTACAGTCTAGCTCCCAGACCCTGGAAACCCACAGCAAAGCCCCCAGACCTCCCACCTACCCTCCCCATCTCGAATCACCTGTCGTATGGCAAAGAACTCTGCATGGCCCTTGATACACACGGGAGATTATTGCAGGGCTCAGAGAAGACAACTCTGTAATTACGGCTACAGTATGATTTCCATTATTTTCACCCCCTGATTTCAGCAGCTCACAAAACTTCCCGCAAAATCCTCTTGCAGCCCCAAAGCATTTCACGGCTGGGCCTCTGCCCAAAAGGTGGATGTGGTTTGATAGCCTCTGGGAAAGGCAATACAGAGTGCTGGCAAGGAAAGGGGAGTGGTGCTCAGTGAGCGGCGCAGGGGGTGGGGTGGGGTGGGAAGTTCTATTGTTCCGAAAAAATAAATAAACTGGCCAGTTTTGCTTTTTATTATTTCAAACAACAGAGTCGGAGACCCAGCCTTCCTGCCCCAACTCAAACCGTCCCCTGGGCCAGCGGTGCTGAGCTTGCAGCAGCCATAGCCGGGCTCCAGCAAAACTATTTAAAAGCCTGCCACTCTGAGCTCGTGGAGCAGAAAGTTTGGCTGCCCCGACGGCCCGGCTTTCCCCAGGAGGGTGTGCTGGCTTGTTCTCCCCCCTACATGAACCTCTGCTCTTACCTCTCAAATGTTTACGCTTCAAAGATCCCACCATTGCTCTGGAAATTAAACGGAACGTCCCAGGTGGCTGAAACAGAATTATTCTTATATAAACTCCCCAAAGGGAAAAAAAAAATGGGAAATGCCAGCCTGAGGTTTAAAAAGCCCCAAGCCTCCTGGTCAGGTGTTGCCTGTGGTTGCTGGCCCGGGTGAGCTCTGGGGATGCTTGAAGGTAAGGCTCTGCCTACCGCCCACCCTATGAGCATTGCCTCTGCGCACCGCGCATGTCCTCAGCCCACCGGAGTTGTGCCGCACTCTGACCTCCCCATCAGGGGCCAGGCTTCCACGGGTGCAGGGGAGCCAGCCCCCACCGACCTCAGGCCACCCTCTGACGAACAGCACGCATCTGCAAGTTGACTGCCTTGTGTTTACCATGCGGCCGTGGCCAGGAACCGTGTCTCTTTTTCTCCCCCAAGAGAAAATAACTGTCTGTTCTGTTATGTGCACTGAACTCCCAATGTTTATTTCACTGACACCAGCTCAGACAATGACCAAGGGGAAAAAGAAAAAGCCTCCTAGAGGATCTATTTACGCAGTCTTGCTAGCAAGTAAATGATCCTACCGCACGGGGTAGGAAGTTCAGTGAGGGCGAATCTTCTAGCGTATTGGGGTAACTCACTTCTCCACTGCACTGAGATTGGGCTCACTAGAGAAAAGAGCGAAGGCACCCCAAATTGTCTTGCTTACATTTTACTCTCCAAAGTGTTTATTTATTTGTCGGGCCAGGCGAAGCAGGTCAATAGACATCTCATTGTACGAACCGCATATGGGAACGCCTTTGCGGTTTAGAACTCACTTTTCTAGCAAACCAAATTCACCGAATCAGAATAAAGAATGAAACCATCTGAGCATCCAACAGAAACACTCTTGAAGCCCCTGCTCCAAAGCCCAGTCTTTTCCCTCCTCTGTTTATCCTGAGGCTTCTCGGACACAACTTCCTCCAGTTTGGATGTTTGATGCCTCACGGGAAGCTGGAAGCCACAGACAGAGGTAAGAGGAGATAGGGGAGTCAGCCCAGGCTCCCGTGCCTAGACGGAGAGGCAGGAGGCGGCCTCACCCAACAGGAGCTGCGACAGGACGACACACCTGTGTGTCACAGGTGGAACCTTCTGGGGCGTCCACAAGGTACAGCTCAAGGTATGAGCCAAAATCATCCCAAGACGCCAGGGCAGGAGCAAAATGTTCACTTATGTTTAATCGAGTCTTTGCAGAAAGGCAGAGAACCCTGAAATACGGTTCTTAAGCTATGTAGATGGCGGTTACACCATTGCGTATTGGACACGTGAGGCCCTACACTATAGCGTCATGGTGAGCCCTCCGGGTAGTAGCAGACATGGCATGCCGCCCGCATCAGCCTCGCAGTGCCTCGTGGCATTTCACCAGACGGGCTTCCTCTTCCAGATACTCCCCGTGTCACTACTCCCCACACATCCCCCACCTCACACACACCCCTCTCTACCTCCCCACTCCGTGCTCTCACACTCCAGCCCCACCGCCTGTTCCTGTAGAATTTAAAGAAAGAAATGATGGCTGGGCTGTTACGTGGTAGGATGGGAGAGGGGGCAAAGTCTTCTAGAATTGCCGAGACCCTGTCTCCTTGACCGTGTGGAGCTGATACCCAGAAACGCAGCAGAGAGAAAGTAGAGCTCGAAGCTGTCTCAGATCGGGCAGTGCCCGATGGGGAATCACACTATATCCAGAGAGTTCCAAGGCAAGTCTAAATCAGACAAGCAGGAGTTTCACATGGATTCACTGATACTCCCCTGGGACAAGACTGAAGCGTAAGTATCAGCCAACACAAAACAGGGGGTACGGGTTGTCTTAGGAAGGCTTTGGATCCCATCCAGGGGCACCACCTCCAAGTCACTGAGATGAGAAGCCTGAGCAGAGGGGGGGGGGTGAGACAAGAAAGTTGGATGGAAGCATGCTCCCAACACTGCTGATGCGCCAACATCACCCAGTACCCCGAGGCCAGCAAGCTTCTGGAGAGCGACGAGGAAAAGCTCCTGTCCCAGATCACACCGTTCTACTCCGCCTCAAGTAATTTCTATGCCCCCACAGTACCCACAATTTGCTCATCCCATGATCTGACTCAGCCCCGTCAGCAACTCCAGCAGGTCCTGCACTTTCCTCCATCTGTTTCCCTGCACCAATCCAGATGGATGCACCACTCAAAAGGGCCAAAGCAAGAGGAACAGGTACGGAACTTGCCCCTGCCCACCTTCCCCAACCACCCTGGCCTTAGAAAGCCCTTGCATTTAGGGCACAGACCCAAGCTGGAGAGAACACGCCATCTGGGACGGCCTCGCAAGGCTGGGCTAACTCCCCACATGCACACCAGCTGCAGGGGAGAGGTGCATGTCCACGCTCTCCCACTGTGATTCCCACAGTGACCCTCCGCACAGAGGGCAGAGAAGGGAGAGAGCATCACCCGTGACCTCAAGAGCGACATAGCTCCTTAGCTCAATTTGTATCACCGGCCCACCAGGGCCAACGTAGTAAAACAGCGCGGATGGTACCCGTCCCCGTGGGGATCGATCGCCTTCAGAATAACCATAATAATTGCACCTCTTTCCTACCTTCTTCAGCTTGCCGCTTTTGGTGCCCACGAAGGCCAGAGAGTGGTTCTTGTAGACATATGCGATGACAGAAGTCATGCGGTCCCTGTCCTCCGTGAAGACGGGAATGCCGCGCACCATCTCCGACACGCCCAGGGGGGCATTCATATCCAGGCCACAGAAATTATCATCAATGGTTAAGAGCTGAAAATTAAAAAGGAGAAACATTAGGAGGGAGCAGCCGGGCAATAAGCTGACGTACCAAGTCAGGGAACTTCTCGGGCTAGAAGAATCCTTTTTTACACGAAAAACTCAGATCCAGAGAAACCAGGTGGCTTGTCAACAGTCAGCCTAAGCAGGTGGCAGGACCATGGTGAGAAAAACACGGGTTCCGAGAGTCTCTTTCCTCTCCTGGCCTCTGGGGTCTCTCTGCTCCACCTCTAACCCCTTCCAGGCGCCATGTTTGTAGCTAAGATGGTCCTTCATCACCATCACACCAGCAAGCCCTGGGCCAGCATGCATGAGTGTGGGCTCCAGAGGGAACGTGGCCTCCGCACTTACAACTAAGTTGAGCAGACACACAAATGAGGACTCGAGAGCGTAGAACAGAGAACTAGAAACATTAACACGTGAACGACATACCATGACAGAGGCAGCTGCAGTCAGTTGGGGAGAGAGAAATAGGAGAAATGGAAGGTTCTGGAAGGAACTCAACAAGTCACACTAGTGCCTCATCATGCCCCATCTCAGACTCCCTGCTCTTTTTTAAAGGCGTGGTAAACATGGGCAACCTGGCCTTGTCATACCTACACCAGCATGTCTTGAAGTGTCTTCTGTGGAAGTCAAGGTCTCACCCTCACCACCCCGCCAAGATGCTCTACCAAATAGGGCTCTTGAGTAAATAATTTAATAGACAGTATGTTCTAAACCATGTAAGAGACTCGTAATGATTAGTTACAGGAAAGGTCTGAAAAGTCTTTTTAAGAAGAAATATGTCTAACATTCCTTTAGCCTTTCCCAAACGTTGTATTCCCTAAAAATCACTGGAACACCTGTGAGCATTCCTTAAAGAGTGCGTCCCCCGGATACCCAGGATCTTGAATCCTGGACAATCCTAGGAGCAGAAGCTGGGATAAATCCAACAGCAAAAGCCTTTGGACCATTTTCCCATGGAGTTTCAGCCAAATCTCTCCTTGTTTTATTCCCGGCTACCAGATCTGCAGGTGAGCACAGGGTCACAGCTGGGTTCTGTCCCACCGGGGAGTGGAGACGACCTTGCCATGGCCGCGCGGAGCCCCCAACGTCCCCACCAAGAAGCTCTGGTGTGGCACAGAGCTCTCCGAAGGCTCTAGGCACCTACGCCGGCTTCTCCCTCCTTCTCAGAAGAACTGTGTGGCCTTAGAAGAGTTATTCCGTCTTCCCGTGCTTTTATTTTCCACTCTATAAAGATGAAGGAAACAAGCCCTGCTTTTTGATGGGTTTCCATAAAGCCTATAGAGCTCACGCCTGTAAACGTCTTTGGACTTTGCAGAAAAAGGAGTGAAATAAAATCCAAGGTGTCACTTTTTTAAAGGCTTCAATCCAGCCAAAGGAAAAGGCATCTGGAGAACCAGCAGGCAGGTTCTTGCCAATGGAGCTGTGTGAAAGTGGCCAACTCAGCTTTCCAGGGACTCAGGGGGCCCCTCGGCTCCTTCCCAGGGTGGGGGCTAGGGCTGACAGGCACTGTCCATCTCAGAGAAGACAACGTGCTGAGCATCTAAAACCTCTCTGTGACTTCCCCGCCCTCCTTATCAAGGGGGCAGCTGTGGCAGAGCTGGGGAGAGCAGGGGCAGGCCCAGGCAGGCCACGTGCCGAGCAGATGTCTGTATCATGTCTTTGATCCCCTCTGGCCTTTCTTGAGTGGTCGGGTCCAATACCCCAGGCCAAACACAGCCCCCTACTTTCCCCTCACAGAAACAATACAGAAACAATACAGAAGTTAGGAGGGAGCTTTCAAGGTCTAGTTGCATCTTTATGGTTCTTTCCTAAAATGAGGAGATTGGGGGTTAAGGGGGGGAGACAGGTGATGGAGGGTAAAAGAGATAAAAAGAAAAGAAGGAAGAAAAATCCAAATAAAGGAAGATGGTGCCCTCTCCCTGCCGGACGGACGAAGCAGCAGTACGACCCAGCAGGCATGCCAAGGGCAGCCTAGGGCATGCTGGGATTCCTAGTGGCCTCACCTGTTCCTGCCTCCATTTCCTAGGGAGCTCTCATGCCTGACTTTCTCAACCTCAAGCTGTGCCGCAGGGACTTCTGCCATTACGATCCGTTTTCCAAGGAGAGGAGGCTGGGCGATTATCCATGCGGCACAAGGAGAAACTGAGGCAGGGAGCAAGCCAAGCCAGGTTTGACATTCTCCCGCCACCCTTGGCACAATCATGTGCCTCAGAGACGTGGCAGAACCTGAGGCTGCTCAGCCCCCAGAACCACATTTCTGAGTGGCCAGTTACCAAATACAGTTCCTTCCCTTGGCTGGGCAGAACACAAACCAATAAATAAACAATCACTGACAAAAAGAGCATATGTATTTGGCCAAGTGCAGCATGAAATCGTGGCTTGCTCAGATGAACCAAATCTCTCCGGCAACTTAGGGCCAAGGGGCCCAGGGAGGAAAGTTCTCAGCGGAAGGGAGGACAGCTCAGCCTGGCGGCCCGGTGGCGAGGGCTCTGCCCGTCCTCGGCTCAGGACGGCTTCCGGAAGGCCCAGTCAGGAGGCAGGCAGTCTGCTCACCTGCACTTGACCGTCGTCCCCCACACTGCCCAATTCATGGTGCTGTCATCAGACTCAAATAAGGCCAAGGCTGCAGGTGGGGTTCCTAATGTGGCATTGGGATCCCGGGGACAATGATGGCTTTCTCACGAGCCCGCCCCTCCCCCCATGGATCGGTTTCTCCCTCTAAATAGGACTCCAGGAGATAAAGGTGTGATCAAGGCGTTGGACCAGGTGCAGTCCAGGTCCACATGGAGGCTAAGGTCCCCCAGCTGTGGCACGATGGGCTGACTCTTTGTTTCCTCGAAGCAGGTGCAATGGCGGAGGGGGGGGGGGATGTTGGAATTTTTAACATTGAAGTAGCAGAAAAAACACAGGACTCGGGTTCACATGCGTGGCCCGCTTCCAAACTATACAACTTGGCATAGTCCCCTCCTGTTCTCTGAGCTTTCCTTCCCTTGACTATAGAACAGGAAGACCGGACGGTCCCGAGGGCCAGGTGAGAAAGCAGGTGAGAAGATACTGGCTAAACGGGAAAGCCACTTTGTCCATTTGAGATGATATTTCATATTCGTTTTTTTAATGGGAATTCTGTCCAGAAGGGGGTAGGAAGGCTGCAGGGACTTAGAACAGCCTCTGACCAGTGCAGGCTCCCTAAGGACACCACCATGCCTGAGTCTGAGCTTCGGCCATGGGGCAATTAGAGCACCGGGCGGGGGGAGGGGACCCCATAGGGACCACAGACCGGGGAGGCTGAGGTATAAGGGGCAGATGCCAGGGCCATGTGGGCCCTGGAAAGAAAGGCTAATTGGTGAAAGCCTTCGACAGGTGAGGGCCGGCGTGGATTCCAGAACACCCTGGGCAATGGGGGAGGAGAGTGTCTGCTCTTACCCTGGCCCAGCTCTCCCCTGGGCCCCATTAACAGCAAGATGAGAGCAGCAGCCAGAGGAGGCAAGAGTGGACCGCACCCCAGTGTAATCAGACGCCGGGGCACACCTCTCCCTCAGCTGCTCCACAAATGCACACAAATGAGCTCGGGCCATTGTTATAATGCTTGTTTGTTAGACAGCAACTTCATTCTCACCAAGGAAAAAAATAAGGTTCTGTCCCATGGGAATATATGCGGTGCCTACTTGGGCAAACCTGTGAACAGACAGGGCTCTCTGTTCAAGCCTTAGCCAGGGTTCCACCCTTCTGCCCCAATCAGGAGGATCCCAAATCTGGTCTCCACAAATGTCCTCCTGGTTGCATGGCTTATAAATTAAAACCTGTGACCCACTGGATTCCAGGGACTGTGAGCTCCAGGACAGGACCATATTTTAGGGGTCTCTGTACCCTGAGCTTAGTTCCTGGCTCATGGTAGGTTAAGACATGTGTTAAATGGAAGGATGGAAGAAGAAATGAAAGCCTGACTTTCCCCATAGTTAACACTGTGGCCCCAGAGTCAGAATGCCCGAGTTTGAACCCCAACGCTACCGCTTAATGTTCTGTGACCTTGGGCAAGGGATCTAACTTCTCTGTACCTCAGTTTATTGTCGGTAAAATGGGGATATATGAGTATATACTTCCTAATGCTGTGGTAAGGATTAAATGATGTAATACACGTAGAATACCTTCTGGCACTTGGTGCCATGGGACTGTTCGCTGTCATCGTTTGTCATCCTTAGACAATTCCGACAACCTCTGTGAGTCTCCTGTTTGGGCGGAAATTCATGGTCTCTACGTCAGAGTGGTGCTAAACGGCAATCAGAGGGCCTAATGTCATCAAGATGAAACAGCAAAAGTTCCTACTTCCTACAGATCTATAAGGCCTATGAGGCCGAAGGAAGGAACAGAGGAATGCGGTAAGATCTAGAACATTTCATGCTATGTATAGAAATGCAAACTCTCGAACCGACCCCGGATCTACTGGATCGGGAAATCTGGGAGCGAGGCTCAGAGACCTGCATCTTCACACCTTCCCAGGTAGGTGACATGGCCGTTTGCCAGGTTTGAGAAGCACAGACGTGAGACCCCGTGGAGGTCCAGGCCTTGCTGAGGGCGGCACAGCCCAGGCAGGTGCAGGAGGAGACAGCCTAGCGGCTCAGAAGCAGGGCCCGCAGGACCCGGAGGCAGAGGCTCCCCGGCGGCCTCCCAAGCGGTGGTGGCCGCAGAGGTGGCGGGGAGAGCCGGAGCTGACACTCCAAATTACAATCTAATAGCTCACCGCGCTTCCCTCGCGCGCGGCAGCAAAGGTTACCGTGCAATTACGTGTCGCTACATACAAATGACAAAGCAGTTACGGTTACTTTACCAATTACGGGGAAATTGCTCCCACTCTGCAGAGAGCCTGGCACTCTGAAAAGCTCTATCATTGCATGGAAAGGGGGTTTTAATTCTGCCGGCATCCTTCCTCTGGCCGCCTCCCCGGGCTCCTGGGGGCAGAGCTGCCAAAAGGTCAGCCGGGGACCCCAGAGGTGTCTGGGGGTCTCTTGTGGAGACTCTAGAGAGGGTGGAGGAAGACAGCAAACCTGGGAGACAGCTCCTTGGCACTGTCCCAGCCCTGTGCCCTGGTGACAGACTCATAAGGAAGATCTGTCACCCTGACCCCTGGGCCAAGCCACCTGGAGGGCCATGGGCGATGAGGCGGCCAGGGACCGGGTCCTGAACCTGCTTCTCACTTTGGCTGGTGCAGTACAGGCAGCTCCCCTACCCAGTAGGGTGGTCTTAGGCCAGCCCTCAGATGCCCCACCTTGGCAGAAGCCCCACATTGAGTCCTTATTATGGAAAGGTCAGAACTAGGCCAGAGCTCAGTGATCCAAATGTGGTGCTAATGAGGTGAAGGTCACCAGGTCCATCCCCCTGTGGGCCAATTAGCTCAGCTCTAGGACATGGCCTCTTCCATAGCCACAGGCCACCCCTCTTACCCCAGGCATCGGCTGTTTACAAATACCCCGAATTGATCTGAAAGAGGCCGACCAGGTGAGCCAGCAGGGATGGACGGATGCAGCCAGCCCCTCCAAAAGGGGAGGCAGCGGCCAACTGCTCCAGTGGACAGGAGTAAACTTGGGCCTGGGATGGAGGCCACAAAGTCAGACCTGATCCTCCCTTACCCTTGGGCAGCTCCTGGTCCACCAAAGAGAGGAACCCTTCCATCTGGGACCAAACCAGCGCCCCTGCCTTTCCTAAATGCAAAAATAACACCTAGCCTCATGCAGACCCCAGGCTCACCCCCACTGCGGGAAGGCCAGACCATCACACGGGGGAGAAGGTACCAGAGACTTGCCCAACCTGAAGAGGCTTTTGTTCGGCCTTTTTCCCTCCAACTTATGGTATCTTAGGTTATTGGATCTCCTCTGTCTATGACGGGAAGCTGGAGTAGTAAGTGACAACAACACTATTTACTGTTCCTCACTCATTATAATGCTTGAGAACGTGCAGGAAGGAACAAGTAGACAAAGGCCTAGGTAAGGACCCAAAAATACACAGATGGAAACAGCTCATCTGTTTCTGCTCCTTTCCCGCTGCGGGGGGAAGACAGACCTGGGACACGACTTGGACAAGGTCATCCGTGTCCTGCCTCAGCTGCATACACAGTGCTAGAGGTAGAGCGGGCCCAGGGAAGCAGCCGCACTCTCAGGAGAGGCCATGTGCAGTCTCGGCTCTGAGTGCCCCAGCAGCACAGCGCACGGCCAGGCTTTCACCCCTCGGCAGGCTCCGAGAAGGCAAAGAAGTCAGCATCTTAGCCTCCAACAGCCCCGTTTTACAGAAGAGGAAATAGAGGAATACAGAGCAAAATGACCCCCGTGGGACCCATTGAGGGGAAAATGGTACCAGAACCCCAAATCCTCCTCTGGAGGGAAAAAGCTGACCTTACCTAGGGGCCTCCCCCAGGGTGGTTCTAGGGTGGCCCCAAAGGAAGCTATCCCAGGGTCGGAGGCTGCTCAGGGAAGACCCCTGCCTCCACTTCTCCTGCCACCCACCATGAGGGCTCTGCCTTTCTGGAGCCTCTGGAAGCAACGACCTCCGCCCTGCGGAGGAGGCCACTGGCCAATTGTCACAACAGAACTTCCTCCCTTCCTGGGTCTGTCAGTCCCAAAGAAAAGCAAGGGCTGAAGTTTTGAAAAGCCATGTAAGTTAGGAGAGAAAGAGGAGTGACGCCCACGAGGTGCCTGCTGATGTGGAAAAGAAAAGGTCTTGGATTCTTCATGCTCAGCTGCCCTGAATTCTTCCCATTAATTAATTAATTTACACACACACACACACACACACACACACACCCCGAAAGCTGCCCATAGCCGACTTCCGCCGGAAATGGGGACTCCGTGAATTACGCACGTGGGATTTCTTTTTAAAGGGAGATATTGATCCGATAAGCTGAAGAGGCATGGGTCCAGATACGGACTCCAGCTGTAAAACTCTGCAGTACAAGAAGGCAATAATGACCCACTTACCAGGGGCCGTAGCTCAGATATGACCACTGACCCCTAAGGTGTTAATAAATGCTGCTGCCCACGGCATATCTACCCCTGAGAGGATTCTGAGCGCCCTCTGACTGGGGCAGGCAGAGAAGTAAACAGTCCGAGTGCTCGGGGAGGTGGAAACATCTTGAGGAGGTTTGGTAGGCTTAGGTCCACCCTTGCCACAATCTTCTGACTCTATCAAAGAGCCCACGTGCCTGAGTGCTTGTTTCTGCAGCAAAGGAAGCAATCCCCGAAACTGCGCTGTGTGACCCACCGATCGCTTTACTGTCGTCCATAAAATTTCGTGTCTCTTTTCTGAGTTCTAACCCTCCCCTGAAGGCCGGCCCATCGCCCATGCTGGCCCTGCATGGCCTTGGAAAACCAGGGAAGTCCTGCAGCAGGTAAAGGCCGGCCCTGACCCCCCCGGGGGTGAGCTCAGATGTTGGAAACGGAATGAGGGAATGAGGTCCCATCCACTTCATTACTCATGCAGTATCTCAAAATGATTCCCGTATTGTGTCTTTTTCAATGAGATAGTAGGGAAAATGAATGTGTACAGAGACAGAGGAGGGAAGCCAGCAAACCACAGTGCCAATAACCTACTTAGACAAAACCGTTATGGAAGGGACTTCATGAGAAGTGGCTGGGGGTTGGTAGAACCACCCCACAAATCACACCAACGTCCCCAAGAGTCAAGTGCCCTGTTTCCGAGTATCTTAAAAGGGAGGGGACTAAAATATAGGCCAGAAGGTCATCATGTTGTAGGAGTCCTAGATGTGTACGTGGCTTCTGAGGCAAACATTCACTGTTTGAAGGCACTTGACTACCTGTGAATCCATGGAAGTGATTTGCCAAAAGCAGTGCTTATTTTTGTACCCATTTTAGTATTTCTATGTGTGTTTGAGACTGTGCTCCGTCCCAGCAGAGAGCTAAGTGGTCTCTCACTCATCATCATAACAAGCTACCCTTGTAACAGGAAGCTCAGGCCACTATTTTGAGAGGCATTAGGCCAAGCACACTCTGCAGGCCTGCTGGTAACCAACAGTCGGCTGTGGCCATGCACCCCTCCTAGGAACTGCTGAATGCAGCCGGCAAAGAGCGGCTACGACCCAGGGTAGGGTCCATGACCTTCTCCTCGTGAGCTCAGCTGCGGAGAGCACTCGGTTTCTCCCTCCAGTAAGCAGACAAGCCTATGACAACGGGACCAGAGCAAGAGAACCAGGACCCCAGTTTTGCAGATGGTGACCACGCTGAGGCTAGTCCAGAGGCCGAGTCGCAGAGGCTGGACCCCTAGGGGGATACCAGGGAAGGCTTCTTGTGTTGGGAATTGTCCCAAGCACAGCCCCGCTGGGTGCTGCTTCTGTCCATTTGTGCCTTAGCTGCAAAGGTGCCCAGTGGCTCCCTGCCAAGGGCAAAGAGGGTCCACACTGCCCATCAATCCCTCATCTCCTCTCCCCTCCCAGACGGCCTCAGCGCCACCAGAGCTATAATTGGAGCAAAGCACGCCACGATGATTAAGTTTGTGCATTTTCTGACAGGCACTGGGAGACAGTGGTCCCGCTGGCCAGGCTGAATTATGGGGTCGGCCATTCCCTTGTTAGTGGGAGTAAATTTTATTAGCCCCACTCTTGCAGCCGCGCTTCTTCCCCTCTTGCTTCTCAGGCCTGTGTGAGAGTCGGGGTAACGTTGCCTGCACGCGGGATAAATCAGCCAAACAAATCCCATTATATCTTGGAACGCTGACAGAGACACAGTCATGACACCGAGACTGGGACAGACGTGGGCTTTCTTCTCCTGCGGATCCTATTTCTTCTCCCTGGACAGCCTGTGGGGCCCAATCCACCAGGGGAGGACACATCCACGGAGAGGCCAAACGGGAAACTCCCCTAGTTGTCTTTTTGTCTTCTCTCCACTAACTTGGCTAGTGAAAAAAGCAAGCACCTTGCACCAACGTGCAGTCATTCCCTCGTGCCTTGCAAAAACCGAGGGACACCGGAAGGTAGCGGCAGGGAGGGTCCGGCTTGAAATGTAACCTCTCCTTCAGATGCCTTCGCTTGGCATTCATAACGTGTGCTGGATGGACAGGCGGGTGAACAGGGAACATTCCAGGCCTGGGATATGGAACGTAACCTTTGGCTTAGGCACAGCCCAAATCTCTCCAATGCAGATACTGGTGAAGAAGAAAACATACGTCTGAAATCCTAGCAGTGTTATTAAGTCCCTTTCGATCCCATCGGGTGGTTCTTAGAACCGAAGGAGAAGAAAGGCCCCACAGATGGGGCCGTGAAATGTTAAAGCAGCTTACAAACACAAGGTGTCCCGTGTCTCCTGTCACTTATTAAAGTCTAGGCAGTCCTCTTTCCTAAGGAGTCTCAACAGGCTTTAGGAAAGGGATAGTATTTTTATCATCCTCTTCCTGAAGAGGGAATGTATGACTCCAAGTGAAAGGGAAGCCGCTTACGAGCCCAAGGGCCTCTCACGAGCTGGGACTGGCTGAGACCCAGAGGCCCGAACTCTCCAGCCAGAAGCCCAGCCAAGACACCGCCCCGTGAGGATGACGGGGCTTGGAAAGGCCCAGAGTGCGGAGCTGGGCTGTGACGTCTGGCCGCTGTGCGTGCTCCCTGAACGAGGAACCCGGCTGCCGGTGCTGGCTGGGTGGCCGCACGCCGTGTGGGGCGTGTGTGTGCGTGCAAGTGCACGTGAGAGGGAGCTTGCGGCATTAGCAGCTCCGTGTAGTGTGTGGGTGGAGAATCCGTCACACAAAGAGGGGGAGAGGGACTAAGGAGATGAGCAGAAGCTCCACAGCGGAACACAGCAGAGAGAGCAGCCGAGAGAGGGCTTCGGAGGTCTCCGGGGTCCCGTCATTCTCCCTGCGGACTCAACAGGCTTTGGCATTCTGGGGGGACGTGTCCCTTCGCCTGGCCCCGCACACCACCCAAGGCTCAGCCACCATCCCGCGTCCAAAAGCACCATGTGTGCTTAGCTGGGAGATGACGGTCATTGCAAACCCTGCTGGCCAAAAGGAGGGAGGGAGACGGCCTTCTCACCGGCGTGCCTAGCACAGAAGCCAAATCCAGGGGAGAGAGGGAACACGTGGTTCTGTAAAGACTGGGGTTGCAGGGTGGCAGGCCCCCGAATGCCGACCTTGAAGACTGGAGTACTGGGTCAGCAGGCGGTGGGGCGTGAGTGCCGGGGCCCGTGAGTCGGGGGCCTGCGACTTGAGTGTGGTGTGCAGGGAGCACGTTTGGTGGGCCGGGTGTGTGTGCGTGTGCGTGTGTGTGTGTCAGATGTAATGGAGCTGAGGAAGGAGGCAGGGGGCAGGCAAGAGGAGTTCCTGGCCTGAGCAGCAGGAGAACGCCTTGCCTAGCGCCATGAACAACAGGATGCACCCCATCTAACCAGAGCCACACTTCCTGCTGGCTGGGAACAAGAAAACACCGTGAGCGGACGGGCAGAAACCAGCTCCTGGAGCCCGGGATGGCCTCCTGACCATTCCGGATGCTCCCTCTCATGGCTTTTCAGGACCCCCGGCGCCAGATGAACCTGAGAACCATCCAGGCCAGGATGGGAGGCCAACCCGAGACCAGGGCAGGGTGGAGGGCTGACCCTGTCTCCCCCGCAGGGCTGCGGTGTTGCCAAACTAATGCCTACAGGAGTCGAAGCAAGAGGCCCTGTGAACAGGGTTCTCCTGTACAATTCCCCACTGGCTGACATGAAGAGATGCTTGGGGTTAAAAATAAAAAACTCAGTCCCTGTGCCTCTGTGAACTGTGTGGGATAGAACGGGGCTGGTGGGTGAACCCCACATCAGATAGACATGTGGTTTGGCAATGGTTCTCCACCCTAGACTTCCAGAAATGCGAGAGGCTTTTCTAGTTCTTGCAGTGGTGGGGGGTTCCCTGGCACTTGGCGCTCTAGGGTCCAGGACCCCGGGCTCATAAGATAGTAGTGCCCAGGCATAGTGCCCAAACAATCCCTGCACCATAGACTGTCCCCTGCCAGATGCTACTAGCACACCACTGAGCCCTGATGGAGAGAGCATGGGGCTAAGAATGAGGATGCATAGTGGATTCTGCTCCACCAATCCCATGACCTTGAGTGAAGTACTTGACTTTTCTGTTCCTCCAGTTTCTCAGCTGGAGAGGATGTTGCCTTTGCTATTATCCTACAGCACCATCAGGAGAAGAAAAGGAGGGGATGAACCCCTCTGGAAACGGTCAGGCCCAATGCCAATGAGCCCCCATGAGGGTCTCCCCTCCCACTGCAGAGACCTGACCGGTGGGAGGCAATGACTCTGGATGATAGTTTCTGCCCCGAGCACTTACATTTTGTATTGGAAGGTCACCCAAAGTTCAAATTTTGAGAGGAAGAGGAAGAAGCTGATTTTTGCGCCAACCAGTTTTATCAGCACTAAAACTGACACTCCCTGACTCCCATGTCCACTTCTCAATCGGATCCAAACTCAGAGAAGACTTAGTGGCACGAGTGACGACCTTTCCTGTGACCACAGTCATCGTTCCTGCTACACAGGTCATCGTCACCTGCTGGGGTGCAGCTCCCTCCTGGACCCTTGGGCTCCTGGACACTGATGTCATTTTGTGATTCTTGGCATCCACCGTGAGGGGGTACATTGCCAGGGCCTGATAAATGCTTCCTTCAATCATTAATTCATTTGGAGGTGGAAGGGCTAGTGTTCCGTGAGTTAGCCGAGAAGGTGAAGAAAAGTTGAGGAGGCACGGATAGCTATGCCTGGGGGACTCTGGGAGGCCAGGCCACCATGTAGAGCCCAAGAGTCTTGGCCCACAAGAGCACACTCTCCAGCCTGGCTGCCCCACTCTGGATCAGGACCGTCAGGGCTCCAAGAAAAGGCTGGGAGCTGTCCCCTTGGTCTGCTCAGGGCCCTGGCACATGACAGAAGCCATAGGCAATGGGTTCCTCATGCCCATCATCTTGTGCTCTGCAGACAGACACTTTATGAAGCCTGGGTGACAGCCTTCAAAAGGGACCAGAGACAGTGCTGAGCAGCAGAAACAGAGATTCTATCATTAGCGTTAACCCTCCTGGATGTACACAAGCCAAGGGCCTCCGGCTGGCCTTTAATCCCCTGATTCCAAGACAGAATAGGACCCCTGGCTGATGCCTCTAGGACCCTCTTTCTGCCCATGCCCTCCTGAGACCTGTAGGTAATTTTCAGACACAGTTGTCCTTGGATATCTCTTTCTATTCAAGCTGGGAAAGCCAGGACGCAGGTAAAGAACGGCCAGAAGGCAAAGATGAAATCCACTGCCATCTCCCACAAGCACCAGAAAACATCCGGGCTGCTTCTCCATCCTCTACGCCCAACACCCACTCAGAGGTTTGTGCTTGCTAAGCATTTACATATACAGCGACCCAATCCCAAGAGGAGGCCACTCCGGGCCGCCATCCCTGATCTCTGATGTGGGCTCTGCCAGTCTTCCATGATTTACCTGGAACAAAAACAACAGGAAGCTCTCTGGGGGCTGCAGACCAAGATTCCAGCCTCGTGGTACGACACTTGTCCTGTATGGTCATCAGGCTGTGGCCCACCACGTGGCTCCACAAACGCTCCCCGGCGTGGCAGCCCAAGTCACACCTGTGTTCTCTTCCCACGCACCCCCTCTTCCTTGAACACAGCCAGAGGGGCAGCTGGGACCTCGTGGGGGGTCGGGAGCCAGGGCTTATAGTGTTGCCTGTTCTGAGGGCTGGAGGCCGGAGTCCAGGAGAAGGAACGGGGATCCCAAGCAATGGCAGGGGCTGGGAGGCCCAGAAGGACACCACGACATGGGCGTCCTATCCTTAGGGAATGAAGACAACAGGAACACAGTAAACCCGAATCACTGGTCAAGAAGTGCAAACTTCCAGCCATAAAATAACTAAGTCCTGGGGATGTGATGTCCTGCGTGGTGACTACATGGTTAAGATACTGTGTTGTATACTTGAAAGTTGCTAAGTGCATAGATCTTAGAAACTCTCATCACAAGAAATTTGTAACTATGTGTGGCTAACCAGACTTAGGACGGTGATCACTTTGCAATACTTACAAATATCAGATTGTTACGTTATACATCGGAAACCAATATAATGTCATATGTCAGTTATATCTCAATTTAAAAAATGAACCACTAATCATACCTTTTCAAACTTTTTGGGTTGTAATTATGATAAAACCCACAGGGAACACCTAGCCTACAAAACACAGGTCTTAAAGTCAAATGCTGGGCCCAAGCTTCCCTCCTCCACTGTCTTACGGAAGGAATGCCGCGGGACGGAGGCCACCTGAGAATCTGTCCTACTTCACAGGCCTCCAGGGAATCTTGGACTCAGAGGCCAAAGAGAATTCTAGATTCAACTTGTCAATCCTTGCTTCAAGGGAAAAGGCCACATGAGTGGGTGGAGGAAAAGCTGGGTTTGCAAACGGTGCACCCATGAGGGTTCCTCCCGGGGAGGCCCAGGACTCTAGCCTGGCTGATGACGAGTGGGGAGGAGGGGGGCATGTGTGGTCTGAGCGGGGGCCAAATGAATTGTGGCCGAGCACCTGAGCACCAGAGCAAAGTCATCCAAGTGTCGGCCAAATCAAAGGAAACTGATACTTGACATTACAAGCGGTGTGGCCTTTTATACTGGCTGGGGACACAGCCCAGCCCAGTGTGGAGTTTCTGGCCTCCTCCTTTCTGCTCTCAGTCCTGAACTTGCCTTCAGCTTGAAAGGGCTAATTAAAGCCCAAAGAAAAATCAAAAGCTTGTTATCTGGCTCCATGACTCCCAGGCCTGGCATTAGCCTGTCTTGCAAAGCTGTCGTCCCTCTGTTCTCTCCAAGGCCACCATGCAGCCTTAGGACCTGCAGCTCTGCAGACTTCCATGATGAACTTTGCTTTTTGTATTGTGGCAGGGAGCAAGGGCGGGACAAACACCTGCCCGTGGGCAGCCAGGCTGGTCCCTGCAGCTGATTCTACTCCCAAAAGCCTCACCTGAAAAGACAGAATTTGAGCAAGTTTCCAACAGAAAAGCAACGACAGAAAAAAAAAAAAAAAATAGCCAACCCATCTGATCGCAAAAGAACTAGCTGGTTCATAAACACACAGTGTAGACTTGCATTTTTGAACTTAGGGAGTGCGTGCGTGTGTGTGTGTGTGTGTGTGTGTGCTAGCAGGAGTATTTACTGTGTGTGTGCATACATGCGTGGGTAGGTGTGTGCCTGTGCATGTGTGTGCACGTATGTGTGCAAGTGGAATTTCCCTCAAGAAGCAAGGGAGAGGTTCCTCAATTGCTATGTCTGCCGTTTTTTTCCCAAAATTAGTGACCTTGGGTAATTTCATTTCCCTTGCCAGACCTGAGAATGAAGGCACCGTCCAGAGGGTCTGTAGGGGCCCTCCCCATGCCAGCTTCCTAATGTATCCCTCCCAGGAAGCTATGCTCGCATGTGTATCATACACACACAGAGCACAGTGCCAGGCCTGTCCTTTAGACCCTGCATTTGGGAGAAGTCCATGGCTCCCAAGTTCAGAAACCTGTCTCCTTGATTCTACTGAGTGGATCCGTCACTGCCCCAAACCAAAGGTTCCCAAACATATGACACCCGCTAGGGCTCAGCAGCTGCACTGGAGTCCCCTCTGGTCTCTGGCCTGGCCAAGACTGTCAACTGATGGCTTCCTCTCTGGCCCTTGGTGCTTCTCCCATCCTCTCTGACACTAGGGGTCTCTGGCTTCTTGGGATCTCCAAAAAGAAATGGCATCTTTTAGTTTCAGCCCAGGCACCTGGAAAACTCACCACTGGAAAACAGCCGGAGCCTAAATGTTAAGACCCTGAAGACCAGCGTTGCTGAGTCC